>NC_133136.1:2809939-3409939 GCF_048418815.1 Hemitrygon akajei | reverse complement strand
GAAGTAAGAATCTGGAAGGTTATAGGTGGAAAAGGTAAAGGGCTGAAGAAGAAAGAATTTGATTGGGGAGGCAAGTGCACCATGGGAGAAAGGGAAGAAGGAGGGGATCACGAGGGAGGTGATGGATAGGTGAGGAGAGAATTTGTAAGTTTGTAAAAAGGAATAGAAAAAGAGAGAATGAGGAAGGGGGCAGAAATGACCAGGTGTTACAGAAATCAACTTCTACCTGCTCTTCCTCTGTGAGGAGTCTCTGTACCTCCTCCCTGTGGAACGGGTGGGTCTCCTTCATCTGCTCCGGACTCCTCCCACTGGTTAGCAGGTCAACTTGCCACTGTAAATTGTCCTGTGATGAGGTTAGGGTTAAATCGAGGTTGACGGATGGCGCGGCTCGGAGGGCCAGAAGGGAGTTTACAGGACTGTAACACGTAAAAATAAATAAAACTTAAAAATCAATGTTTATGCTGTCATGTTGGAGGCTTCAATGCAGGTGAACACAATGCGCACACGACGATAGCCCCAGAAGGGGTTGCTGGACATTTGTACCACGGCAGAGTTGCCTCACTCTGCACCAGGGCTTCCCAAACTGGGGTCCGAAGACCCCTTGCAGGATGGTATTGGTCCATGATGTAAAAAAGGTTGGGAACCCCTGGTCAGTACTGAGATCCATTGTGGCAATTCTGTGAGAAACAAACTCTTCTTATTCTCAGAATTGAACATTCTCAATTAACATGGAATCATTGTTTGTCAGGCAAGTTCATTGGTTCTCTGTTGCGAGCTACTAATTGGCTAATGTATTTTATGGTTGACCGTCTTAGTGAGAGTGCATCAACATCTCCATATCAATACAGTCTGTGAAAGGATGTTGGAGCTGAAATTATGTCTTGTCACCATCAAAAGTTCTTCAAACAACAATCTCAATTACTGCTGAACCATTTGATGAAGGTTATCTCTTTGCATTGGCCATATGAAATCCATAACAGATTAAGCCATCGGAGCAGAATTAGGCATTTGGCCCATCAAGTCTGCTCCACCATTCCATCAAGGCTGATTGATTATCCCTCTCAACCCCAACCTCTTGCCTTCTTCCCCTAAAACTAATGGAGATCCTATCAATCTATCTGTTTTAAATATAATGACGTGGCCTCCTCAGCCATCTATGACAAAGAATTCCACAGATTCACCACCCTCTTACTAAAGAAATTCCTCCTTACCTCTGTTCTAAATAGATATCATTCTATTCTGAGGCTGTGCTCCATGGTCCTAGACTCCTCCACGACAGGAACCATCCTCTCCACATCCAATCTATTTTGGCCTTTCAATATTCGATAGATAGAGATAGATAGATAGATAGATACTTTATTCATCCCCATGGGGAAATTCAACTTTTTTCCAATGCCCCATACACTTGTTGTAGCAAAACTAATTACATACAATACTTAACTCAGTAAAAAATATGATATGCATCTAAATCACTATCTCAAAAAGCATTAATAATAGCTTTTAAAAAGTTCTTAAGTCCTGGCGGTAGAATTGTAAAGCCTAATGGCATTGGGGAGTATTGACCTCTTCATCCTGTCTGAGGAGCATTGCATCGATAGTAACCTGTCGCTGAAACTGCTTCTCTGTCTCTGGATGGTGCTATGTAGAGGATGTTCAGAGTTTTCCATAATTGACCGTAGCCTACTCAGCGCCCTTCGCTCAGCTACCGATGTTAAACTCTCCAGTACTTTGCCCACGACAGAGCCTGCCTTCCTTACCAGCTTATTAAGACGTGAGGCGTCCCTCTTCTTAATGCTTCCTCCCCAACACGCCACCACAAAGAAGAAGATAGGCTTCAATGAGATCTCCCCTTATTCTTCTAAACTCCAGTGATCACTAAAGCAAAGCCATCAAAAGCTCTCCATATGTAAAACTTTTCAATCCCTGAATCATTCCCATGAGCCTCCTCTGGACCTTCTCCAATGCTCACACATCTTAGCTCACATTACTCCAAGAGCTGTTTGCCACTGACTTATAAAACCTCAGCATCACACCCTTGACCTTATATTCTAGTCCGCTAAAATCCCTGCGTTGTATTCAGCTGAAGTTTATCCATGAGTTTGTGAATCTATGTTTTCCCAAACCATATAAACAACTCCAATAACCCACCCCTCCTACACAGTCAGTAACTCTACAATATCCCTCCCCTCATACACAGTCAGTAACTCCCCATTTTTGTTAAATCCACATGCCTGTCTAAGAGATTTAAATGCTCTGATTGTCCCTGTCTTATCACCACCCCAGCAGTACGTTCTAGGGTGCCTCCCACTCTGCCGATGTCTTCTCCCCTAAACTTACCTCCAGGCAGTTTTTACGGAGGCCATTGCCTCCCTGGGAAGGAATCATGGTATGTGCCTCTCATCATCGTATACACTTCCATCAATTTACCTCTCATCCTCCTTCGCTCGACCTATTCACATCAGATATAAGGTTTACCCTTCCTTTCTTTCTCCAATGATAACACATCTTTTTTGAGATAAGGGGCCCAAAACTGTTGACTATACTCCAAGTGCAGCCTGACTAGTGTCTTATAAAGGTTCAGCATTATCTCCTTGCTTTTAAATTCTATTCCCCTTGAAATAAATGCCAATGTTGCATTTGCTTTCTTTACCACGGACTCAACCTGTAAATTAACCTTCTGGGATTCTTGCATGAGGATCCTAAATCCCTCTGCACCTCTGATGTTTGAACCTTCTCCTCATTTAGATAATAGTCCATGCTATTGTTCCTTTTACCAAAATGCATTATCGTACATTTACCAACACTGTATTCCATCTCCACTTTCTTGCCCATTCTTCCAATTTGTCTAAGTCCTGCTGCAATCACATTGCTTCCTCAGCACTACCTACCCCTCCATCTATCTTTGTATCATCTGCAAACTTTGTCATAAAGCCATCAATTTTACTGTCTAAATCATTGACAAACAATGTGAAAAACAGTGGTCCCAATACGGACCCTGAGGAACACCACTAGTCACTGGCAGCTAACCAGAAAAGGCCCCCTTTATTCCCACTCACTGCCTCCTGCCTGTCAGCCATTCCTCTATCCATGCCAGTATCTTTCCTGTAATGGTATAGGATTTTATCTTGTTAAGCAGCCTAATGTGAGGCACCTTCTGAAAATCTAAGTAAATGACATCCCCTGCTCTTCTCTGTCCACTCTGCTTCACCAATTCATCCATTATCTCTTCAGCAACCTCTCTCTGGACTCTGGGATATAGTCCATCTGGTCCAGGTGACTGACCCACCTTAAGACCTTTCAGTTTGCCTGGCAATTTTTCCTTTGTAATAGCAATGGCACTCACTCCTGCTCCCTGACACTCACAGACCTCTGCCACACTGCTAGTGTCTTCCACAGTTCCAAAGAACTTATTAACTTACTGATGCCTGGTTCTTACTATGTCCATCTGCCATTTCTTTGTCCCTCATTACTTCCTCACCAGTATCATTTTCCAATGGTCCAAAATCAACTCTCACCTGCCTTTTACTCTTTACATAACTGAAAAAAAATTTGGTATCCTGCTTTATATTACAGGCTGATTTCCCCTCATATTTCATCTTTTGTTGGATTTTTAAAGTTTCCCAATCATCCAACTTCCCATTCACTTTTGCTACCTTATGTGCCCTTTCCTTGGGTTTTATGCAGTCCTTAACTTCCATTGTCAGCCATGGTTTCCTACCCCTGCCATTTGAGAACTTCCTCTATGGGACATATCTATCCTGCGACTTGTGAACTATTCCCAGAAACATCAGCCATCTCTGCTCTGCCATCATCCCCTCCAGTATCCTCCTGGGCAAGCTCCTCTCTCATGCCTCTGTAATTCCCTTTATCCCATTGTGATACTGATACATGTGACTTATGCTTCTCCCTCTCAAACTGCAGCATGAATTCAACCATATTATGACCATTGCCTCCTAAGGGTTCCTTTACGAGGGGTGATTGATAAGTTTGTGGCCTAAGGTAGAAGGAGTCAATTTTAGAAAACCTAGCACATTTATTTTTCAACATAGTCCTCTCCTACATTTATACACTTAGTCCAGCGGTCGTGGAGCATACGGATCTTGGACCTTCAGAAAGTGTCCACATCAGGGGTGATTGATAAGTTTGTGGCCTAAAGTAGGAGATGAGTTCTTTCTGCATTATCACTCAAAGAGTTGAACTGCACGAACATGTAACGAGAGCTGTATAACTCATCTCCTTCTACACCAGGCCACGAACTTATCAATCACCCTGATGAGTTATTAACATCAAACTTTCTGCATAATCACTCAAATTGTGTAACTACCCTTATTACCAGCTCCCCTTGCAGTCTCAACCTCACGTCTTGGCTACTATTTGGAGGCCTATATATGATTCCTATAATGGTTTTTTTACCCTTGCTGTTTCTTAACTCCACCCACAAAGATTCAACATTCACTAACCCTATTTCACCTCTTTGTAAAGATGTAATTCCATCTCTTACCAACAGAGCCACACCACCACCTATGCCTTCCTGTCGGTCCTTTCAATACAAAGTATATCCTTTGATATTAAGTTCCCATTTATGGCCTTCTTTCAGCCACGACTCAGTGATGCCCACAACATCATACTAACCGATCTCTAATTGCACCATGAGTTTGTCCACCTTATTTTGACGCTACGGGATTTAAATACAGCACCTTCAGTCCTGCATTCTTCACCCTTTTGAATTTTGCCTGTGTGGTACATTTTAACTCTTTGCTCTGTCTGCATTTGTATCCAATCATTGGCTTGTCCTTCCTTACATTCATGTTACATCCATCATCTACTTGTAAACCTGCTGGCTCATCCTCAGCTCTATCGTACTGGTTCCCACCCCCCTGTCAGATTAGTTTAAACCACTCCCAACAGCTCTAGTAAACCTGCCCGCAAGAATATTGCTCCCCCTCAGATTTGAGTGCAACCCATCCCTTTTGAACAGGTCTCACCTGTCCCAGAAGAGGTCCCAATGATCCAGAAATCTGTATCCCTGCCCCGCTCCAATTCTTCAGCCACTCATTTATCCACTGTCACGTGGCACAGGCTGTAATCCCCAGATTACTACTCTTGAAGTCCTGCTTCTTAACTTCCTTCCTAACTCCCTGTATTCTTTTTTCAGGACCTCTTCCCTTTTTCTACCTACGTCATTGGTACCAATATGTACCACGACTTCTGGCTGTTCACCCTCCCTTTTCAGGGTATTGTGGACCAGTTCAGGAACATCCCGGACCCTGGCACCTGGGAGGCAAACTATCATCTGTGTTTCCTTTTCATGTCTGCAGGATCCCCTAACTATAGAGCTGCCATCTTCTTCAGTTCCCTCCTCTTCTGAGCCACCGGGCCAGTCTCAGTGCCAGAGGCACTGCCACTGTTGCTTACCCCAGGTAGGTTGTCCCTACCAACAGTAGTCAAAATGGAGTACTTATTGTTGAGGGGGCCGGCCACAGGGGTACTCTCCACTATTTGACGTTCCCCTTTCCCTCTCCAGACAGTCACCTGGAGCCTTGGGGTGACTGCCTCCCTCTAGCTCCTGTCTATCACCTCTTCAGTTTCCCAAACAAGCCGAAGGTCATCGAGCTGCAGCAGTTCCTTAACACGGTCTCTAAGGAGCTTCATCTCGATGCACTTGGTGCAGATGTGGCCATCAGGGAGGCTGGAGGCTGGTAGATGGAGGGGAAGAGATGGAAGGGAAGAGATGGAGGGGAGGAAATGGAGGAGGTAATGGAGGGGAGGAAATGGAGGAGGTAATGGAGGGGAGGAGATGGAGATGGCTTCTATGTGGCTCACATGTTAGCATGAAGCTTTGATCCTTAAACTGAAGCCTTGTCACATTTAGATGGCTTCTCTAGCTTTCAGTAATGCCCATCTTAGAGGAAAGCAAATTAAACCAGATCTCCATTAAAACCATGAATTCAAAGATTTCATTTAATTTAAAGCAGCATTGAATTCTGTTTCTTATAATTATACTTCTTACCTGGATGCTGAGGGAATAAGCTGAACAAAAATACTCTCCAGATTTGTTTTATTTTAGGTCAGTCAACCATATTCTAATATTTCAAATGCCTTAAACCCCTGCTGTCATAAATCACAGTTGATCTGGTCTTCATTACCACTGACAGACTTAAGGCAATACACTTAATATCTTCTTTTTATTATACATGACACAGTTTCCAATATAATGAGTGTTTAAACCTTGCTGATGCATAGTGATGTATCATGAAGCAATACTAATGATTTCTTCTCTTCTGCCAATTGGTCCAATAACTATTAACATTACATTAAGATAATCCATCAATCTTAATGGATATTTAGAAAAACTTTACAATTGGAATTTTTTGTGCAGAAAATTAATCAGGCAATAGGCCCTTCTGCCTGATGTGCAAGGTCTGAATGGTAAAAATACACCGTACACAAGACTTCAGCCGATACTAGATCAGGCAATGAAAGTGAGTAGGAATTATTCCAGCTGAGGCCATGGTCACAGTAACTAACTGAGAGAAGGTAGGAAGGGAGATGCTGAATACTGAGGTGTGAACAATCATTCTCCACTGAAACAACCTTACAATATTTCACAGCACAAACAACCACAAGTTGTACACTGGAATTTAGAAGGATGAGAGGGGATCTGATTGAAACATATAAGATTATTAAGGGATTGGACACGCTAGAGGCAGGAAAAATGTTCCCGATGTTGGGGGAGTACAGAACCAGAGACCACAGTTTAAGAATAAGGGGTAGGCCATTTAGAACAGAGTTGAGGAAAAACTTTTTCACCCAGAGAGTTGTGGATATGTGGAATGCTCTGCCTCAGAAGGCAGTGGAGGCCAATTCTCTGGATGCTTTCAAGAAAGAGTTAGATAGAGCTCTTAAAGATAGCGGAGTCAAGGAATATGGGGAGAAGGCAGGAACGGGGTACTGATTGTGGATGATGAGCCATGATCACAGTGAATGGCGGTGCTGGCTCGAAGGGCCGAATGACCTACTCCTGCACCTACTGTCCATTGTCTATAAGTCCTGGTTATGGGACCACTGATGCCAGGCAGATGATCGCTGAAGAATATTGATAATGATTGGGGTCACCCGTTGTTTAAAGACACTGCCCAGAAGAAGGCAATGGCAAACCACTTCGGTAGAAAGATTTGCCATGCACAATCATGGTTAAAGGAGCGCGATCATCCACGTCATATGACGCGGCACATAATGGTAGTGACAAACACCACAATAAAAAAGCAATGCACTCAAAATGCTGGAGGAACTCGGAAGCTCAGTTGAGGTTTCGGCTGAACACCCTTCTTCAGTACTGGAAAGGGAGGGGGAAGATGCCAGAATACAAAGAGGTGGGGGAGGGAAAGGAGGTTAGCTCCAAGGTGATAGGCGAAGTCAGGTGGGTAGGAAAGATAAAGGGCTGGAGAGGAGAGTGGACCATGGGAGAAAGGGAAAGGGGAGCGAACCCGGGGTGAAGTGATTGGTAAGAAGAGGTAACAGAGGCCAGAGGGGGTAATAGAAGAAGAATGGAATTTTTTTTAATAAGGCAGAGAAATCAATAATCAAGCCATCAGGTTGGAGGGTACCTTGACAGAACGTAAGGTATTCTTCCAGCCCGTGGCCACACCTTGACACCAGAGGAGACCGTGGACTGACATGCCAGAATGAGAATAGGAATGGGAATTAAAACGTTTGGCCTCCAGGAAGTTCTGCTTTTGGCAGATGAGCAGAGGTGCTCAACGAAGCGATCTCCCAATTTACGATGGGTCTCACCAATATAGAGGAGGCCACATGGGGAGTACTGGACCAAATAGATGACCCCAGTAGATTTGCAGATGAAGTGTCACCTCACCTGGAAGGACTCTTTGGGGATCTGAATGGAGGTAACAGGGTAGGTGAATGGGCAGGTGGGGCATTTCTGTTGTTTGCAGAGATAAGTACCGGAAGAGATTAGTGGGGTAGGATGAATGGACAAAGGAGTTATGGAAGAAGCGATCCCTGCGGACAGCGGAGAATGGGGGAAGGGGGGTTAAAGATAAAGGTGGGAAAGGACTGAATCAAGAGGAGAGAATTGAGTCGAGGTATGAGGACACGAGTTGAGTGGAGTTGGAGCAGGCAGAGACAATAGGCCTACCCAGACAATCAGGTTTCCTGCCGCTGTCTGTAAGGAGCCTGTATGTTTTCCCCATGACCAGGTGGGTTTCCTACAGGTGCTCCGGTTTCCTCCCACATTCCCATGACGTACAGGTTAGTAGGTTGATTGGTCACATCAGTATAATTGGGTGGGATGGGGTACATCGACTGTACTTTTTTCCATAGATGCTGCCTGACAAGTTGCTCCAGCATTTTCTATGTGTTGCTCGGATTTCCAGCATCTGCAGATTTCCTCGTTTGTGCCACACCTGAGGCTGCTTAACAAGCTACAAGCCCATGGCATTACAGGAAAGATTCCAGCATGGATAGAGCAGTGGCTGATTGGCAGGAGGCAAAGAGTGGGAATAAAGGGAGCCTTTTCTGGTTGGCTGCCAGTGACTAGAGGTGTTCCACAGGGGTCTGTGTTGGGACTGATTCTTTTTTACGTTACATGTCAATGATTTGGATGATGGAATTGATGGCTTTGTCGCAAAGTTATAGATGAATTGAAGGTAGGTGGAGGGAGTAGAGAGGCTACAGAAAGACTTAACATATTAGGAGATTGGGCAAAGAAATGGCAGATGGAATACGATGTCGGGAAGTGTATGGTCATGCACTTTGGTTGAAGAGATGAAAGGGTAGACTATTTTCTAAATGGAGAGAAAATACAAAAAGCTGAGGTGCAAAGGGTCTTGGGAGTCCTTGTGCAGGATTCTCAAAAGGTTAATATGTAGGTTGAATCTTTGGTGAGGAAGGCAAATGCAATGTCGGGATTCATTTCAAAGGACTGGAATATAAAAGCAAGGATGTAATGTTGAGACTTTATAAAGCACTGGTGAGGCTTCACATGGAATACTGTGAGCAGTTTTGGGCCCCTTATCTTAGAAAGGATGTGCAGAAACTGGAGAGGGTTGAAAGGAGATTCACAACAAATGATTTCAGATTGAATGGCTTGTCATATGAAAAGCAATTGTGGACCTGTATTCACTAGAATTCAGAAGAATGAGGGGTGACCTCATTGAAACCTAGCAAACTGTGAAAGGCCTCAATAGAGTGGATGTGGAAAGGATGTTTCCTTTGGTGGGATAGTCTAAGACCAGAAGACACAGTGTCCTTTTAGAATGGAGATGGGGAGGAATTTCTTTAGCCAGAGAGTGGTGAATCTATGGAATTAGAAACATAGAAACATAGAAAACCTACAGCACAATACAGGCCCTTTGGCCCACAAAGTTATGCCGAACATGTCCCTACCTTAGAAATTACTGGGGTTACCCATAGCCCTCTATTTTTCAATTCTTTGACACAGTCTGCTGTGGAGGCCAAGGCTTCATGTATATTTAAGGCAGAGGTTGATAGATTCTTGACTGGTCAGGGCATGAAGGATACAGAGAGAAGGCAGGAGATTGGGGCTGAAAGGAAAATTGGATCAGTCATGATGAAATGGCAGAGCAGATTCAATGGGCCAAATGGCCTATTTCTGCTCCTATATCTTATGGTCTTATGGAAAAGGTAAAGGGATGGAAAAGGAATCTGATCAGAGAGGAGAGTGGACCATGGGAGGAAGGGAAGGAGGAGAGGAACCAGGGGAGGTGATAGGCAGGTGAAGAGAAGGGGGTAAGAGGCCAGAGTGGGGGAATGAAGAGGGCAGGAAGAGGCACCATGGTAGCGTAGTGATTAGCACAGCACCAGACACCCAGGTTCAATTCCTGATGCTGTCTGTAAGGAGTTTGTACGTTCTCTCTGTGACCTCGTAGATTTCCTCCAGGAACTTGAGTTTTCTCCCACATTCCAAAGACGTGCCACTTGGTAGGTGAATTGGTCATTTTATGCTGCCCCGTGATTAGGCTGGGCTCAATTGGGAGTTGCTGGGTGGTGCAACTTGAAGGGCCTATTGCATTCTGTATCTCAATCAATCACTCAATCAATAAAATAAAATGAAATTAAAATCGATGTTCATGCCATCACGTTGGAGACTACTTGGATGGAATATGAAATGCTGCTCCTCTATTCGGAGAACGGCCTCACCCTGGCAGAACAGGAAGCCCTGGCTGACATGTCGGAAATGGGGATAGGAATTAATGCTTGAATTTGTTTTCCAGCTGTGTGGGAAAATCTGCTTGATGAGAAAATCAGCTAGAAATTCTAGCTGATCCACAGTTAAACTATACCAGAGTGGTGTGAGTGTACACTCTGGATAATAGCAGCCTGTAGTGTTTCAGACAGATCTCAACTGTTCATTTGGATGACAATTGGAGAGATGATATGGTGTTGGGGTGCAAGAAGGGCAGAGCAGCCGATGTAAATCAGATAGCTTGTTCTGAGAAAATAATGCTTAGGGTTTACATTTAGTGAGTGAAATGAGACACATTAAGTAGTTTCCTTGGGAGGAACTGTGCACCGGGCACGTCAGATCAGCTGTGAACCAGCAGAGAATGATTGCCATGTTAATTGTCACATCCACTATCATTTGTGGCATCGGGATTGTCCAAAGTTCAATGTAAATTTATTATCAAAGTATATGTATGTCAGTACATACCACCCTGAGATTCATTTCCTTGTGGGCAGTCTGTTATAGCGGGCTGAAACAACCAACACCCACTGGTCCGTTGACAACCAATCCCAGGCTGAGTTTCACTAACTGGTCCAATCAATGTCTTGAATGCTCTTTGGGTAAACCAATTAAACAGTTGTACTTTGAGTTGAGTTTTGAGTCTGAGATTTGTAGTTGCGTGGTTTTACTGAATAAAGGAGTAGTTTCAGTTCCGGCCTTAACTTATCTCCTGGCTTCAGGGCTCATTTATAGTTCTAGTCAAACGAACAGAACGGATTGGTGCTGAGGTGCTGTCCTGCATCGACATGGCAATGTCAGCAGAAGGCTTGCATGCAATTCTACAACAGCAAGCTCAATCTGAGGCGGCAGTTATCACTAAATCCAACGACGATGATGTCAAACACTGAACAGAACTTGTGTGAGTCAGCCGTTGCATCAATTGCTGATTTCCAGTTCGATGGCACTTCAGGAGTTGTGTTTCAATCATGGTTTAACATTCCGAAGATATATTCTGAGTCGAGTTCACCAGTAAAGGTGACTTGTGGAAGACACGCACTTTGATCTGGAAACTGGGTACTGCTGAACAAGAGCACTATTTCAACTTTGTTCTGCCCAAGAATCCACATGCCCTGTCATCTGTGAAACTGTCTGACAGCCAGCAGGCACTTTTGGAGACAAAAAGTCTTACTGTAAAAACCATCAAAATCTACAAGCAGTTATATTCAAAGTTGGCTTTGCCCCCAGGAGAAGGTACTTCGACATATTTATCAACGATCAGTTGGTCAAGCTACAACTTGGACAGCATCAGACATCACCATTATTTCCAAACACACATGACAGGCACTTGCGTCCCCACCAGTCAAATCAACTTATCACTCTACCTGCAGAGTAACACATGGAACCCTCCAGCTGATCGATAACCAAGTCAATGGTGTGTGTTACCGAACAGACCAGCCAGATCTGAATGTCCTTGGCATCGACTAGAACAACAAGCTTCAGCTCTGGAGCATCTGTCTGGATGCGGTTAGTTCAAATCATGTCAGTTGAAGCCATACCACCATCAATGGGAGACCATACAACAGCTACCACAGCACTATGCAGCTGTGCTTCAAGAAGGTTCTGGATGCCGCACCAAGCTGCAAGCAGAACTTAATCTCCGTCCAGAGGCAAATACATTCTTCCATCCCAAAAGCCCGGTAGCATATGCAGCTTTACCAGCCAAGGAGTAGGAGCTAGATCGCCTGCAACAAACTGGAGCGATCTAAGCTGTGCACTACTCACATTGGGCAGTTCCTGTTGTCACTGTCAAGAAAGCTAACAGTACAGAGAGGGTGTGTGCAGATTTCACAGCTGGTCTCAGTGCAGCTCTGGAGACACACCGGTACCCTTTACCAGTACCTGCAGATCTTTCGCAAAACTGACCGGTGGCTGCTGATTTGCAAAGCTGGATTTGGCTGAAGTCTACCTCCAGGTAGAAGTGGTGGGAAGTTCACAGGAGCTTCTTGCCTGTCAATGCCCTGCTCAGCAGGGTGCCACATGGAAATGGACCAAACAATGCCAAGAGATTTTTGATCAGCTGAAGAATTTGCCGTCATTTGATGCATTTCAACCCAAGGATGCCAATCGTTCTCATGACGGATGCATCGAACTATGGGGTAGGAGCTATCCTATCCCATCTCTTCCCTGAAGCTTCAGAAAAAGACATTGTGAATACTATCAGATCACAGACTGCAGCAGAAAGGAACCATAGACAAATCAGGAAGGAAGCCTTGGGAATCATCTTTGCTGTGAAGAGTTCCAAAAGAAGCTTTATTGCAGATGCTTCACTCTCCTTACTGATCAGAAACCACTGTTGTCCATCTTCCAGTCTAAGAAAAGCATCTCGGTGTATACAACTCGCCATCTACAAAGCAAGGCAACGATGTCATGAGCCTATGATTTTGAAATCCAGTACACATCGACACAGGAGCTTAGTCAGGGAGATGCCCTCTCCAGACTTATGAATCAGCAGGCTATTAAAAATGAAGATGCAGTCTTGGCTGCATTGTCTGTGGGTTCCAAAGTTTCCAGGGTTTAGATGCTTTCGAAGTTCCTGTAGTCACAGTCAACAAGGTCAGAGCAGAAGTGGCTGCAGATCCACTTCTTCAGCTTACCTCCAGATAGCTTGTTGTCAGATGGCCTGTCGAGGTTGAGAAAAATGCCATACCCTTTTACCAATGTCATGCATCACTCTTGACTGCCTAATATTTACAGACAGACTACTGATTCCATGAAATTTGTGGTTTTATGGCAGTGCAATGCTTAAAATATAGCATAAATTTTTAAATTAAATAAATATTAAAACAAGATGGGAAAAATAGTGAGGTAGTGTTCATGGGTTCATTGTCCATTCAGAAATCTGATGGTGGAGGGAAAGAAGCTGTTCCTGAAATATTGAGTGTGTGTTTTCATGTCCTCTCTGATGTAGCAATGAGAAGAGGACATGTCCTCTTTGACATTCAGTTGATAACTTTGGATAACTAGATAAGACCATAAGATATAGGAGCAGAAGTAGACCATTCAGCCCATTGAGTCTGCTTCCGCCATTCAGTCATGGGCTGAACCTATTCTTCCAGTCATCCCCACTCCCCTGCCTTCTCCCCATACCCTTTGATGCCCCGGCTAATCAAGAACCTATCTATCTCTACTTTAAATGCATCCAATGACTTGGCTTCCACAGCCGCTTGTGGCAACAAATTTCACAGATTTACCACCCTCTGACTTAATTTCTCCGCAGCTCTGTTCTAAATGGACGTCCTTCAATCCTGAAGTCATGCCCTCTTGTCCTAGAATCCCTTACCATGGGAAATAACTTCGCCATATCTAATCTGTTCAAGTCTTTTAACATTCAGAATGTTTCTATGAGATCCCCCCTCACTCTCCTGAACTCCAGGGAATACAGCCCAAGAGCTGCCAGACGTTCCTCATATAGTAACCCTTTCATTCCTTGAATCAGTCTTGTGAATCTTCTCTGAACCCTCTCCAATGTCAGTATATCCTTTCTAAAATAAGGAGCCCGAAACTGCACACGATACTCCAAGCCTCAACATCACACAAGTCCTGGGTGGAGACTCCAGGAGGATTACAAGCTTGTCGTGGTTTGGAGGCTTGCGTGTCTCAGTGACCCAAAGGGCCACGCTGGCTGGAGTCAGGGCTTTACGCTTGGGCTCTTAGTCGGGTCGCCATGCCAAACAGGTCGGACTAAGAGAGGTCTACCGCTCCTCCAGGTTTGGGAAAATCCTGACTGTTACGGAAACAGCAATGAAGAATCCTTCTGCGTCTGAGTGTGACGGTATTCCTGAGTCTCCACCCGGGATTTGCATGACTGACAGTGGTGAAAACGGAAAGGAAGCTGCTGACACAATGAAGGGATACCGCCAAGACCAAGAGGACAGACAGAGATGGACCTGCAGCAGCAGGCCTAATGGGCAGTGAGTAAGGAAGCAGTGGACCTTTGATAATGTAATATCCTTCAGTCAGGTAGACAGTAAGTAGTCTACAACCTGGAAGAATCTGCTTGCGGAAAACAGAAGTCTCAAAAAGGGTAAAAAAATCAGTTTTTCAGATTACCCCTCATGGAGTTAGATGATAAGATGATAAGGCCGTAAGACATAGGCGTAGAATTAGGCCATTTGGCCCATTAAGTCTGCTTCACCATTTCTGCATGGCTGATTTATTGTCCCTCTCATCCCCATTCTCCTGCCTTCTGCCCATAATCTTTGATGCCCTGACTAATCAAGAACCCCTCAACCTCCGTTTTAAATGTACTCAAGAACTTGGCCTCCACAACCACCTGTGGCAATGAACTTCACAGATTCACCACCCTCTGTCTAAAGAGATTCCTCCTCATCTCAGTTCTAAATGGACTTCCTCTGCTCTGAGGCAATGCCCTCTGGTTCTAGACTCCTCCACTACAAGAAACATCCCCCCCACATCCACTCTGTCTAGGCTTCTCAAAATGTGACAGTTTTCAATGAGACTTCTCCAACGTTCTTCTGAACTCCAGCGAGTACAGGCCCAGAACCATCAAACGCTCCCCATGCTTTAACCATTTCATTCCTGGGATCATACTCGTAAAAACTCACAGGAGCCTCTCTGATGTCTGCACATCTTTTCTTAGAAAATGGTCCCAAAACTGCTCACAATACTCCAAGTGCAGTGTTACCAAAGCCTTTCCAGCCCAGAACTATCGAACACGTGTACACTTTGTCCCCTCTGCAATGAAAACCCTTTACGACCCACCTGTGACTTTATTACTCATTAATTTTTCTCTTTAATTTGTGGAATTAAACTCCATATCCCTCTGTCCTCCTTGTGTGCTGCTTGTCTGTTATTCTGGCTTGAGGCCTGTAACGGGTTATTGTGAGCGACAGTAAAACAGATGCTATTGGAGGCAGCCCAGGGTCATATTGTCCCGTGTTTGCCACAACCAGTTTGACTTACAAGGCAATGTCTGACAACATCAGAAACTTCGCAGCCCTGGGTAAAATTATGATAATAAGACAAAGTAGCTATTACTGACGGTGTGCTTTCATTATGCAAATGATATTAAGTGAGACCGTGTAGATTGCCTGTGGCTAGGCTATAATCTCCATGCAGTGATTACAATGTGTCAGACTCAGTCATTTTGATTATGACATGTTAATTACATGCCATCTTCACAGGGAGATGAATATTACTTGCAGTCCAAAAACAAAAAAAAATAAAATGACAGCTTTTGAGAAGAGTAAGACCCAATTAAACACACCCCCTTTCAAAGAACGTTCTAAATTTGCAACCTCCTTGAGCAGTAAACTATCCAAAAGTGTTTTTCTCGTCCTGTGTTAGGCTGCTGATGTCTACAGATAGGTCCTGTCAGAATGTATGGCCAACCTTATCAACATTACCGCATTCTCCAAACTTTACAACAACTATTTATTTGCCAAATGGTTAAAGGCATCTGTTTCAGGACTCCAGGACAACAGCTCATGTCACAGCCCAAGTCACTCAGGGACTTGGGCTATTTCTTGACTGTATGTTTTTCTGTGTCATGTGTTATGTGCAGTACATTTCAATATGCTATTTACTATGTGCCGAGCCCTCTGTGTGACAGTAGGTTCTGTGTTTAGTACCTTGACTCCGCAGGAACGTTATTACGTTTCGTCCTACACATGTCGATGATTGAATGATGAGTAGGATTCGAATGTACAGTAAGAACAAGGGTATAATGTTGAGACTTTATTTATTAGACTGCACCTGGACTACAGCAAGCAGCTTCCAGCCCATTATCTAAGAAAGGATGTGCTGGTATCGGAGAGAGTCCAGAGAACATCCACAACAATAATTCCAGGAATGAAAGGAATGATGGCTCTGGGGTTGTACTTGCTGGAGTTTAGAAGAATGAAGGGGATCTCAATGAAGCATATGGAATTTTGAAAGGCCTAGATAGAGTGGATGTGGAGAGGATGTGGACAGCCTGGCACCAGATAGGACAGCTTCAGAATTGAAGGATGCCTATTTAGAACAGAGATGAGGAATTTCTTTTTTGGCCAAAAGGTGGTGAATATGTGGAATTCATTGCCACAGGCAGTTGTGGAGGCCAAGTCATTGGGTATATTTAAGGTGGAGTTTGATAAATTCTTGATTAGTCAAGCGGTTTAAGGTTATGAGGAGAAGGCAGGAGAATGAGGTTGAGAGGGATAGTAAATCAGTCATGATGGAATGGCAGAGCAGATTCAATGGGTCAAATGGCCTAATTCTGCTCCTATATCTTATGGTGTAATTAAACTTGAACTTTTAAACAAGCACTTTCTACAAACACGCACTTCAGTTTTTGAATAATTTCTTGTACTGAGAAAAGTGCTATAGTTGGTGAGTTTATCAGTGCTAACTAAAAATTGTATTGAAATGCATTTTGCAATGACCAACAGGGTTTGGAATAACCAATGGATTCTTTAAGTCTGATAATTTCAGATTTGCGCATGAAGGAACCTCCCAGGCTCCACCCAGCTAACCCAAGTCACTTGCCACTCTTTTCCAACTCATCACCTGCAGCCTATTTAAACCCAGACCTTGTTCACTCATTCAACCAGCCAATGAAACCAGGTGATGTTAGCCTTCAGTTACCTTGTCTCCTGTTTGTTTAGTTTCTGTTCTCTCTTGTTTTGTGTCCTCTCATGGCTTGTTATTTTGCAGTCCAATATTAAAGTTATTGCTCATTGTTAAATTGTCTCCGGTGCTGTGCTTTTGGGTCAAGCCTTCTCTACTTTCCTGACAGATGATGCCTGGCTTTATACGGACAAAGTTTTTATTATCACAATTGATGTAAAATGTTTATTTCTTCTTTAAGATGAAACTTGCAATCATTGAGTCATAAAGTCCTCCACCACAGAAAGACCCCATTCAGCTTGCTAATCACCCATCTATGCTACTCCCACTTATCACAGATTTCTCTCCATAAGACCATAGGAAGTACAAACAGTTCTGAGTTCAAAGTCCAAATTACATTTAATATTGAAGAATGTATACTGTATACAACCTTGAGAATTCACAAAGCCCCCACGCCACAAAGAAAGTCAAACAGCTAGCATGCAAAACAAGAAAGTGTCATGGTCTGGTCCGTGAAGTCCGTGTTCCGGTTCACAGTCCGATCCCTGGACCCTGGACTCCGGGTCTTCTGGCTATCCCTTGTTTCAGTTGGGTTTAATTATAGTCATCTGATTCTCGTCTTGAGGCTGGGAATATAAGTGGCCCTGGGGTCGAGTGTGGTTGCTGGTTTGTCTCGTCAGTATCCCCTTGGAGCAACCTGCTGGTGGAAGGCTAGAGCAGCCATTTGTGATCTCTAGGTCTGGTTGGAGGACCACCGCTTCATGGAGCCTTGTTGTCTTTAGTCGGAGCAGTCATCGGGGTATGGATTCGGCCGTTTCCAGGGCCAGCTGAGTGGCTGTCTGTCACTCCGAGCTAGATATGGATTCAGCTTTTTCTGTAGCCAGCCAAGGTTACTGGCCACCCTGAGACTCCGAGCCTCCCCGGATTGAGCTCTCTTCCTGTCCTTGCCTCCGTGGGGTAAGTCAGGCTGTCTTTGCCGTTACCCTGAGGCTGGACTGTTCTCTTCCCCTCCCCATCTGAATCCCTGATAGTTTCCTCGGTGGTTTACCTCGATAGTCTTCCTGGCCCTGTGCTCTAAGGAGGAGTACCTTGTCCTGCCCAGGAAAGCCTCGAAGAACCCAAGCCTTTTCCAGTCCTGTAGCCATGTCATGTCCTTGTCTATTTCCTGAGTCTGAGCCTGAGTCAAGACCCAGGTTCTGGGTCCTTGTCCAGTCTCTGGCTCGGAGTCCAAGCCCAGGCTCCTAGTTCCCAGTTCCATGTCCTGGTCCCACTTTCCTAGCCAAAGTCCTAGCCCAAGTCTGCTTTCCTGTCCCTAACTCTAGTCCAGTCCTGTTCCTGGTACTTCAGTGTCTGTGTCTTGCATTTGGGTCCATTCTCAGTGCCCACCTTATGACAAAAAGAACACATTGTGCAAACAGAAAAACTAAACAAATAATGTGGTCGGCCTGCTCCATGGCTGATTTATTATTTCCATAACCTTTGACTCCCTGTATAATCAAGAACTGCTTTAAATATACTCAATAACTTGGCCTCCACAGCTATCTGTTGCAATGAATTCCACAGATTCACCACCCTCTGGTGAAAGAAGTTCCTTTCATCTCTGTTCTCTATTCTGAAGCCATCCTCTCTAGTCCTAGACACCCCACTATTGGAACTCTCCAAATTCCTTGGAAATCCTATTATTTGTCTAAATACCGAGGGGTTACCTGCCTACCCCACCTGCTTATACAGCGAGTTTCACATTTCTGCAGATCCCTGGGTGAAATTTCCTCAGCTCCTCTCTACACCTCTTCTGTGGATTGTCTTTCTACTGACGTTCCATCAAGAGCATTCCTAACAGACTGCATCACCGTGTGCAACTAAAACAGCACTGCAGCAGACAGAAAGGCTTAAAATTACCTAACGCACCACCAGCACTAGCCTACCCACCCCCAAGGACATAGATACAGAAAGGTGCCAGGAAAGGGCCAGTGACATCACGAAGGATCCCACCCACCCTGCTCATGGACTGTTTGTCCCACTCCCTCCTGGGGCAGGCTACAATAGATCCACACCAGGACCACCAGACTTGAAAACAGTTACTTTCCCCAAGCAGTAAGTCTGATCAACATCTCCACCCACTAACCTACCCCTCCACACCCCCAACCACCACTAGTTTATCATTTCCTGTCAGTCACCTGACGTACAGACACTCCTGTGCCTGGTGTCACGTTATGGACATACAATCAATCTGTGTGTATAAGCTATCTTATGTATTTATATTAATTGACCTATTAACCCCCACCCCACCACTACATGCACATCACCTAGTGTCACTCTATGGACGTACCATCAGTCCATGTACTGTATATAACAGCACGTTGTGTTTTATAGGATTGCTTCTATATGGCGTTTCTGTGTTCTTTATTTTTATTTTTTATTTAGAGATACAATATGGAATAGGCTTTTCCTGTTGTGTATTTAATATTTCAGTAATCTTTGAGTAATACTTTAAGTACATTGTTTAATTAAGCACAATAGACATAGAATGCTTAATCAAATAATATATTTAAAATATAATTCAAATAATACTGAAAAATTTCACTTCTGCCCCAATGAGCCCAGCAAGCCACGGATTTAACCCGAACCTAATTACAGACTATTTACAATGGCCAATTAATGGGTACACCTGTGTACTGTGGGAGGAAACCCACACGGTCATGGGGGGAATGTACAAATTCCCTACAGACGGTGCTGGAATTGAACTCTGAACCCTATACCCCGAACTGTAATAGTTTCACACTTACTGCTACAGTACTTTGATGCTGCATTGGATCCAGAGTAACAATTGTTCCATTCTCCTTTACACTTGTGTTCTGATGAATCTTGAATAATTGGTCATAGGCATCTCTGTAAAGGGCTCTCACTATTTATGTCACTTGTGAGTTGCCATAGGCTTGTCCCTCAGCCTTTTTCACAGGAAGGAAAACAATCTTTGCTGACTCAGTTTTCCTTCATAATAGAAAGATTGAGACCTAGCTAACTCCCTGGTGAATCCCATGTGCACCCTCTTCAGTGTAGTCATGTCTTCTTAGGGTCAATGTTTTTAAAGTCAATGACCCTAGCTGCTCTGAGAAGAAGAGAACATGGTTTGGGGCAGCTGGATAATGTAGTGGCTAGTGTAACACTTCACAGTGCCAGGAAACTGGGTTCAATTCCCACCGCTGTCTGCAAGGAGTTTGCACGTTCTCCTTTGACTGCATGCGTTTTCTCCTGCATTCTGGAGATGTGCAGGTTAATAGGTTACATGGGTGTAGGCTCATTGCGTAGGAAGGGCTTGTTGCCATGCTGTATCTCTAAATAAAAATTAAAATAATCATTTAGTTGCTACTCAGTTGGAGTATTGTGAGCAGTTTTGGACCTCGCATCAGAGAAAGGATGTGCTGACACTGGAGAGAGTTCAAGGAGGTTCACAAAAATGAATCTAGGACTGAATAGCTTGTCATACGAAGAGTGTTTGATGACTCTGGGCCTGTATTCACTGGAATTCAGAAGAATGAGGGGTGACCTCATTGAAACCTATCGAATGGTGAAAGGCATTGATAGAGCGGATGTGGAGAGGATGTGTCCTATGCTGGGAGAGTCTATAACCAGAGGACACAGCCTCAGCATAAGGCCATAAGATCATAAGATACAGGAGCAGAAGTAGGTCATTCAGCCCATCGAGTCTGCTCTGCCATTCAATCATGGGCTGATCCAATTCTTCCAGTCATCCCCACTCCCCTGCCTTCACCCCATACCCTTTGATGCCCTGGCTAATCAAGAATCTATCTATCTCTGCCTTAAATACACCTATGACTTGGCCTCCACAGCTGCTGGTGGCAACAAATTCCACAGATTTACCACCCACTAACTAAAGTAATTTCTCCACATCTCAGTTCTAAAGGACGTCCTTCAATCCTGAAGACGTGCTCTCTTGTCCTAGGATCCCCTACAATGGGAAAAAAACTTCATCATATCTAATCTGTTAAGGCCTTTTAATATTTGAAATGTTTCTATGGGATTCCCCCTCATTCTCCTGAACTCCAGGGAATACAGCCCAAGAGCTGCCAGATGTTCCTCATACGGTCACCCTTTCATTCCTGGAATCATTCTTGTGAATCTTCTCTGAATCCTCTCCAATGTCAGTATATCCTTTCTAAAATAAAGTGCCTAAAACTGCACACAATACTCCAAATGTGGTCTCACGAGTGCCTTATAGAGCCTCAACATCACATCCCTGCTCTTATATTCTATACCTCTAGAAATGAATGCTGTGGTGAACTACAGATACCTGTCTGGACACGCCCCCCCCCCCCCCGGCTGACTGCTCCTGTGGCTCCTCCCACTGAATGTGGCTCCTCCCACTGACCGTGGCTCCTCCCACGGACCCCGGTATAAAGACGATTGGAGGCACTGCTCCTCCCTCAGTCTCCAGGATGTTGTGTGATGGTCTCTTGCTGCTGACGGTGCTTTCTTCCAGCTAATAAAAGCCTACCTTAACCCACGTCTCAGAGTTATTGATGGTACATCAAATGCCAACATTGCATTCACCTTCTGCGCACCCACTCAACCTGGAAGTTAAACTTTAGGGTATCCTGCACAAGAATTTCCAAGTCCCTTTGCATCTCTGCGTTTTGAATTCTGTCCCCATCTAAATAATAGTCTGCCCATTTATTTCTTCCACCAAAGTGCATGACGATACACTTTCCAACATTGTATTTAATTTGCCACTTCTTTGCCCATTCTCCTAAACTATCTAAGTCTCTCTGCAGGCTCTCTGTTTCCTCAACACTATCCACTCCTCCACCTATCTTTGTATCATTGGTAAACTTAGCCACAAATCCATTAATACTGTAGTCCAAATCATTTATATTACTATAAATTACTTTGTACAAAAATATCTAAATAGTGCAAATAAAGGAAGTGGTGTTCATGGGTTCATTGTTCCTTCGAAAACCTGACGGCAGAGGGGAAGAAGCTGTTCCTATAACACTGAGTGTGAGCCGTCAGGGTCCCGTACCTCCTCCACGATGGCAGTTGATAGGGCGTAGGAGCAGGTTTAACAGACTGAATCGCCTAATTCTCCGCTTGTGCCTTATCGTCTTATGGTTCACTCTGGGGTTATGGATAGGATGATTATGGATCAACTACAATGAGAAACAGTTTTCAGGAAATGAAATCTGCTCACAATTTAATACCTAGCTGACCCATTGTGGCTGGTGAAACTAAACAGTGGGTGTTGGGATGGGGCATTCCGATTCAGATACTTATGGGACATTCCGATTCAGATCCTATGGGACATTCCGATTCAGATACTTATGGGACATTCCGATTCAGATCCTATGGGACATTCCGATTCAGATCCTATGGGACATTCCGATTCAGATCCTATGGGGCATTCCAAGTCAGATCCTATGGGACATTCCGATTCAGATCCTATGGGGCATTCCGATTCAGATCCTATGGGGCATTCTGAGTCAGATCCTATGGGACATTCCGATTCAGATACATATGGGACATTCCGAGTCAGATCCTATGGGACATTCCGATTCAGATCCTATGGGGCATTCCGAGTCAGATCCTATGGGACATTCCGATTCAGATCCTATGGGACATTCCGATTCAGATCCTATGGGGCATTCCGAGTCAGATCCTATGGGACATTCCGATTCAGATCCTATGGGGCATTCCGATTCAGATACTTATGGGACATTCCGATTCAGATCCTATGGGGCATTCCGAGTCAGATCCTATGGGACATTCCGAGTCAGATCCTATGGGGCATTCTGAGTCAGATCCTATGGGACATTCTGATTCAGATCCTATGGGACATTCCGATTCAGATCCTATGGGGCATTCCGAGTCAGATCCTATGGGACATTCCGATTCAGACCCTATGGGGCATTCCGATTCAGATACTTATGGGACATTCCGATTCAGATCCTATGGGGCATTCCGAGTCAGATCCTATGGGACATTCCGATTCAGATCCTATGGGGCATTCCGATTCAGATACTTATGGGACATTCCGAGTCAGATCCTATGGGACATTCCGATTCAGATCCTATGGGGCATTCCGATTCAGATACTTATGGGACATTCCGATTCAGATCCTATGGGGCATTCCGAGTCAGATCCTATGGGACATTCCAAGTCAGATCCTATGGGACATTCCGATTTGGATCCCTATGGGACATTCTGATTCAGATACTTATGGGACATTCCGAGTAGGATCCTATGGGACATTCCGAGTCAGATCCTATGGGACATTCCGATTCAGATCCCTATGGGACATTCCGATTTGGATCCCTATGGGACATTCCGATTTGGATCCTATGGGACATTCTGATTCGGATCCTATGGGACATTTCGAGTCAGATCCTATGGGACATTCCGATTCAGATCCCTATTGGACATTCCGATTTGGATCCCTATGGGACATTCCGATTCAGATCCTATGGGACATTTCGAGTCAGATCCTATGGGACATTCCGATTCAGATCCCTATGGGACATTCTGATTCAGATCCTATGGGACATTCCGAGTCAGATCCTATGGGACATTCCGATTTGGATCCCTATGGGACATTCCGATTCAGATCCCTATGGGACATTCCGATTTGGATCCCTATGGGACATTCCGATTTGGATCCCTATGGGACATTCCGATTCAGATCCTATGGGACATTCCGATTTGGATCCCTATGGGACATTCCGATTCAGATCCCTATGGGACATTCCGATTTGGATCCCTATGGGACATTCCGATTTGGATCCCTATGGGACATTCCGATTCAGATCCTATGGGACATTCCGATTTGGATCCCTATGGGACATTCCGATTCGGATCCCTATGGGACATTCCGATTCAGATCCTATGGGACATTCCGATTCAGATCCTATGGGACATTCCGATTCGGATCCCTATGGGACATTCCGATTTGGATCCCTATGGGACATTCCGATTCAGATCCCTATGGGACATTCCGATTCAGATCCCTATGGGACATTCCTGCAAGCATACTGTAATTTGCAATTTGTTGTTTTGCAGCAGCAGTACTTTGCAATACATAATAATTATTACAAATGTCAAATTACTATGAGAAATATATAATTATAAATTAAATTAATTAATTCATACAAGAAGTGGGTGAAAAAAATAGACAGGAAGGGTTCATGGGTTCAGTATCCATTCAGAAATCTGGAGGTGGAGGGGAAGAAGCTGTTCCTGAAATATTGAGTGTGTGTCTTCAGGCTCCCGTACCTCCTCCCTGATGGTAGCGATGAGAAGAGGACATGTCCAGGGTGGCAGAGGGCCTTAATGATGGATGCCAACTTTCTGAGGCATCTCGTTCTGAAGGTGTTCTCGAAGCTGAGGAGCTCGGTGCCCGTAATGGAGCTGAGTTTACAATCTCTGCAGATTTGAATATTGTGCAGTTCTGTAGCATTGAATATTGACAGAAGTTCGACTAGTCGAGATGAGAGAGAGGAGAGGCATCCGTTAGTCTCGCGAGACCATGGATCTGCGCCTGGAAAGCTCTCCAGGATGCAGGCCTGGGCAGGGTTGTATGGGAGACCGGCAGTTGCCCAAGCTGCAGGCCTTCCCCTCTCCACGTCACCGATGTTGTCCAAGGGAAGGGCAAGGGATTTAGGAGTCCTCATGTAAGACTCCCAGAAGGTAAATTTACAGGTTGAGTCTGCCACAGACTAGGATGGAGGCTAAATCCATGGGTGTGGCATCCGTTAGTTTCACGAGACCATGGATCTGCACCCTGTCCAGGATGCAGGCCTGGGCAAGGTTGTATGGGAGACCGGCAGCGAGTCTCCCCTCTCCACGACACCGATGTTGTCCAGGGGAAGGGCAAGGGCCGATACAGCTTGGCACCAGTGTCGTCGCAGGAGTTGCCAGAGCGAGGTTGAAGACAACGTCGGACTGACGTAGGGACTCCAGCTCCGGATTTGTCCTCAGAGTTTACTCCCGAAACCTTTCCCATGAGTGGATATGGTCACAAGTCAACGGAGGTTTGAAATCAGTTTTCCCTCTCGTAGATGGACGGCCTTCCCAGGCTGACGAGCTCCTTCTACCCGAAATGAGATGAGCTACCATTGTAAAAATGTAATTTTGTTAATGATAGTCCAGATGTTAAAGATACGATTCAAAATTTGAGATCATTATAAGTCATTCTTTGGTACACCGTCGTAAAGGAGAAGAAAATGATTGTTACTCTGGCTTTGATACAGCACAAAAAACAACATAGTAAACATAACAAACACAATAAAAAATAAATAGAAATATAAAAGCAATCCAGCAAAACATGATGCCCACGTAACTGTTGTATACAGAGACTGGTTGTACGAACATAAAGTGAGACAAGTATGTCATGGTGATGGGGATGGGGTGCACAATAAATATGAATACGTGAGATAGCTTGCCACATAGATTGATTTTACATCTATGAAGTGACACAAGGCACAGGAGTGTCTGTACACAAGGTGACGAAGAGGAAATGAAAAGCTAACGGTGGATAGGGCTGGTTAGTGGGTGGTTACAGCTCGGGATAGTAAGTGTTTTTGATATTGGTGGCCATGCTCTGGATGCTAAAGAGCGACCTCCCTGATGGTAGTGGGACAAGAGTCTATGGGCAGGGTGGGAAAGACAGTAAGAGTCGTCAGTGACAGATGCTCTGGAGGATGAGGGTCGTCAGTGACGGATGTTCTGGACGATGACGGTCGTCAGTGATGGATGTTCTGGACGATGAGGGTCGTCAGTGACGGATCACCCGGACGATGAGGGTCTTCAGTGACAGATGTTCTGGAGGATGAGGGTCGTCAGTGACGGATGTACTGGACGGTGAGGGTCGTCAGTGATGGATCACCTGGACAATGAGGGTCGTCAGTGACGGATGTTCTGGACGATGAGGGTCGTCAGTGACGGATGTACTGGACGGTGAGGGTCGTCAGTGATGGATCACCTGGACAATGAGGGTCGTCAGTGACGGATGTTCTGGACGATGAGGGTCATCAGTGACGGATGTTCTGGACGATGATGGTCGTCAGTGACGGATCACATGGACGATGAGGGTCGTCAGTGACGGATGTTCTGGACGGTGATGGTCGTTAGTGAAGGATCACCTGGACGATGAGGGTAGTCAGTGATGGATCACCTGGACGGTGAGGGTCATTAGTGACGGATCACCTGGACGATGAGGGTCGTCAGTGACGATGTTCTGGACGGTGATGGTCGTTAGTGACGGATCACCTGGACGATGAGGGTAGTCAGTGATGGATCACCTGGACGGTGAGGGTCATTAGTGACGGATCACCTGGACGATGAGGGTCGTCAGTGACGGATCACCTGGACGGTCAGGGTCGTCAGTGACGGATGTTCTGGACACTGAGGGTCGTCAGTGACAGATCACCCGGACAATGAGGGTCGTCAGTGACGGATCACCTGGACGATGAGGGTTGTCAGTGATGGATGTTCTGGACGATGAGGGTCGTTAGTGACAGATCACCCGGACGATGAGGGTCGTCAGTGACGGATCACCTGGACGATGAGGGTCGTCAGTGATGGATGTTCTGGACGATGAGGGTCGTCAGTGACGGATCACGCGGACGGTGAGGGTCGTCAGTGACGGATGTTCAGGACGATGAGGGTTGTCAGTGACAGATCACCCGGACGATGAGGGTCGTCAGTGACGGATCACCTGGACGATGAGGGTCGTCAGTGACGGATGTTCTGGACGGTGAGGGTCATCAGTGACGGATCACCTGGACGATGAGGGTCATCAGTGACAGATGTTCTGGACGATGAGGGTCGTCAGTGACGGATCACCTGGACGATGAGGGTCATCAGTGACAGATGTTCTGGACGATGAGGGTTGTCAGTGACGGATGTTCTGGACAATGAGGGTCGTCAGTGACGGATGTTCTGGACAGTGAGGGTCGTCAGTGACGGATGTTCTGGACGATGAGGGTCGTCAGTGATGGATCACCTGGACGATGATGGTCATCAGTGACGGATGTTCTGGACGATGAGGGTCGTCAGTGACGGATGTTCTGGACAGTGAGGGTCGTCAGTGACGGATGTTCTGGACGATGAGGGTCATCAGTGATGGATGTTCTGGACGATGAGGGTCGTCAGTGACGGATGTTCTGGACATTGAACGTCATCAGTGACGGATCACTTGGACGATGAGGGTCGTCAGTGACGGATGTTCTGGACGATGAGGGACGTCAGTGATGGATGTTCTGGACGATGAGGGTCTTCAGTGACGGATCACCTGGACGGTGAGGGTCATCAGTGACGGATCACCTGGACGATGAGGGTCGTCAGTGACGGAACACTTGGACTATGAGGGTCGTCAGTGACGGATCACCTGGACGATGAGGGTCGTCAGTGACGGATGTTCTGTATGTTGAGGGTCGTCAGTGACGGATCACCTGGACGATGAGGGTCATCAGTGACGGATGTTCTGGACGATGAGGGTTGTCAGTGACGGATGTTCTGAACGATGAGGGTCGTCAGTGACAGATGTTCTGGACGATGAGGGTCGCCAGTGACGGATCACCTGGACGGTGATGGTCGTTAGTGACGGATCACCTGGACGATGATGGTCGTTAGTGACGGATGTTCTGGACGATGAGGGTCGTCAGTGACGGATCACGTGGATGGTGAGGGTCGTTAGTGACAGATCACCCGGACGATGAGGGTCGTCAGTGACGGATCACCTGGACGATGAGGGTCGTCAGTGACGGATCACCTGGACTGTGAGGGTCGTTAGTGATGGATGTTCTGGATGATGAGGGTCGTCAGTGACGGATGTTCTGAACGATGAGGGTAGTCAGTGACGGATGTTCTGGACGATGAGGGTAGTCAGTGACGGATGTTCTGGACGATGAGGGTCGTCAGTGACGGATTACCTGGACGATGAGGGTTGTCAGTGACGGATGTCCTGGACGATGAGGGTCGTCAGTGACGGATGTCCTGGACGATGAGGGTCGTCATTGACAGATGTTGTGGACGATGAGGGTCGTCAGTGACGGATGTTCCGGATGATGAGGGTCGTCAGTGACGGATCACCTGGACAGTGATGGTCGTTAGTGACGGATTACCTGGACGATCGGGGTCATCAGTGACGGATTACCTGGACGGTGATGGTCGTCAGTGACGGATCGCATGGACGATGAGGGTCGTCAGTGACGGATGTTCTGGACGATGAGGGACATCAGTGATTGATGTTCTGGACTATGAGGGTAGTCAGTGACAGATGTTCTGGATGATGAGGGTTGTCAGTGACGGATGTTCTGGACAATGAGGGTCGTCAGTGACGGATGTTCTGGACAGTGAGGGTCGTTAGTGATGGATGTTCTGGACGATGAGGGTCGTCAGTGACGGATGTTCTGGACGATGAGGGTCGTCAGTGACGGATTACCTGGACGATGAGGGTTGTCAGTGACGGAACACCTGGACGATCGGGGACGTCAGTGACGGATGTTCAGGACAGTGAGGGTCGTTAGTGATGGATGTTCTGGACGATGAGGGTCGTCAGTGACGGATGTTCTGAACGATGAGGGTAGTCAGTGACGGATGTTCTGGACGATGAGGGTCGTCAGTGACGTATTACCTGGACGATGAGGGTTGTCAGTGACGGATCACCTGGACGATTAGGGTCGTCAGTGACGGATGTTCCGGATGATGAGGGTCGTCAGTGACGGATCACCTGGACAGTGATGGTCGTTAGTGACGGATTACCTGGACGATCGGGGTCGTCAGTGACGGATTACCTGGACGGTGATGGTCGTCAGTGACGGATCAACTGGACGATGAGGGTCGTCAGTGACGGATGTTCTGGACGATGAGGGTTGTCAGTGACGGATGTTCTGGACAATGAGGGTCGTCAATGACAGATGTTCTGGACAGTGAGGGTCGTCAGTGACGGATGTTCTGGATGATGAGGGTCGTCAGTGACGGATGTTCTGGACGATGAGGGTCTTCAGTGACGGATATTCTGGACGATGAGGGTCAACAGTGACGGATCACCTGGACGATGAGGGTCGTCAGTGACGGAGGTTCTGGCCGATGAGGGTCGTCAGTGACGGATCACCTGGACGATGAGGTTCGTCAGTGACGGATGTTCTGGACGACGAGGGTCGTCAGTGACGGATGTTCTGGACGATGAGGGTCGTCAGTGACGGATGTTCTGGACGATGAGGGTCGTCAGACACGGATGTTCTGGATGATAAGGGTCGTCAGTGACGAATCACCTGGAGGATGAGGGTCGTCAGAGACGGATGTTCTGGATGATGAGGGTCGTCAGAGATGGATGTCCTGGACGATGAGGGTCGTCAGTGCCGGATCACCCGGACGATGAGGGTCGTCAGTGACGGATGTTTTGGACTATGAGGGTCGTCAGTGACGGATGTTCTGGACGATGTGGCTCGTCAGTGACGGATCACCTGGACGGTGAGGGTTGTCAGTGACGGATGTTCTGGACTATGAGGGTCGTCAGTGACGTTTCACCTGGACGATGAGGGTCATCAGTGATGGATGTTCTGGACGATGAGGGTCGTCAGTGACGGATGTTCCGGATGATGAGGGTCGTCAGTGACGGATCACCTGGACAGTGATGGTCGTTAGTGACGGATCACCTGGACGATGAGGGTCGTCAGTGACGGATGTTCTGGACGATGAGGGACATCAGTGATTGATGTTCTGGACTATGAGGGTAGTCAGTGACAGATGTTCTGGATGATGAGGGTTGTCAGTGACGGATGTTCTGGACAATGAGGGTCGTCAGTGACGGATGTTCTGGACAGTGAGGGTCGTCAGTGATGGATGTTCTGGACGATGAGGGTTCTCAGTGACGGATGTTCTGGACACTGAGGGTCGTCAGTGATGGATGTTCTGGACGATGAGGGTCATCAGTGATGGATGTTCTGGACGATGAGGGTCGTCAGTGACGGATGTTCTGGACAGTGAGGGTCGTCAGTGACGGATGTTCTGGACGATGAGGGTTCTCAGTGACGGATGTCCTGGACGGTCAGGGTCGTCAGTGACGGATGTTCTGGACGATGAGGGTTGTCAGTGATGGATGTTCTGGACGATGAGGGTCGTCAGACACGGATGTTCTGGATGATAAGGGTCGTCTGTGACGGATCACCTGGAGGATGAGGGTCGTCAGAGACGGATGTTCTGGATGATGAGGGTCGTCAGAGATGGATGTCCTGGACGATGAGGGTCGTCAGTGCCGGATCACCGGGACAATGAGGGTCGTCAGTGACGGATGTTCTGGACTATGAGGGTCGTCAGTGACGGATCACCTGGACGATGAGGGTCGTCAGTGATGGATGTTCTGGACGATGATGGTCGTCAGTGACGGATCACCTGGACGATGAGGGTCGTCAGTGACGGAACACTTGGACTATGATGGTCGTCAGTGATGGATGTTTTGGACAGTAAGGGTCGTCAGTGACGGATCACCTGGACGATGAGGGTCGGCAGTGACGGATCACCTGGACGATGAGGGTCATCAGTGACGGATCACCTGGACTATGAGGGTAGTCAGTGACGGATGTTCTGGACATTGAACGTCGTCAGTGACGGATCACTTGGACGATGAGGGTCGTCTGTGACGGATCACCTGGAAGGTGAGGGTAGTCAGTGACGGATCACCTGGACGATGAGGGTCGTCAGTAACGGATCACCCGGAAGGTGAGGGTAGTCAGTGACGGATCACCCGGACGATGAGGGTCGTCAGTGACGGATGTTCTGGACGATGAGGGTAGTCAGTGACGGATGTTCTGGACGATGAGGGTCGTCAGTGACGGATTACCTGGTCGATGAGGGTTGTCAGTGACGGAACACCTGGACGATCGGGGTCGTCAGTGACGGATGTCCTGGACGATGAGGGTCGTCATTGACAGATGTTGTGGACGATGAGGGTCGTCAGTGACGGATGTTCCGGATGATGAGGGTCGTCAGTGACGGATCACCTGGACAGTGATGGTCGTTAGTGACGGATTACCTGGACGATCGGGGTCATCAGTGACGGATCACCTGGACGGTGATGGTCGTCAGTGACGGATCACCTGGACGATGAGGGTCGTCAGTGACGGATCACCTGGACGGTGATGGTCGTCAGTGACGGATCACCTGGACGATGAGGGTCGTCAGTGACGGATGTTCTGGACAGTGAGGGTCGTCAGTGACGGATGTTCTGGACGATGAGGGTTCTCAGTGACGGATGTCCTGGACGGTCAGGGTCGTCAGTGACGGATGTTCTGGACGATGAGGGTTGTCAGTGATGGATGTTCTGGACGATGAGGGTCGTCAGACACGGATGTTCTGGATGATAAGGGTCGTCTGTGACGGATCACCTGGAGGATGAGGGTCGTCAGAGACGGATGTTCTGGATGATGAGGGTCGTCAGAGATGGATGTCCTGGACGATGAGGGTCGTCAGTGCCGGATCACCGGGACAATGAGGGTCGTCAGTGACGGATGTTCTGGACTATGAGGGTCGTCAGTGACGGATCACCTGGACGATGAGGGTCGTCAGTGATGGATGTTCTGGACGATGATGGTCGTCAGTGACGGATCACCTGGACGATGAGGGTCGTCAGTGACGGAACACTTGGACTATGATGGTCGTCAGTGATGGATGTTTTGGACAGTAAGGGTCGTCAGTGACGGATCACCTGGACGATGAGGGTCGGCAGTGACGGATCACCTGGACGATGAGGGTCATCAGTGACGGATCACCTGGACTATGAGGGTAGTCAGTGACGGATGTTCTGGACATTGAACGTCGTCAGTGACGGATCACTTGGACGATGAGGGTCGTCTGTGACGGATCACCTGGAAGGTGAGGGTAGTCAGTGACGGATCACCTGGACGATGAGGGTCGTCAGTAACGGATCACCCGGAAGGTGAGGGTAGTCAGTGACGGATCACCCGGACGATGAGGGTCGTCAGTGACGGATGTTCTGGACGATGAGGGTAGTCAGTGACGGATGTTCTGGACGATGAGGGTCGTCAGTGACGGATTACCTGGTCGATGAGGGTTGTCAGTGACGGAACACCTGGACGATCGGGGTCGTCAGTGACGGATGTCCTGGACGATGAGGGTCGTCATTGACAGATGTTGTGGACGATGAGGGTCGTCAGTGACGGATGTTCCGGATGATGAGGGTCGTCAGTGACGGATCACCTGGACAGTGATGGTCGTTAGTGACGGATTACCTGGACGATCGGGGTCATCAGTGACGGATCACCTGGACGGTGATGGTCGTCAGTGACGGATCACCTGGACGATGAGGGTCGTCAGTGACGGATCACCTGGACGGTGATGGTCGTCAGTGACGGATCACCTGGACGATGAGGGTCGTCAGTGACGGATGTTCTGGACGATGAGGGACATCAGTGATTGATGTTCTGGACTATGAGGGTAGTCAGTGACAGATGTTCTGGATGATGAGGGTTGTCAGTGACGGATGTTCTGGACAATGAGGGTCGTCAGTGACGGATGTTCTGTACAGTGAGGGTCGTCAGTGATGGATGTTCTGGACGATGAGGGTCATCAGTGATGGATGTTCTGGACGATGAGGGTCGTCAGTGACGGATGTTCTGGACAGTGAGGGTCGTCAGTGACGGATGTTCTGGACGATGAGGGTTCTCAGTGACGGATGTCCTGGACGGTCAGGGTCGTCAGTGACGGATGTTCTGGACGATGAGGGTTGTCAGTGATGGATGTTCTGGACGATGAGGGTCGTCAGACACGGATGTTCTGGATGATAAGGGTCGTCAGTGACGGATCACCTGGACGGTGAGGGTCATCAGTGACGGATCACCTGGACGATGAGGGTCGTCAGTGACGGAACACTTGGACTATGAGGGTCGTCAGTGATGGATCACCTGAACGATGAGGGTCGTCAGTGACGGAAGTTCTGGACGATGAGGGTCGTCAGTGACGGAACACCTGGACTATGAGGGTCGTCAGTGATGGATCACCTGAACGATGAGGGTCGTCAGTGACGGAAGTTCTGGACTATGAGGGTCGTCAGTGATGGATCACCTGGACGATGAGGGTTGTCAGTGACGGATCACCTGGACGATGAGGGTCGTCAGTGACGGATTTTCTGGACGATGAGGGTCGTCAGTGACGGATTTTCTGGACTTTGAGGGTTGTCAGTGTCTGATGTTCTGGACGATGAGGGTCATCAGTGACGGATGTTCTGGACGATGAGGGTCGTCAGTGATGGATGTTCTGGACGATGAGGGTCGTCAGTGACGGATGTTCTGGACGATGAGGGTCGTCAGTGACGGATCACCCGGACGATGAGGTTCGTCAGTGACGGATGTTCTGGACTATGAGAGTCGTCAGTGACGGATCACCTGGACGATGAGGGTCGTCAGTGATGGATGTTCTGGACGATGATGGTCGTCAGTGACGGATCACCTGGACGATGTGGGTCGTCAGTGACGGAACACTTGGACAATGAGGGTCGTCAGTGACGGATCACCCGAATGATGAGGGTCGTCAGTGACGGATCACCTGGACGATGAGGGTCGGCAGTGACGGATCACCTGGACGATGAGGGTCATCAGTGACGGATCACCTGGACTATGAGGGTAGTCAGTGACGGATGTTCTGGACATTGAACGTCGTCAGTGACGGATCACTTGGACGATGAGGGTCGTCAGTGACGGATCACCTGGAAGGTGAGGGTAGTCAGTGACGGATCACCTGGACGATGAGGGTCGTCAGTGACGGATCACCCGGAAGTTGAGGGTAGTCAGTGACGGATCACCCGGACGATGAGGGTCGTCAGTGACGGATCACCTGGACGATGAGGGTCGTCAGTGATGGATCACCTGGACTGTGAGGGTCGTCAGTGACGGATGTTCTGAACGATGAGGGTAGTCAGTGACGGATGTTCTGGACGATGAGGGTCGTCAGTGATGGAACACCTGGACGATCGGGGACGTCAGTGACGGATCACCTGGACGATTAGGGTCGTCAGTGACGGATGTCCTGGACGATGAGGGTCGTCATTGACAGATGTTGTGGACGATGAGGGTCGTCAGTGACGGATGTCCTGGACGATGAGGGTCGTCAGTGACGGATGTTCCGGATGATGAGGGTCGTCAGTGACAGTTCACCTGGACAGTGATGGTCATTAGTGACGGATTACCTGGACGATCGGGGTCGTCAGTGACGGATTACCTGGACGGTGATGGTCGTCAGTGACGGATCAACTGGACGATGAGGGTCGTCAGTGACGGATGTTCTGGACGATGAGGGTAGTCAGTGACGGATCAGCTGGACGATGAGGGTCATCAGTGACGGATTACCTGGACGATGAGGGTCGTCAGTGACGGATCACCTGGACGATGAGGGTTGTCAGTGATGGATCAACTGGACGGTCAGGGTCGTCAGTGACGGATGTTCTGGACGATGAGGGTTGTCAGTGATGGATCAACTGGACGGTCAGGGTCGTCAGTGACGGATGTTCTGGACGATGAGGGTTGTCAGTGACGGATCACCTGGAAGGTGAGGGTAGTCAGTGACGGATCAGCTGGACGATGAGGGTCATCAGTGACGGATGTTCTGGACGATGAGGGTCGTCAGTGACGGATTACCTGGACGATGAGGGTCGTCAGTGACGGATCACCTGGACGATGAGGGTTGTCAGTGATGGATCAACTGGACGGTCAGGGTCGTCAGTGACGGATGTTCTGGACGATGAGGGTTGTCAGTGACGGATCACCTGGAAGGTGAGGGTAGTCAGTGACGGATCAGCTGGACGATGAGGGTCATCAGTGACGGATGTTCTGGACGATGAGGGTCGTCAGTGACGGATTACCTGGACGATGAGGGTCGTCAGTGACGGATCACCTGGACGATGAGGGTTGTCAGTGATGGATCAACTGGACGGTCAGGGTCGTCAGTGACGGATGTTCTGGACGATGAGGGTTGTCAGTGATGGATCAACTGGACGATGAGGGTCGTCAGTGACGGATGTTCCGGATGATGAGGGTCGTCAGTGACGGATCACCTGGACGGTGATGGTCGTTAGTGACGGATTACCTGGACGATCGGGGTCGTCAATGACGGATCACCTGGACGGTGATGGTCGTCAGTGACGGATCACCTGGACGATGAGGGTCGTTAGTGACGGATGTTCTGGACGATGAGGGTCGTCAGTGACGGATCACGCGGACGGTGAGGGTCATCAGTGACGGATCACCTGGACAGTGAGGGTCGTCAGTGACGGATGTTCTGGACAATGAGGGTCATCAGTGATGGATGTTCTGGACGATGAGGGTCGTCTGTGACGGATGTTCTGGACAGTGAGGGTCGTCAGTGACGGATGTTCTGGACGATGAGGGTCGACAGTGACGGATCATCCGGACGATGAGGGTTGTCTGTGACGGATGTTCTGGACAATGAGGGTCGTCAGTGACAGATGTTCTGGACAGTGAGGGTCATCAGTGACGGATGTTATGGATGATGAGGGTCATCTGAAACGGATGTTCTGGACGCTGAGGGTCTTCAGTGACGGATATTCTGGACGATGAGGGTCGTCAGTGACGGATGTTCTGGACGATGAGGGTCGACAGTGACGGATGTTCTGGACGGTGAGGGTCGTCAGTGACGGATGTTCTGGACGATGAGGGTTCTCAGTGACGGATGTCCTGGACGGTCAGGGTCGTCAGTGACGGATGTTTTGGACGATGAGGGTCGTCAGTGATGGATGTTCTGGACAGTGAGGGTCGTCAGTGACGGATGTTCTGGACGATGAGGGTCGTCAGTGACGGATCATCCGGACGATGAGGGTTGTCAGTGACGAATGTTCTGGACAATGAGGGTCGTCAGTGACGGATGTTCTGGACAGTGAGGGTCGTCAGTGACGGATGTTCTGGACGATGAGGGTTCTCAGTGAAGGATGTCCTGGACCGTCAGGGTCGTCAGTGACGGATGTTCTGGACAGAGAGGGTCGTCAGTGACGGATGTTCTGGACGATGAGGGTTCTCAGTGACGGATGTCCTGGACGGTCAGGGTCGTCAGTGACGGATGTTCTGGACGATGAGGGTCGTTAGTGACGGATGTTCTGGACGATGAGGGTCGTCAGACACGGATGTTCTGGATGATAAGGGTCGTCAGTGACGGATCACCTGGATGATTAGGGTCGTCAGAGACGGATGACCTGGACGATGAGGGTCGTCAGTGCCAGATGACCCGGACGATGAGGGTCGTCAGTGACGGATGTTCTGGACGATGAGGGTCGTTAGTGACGGATGTTCTGGACGATGAGGGTCGTCAGTGACGGATCACCTGGACGATGAGGGTCGTCAGTGACGGATGTTCTGGACGATGAGGGTCGTCAGTGACGGATCACCCGGACGATGAGGGTCGTCAGTGACGGATGTTCTGGACGATGAGGGTCGTCAGTGACGGATCACCTGGACGATGAGGGTCGTCAGTGACGGAGGTTCTGGCCGATGAGGGTCGTCAGTGACGGATCACCTGGACGATGAGGTTCGTCAGTGACGGATGTTCTGGACGACGAGGGTCGTCAGTGACGGATGTTCTGGACCATGAGGGTCGTCAGTGACGGATCACGTGGACGGTGAGTGTCGTTAGTGACAGATCACCCGGACGATGAGGGTCGTCAGTGACGGATCACCTGGACGATGAGGGTCATCAGTGATGGATGTTCTGGACTATGAGGGTAGTCAGTGACAGATGTTCTGGACGATGAGGGTTGTCAGTGACAGATGTTCTGGACGATGAGGGTCGTCAGTGACGGATGTTCTGGACGATGAGGGTCATCAGTGATGGATGTTCTGGACGATGAGGGTCGTCAGTGACGGATGTTCTGGACAGTGAGGGTCGTCAGTGACGGATGTTCTGGACGATGAGGGTCATCAGTGACGGATCATCCGGACGAGGAGGGTTGTCAGTGATGGATGTTCTGGACAGTGAGGGTCGTCGGTGACGGATGTTCTGGACGATGAGGGTCGTCAGTGATGGATGTTCTGGACGATGAGTGTCTTCAGTGAAGGATATTCTGGACGATGAGGGTCGTCAGTGACGGATGTTCTGGACGATGAGGGTCGTCAGTGACGGATGTTTTGGACGATGAGGGTTCTCAGTGAAGGATGTCCTGGACGGTCAGGGTCGTCAGTGACGGATGTTCTGGACAGTGAGGGTCGTCAGTGACGGACGTTCTGGACAGTGAGGGTCGTCAGTGACGGATGTTCTGGACGATGAGGGTTGTCAGACACGGATGTTCTGGATGATAAGGGTCGTCAGTGACGGATCACCTGGAGGATGAGGGTCGTCAGAGACGGATGTTCTGGATGATTAGGGTCGTCAGAGACGGATGACCTGGACGATGAGGGTCGTCAGTGCCGGATCACCCGGACAATGAGGGTCGTCAGTGACAGATCACCTGGACGATGAGGGTCGTCAGTGACGGAACACTTGGACGATGAGGGTCGTCAGTGCCGGATCACCCGGACGATGAGGGTCGTCAGTGACAGATCACTTGGACTATGAGGGTCGTCAGTGACGGATCACCTGGACGATGACAGTCGCCAGTGATGGATCACCTGGACAATGAGAGTCATCAGTGACGGATCGCCTGGACGATGAGGGTCATCAGTGACGGATCACCTGGACGATGATGGTCGCCAGTGACGGATCACCTGTACGATGAGGGTCGTCAGTGACGGATGTTCTGGACGATGATTGTCGTCAGTGACGGATCACCGGGACGATGAGGGTCGTCAGTGACGGAACACTTGGACCATGAGGGTCGTCAGTGACGGATCACCTGGACGATGAGGGTCATCAGTGAAGGATGTTCTGGACTATGAGGGTAGTCAGTGACAGATGTTCTGGATGATGAGGGTTGTCAGTGACGGATGTTCTGGACAATGAGGGTCGTCAGTGACGGATGCTCGGGACAGTGAGGGTCGTCAGTGACGGATGTTCCGGACGATGAGGGTCATCAGTGATGGATGTTCTGGACGATGAGGGTCGTCAGTGACGGATGTTCTGGACAGTGAGGGTCGTCAGTGACGGATGTTCTGGACGATGAGGGTCGTCAGTGACGGATCATCCGGACGATGAGGGTTGTCAGTGACGGATGTTCTGGACAATGAGGGTCGTCAGTGACGGATGTTCTGGACAGTGAGGGTCGTCAGTGACGGATGTTCTGGATGATGAGGGTCATCAGTGACGGATGTTCTGCACGATGAGGGTCTTCAGTGACGGATATTCTGGACGATGAGGGTCGTCAGTGACGGATGTTCTGGATGATGAGGGTCATCAGTGACGGATGTTCTGCACGATGAGGGTCATCAGTGACGGATGTTCTGGACGATGAGGGTCGTCAGTGACGGATGTTCTGGACAGTGAGGGTCTTCAGTGACGGATGTTCTGGATGATGAGGGTCATCAGTGACGGATGTTCTGCACGATGAGGGTCGTCAGTGACGGATGTTCTGGATGATGAGGGTCATCAGTGACGGATGTTCTGCACGATGAGGGTCATCAGTGACGGATGTTCTGGACGATGAGGGTTCTCAGTGACGGATGTCCTGGACGGTCAGGGTCGCAGTGACGGATGTTCTGGACGATGAGGGTCGTCAGTGACGGATGTTCTGGACAGTGAGGGTCGTCAGTGACGGATGTACTGGACGATGAGGGTTCTCAGTGACGGATGTCCTGGACGGTCAGCGTCGTCAGTGACGGATGTTCTGGACGATGAGGGTCGTCAGTGATGGATGTTCTGGACGATGATGGTCGTTAGTGACGGATGTTCTGGACGATGAGGGCCGTCAGACACGGATGTTCTGGACGATGTGGGTCGTCAGTGATGGATCACCTGGAGGATGAGGGTCGTCAGAGATGGATGTCCTGGACGATGAGGGTCGTCAGTGCCGGATCACGCGGACGATGAGGGTCGTAAGTGACGGATCACCTGGACGATGACGGTCGACAGTGACGGATCACCTGGACGATGAGGGTCGTCAGTGACGGATGTTTTGGACCGTGAGGGTCGTCAGTGACGGATCACCTGGACGATGAGGGTCGTCAGTGACGGATCACCTGGACGATGAGGGTCGTCAGTAACGTATGTTTTGGACAGTGAGGGTCATCAGTGACGGATGTTCTGGACGATGAGGGTCGTCAGTGACGGATGTTCTGGACAGTGAGGGTCTTCAGTGACGGATGTTCTGGATGATGAGGGTCATCAGTGACGGATGTTCTGCACGATGAGGGTCTTCAGTGACGGATGTTCTGGACGATGAGGGTCGTCAGTGACGGATCATCCGGATGATGAGGGTTGTCAGTGACGGATGATCTGGACAATGAGGGTCGTCAGTGACGGACGTTCTGGACGGTGAGGGTCGTCAGTGACGGATGTTCTGGATGATGAGGGTCATCAGTGACGGATGTTCTGCACGATGAGGGTCATCAGTGACGGATGTTCTGGACGATGAGGGTCGTCAGTGACAGATGTTCTGGACGATGAGGGTTCTCAGTGACGGATGTCCTGGACGGTCAGGGTCGTCAGTGACGGATGTTCTGTACGATGATGGTCGTCAGTGACGGATGTTCTGGACAGTGAGGGTCGTCAGTGACGGATGTCCTGGACGATGAGGGTTCTCAGTGACGGATGTCCTGGACGGTCAGCGTCGTCAGTGACGGATGTTCTGGACGATGAGGGTCATCAGTGATGGATGTTCTGGACGATGATGGTCGTTAGTGACGGATGTTCTGGACGATGAGGGTCGTCAGACACGGATGTTCTGGATGATAAGGGTCGTCAGTGATGGATCACCTGGAGGATGAGGGTCGTCAGAGACGGATGTCCTGGACGATGAGGGTCGTCAGTGCCGGATCACGCGGATGATGAGGGTCATCAGTGACGGATCACCTGGACGATGACGGTCGACAGTGACGGATCACCTGGACGATGAGGGTCGTCAGTGACGGATGTTTTGGACCGTGAGGGTCGTCAGTGACGGATCACCCGGACGATGAGGGTCGTCAGTGACGGATCACCTGGACGATGAGGTTCGGCAGTGACGGATCACCTGGACGATGAGGGTCGTCAGTAACGTATGTTTTGGACAGTGAGGGTCATCAGTGACGGATCACCTGGACTATGAGGGTAGTCAGTGACGGATGTTCTGGACGATGAGGGTCGTCAGTGACGGATGTTCTGGACGATGAGGGTCGTCAGTGACGGATCATCTGGACGATGAGGGTTGTCAGTGACGGATGTTCTGGACAGTGAGGGTCGTCAGTGACGGATGTTCTGGACGATGAGGGTCGTCAGTGATGGATGTTCTGGAGGATGAGTGTCTTCAGTGAAGGATATTCTGGACGATGAGGGTCGTCAGTGACGGATGTTCTGGACGATGAGGGTCGACAGTGACGGATGTTTTGTACAGTGAGGGTCGTCAGTGACGGATGTTCTGGACGAAGAGGGTTCTCAGTGAAGGATGTCCTGGACGGTCAGGGTCGTCAGTGACGGATGTTCTGGACGATGAGGGTCGTCAGTGACGGATGTTTTGGACAGTGAGGGTCGTCAGTGACGGATGTTCTGGACGATGAGGGTTCTCAGTGACGGATGTCCTGGACGGTCAGGGTAGTCAGTGACGGATGTTCTGGACGATGAGGGTCGTTTCTGACGGATGTTCTGGACGATGAGGGTCGTCAGACACAGATGTTCTGGATGATAAGGGTCGTCTGTGACGGATCACCTGGAGGATGAGGGTCGTCAGAGACGGATGTTCTGGATGATTAGGGTCGTCAGAGACGGATGACCTGGACAATGAGGGTCGTCAGTGCCGGATCACCCGGACGATGAGGGTCGTCAGTGACAGATCACTTGAACTATGAGGGTCGTCAGTGACGGATCACCTGGACGATGACAGTCGCCAGTGACGGATCACCTGGACAATGAGAGTCATCAGTAACGAATCGCCTGGACGATGAGGGTCATCAGTGACGGATCACCTGGACGATGAGGGTCGTCAGTGACGGATCACATGCACGATGAGCGTCGTCAGTGATGGATCACCTGGACGATGACGGTCGCCAGTGACGGATCACCTGGATGATGAGGGTCGTCAGTGATGGATGTTCTGGACGATGATGGTCGTCAGTAACGGATCACCGGGACGATGAGGGTCGTCAGTGGCGGAACACTTGGACCATGAGGGTCGTCAGTAACGGAGGTTTTGGACAGTGAGGATTGTCAGTGACGGATCACCCGGACGATGAGGGTCGTCAGTGATGGATCACCTGGACGATGAGGGTTCTCAGTGACGGATGTCCTGGACGGTCAGCGTCGTCAGTGACGGATGTTCTGGACGATGAGGGTCGTCAGTGATGGATGTTCTGGACGATGATGGTCGTTAGTGACGGATGTTCTGGACGATGAGGGTCGTCAGACACGGATGTTCTGGATGATAAGGGTCGTCAGTGATGGATCACCTGGAGGATGAGGGTCGTCAGAGACGGATGTCCTGGACGATGAGGGTCGTCAGTGCCAGATCACCTGGACGATGACGGTCGACAGTGACGGATGTTTTGGACAGTGAGGGTCGTCAGTGACGGATCACCTGGACGATGAGGGTCGTCAGTGACGGATCACCTGGACGATGAGGTTCGGCAGTGACGGATCACCTGGACGATGAGGGTCGTCAGTAACGTATGTTTTGGACAGTGAGGGTCATCAGTGACGGATCACCTGGACTATGAGGGTAGTCAGTGACGGATGTTCTGGACGATGAGGGTCGTCAGTGACGGATGTCCTGGACGGTCAGGGTCGTCAGTGACGGATGTTCTGGACGATGATGGTCGTCAGTGACGGATGTTCTGGACAGTGAGGGTCGTCAGTGACGGATGTCCTGGACGATGAGGGTTCTCAGTGACGGATGTCCTGGACGGTCAGCGTCGTCAGTGACGGATGTTCTGGACGATGAGGGTCATCAGTGATGGATGTTCTGGACGATGATGGTCGTTAGTGACGGATGTTCTGGACGATGAGGGTCGTCAGACACGGATGTTCTGGATGATAAGGGTCGTCAGTGATGGATCACCTGGAGGATGAGGGTCGTCAGAGACGGATGTCCTGGACGATGAGGGTCGTCAGTGCCGGATCACGCGGATGATGAGGGTCATCAGTGACGGATCACCTGGACGATGACGGTCGACAGTGACGGATCACCTGGACGATGAGGGTCGTCAGTGACGGATGTTTTGGACCGTGAGGGTCGTCAGTGACGGATCACCCGGACGATGAGGGTCGTCAGTGACGGATCACCTGGACGATGAGGTTCGGCAGTGACGGATCACCTGGACGATGAGGGTCGTCAGTAACGTATGTTTTGGACAGTGAGGGTCATCAGTGACGGATCACCTGGACTATGAGGGTAGTCAGTGACGGATGTTCTGGACGATGAGGGTCGTCAGTGACGGATGTTCTGGACGATGAGGGTCGTCAGTGACGGATCATCTGGACGATGAGGGTTGTCAGTGACGGATGTTCTGGACAGTGAGGGTCGTCAGTGACGGATGTTCTGGACGATGAGGGTCGTCAGTGATGGATGTTCTGGAGGATGAGTGTCTTCAGTGAAGGATATTCTGGACGATGAGGGTCGTCAGTGACGGATGTTCTGGACGATGAGGGTCGACAGTGACGGATGTTTTGTACAGTGAGGGTCGTCAGTGACGGATGTTCTGGACGAAGAGGGTTCTCAGTGAAGGATGTCCTGGACGGTCAGGGTCGTCAGTGACGGATGTTCTGGACGATGAGGGTCGTCAGTGACGGATGTTTTGGACAGTGAGGGTCGTCAGTGACGGATGTTCTGGACGATGAGGGTTCTCAGTGACGGATGTCCTGGACGGTCAGGGTAGTCAGTGACGGATGTTCTGGACGATGAGGGTCGTTTCTGACGGATGTTCTGGACGATGAGGGTCGTCAGACACAGATGTTCTGGATGATAAGGGTCGTCTGTGACGGATCACCTGGAGGATGAGGGTCGTCAGAGACGGATGTTCTGGATGATTAGGGTCGTCAGAGACGGATGACCTGGACAATGAGGGTCGTCAGTGCCGGATCACCCGGACGATGAGGGTCGTCAGTGACAGATCACTTGAACTATGAGGGTCGTCAGTGACGGATCACCTGGACGATGACAGTCGCCAGTGACGGATCACCTGGACAATGAGAGTCATCAGTAACGAATCGCCTGGACGATGAGGGTCATCAGTGACGGATCACCTGGACGATGAGGGTCGTCAGTGACGGATCACATGCACGATGAGCGTCGTCAGTGATGGATCACCTGGACGATGACGGTCGCCAGTGACGGATCACCTGGATGATGAGGGTCGTCAGTGATGGATGTTCTGGACGATGATGGTCGTCAGTAACGGATCACCGGGACGATGAGGGTCGTCAGTGGCGGAACACTTGGACCATGAGGGTCGTCAGTAACGGAGGTTTTGGACAGTGAGGATTGTCAGTGACGGATCACCCGGACGATGAGGGTCGTCAGTGATGGATCACCTGGACGATGAGGGTTCTCAGTGACGGATGTCCTGGACGGTCAGCGTCGTCAGTGACGGATGTTCTGGACGATGAGGGTCGTCAGTGATGGATGTTCTGGACGATGATGGTCGTTAGTGACGGATGTTCTGGACGATGAGGGTCGTCAGACACGGATGTCCTGGACGATGAGGGTCGTCAGTGCCAGATCACCTGGACGATGACGGTCGACAGTGACGGATGTTTTGGACAGTGAGGGTCGTCAGTGACGGATCACCTGGACGATGAGGGTCGTCAGTGACGGATCACCTGGACGATGAGGTTCGGCAGTGACGGATCACCTGGACGATGAGGGTCGTCAGTAACGTATGTTTTGGACAGTGAGGGTCATCAGTGACGGATCACCTGGACTATGAGGGTAGTCAGTGACGGATGTTCTGGACGATGAGGGTCGTCAGTGACGGATGTTCTGGACAGTGAGGGTCTTCAGTGACGGATGTTCTGGATGATGAGGGTCATCAGTGACGGATGTTCTGCACGATGAGGGTCTTCAGTGACGGATATTCTGGACGATGAGGGTCGTCAGTGACGGATGTTCAGGACGATGAGGGTTGTCAGTGACAGATCACCCGGACAATGAGGGTCGTCAGTGACGGATCACCCGGACGATGAGGGTCGTCAGTGACGGATCACCTGGACGATGAGGGTCGTCAGTGACTGATCACCTGGACGATGAGTGTCGTCAGTGACGGATCACCTGGACAATGAGGGTCGTCAGTGATGGATGTTCTGGACGATGAGGGTCGTCAGTGACGGATCACGCGGACGGTGAGGGTCGTCAGTGACGGATGTTCAGGACGATGAGGGTAGTCAGTGATGGATCACCTGGACGATGAGGGTCGTCAGTGACGGATCACCTGGACGATGAGGGTCGTCAGTGACGGATGTTCTGGACGGTGAGGGTCATCAGTGACGGATCACCTGGACGATGAGGGTCATCAGTGACAGATGTTCTGGACGATGAGGGTCGTCAGTGACGGATCACCTGGACGATGAGGGTCATCAGTGACAGATGTTCTGGACGATGAGGGTTGTCAGTGACGGATGTTCTGGACAATGAGGGTCGTCAGTGACGGATGTTCTGGACAGTGAGGGTCGTCAGTGACGGATGTTCTGGAGGATGAGGGTCGTCAGTGATGGATCACCTGGACGATGATGGTCATCAGTGACGGATGTTCTGGACGATGAGGGTCGTCAGTGACGGATGTTCTGGACGATAAGGGTCATCAGTGATGGATGTTCTGGACGATGAGGGTCTTCAGTGACGGATCACCTGGACGGTGAGTGTCATCAGTGACGGATCACCTGGACGATGAGGGTCGTCAGTGACGGAACACTTGGACTATGAGGGTCGTCAGTGACGGATCACCTGGACGATGAGGGTCATCAGTGACGGATATTCTGGGCGATGAGGGTCGTCAGTGACGGATCACCTGGACGATGAGGGTCGGCAGTGACGGATCACCTGGACGATGAGGGTCATCAGTGACGGATCACCTGGACGATGAGGGTAGTCAGTGACGGATGTTCTGGACATTGAACGTCATCAGTGACGGATCACTTGGACGATGAGGGTCGTCAGTGACGGATCACCTGGAAGGTGAGGGTAGTCAGTGACGGATGTTCTGAATGGTGATGGTCGTTAGTGACGGATCACCTGGACGATGAGGGTAGTCAGTGATGGATCACCTGGACGATGAGGGTCGTCAGTGACGGATCACCTGGACGGTCAGGGTCATCAGTGACGGATGTTCTGGACACTGAGGGTCGTCAGTGACGGATGTTCTGTATGTTGAGGGTCGTCAGTGACGGATCACCTGGACGATGAGGGTCATCAGTGACGGATGTTCTGGACGATGAGGGTTGTCAGTGACGGATATTCTGAACGATGAGGGTCGTCAGTGACAGATGTTCTGGACGATGAGGGTCGCCAGTGACGGATCACCTGGACGGTGATGGTCGTTAGTGACGGATCACCTGGACGATGATGGTCGTTAGTGACGGATGTTCTGGACGATGAGGGTCGTCAGTGACGGATCACGTGGACGGTGAGGGTCGTTAGTGACAGATCACCCGGACGATGAGGGTCGTCAGTGACGGATCACCTGGACGATGAGGGTCGTCAGTGACGGATCACCTGGACTGTGAGGGTCGTTAGTGATGGATGTTCTGGATGATGAGGGTCGTCAGTGACGGATGTTCTGGACGATGAGGGTAGTCAGTGACGGATGTTCTGGACGATGTGGGTCGTCAGTGATGGATCACCTGGACGATGAGGGTCGTCAGTGACGGATGTCCTGGACGATGAGGGTCGTCAGTGACGGATGTTCTGGACGATGAGGGTCGTCAGTGACGGATTACCTGGACGATGAGGGTCGTCAGTGACGGATGTCCTGGACGATGATGGTCGTCAGTGACGGATGTCCTGGACGATGAGGGTCGTCAGTGACGGATGTTCTGGACGATGAGGGTCGTCAGTGACGGATTACCTGGACGATGAGGGTCGTCATTGACAGATGTTCTGGACAGTGAGGGTCGTCAGTGACGGATTACCTGGACGATGAGGGTCGTCAGTGACGGATGTCCTGGACGATGAGGGTCATCAGTGACGGATGTTCTGGACGATGAGGGTCGTCAGTGACGGATGTTCCGGATGATGAGGGTCGTCAGTGACGGATCACCTGGACAGTGATGGTCGTTAGTGACGGATTACCTGGACGATCGGGGTCATCAGTGACGGATTACCTGGACGGTGATGGTCGTCAGTGACGGATCACATGGACGATGAGGGTCGTCAGTGACGGATGTTCTGGACGATGAGGGACATCAGTGATTGATGTTCTGGACTATGAGGGTAGTCAGTGACAGATGTTCTGGATGATGAGGGTTGTCAGTGACGGATGTTCTGTACAATGAGGGTCGTCAGTGACGGATGTTCTGGACAGTGAGGGTCGTTAGTGATGGATGTTCTGGACGATGAGGGTCGTCAGTGACGGATGTTCTGGACGATGAGGGTCGTCAGTGACGGATTACCTGGACGATGAGGGTTGTCAGTGACGGAACACCTGGACGATCGGGGACGTCAGTGACGGATGTTCTGGACAGTGAGGGTCGTTAGTGATGGATGTTCTGGACGATGAGGGTCGTCAGTGACGGATGTTCTGAACGATGAGGGTAGTCAGTGACGGATGTTCTGGACGATGAGGGTCGTCAGTGATGGATTACCTGGACGATGAGGGTCGTCAGTGACGGATGTTCCGGATGATGAGGGTCGTCAGTGACGGATCACCTGGACAGTGATGGTCGTTAGTGACGGATTACCTGGACGATCGGGGTCGTCAGTGACGGATTACCTGGACGGTGATGGTCGTCAGTGACGGATCAACTGGACGATGAGGGTCGTCAGTGACGGATGTTCTGGACGATGAGGGTTGTCAGTGACGGATGTTCTGGACAATGAGGGTCGTCAATGACAGATGTTCTGGACAGTGAGGGTCGTCAGTGACGGATGTTCTGGATGATGAGGGTCGTCAGTGACGGATGTTCTGGACGATGAGGGTCTTCAGTGACGGATATTCTGGACGATGAGGGTCGTCAGTGACGGATGTTCTGGACGATGAGGGTCGACAGTGACGGATCACCTGGACGATGAGGGTCGTCAGTGACGGAGGTTCTGGCCGATGAGGGTCGTCAGTGACGGATCACCTGGACGATGAGGTTCGTCAGTGACGGATGTTCTGGACGACGAGGGTCGTCAGTGACGGATGTTCTGGACGATGAGGGTCGTCAGTGACGGATGTTCTGGACGATGAGGGTCGTCAGACACGGATGTTCTGGATGATAAGGGTCGTCAGTGACGAATCACCTGGAGGATGAGGGTCGTCAGAGACGGATGTTCTGGATGATGAGGGTCGTCAGAGATGGATGTCCTGGACGATGAGGGTCGTCAGTGACGGATTACCTGGACGATGAGGGTCGTCAGTGACGGATGTCCTGGACGATGATGGTCGTCAGTGACGGATGTCCTGGACGATGAGGGTCGTCAGTGACGGATGTTCTGGACGATGAGGGTCGTCAGTGACGGATTACCTGGACGATGAGGGTCGTCATTGACAGATGTTCTGGACAGTGAGGGTCGTCAGTGACGGATTACCTGGACGATGAGGGTCGTCAGTGACGGATGTCCTGGACGATGAGGGTCATCAGTGACGGATGTTCTGGACGATGAGGGTCGTCAGTGACGGATGTTCCGGATGATGAGGGTCGTCAGTGACGGATCACCTGGACAGTGATGGTCGTTAGTGACGGATTACCTGGACGATCGGGGTCATCAGTGACGGATTACCTGGACGGTGATGGTCGTCAGTGACGGATCACATGGACGATGAGGGTCGTCAGTGACGGATGTTCTGGACGATGAGGGACATCAGTGATTGATGTTCTGGACTATGAGGGTAGTCAGTGACAGATGTTCTGGATGATGAGGGTTGTCAGTGACGGATGTTCTGTACAATGAGGGTCGTCAGTGACGGATGTTCTGGACAGTGAGGGTCGTTAGTGATGGATGTTCTGGACGATGAGGGTCGTCAGTGACGGATGTTCTGGACGATGAGGGTCGTCAGTGACGGATTACCTGGACGATGAGGGTTGTCAGTGACGGAACACCTGGACGATCGGGGACGTCAGTGACGGATGTTCTGGACAGTGAGGGTCGTTAGTGATGGATGTTCTGGACGATGAGGGTCGTCAGTGACGGATGTTCTGAACGATGAGGGTAGTCAGTGACGGATGTTCTGGACGATGAGGGTCGTCAGTGATGGATTACCTGGACGATGAGGGTCGTCAGTGACGGATGTTCCGGATGATGAGGGTCGTCAGTGACGGATCACCTGGACAGTGATGGTCGTTAGTGACGGATTACCTGGACGATCGGGGTCGTCAGTGACGGATTACCTGGACGGTGATGGTCGTCAGTGACGGATCAACTGGACGATGAGGGTCGTCAGTGACGGATGTTCTGGACGATGAGGGTTGTCAGTGACGGATGTTCTGGACAATGAGGGTCGTCAATGACAGATGTTCTGGACAGTGAGGGTCGTCAGTGACGGATGTTCTGGATGATGAGGGTCGTCAGTGACGGATGTTCTGGACGATGAGGGTCTTCAGTGACGGATATTCTGGACGATGAGGGTCGTCAGTGACGGATGTTCTGGACGATGAGGGTCGACAGTGACGGATCACCTGGACGATGAGGGTCGTCAGTGACGGAGGTTCTGGCCGATGAGGGTCGTCAGTGACGGATCACCTGGACGATGAGGTTCGTCAGTGACGGATGTTCTGGACGACGAGGGTCGTCAGTGACGGATGTTCTGGACGATGAGGGTCGTCAGTGACGGATGTTCTGGACGATGAGGGTCGTCAGACACGGATGTTCTGGATGATAAGGGTCGTCAGTGACGAATCACCTGGAGGATGAGGGTCGTCAGAGACGGATGTTCTGGATGATGAGGGTCGTCAGAGATGGATGTCCTGGACGATGAGGGTCGTCAGTGCCGGATCACCCGGACGATGAGGGTCGTCAGTGACGGATGTTTTGGACTATGAGGGTCGTCAGTGACGGATGTTCTGGACGATGTGGCTCGTCAGTGACGGATCACCTGGACGGTGAGGGTTGTCAGTGACGGATGTTCTGGACTATGAGGGTCGTCAGTGACGTTTCACCTGGACGATGAGGGTCATCAGTGATGGATGTTCTGGACGATGATGGTCGTCAGTGACGGATGTCCTGGACGATGAGGGTCGTCATTGACAGATGTTGTGGACGATGAGGGTCGTCAGTGACGGATGTTCCGGATGATGAGGGTCGTCAGTGACGGATCACCTGGACAGTGATGGTCGTTAGTGACGGATCACCTGGACGATGAGGGTCGTCAGTGACGGATGTTCTGGACGATGAGGGACATCAGTGATTGATGTTCTGGACTATGAGGGTAGTCAGTGACAGATCACCAGGACGATGAGGGTCGTCTGTGACGGATGTTCTGGACAGTGAGGGTCGTCAGTGATGGATGTTCTGGACGATGAGGGTTCTCAGTGACGGATGTTCTGGACAATGAGGGTCGTCAGTGACGGATGTTCTGGACAGTGAGGGTAGTCAGTGATGGATGTTCTGGACGATGAGGGTCATCAGTGATGGATGTTCTGGACGATGAGGGTCGTCAGTGACGGATGTTCTGGACAGTGAGGGTCGTCAGTGACGGATGTTCTGGACGATGAGGGTTCTCAGTGTCGGATGTCCTGGACGGTCAGGGTCGTCAGTGACGGATGTTCTGGACGATGAGGGTTGTCAGTGATGGATTTTCTGGACGATGAGGGTCGTCAGACACGGATGTTCTGGATGATAAGGGTCGTCTGTGACGGATCACCTGGAGGATGAGGGTCGTCAGAGACGGATGTTCTGGATGATGAGGGTCGTCAGAGATGGATGTCCTGGACGATGAGGGTCGTCAGTGCCGGATCACCGGGACAATGAGGGTCGTCAGTGACGGATGTTCTGGACTATGAGGGTCGTCAGTGACGGATCACCTGGACGATGAGGGTCGTCAGTGATGGATGTTCTGGACGATGATGGTCGTCAGTGACGGATCACCTGGACGATGAGGGTCGTCAGTGACGGAACACTTGGACTATGATGGTCGTCAGTGATGGATGTTTTGGACAGTAAGGGTCGTCAGTGACGGATCACCTGGACGATGAGGGTCGGCAGTGACGGATCACCTGGACGATGAGGGTCATCAGTGACGGATCACCTGGACGATGAGGGTCATCAGTGACGGATCACCTGGACTATGATGGTAGTCAGTGACGGATGTTCTGGACATTGAACGTCGTCAGTGACGGATCACTTGGACGATGAGGGTCGTCTGTGACGGATCACCTGGAAGGTGACGGTAGTCAGTGACGGATCACCTGGACGATGAGGGTCGTCAGTAACGGATCACCCGGAAGGTGAGGGCAGTCAGTGACGGATCACCCGGATGATGAGGGTCGTCAGTGACGGATGTTCTGTATGTTGAGGGTCGTCAGTGACGGATCACCTGGACGATGAGGGTCATCAGTGACGGATGTTCTGGACGATGAGGGTTGTCAGTGACGGATATTCTGAACGATGAGGGTCGTCAGTGACAGATGTTCTGGACGATGCGGGTCGCCAGTGACGGATCACCTGGACGGTGATGGTCGTTAGTGACGGATCACCTGGACGATGATGGTCGTTAGTGACGGATGTTCTGGACGATGAGGGTCGTCAGTGACGGATCACGTGGACGGTGAGGGTCGTTAGTGACAGATCACCCGGACGATGAGGGTCGTCAGTGACGGATCACCTGGACGATGAGGGTCGTCAGTGACGGATCACCTGGACTGTGAGGGTCGTTAGTGATGGATGTTCTGGATGATGAGGGTCGTCAGTGACGGATGTTCTGAATGATGAGGGTAGTCAGTGACGGATGTTCTGGACGATGAGGGTAGTCAGTGACGGATGTTCTGGACGATGAGGGTCGTCAGTGACGGATTACCTGGACGATGAGGGTCGTCAGTGACGGATGTCCTGGACGATGAGGGTCGTCAGTGACGGATGTTCTGGACGATGAGGGTCGTCAGTGACGGATTACCTGGACGATGAGGGTCGTCAGTGACGGATGTCCTGGACGATGAGGGTCGTCATTGACGGATGTTCTGGACGATGAGGGTCGTCAGTGACGGATGTTCCGGATGATGAGGGTCGTCAGTGACGGATCACCTGGACAGTGATGGTCGTTAGTGACGGATTACCTGGACGATCGGGGTCATCAGTGACGGATTACCTGGACGGTGATGGTCGTCAGTGACGGATCACATGGACGATGAGGGTCGTCAGTGACGGATGTTCTGGACGATGAGGGACATCAGTGATTGATGTTCTGGACTATGAGGGTAGTCAGTGACAGATGTTCTGGATGATGAGGGTTGTCAGTGACGGATGTTCTGTACAATGAGGGTCGTCAGTGACGGATGTTCTGGACAGTGAAGGTCGTTAGTGATGGATGTTCTGGACGATGAGGGTCGTCAGTGACGGATGTTCTGGACGATGAGGGTCGTCAGTGACGGATTACCTGGACGATGAGGGTTGTCAGTGACGGAACACCTGGACGATCGGGGACGTCAGTGACGGATGTTCTGGACAGTGAGGGTCGTTAGTGATGGATGTTCTGGACGATGAGGGTCGTCAGTGACGGATGTTCTGAACGATGAGGGTAGTCAGTGACGGATGTTCTGGACGATGAGGGTCGTCAGTGATGGATTACCTGGACGATGAGGGTCGTCAGTGACGGATGTTCCGGATGATGAGGGTCGTCAGTGACGGATCACCTGGACAGTGATGGTCGTTAGTGACGGATTACCTGGACGATCGGGGTCGTCAGTGACGGATTACCTGGACGGTGATGGTCGTCAGTGACGGATCAACTGGACGATGAGGGTCGTCAGTGACGGATGTTCTGGACGATGAGGGTTGTCAGTGACGGATGTTCTGGACAATGAGGGTCGTCAATGACAGATGTTCTGGACAGTGAGGGTCGTCAGTGACGGATGTTCTGGATGATGAGGGTCGTCAGTGACGGATGTTCTGGACGATGAGGGTCTTCAGTGACGGATATTCTGGACGATGAGGGTCGTCAGTGACGGATGTTCTGGACGATGAGGGTCGACAGTGACGGATCACCTGGACGATGAGGGTCGTCAGTGACGGAGGTTCTGGCCGATGAGGGTCGTCAGTGACGGATCACCTGGACGATGAGGTTCGTCAGTGACGGATGTTCTGGACGACGAGGGTCGTCAGTGACGGATGTTCTGGACGATGAGGGTCGTCAGTGACGGATGTTCTGGACGATGAGGGTCGTCAGACACGGATGTTCTGGATGATAAGGGTCGTCAGTGACGAATCACCTGGAGGATGAGGGTCGTCAGAGACGGATGTTCTGGATGATGAGGGTCGTCAGAGATGGATGTCCTGGACGATGAGGGTCGTCAGTGCCGGATCACCCGGACGATGAGGGTCGTCAGTGACGGATGTTTTGGACTATGAGGGTCGTCAGTGACGGATGTTCTGGACGATGTGGCTCGTCAGTGACGGATCACCTGGACGGTGAGGGTTGTCAGTGACGGATGTTCTGGACTATGAGGGTCGTCAGTGACGTTTCACCTGGACGATGAGGGTCATCAGTGATGGATGTTCTGGACGATGATGGTCGTCAGTGACGGATGTCCTGGACGATGAGGGTCGTCATTGACAGATGTTGTGGACGATGAGGGTCGTCAGTGACGGATGTTCTGGACGATGAGGGACATCAGTGATTGATGTTCTGGACTATGAGGGTAGTCAGTGACAGATGTTCTGGATGATGAGGGTTGTCAGTGACGGATGTTCTGGACAATGAGTGTCGTCAGTGACGGATGTTCTGGACAGTGAGGGTCGTCAGTGATGGATGTTCTGGACGATGAGGGTTCTCAGTGACGGATGTTCTGGACAATGAGGGTCGTCAGTGACGGATGTTCTGGACAGTGAGGGTCGTCAGTGATGGATGTTCTGGACGATGAGGGTCATCAGTGATGGATGTTCTGGACGATGAGGGTCGTCAGTGATGGATGTTCTGGACAGTGAGGGTCGTCAGTGATGGATGTTCTGGACGATGAGGGTTCTCAGTGACGGATGTTCTGGACAATGAGGGTCGTCAGTGACGGATGTTCTGGACAGTGAGGGTCGTCAGTGATGGATGTTCTGGACGATGAGGGTCATCAGTGATGGATGTTCTGGACGATGAGGGTCGTCAGTGACGGATGTTCTGGACGATGAGGGTTGTCAGTGATGGATTTTCTGGACGATGAGGGTCGTCAGACACGGATGTTCTGGATTATAAGGGTCGTCTGTGACGGAACACCTGGAGGATGAGGGTCGTCAGAGACGGATGTTCTGGATGATGAGGGTCGTCAGAGATGGATGTCCTGGACGATGAGGGTCGTCAGTGCCGGATCACCGGGACAATGAGGGTCGTCAGTGACGGATGTTCTGGACTATGATGGTCGTCAGTGACGGATCACCTGGACGATGAGGGTCGTCAGTGATGGATGTTCTGGACGATGATGGTCGTCAGTGACGGATCACCTGGACGATGAGGGTCGTCAGTGACGGAACACTTGGACTATGATGGTCGTCAGTGATGGATGTTTTGGACAGTAAGGGTCGTCAGTGACGGATCACCTGGACGATGAGGGTCGGCAGTGACGGATCACCTGGACGATGAGGGTCATCAGTGACGGATCACCTGGACTATGAGTGTAGTCAGTGACGGATGTTCTGGACATTGAACGTCGTCAGTGACGGATCACTTGGACGATGAGGGTCGTCTGTGACGGATCACCTGGAAGGTGACGGTAGTCAGTGACGGATCACCTGGACGATGAGGGTCGTCAGTAACGGATCACCCGGAAGGTGAGGGCAGTCAGTGACGGATCACCCGGATGATGAGGGTCGTCAGTGACGGAACACCTGGACGATGAGGGTCGTCAGTGATGGATCACCTGGACTGTGAGGGTTGTTAGTGATGGATTTTCTGGATGATGAGGGTCGTCAGTGACGGATGTTCTGAACGATGAGGGTAGTCAGTGACGGATGTTCTGGACGATGAGGGTCGTCAGTGACGGATTACCTGGTCGATGAGGGTTGTCAGTGACGGAACACCTGGACGATCGGGGTCGTCAGTGACGGATGTTGTGGACGATGAGGGTCGTCAGTGACGGATGTTCCGGATGATGAGGGTCGTCAGTGACGGATCACCTGGACAGTGATGGTCGTTAGTGACGGATTACCTGGACGATCGGGGTCATCAGTGACGGATCACCTGGACGGTGATGGTCGTCAGTGACGGATCACCTGGACGATGAGGGTCGTCAGTGACGGATCACCTGGACGGTGATGGTCGTCAGTGACGGATCACCTGGACGATGAGGGTCGTCAGTGACGGATGTTCTGGACGATGAGGGACATCAGTGATTGATGTTCTGGACTATGAGGGTAGTCAGTGACAGATGTTCTGGATGATGAGGGTTGTCAGTGACGGATGTTCTGGACAATGAGGGTCGTCAGTGACGGATGTTCTGGACAGTGAGGGTCGTCAGTGATGGATGTTCTGGACGATGAGGGTCATCAGTGATGGATGTTCTGGACGATGAGGGTCGTCAGTGACGGATGTTCTGGACAGTGAGGGTCGTCAGTGACGGATGTTCTGGACGATGAGGGTTCTCAGTGACGGATGTCCTGGACGGTCAGGGTCATCAGTGACGGATGTTCTGGACGATGAGGGTTGTCAGTGATGGATGTTCTGGACGATGAGGGTCGTCAGACACGGATGTTCTGGATGATAAGGGTCGTCAGTGACGGATCACCTGGACGGTGAGGGTCATCAGTGACGGATCACCTGGACGATGAGGGTCGTCAGTGACGGAACACTTGGACTATGAGGGTCGTCAGTGATGGATCACCTGAACGATGAGGGTCGTCAGTGACGGAAGTTCTGGACGATGAGGGTCGTCAGTGACGGAACACTTGGACTATGAGGGTCGTCAGTGATGGATCACCTGAACGATGAGGGTCGTCAGTGACGGAAGTTCTGGACTATGAGGGTCGTCAGTGATGGATCACCTGGACGATGAGGGTTGTCAGTGACGGATCACCTGGACGATGAGGGTCGTCAGTGACGGATTTTCTGGATGATGAGGGTCGTCAGTGACGGATTTTCTGGACTTTGAGGGTTGTCAGTGTCTGATGTTCTGGACGATGAGGGTCATCAGTGACGGATGTTCTGGACGATGAGGGTCGTCAGTGATGGATGTTCTGGACGATGAGGGTCGTCAGTGACGGATGTTCTGGACGATGAGGGTCATCAGTGACGGATCACCCGGACGATGAGGTTCGTCAGTGACGGATGTTCTGGACTATGAGGGTCGTCAGTGACGGATCACCTGGACGATGAGGGTCGTCAGTGATGGATGTTCTGGACGATGATGGTCGTCAGTGACGGATCACCTGGACGATGAGGGTCGTCAGTGACGGAACACTTGGACAATGAGGGTCGTCAGTGACGGATCACCCGAATGATGAGGGTCGTCAGTGACGGATCACCTGGACGATGAGGGTCGGCAGTGACGGATCACCTGGACGATGAGGGTCATCAGTGACGGATCACCTGGACTATGAGGGTAGTCAGTGACGGATGTTCTGGACAATGAGGGTCGTCAGTGACGGATGTTCTGGACAGTGAGGGTCGTCAGTGATGGATGTTCTGGACGATGAGGGTCATCAGTGATGGATGTTCTGGACGATGAGGGTCGTCAGTGACGGATGTTCTGGACGATGAGGGTTGTCAGTGATGGATTTTCTGGACGATGAGGGTCGTCAGACACGGATGTTCTGGATTATAAGGGTCGTCTGTGACGGAACACCTGGAGGATGAGGGTCGTCAGAGACGGATGTTCTGGATGATGAGGGTCGTCAGAGATGGATGTCCTGGACGATGAGGGTCGTCAGTGCCGGATCACCGGGACAATGAGGGTCGTCAGTGACGGATGTTCTGGACTATGAGGGTCGTCAGTGACGGATCACCTGGACGATGAGGGTCGTCAGTGATGGATGTTCTGGACGATGATGGTCGTCAGTGACGGATCACCTGGACGATGAGGGTCGTCAGTGACGGAACACTTGGACTATGATGGTCGTCAGTGATGGATGTTTTGGACAGTAAGGGTCGTCAGTGACGGATCACCTGGACGATGAGGGTCGGCAGTGACGGATCACCTGGACGATGAGGGTCATCAGTGACGGATCACCTGGACTATGAGGGTAGTCAGTGACGGATGTTCTGGACATTGAACGTCGTCAGTGACGGATCACTTGGACGATGAGGGTCGTCTGTGACGGATCACCTGGAAGGTGACGGTAGTCAGTGACGGATCACCTGGACGATGAGGGTCGTCAGTAACGGATCACCCGGAAGGTGAGGGCAGTCAGTGACGGATCACCCGGATGATGAGGGTCGTCAGTGACGGAACACCTGGACGATGAGGGTCGTCAGTGATGGATCACCTGGACTGTGAGGGTTGTTAGTGATGGATTTTCTGGATGATGAGGGTCGTCAGTGACGGATGTTCTGAACGATGAGGGTCGTCAGTGATGGATGTTCTGGACGATGAGGGTCATCAGTGACGGATGTTCTGGACGATGAGGGTCGTCAGTGACGGATGTTCCGGATGATGAGGGTCGTCAGTGACGGATCACCTGGACAGTGATGGTCGTTAGTGACGGATTACCTGGACGATCGGGGTCATCAGTGACGGATTACCTGGACGGTGATGGTCGTCAGTGACGGATCACCTGGACGGTGATGGTCGTCAGTGACGGATCACCTGGACGATGAGGGTCGTCAGTGACGGATGTTCTGGACGATGAGGGACATCAGTGATTGATGTTCTGGACTATGAGGGTAGTCAGTGACAGATGTTCTGGATGATGAGGGTTGTCAGTGACGGATGTTCTGGACAATGAGGGTCGTCAGTGACGGATGTTCTGGACGATGAGGGTCGTCAGTGACGGATGTTCCGGATGATGAGGGTCGTCATTGACAGATGTTCCGGATGATGAGGGTCGTCATTGACAGATGTTCTGGACAATGAGGGTAGTCAGTGACGGATGTTCTGGACGATGAGGGTCGTCAGTGACGGATGTTCCGGATGATGAGGGTCGTCATTGACAGATGTTCTGGACAATGAGGGTAGTCAGTGACGGATGTTCTGGACGATGAGGGTCGTCATTGACAGATGTTCTGGACGATGAGGGTCGTCAGTGACGGATGTTCCGGATGATGAGGGTCGTCAGTGACGGATCACCTGGACAGTGATGGTCGTTAGTGACGGATTACCTGGACGATCGGGGTCATCAGTGACGGATTACCTGGACGGTGATGGTCGTCAGTGACGGATCACCTGGACGGTGATGGTCGTCAGTGACGGATCACCTGGACGATGAGGGTCGTCAGTGACGGATGTTCTGGACGATGAGGGACATCAGTGATTGATGTTCTGGACTATGAGGGTAGTCAGTGACAGATGTTCTGGATGATGAGGGTTGTCAGTGACGGATGTTCTGGACAATGAGGGTCGTCAGTGACGGATGTTCTGGACAGTGAGGGTCGTCAGTGATGGATGTTCTGGACGATGAGGGTCATCAGTGATGGATGTTCTGGACGATGAGGGTCGTCAGTGACGGATGTTCTGGACAGTGAGGGTCGTCAGTGACGGATGTTCTGGACGATGAGGGTTCTCAGTGACGGATGTCCTGGACGGTCAGGGTCATCAGTGACGGATGTTCTGGACGATGAGGGTTGTCAGTGACGGAACACCTGGACGATCGGGGACGTCAGTGACGGATGTTCTGGACAGTGAGGGTCGTTAGTGATGGATGTTCTGGACGATGAGGGTCGTCAGTGACGGATGTTCTGAACGATGAGGGTAGTCAGTGACGGATGTTCTGGACGATGAGGGTCGTCAGTGATGGATTACCTGGACGATGAGGGTCGTCAGTGACGGATGTTCCGGATGATGAGGGTCGTCAGTGACGGATCACCTGGACAGTGATGGTCGTTAGTGACGGATTACCTGGACGATCGGGGTCGTCAGTGACGGATTACCTGGACGGTGATGGTCGTCAGTGACGGATCAACTGGACGATGAGGGTCGTCAGTGACGGATGTTCTGGACGATGAGGGTTGTCAGTGACGGATGTTCTGGACAATGAGGGTCGTCAATGACAGATGTTCTGGACAGTGAGGGTCGTCAGTGACGGATGTTCTGGATGATGAGGGTCGTCAGTGACGGATGTTCTGGACGATGAGGGTCTTCAGTGACGGATATTCTGGACGATGAGGGTCGTCAGTGACGGATGTTCTGGACGATGAGGGTCGACAGTGACGGATCACCTGGACGATGAGGGTCGTCAGTGACGGAGGTTCTGGCCGATGAGGGTCGTCAGTGACGGATCACCTGGACGATGAGGTTCGTCAGTGACGGATGTTCTGGACGACGAGGGTCGTCAGTGACGGATGTTCTGGACGATGAGGGTCGTCAGTGACGGATGTTCTGGACGATGAGGGTCGTCAGACACGGATGTTCTGGATGATAAGGGTCGTCAGTGACGAATCACCTGGAGGATGAGGGTCGTCAGAGACGGATGTTCTGGATGATGAGGGTCGTCAGAGATGGATGTCCTGGACGATGAGGGTCGTCAGTGCCGGATCACCCGGACGATGAGGGTCGTCAGTGACGGATGTTTTGGACTATGAGGGTCGTCAGTGACGGATGTTCTGGACGATGTGGCTCGTCAGTGACGGATCACCTGGACGGTGAGGGTTGTCAGTGACGGATGTTCTGGACTATGAGGGTCGTCAGTGACGTTTCACCTGGACGATGAGGGTCATCAGTGATGGATGTTCTGGACGATGATGGTCGTCAGTGACGGATGTCCTGGACGATGAGGGTCGTCATTGACAGATGTTGTGGACGATGAGGGTCGTCAGTGACGGATGTTCCGGATGATGAGGGTCGTCAGTGACGGATCACCTGGACAGTGATGGTCGTTAGTGACGGATCACCTGGACGATGAGGGTCGTCAGTGACGGATGTTCTGGACGATGAGGGACATCAGTGATTGATGTTCTGGACTATGAGGGTAGTCAGTGACAGATCACCAGGACGATGAGGGTCGTCTGTGACGGATGTTCTGGACAGTGAGGGTCGTCAGTGATGGATGTTCTGGACGATGAGGGTTCTCAGTGACGGATGTTCTGGACAATGAGGGTCGTCAGTGACGGATGTTCTGGACAGTGAGGGTAGTCAGTGATGGATGTTCTGGACGATGAGGGTCATCAGTGATGGATGTTCTGGACGATGAGGGTCGTCAGTGACGGATGTTCTGGACAGTGAGGGTCGTCAGTGACGGATGTTCTGGACGATGAGGGTTCTCAGTGTCGGATGTCCTGGACGGTCAGGGTCGTCAGTGACGGATGTTCTGGACGATGAGGGTTGTCAGTGATGGATTTTCTGGACGATGAGGGTCGTCAGACACGGATGTTCTGGATGATAAGGGTCGTCTGTGACGGATCACCTGGAGGATGAGGGTCGTCAGAGACGGATGTTCTGGATGATGAGGGTCGTCAGAGATGGATGTCCTGGACGATGAGGGTCGTCAGTGCCGGATCACCGGGACAATGAGGGTCGTCAGTGACGGATGTTCTGGACTATGAGGGTCGTCAGTGACGGATCACCTGGACGATGAGGGTCGTCAGTGACGGAACACTTGGACTATGATGGTCGTCAGTGATGGATGTTTTGGACAGTAAGGGTCGTCAGTGACGGATCACCTGGACGATGAGGGTCGGCAGTGACGGATCACCTGGACGATGAGGGTCATCAGTGACGGATCACCTGGACGATGAGGGTCATCAGTGACGGATCACCTGGACTATGATGGTAGTCAGTGACGGATGTTCTGGACATTGAACGTCGTCAGTGACGGATCACTTGGACGATGAGGGTCGTCTGTGACGGATCACCTGGAAGGTGACGGTAGTCAGTGACGGATCACCTGGACGATGAGGGTCGTCAGTAACGGATCACCCGGAAGGTGAGGGCAGTCAGTGACGGATCACCCGGATGATGAGGGTCGTCAGTGACGGATGTTCTGTATGTTGAGGGTCGTCAGTGACGGATCACCTGGTCGATGAGGGTCATCAGTGACGGATGTTCTGGACGATGAGGGTTGTCAGTGACGGATATTCTGAACGATGAGGGTCGTCAGTGACAGATGTTCTGGACGATGAGGGTCGCCAGTGACGGATCACCTGGACGGTGATGGTCGTTAGTGACGGATCACCTGGACGATGATGGTCGTTAGTGACGGATGTTCTGGACGATGAGGGTCGTCAGTGACGGATCACGTGGACGGTGAGGGTCGTTAGTGACAGATCACCCGGACGATGAGGGTCGTCAGTGACGGATCACCTGGACGATGAGGGTCGTCAGTGACGGATCACCTGGACTGTGAGGGTCGTTAGTGATGGATGTTCTGGATGATGAGGGTCGTCAGTGACGGATGTTCTGAATGATGAGGGTAGTCAGTGACGGATGTTCTGGACGATGAGGGTAGTCAGTGACGGATGTTCTGGACGATGAGGGTCGTCAGTGACGGATTACCTGGACGATGAGGGTCGTCAGTGACGGATGTCCTGGACGATGAGGGTCGTCAGTGACGGATGTTCTGGACGATGAGGGTCGTCAGTGACGGATTACCTGGACGATGAGGGTCGTCAGTGACGGATGTCCTGGACGATGAGGGTCGTCATTGACGGATGTTCTGGACGATGAGGGTCGTCAGTGACGGATGTTCCGGATGATGAGGGTCGTCAGTGACGGATCACCTGGACAGTGATGGTCGTTAGTGACGGATTACCTGGACGATCGGGGTCATCAGTGACGGATTACCTGGACGGTGATGGTCGTCAGTGACGGATCACATGGACGATGAGGGTCGTCAGTGACGGATGTTCTGGACGATGAGGGACATCAGTGATTGATGTTCTGGACTATGAGGGTAGTCAGTGACAGATGTTCTGGATGATGAGGGTTGTCAGTGACGGATGTTCTGTACAATGAGGGTCGTCAGTGACGGATGTTCTGGACAGTGAAGGTCGTTAGTGATGTATGTTCTGGACGATGAGGGTCGTCAGTGACGGATGTTCTGGACGATGAGGGTCGTCAGTGACGGATTACCTGGACGATGAGGGTTGTCAGTGGCGGAACACCTGGACGATCGGGGACGTCAGTGACGGATGTTCTGGACAGTGAGGGTCGTTAGTGATGGATGTTCTGGACGATGAGGGTCGTCAGTGACGGATGTTCTGAACGATGAGGGTAGTCAGTGACGGATGTTCTGGACGATGAGGGTCGTCAGTGATGGATTACCTGGACGATGAGGGTCGTCAGTGACGGATGTTCCGGATGATGAGGGTCGTCAGTGACGGATCACCTGGACAGTGATGGTCGTTAGTGACGGATTACCTGGACGATCGGGGTCGTCAGTGACGGATTACCTGGACGGTGATGGTCGTCAGTGACGGATCAACTGGACGATGAGGGTCGTCAGTGACGGATGTTCTGGACGATGAGGGTTGTCAGTGACGGATGTTCTGGACAATGAGGGTCGTCAATGACAGATGTTCTGGACAGTGAGGGTCGTCAGTGACGGATGTTCTGGATGATGAGGGTCGTCAGTGACGGATGTTCTGGACGATGAGGGTCTTCAGTGACGGATATTCTGGACGATGAGGGTCGTCAGTGACGGATGTTCTGGACGATGAGGGTCGACAGTGACGGATCACCTGGACGATGAGGGTCGTCAGTGACGGAGGTTCTGGCCGATGAGGGTCGTCAGTGACGGATCACCTGGACGATGAGGTTCGTCAGTGACGGATGTTCTGGACGACGAGGGTCGTCAGTGACGGATGTTCTGGACGATGAGGGTCGTCAGTGACGGATGTTCTGGACGATGAGGGTCGTCAGACACGGATGTTCTGGATGATAAGGGTCGTCAGTGACGAATCACCTGGAGGATGAGGGTCGTCAGAGACGGATGTTCTGGATGATGAGGGTCGTCAGAGATGGATGTCCTGGACGATGAGGGTCGTCAGTGCCGGATCACCCGGACGATGAGGGTCGTCAGTGACGGATGTTTTGGACTATGAGGGTCGTCAGTGACGGATGTTCTGGACGATGTGGCTCGTCAGTGACGGATCACCTGGACGGTGAGGGTTGTCAGTGACGGATGTTCTGGACTATGAGGGTCGTCAGTGACGTTTCACCTGGACGATGAGGGTCATCAGTGATGGATGTTCTGGACGATGATGGTCGTCAGTGACGGATGTCCTGGACGATGAGGGTCGTCATTGACAGATGTTGTGGACGATGAGGGTCGTCAGTGACGGATGTTCTGGACGATGAGGGACATCAGTGATTGATGTTCTGGACTATGAGGGTAGTCAGTGACAGATGTTCTGGATGATGAGGGTTGTCAGTGACGGATGTTCTGGACAATGAGTGTCGTCAGTGACGGATGTTCTGGACAGTGAGGGTCGTCAGTGATGGATGTTCTGGACGATGAGGGTTCTCAGTGACGGATGTTCTGGACAATGAGGGTCGTCAGTGACGGATGTTCTGGACAGTGAGGGTCGTCAGTGATGGATGTTCTGGACGATGAGGGTCATCAGTGATGGATGTTCTGGACGATGAGGGTCGTCAGTGATGGATGTTCTGGACAGTGAGGGTCGTCAGTGATGGATGTTCTGGACGATGAGGGTTCTCAGTGACGGATGTTCTGGACAATGAGGGTCGTCAGTGACGGATGTTCTGGACAGTGAGGGTCGTCAGTGATGGATGTTCTGGACGATGAGGGTCATCAGTGATGGATGTTCTGGACGATGAGGGTCGTCAGTGACGGATGTTCTGGACGATGAGGGTTGTCAGTGATGGATTTTCTGGACGATGAGGGTCGTCAGACACGGATGTTCTGGATTATAAGGGTCGTCTGTGACGGAACACCTGGAGGATGAGGGTCGTCAGAGACGGATGTTCTGGATGATGAGGGTCGTCAGAGATGGATGTCCTGGACGATGAGGGTCGTCAGTGCCGGATCACCGGGACAATGAGGGTCGTCAGTGACGGATGTTCTGGACTATGAGGGTCGTCAGTGACGGATCACCTGGACGATGAGGGTCGTCAGTGATGGATGTTCTGGACGATGATGGTCGTCAGTGACGGATCACCTGGACGATGAGGGTCGTCAGTGACGGAACACTTGGACTATGATGGTCGTCAGTGATGGATGTTTTGGACAGTAAGGGTCGTCAGTGACGGATCACCTGGACGATGAGGGTCGGCAGTGACGGATCACCTGGACGATGAGGGTCATCAGTGACGGATCACCTGGACTATGAGGGTAGTCAGTGACGGATGTTCTGGACATTGAACGTCGTCAGTGACGGATCACTTGGACGATGAGGGTCGTCTGTGACGGATCACCTGGAAGGTGACGGTAGTCAGTGACGGATCACCTGGACGATGAGGGTCGTCAGTAACGGATCACCCGGAAGGTGAGGGCAGTCAGTGACGGATCACCCGGATGATGAGGGTCGTCAGTGACGGAACACCTGGACGATGAGGGTCGTCAGTGATGGATCACCTGGACTGTGAGGGTTGTTAGTGATGGATTTTCTGGATGATGAGGGTCGTCAGTGACGGATGTTCTGAACGATGAGGGTAGTCAGTGACGGATGTTCTGGACGATGAGGGTCGTCAGTGACGGATTACCTGGTCGATGAGGGTTGTCAGTGACGGAACACCTGGACGATCGGGGTCGTCAGTGACGGATGTTGTGGACGATGAGGGTCGTCAGTGACGGATGTTCCGGATGATGAGGGTCGTCAGTGACGGATCACCTGGACAGTGATGGTCGTTAGTGACGGATTACCTGGACGATCGGGGTCATCAGTGACGGATCACCTGGACGGTGATGGTCGTCAGTGACGGATCACCTGGACGATGAGGGTCGTCAGTGACGGATCACCTGGACGGTGATGGTCGTCAGTGACGGATCACCTGGACGATGAGGGTCGTCAGTGACGGATGTTCTGGACGATGAGGGACATCAGTGATTGATGTTCTGGACTATGAGGGTAGTCAGTGACAGATGTTCTGGATGATGAGGGTTGTCAGTGACGGATGTTCTGGACAATGAGGGTCGTCAGTGACGGATGTTCTGGACAGTGAGGGTCGTCAGTGATGGATGTTCTGGACGATGAGGGTCATCAGTGATGGATGTTCTGGACGATGAGGGTCGTCAGTGACGGATGTTCTGGACAGTGAGGGTCGTCAGTGACGGATGTTCTGGACGATGAGGGTTCTCAGTGACGGATGTCCTGGACGGTCAGGGTCATCAGTGACGGATGTTCTGGACGATGAGGGTTGTCAGTGATGGATGTTCTGGACGATGAGGGTCGTCAGACACGGATGTTCTGGATGATAAGGGTCGTCAGTGACGGATCACCTGGACGGTGAGGGTCATCAGTGACGGATCACCTGGACGATGAGGGTCGTCAGTGACGGAACACTTGGACTATGAGGGTCGTCAGTGATGGATCACCTGAACGATGAGGGTCGTCAGTGACGGAAGTTCTGGACGATGAGGGTCGTCAGTGACGGAACACTTGGACTATGAGGGTCGTCAGTGATGGATCACCTGAACGATGAGGGTCGTCAGTGACGGAAGTTCTGGACTATGAGGGTCGTCAGTGATGGATCACCTGGACGATGAGGGTTGTCAGTGACGGATCACCTGGACGATGAGGGTCGTCAGTGACGGATTTTCTGGACGATGAGGGTCGTCAGTGACGGATTTTCTGGACTTTGAGGGTTGTCAGTGTCTGATGTTCTGGACGATGAGGGTCATCAGTGACGGATGTTCTGGACGATGAGGGTCGTCAGTGATGGATGTTCTGGACGATGAGGGTCGTCAGTGACGGATGTTCTGGACGATGAGGGTCATCAGTGACGGATCACCCGGACGATGAGGTTCGTCAGTGACGGATGTTCTGGACTATGAGGGTCGTCAGTGACGGATCACCTGGACGATGAGGGTCGTCAGTGATGGATGTTCTGGACGATGATGGTCGTCAGTGACGGATCACCTGGACGATGAGGGTCGTCAGTGACGGAACACTTGGACAATGAGGGTCGTCAGTGACGGATCACCCGAATGATGAGGGTCGTCAGTGACGGATCACCTGGACGATGAGGGTCGGCAGTGACGGATCACCTGGACGATGAGGGTCATCAGTGACGGATCACCTGGACTATGAGGGTAGTCAGTGACGGATGTTCTGGACAATGAGGGTCGTCAGTGACGGATGTTCTGGACAGTGAGGGTCGTCAGTGATGGATGTTCTGGACGATGAGGGTCATCAGTGATGGATGTTCTGGACGATGAGGGTCGTCAGTGACGGATGTTCTGGACGATGAGGGTTGTCAGTGATGGATTTTCTGGACGATGAGGGTCGTCAGACACGGATGTTCTGGATTATAAGGGTCGTCTGTGACGGAACACCTGGAGGATGAGGGTCGTCAGAGACGGATGTTCTGGATGATGAGGGTCGTCAGAGATGGATGTCCTGGACGATGAGGGTCGTCAGTGCCGGATCACCGGGACAATGAGGGTCGTCAGTGACGGATGTTCTGGACTATGAGGGTCGTCAGTGACGGATCACCTGGACGATGAGGGTCGTCAGTGATGGATGTTCTGGACGATGATGGTCGTCAGTGACGGATCACCTGGACGATGAGGGTCGTCAGTGACGGAACACTTGGACTATGATGGTCGTCAGTGATGGATGTTTTGGACAGTAAGGGTCGTCAGTGACGGATCACCTGGACGATGAGGGTCGGCAGTGACGGATCACCTGGACGATGAGGGTCATCAGTGACGGATCACCTGGACTATGAGGGTAGTCAGTGACGGATGTTCTGGACATTGAACGTCGTCAGTGACGGATCACTTGGACGATGAGGGTCGTCTGTGACGGATCACCTGGAAGGTGACGGTAGTCAGTGACGGATCACCTGGACGATGAGGGTCGTCAGTAACGGATCACCCGGAAGGTGAGGGCAGTCAGTGACGGATCACCCGGATGATGAGGGTCGTCAGTGACGGAACACCTGGACGATGAGGGTCGTCAGTGATGGATCACCTGGACTGTGAGGGTTGTTAGTGATGGATTTTCTGGATGATGAGGGTCGTCAGTGACGGATGTTCTGAACGATGAGGGTAGTCAGTGACGGATGTTCTGGACGATGAGGGTCGTCAGTGACGGATTACCTGGTCGATGAGGGTTGTCAGTGACGGAACACCTGGACGATCGGGGTCGTCAGTGACGGATGTTGTGGACGATGAGGGTCGTCAGTGACGGATGTTCCGGATGATGAGGGTCGTCAGTGACGGATCACCTGGACAGTGATGGTCGTTAGTGACGGATTACCTGGACGATCGGGGTCATCAGTGACGGATCACCTGGACGGTGATGGTCGTCAGTGACGGATCACCTGGACGATGAGGGTCGTCAGTGACGGATCACCTGGACGGTGATGGTCGTCAGTGACGGATCACCTGGACGATGAGGGTCGTCAGTGACGGATGTTCTGGACGATGAGGGACATCAGTGATTGATGTTCTGGACTATGAGGGTAGTCAGTGACAGATGTTCTGGATGATGAGGGTTGTCAGTGACGGATGTTCTGGACAATGAGGGTCGTCAGGGACGGATGTTCTGGACAGTGAGGGTCGTCAGTGATGGATGTTCTGGACGATGAGGGTCATCAGTGATGGATGTTCTGGACGATGAGGGTCGTCAGTGACGGATGTTCTGGACAGTGAGGGTCGTCAGTGACGGATGTTCTGGACGATGAGGGTTCTCAGTGACGGATGTCCTGGACGGTCAGGGTCATCAGTGACGGATGTTCTGGACGATGAGGGTTGTCAGTGATGGATGTTCTGGACGATGAGGGTCGTCAGACACGGATGTTCTGGATGATAAGGGTCGTCAGTGACGGATCACCTGGACGGTGAGGGTCATCAGTGACGGATCACCTGGACGATGAGGGTCGTCAGTGACGGAACACTTGGACTATGAGGGTCGTCAGTGATGGATCACCTGAACGATGAGGGTCGTCAGTGACGGAAGTTCTGGACGATGAGGGTCGTCAGTGACGGAACACTTGGACTATGAGGGTCGTCAGTGATGGATCACCTGAACGATGAGGGTCGTCAGTGACGGAAGTTCTGGACTATGAGGGTCGTCAGTGATGGATCACCTGGACGATGAGGGTTGTCAGTGACGGATCACCTGGACGATGAGGGTCGTCAGTGACGGATTTTCTGGACGATGAGGGTCGTCAGTGACGGATTTTCTGGACTTTGAGGGTTGTCAGTGTCTGATGTTCTGGACGATGAGGGTCATCAGTGACGGATGTTCTGGACGATGAGGGTCGTCAGTGATGGATGTTCTGGACGATGAGGGTCGTCAGTGACGGATGTTCTGGACGATGAGGGTCATCAGTGACGGATCACCCGGACGATGAGGTTCGTCAGTGACGGATGTTCTGGACTATGAGGGTCGTCAGTGACGGATCACCTGGACGATGAGGGTCGTCAGTGATGGATGTTCTGGACGATGATGGTCGTCAGTGACGGATCACCTGGACGATGAGGGTCGTCAGTGACGGAACACTTGGACAATGAGGGTCGTCAGTGACGGATCACCCGAATGATGAGGGTCGTCAGTGACGGATCACCTGGACGATGAGGGTCGGCAGTGACGGATCACCTGGACGATGAGGGTCATCAGTGACGGATCACCTGGACTATGAGGGTAGTCAGTGACGGATGTTCTGGACATTGAACGTCGTCAGTGACGGATCACTTGGACGATGAGGGTCGTCAGTGACGGATCACCTGGAAGGTGAGGGTAGTCAGTGACGGATCACCTGGACGATGAGGGTCGTCAGTGACGGATCACCCGGACGATGAGGGTCGTCAGTGACGGATCACCTGGACGATGAGGGTCGTCAGTGATGGATCACCTGGACTGTGAGGGTCGTCAGTGACGGATGTTCTGAACGATGAGGGTAGTCAGTGACGGATGTTCTGGACGATGAGGGTCGTCAGTGATGGATTACCTGGACGATGAGGGTTGTCAGTGATGGAACACCTGGACGATCGGGGACGTCAGTGACGGATGTCCTGGACGATTAGGGTCGTCAGTGACGGATGTTCCGGATGATGAGGGTCGTCAGTGACGGTTCACCTGGACAGTGATGGTCATTAGTGACGGATTACCTGGACGATCGGGGTCGTCAGTGACGGATTACCTGGACGGTGATGGTCGTCAGTGACGGATCAACTGGACGATGAGGGTCGTCAGTGACGGATCACCTGGAAGGTGAGGGTTGTCAGTGACGGATCAGCTGGACGATGAGGGTCATCAGTGACGGATGTACTGGACGATGAGGGTCGTCAGTGACGGATCACCCGGACGATGAGGGTTGTCTGTGACGGATGTTCTGGACAATGAGGGTCGTCAGTGACAGATGTTCTGGACAGTGAGGGTCATCAGTGACGGATGTTATGGATGATGAGGGTTGTCAGTGACGGATCACCTGGAAGGTGAGGGTAGTCAGTGACGGATCAGCTGGACGATGAGGGTCATCAGTGACGGATGTACTGGACGATGAGGGTCGTCAGTGACGGATCACCCGGACGATGAGGGTTGTCTGTGACGGATGTTCTGGACAATGAGGGTCGTCAGTGACAGATGTTCTGGACAGTGAGGGTCATCAGTGACGGATGTTATGGATGATGAGGGTCATCTGTGACGGATGTTCTGGACGCTGAGGGTCTTCAGTGACGGATATTCTGGACGATGAGGGTCGTCAGTGACGGATGTTCTGGACGATGAGGGTCGACAGTGACGGATGTTCTGGACGGTGAGGGTCGTCAGTGACGGATGTTCTGGACGATGAGGGTTCTCAGTGACGGATGTCCTGGACGGTCAGGGTCGTCAGTGACGGATGTTTTGGACGATGAGGGTCGTCAGTGATGGATGTTCTGGACAGTGAGGGTCGTCAGTGACGGATGTTCTGGACGATGAGGGTCGTCAGTGACGGATCATCCGGACGATGAGGGTTGTCAGTGACGAATGTTCTGGACAATGAGGGTCGTCAGTGACGGATGTTCTGGACAGTGAGGGTCGTCAGTGACGGATGTTCTGGACGATGAGGGTTCTCAGTGAAGGATGTCCTGGACCGTCAGGGTCGTCAGTGACGGATGTTCTGGACAGAGAGGGTCGTCAGTGACGGATGTTCTGGACGATGAGGGTTCTCAGTGACGGATGTCCTGGACGGTCAGGGTCGTCAGTGACGGATGTTCTGGACGATGAGGGTCGTTAGTGACGGATGTTCTGGACGATGAGGGTCGTCAGACACGGATGTTCTGGATGATAAGGGTCGTCAGTGACGGATCACCTGGATGATTAGGGTCGTCAGAGACGGATGACCTGGACGATGAGGGTCGTCAGTGCCGGATGACCCGGACGATGAGGGTCGTCAGTGACGGATGTTCTGGACGATGAGGGTCGTTAGTGACGGATGTTCTGGACGATGAGGGTCGTCAGTGACGGATCACCTGGACGATGAGGGTCGTCAGTGACGGATGTTCTGGACGATGAGGGTCGTCAGTGACGGATCACCCGGACGATGAGGGTCGTCAGTGACGGATGTTCTGGACGATGAGGGTCGTCAGTGACGGATCACCTGGACGATGAGGGTCGTCAGTGACGGAGGTTCTGGCCGATGAGGGTCGTCTGTGACGGATCACCTGGACGATGAGGTTCGTCAGTGACGGATGTTCTGGACGACGAGGGTCGTCAGTGACGGATGTTCTGGACGATGAGGGTCGTCAGTGACGGATCACGTGGACGGTGAGGGTCATTAGTGACAGATCACCCGGACGATGAGGGTCGTCAGTGACGGATCACCTGGACGATGAGGGTCATCAGTGATGGATGTTCTGGACTATGAGGGTAGTCAGTGACAGATGTTCTGGACGATGAGGGTTGTCAGTGACAGATGTTCTGGACGATGAGGGTCGTCAGTGACGGATGTTCTGGACGATGAGGGTCATCAGTGATGGATGTTCTGGACGATGAGGGTCGTCAGTGACGGATGTTCTGGACAGTGAGGGTCGTCAGTAACGGATGTTCTGGACGATGAGGGTCATCAGTGACGGATCATCCGGACGAGGAGGGTTGTCAGTGATGGATGTTCTGGACAGTGAGGGTCGTCGGTGACGGATGTTCTGGACGATGAGGGTCGTCAGTGATGGATGTTCTGGACGATGAGTGTCTTCAGTGAAGGATATTCTGGACGATGAGGGTCGTCAGTGACGGATGTTCTGGACGATGAGGGTCGTCAGTGACGGATGTTCTGGACGATGAGGGTTCTCAGTGAAGGATGTCCTGGACGGTCAGGGTCGTCAGTGACGGATGTTCTGGACAGTGAGGGTCGTCAGTGACGGACGTTCTGGACAGTGAGGGTCGTCAGTGACGGATGTTCTGGACGATGAGGGTCGTCAGACACGGATGTTCTGGATGATAAGGGTCGTCAGTGACGGATCACCTGGAGGATGAGGGTCGTCAGAGACGGATGTTCTGGATGATTAGGGTCGTCAGAGACGGATGACCTGGACGATGAGGGTCGTCAGTGCCGGATCACCCGGACGATGAGGGTCGTCAGTGACGGATCACCTGGACGATGAGGGTCGTCAGTGACGGAACACTTGGACGATGAGGGTCGTCAGTGCCGGATCAACCGGACGATGAGGGTCGTCAGTGACAGATCACTTGGACTATGAGGGTCGTCAGTGACGGATCACCTGGACGATGACAGTCGCCAGTGATGGATCACCTGGACAATGAGAGTCATCAGTGACGGATCGCCTGGACGATGAGGGTCATCAGTGACGGATCACCTGGACGATGATGGTCGCCAGTGACGGATCACCTGTACGATGAGGGTCGTCAGTGACGGATGTTCTGGACGATGATTGTCGTCAGTGACGGATCACCGGGACGATGAGGGTCGTCAGTGACGGAACACTTGGACCATGAGGGTCGTCAGTGACGGATCACCTGGACGATGAGGGTCATCAGTGAAGGATGTTCTGGACTATGAGGGTAGTCAGTGACAGATGTTCTGGATGATGAGGGTTGTCAGTGACGGATGTTCTGGACAATGAGGGTCGTCAGTGACGGATGCTCGGGACAGTGAGGGTCGTCAGTGACGGATGTTCCGGACGATGAGGGTCATCAGTGATGGATGTTCTGGACGATGAGGGTCGTCAGTGACGGATGTTCTGGACAGTGAGGGTCGTCAGTGACGGATGTTCTGGACGATGAGGGTCGTCAGTGACGGATCATCCGGACGATGAGGGTTGTCAGTGACGGATGTTCTGGACAATGAGGGTCGTCAGTGACGGATGTTCTGGACAGTGAGGGTCGTCAGTGACGGATGTTCTGGATGATGAGGGTCATCAGTGACGGATGTTCTGCACGATGAGGGTCTTCAGTGACGGATATTCTGGACGATGAGGGTCGTCAGTGACGGATGTTCTGGACGATGAAGGTCGTCAGTGACGGATCATCCGGACGATGAGGGTTGTCAGTGACGGATGTTCTGGACGGTGAGGGTCGTCAGTGACGGATGTTCTGGATGATGAGGGTCATCAGTGACGGATGTTCTGCACGATGAGGGTCATCAGTGACGGATGTTCTGGACGATGAGGGTCGTCAGTGACGGATGTTCTGGACGGTGAGGGTCTTCAGTGACGGATGTTCTGGATGATGAGGGTCATCAGTGACGGATGTTCTGCACGATGAGGGTCTTCAGTGACGGATATTCTGGACGATGAGGGTCGTCAGTGACGGATGTTCTGGACGATGAGGGTCGTCAGTGACGGATCATCCGGACGATGAGGGTTGTCAGTGACGGATGATCTGGACAATGAGGGTCGTCAGTGACGGACGTTCTGGACGGTGAGGGTCGTCAGTGACGGATGTTCTGGATGATGAGGGTCATCAGTGACGGATGTTCTGCACGATGAGGGTCATCAGTGACGGATGTTCTGGACGATGAGGGTTCTCAGTGACGGATGTCCTGGACGGTCAGGGTCGTCAGTGACGGATGTTCTGGACGGTGAGGGTCGTCAGTGACGGATGTTCTGGACAGTGAGGGTCGTCAGTGACGGATGTACTGGACGATGAGGGTCGTCAGTGACGGATGTTCTGGACAGTGAGGGTCGTCAGTGACGGATGTTCTGGACGGTGAGGGTCGTCAGTGACGGATGTTCTGGACAGTGAGGGTCGTCAGTGACGGATGTTCTGGACGGTGAGGGTCGTCAGTGACGGATGTTCTGGACAGTGAGGGTCGTCAGTGACGGATGTTCTGGACAGTGAGGGTCGTCAGTGACGGATGTCCTGGACGGTCAGCGTCGTCAGTGACGGATGTTCTGGACGATGAGGGTCGTCAGTGATGGATGTTCTGGACGATGACGGTCGTTAGTGACGGATGTTCTGGACGATGAGGGTCGTCAGACACGGATGTTCTGGACGATGTGGGTCGTCAGTGATGGATCACCTGGAGGATGAGGGTCGTCAGAGACGGATGTCCTGGACGATGAGGGTCGTCAGTGCCGGATCACGCGGACGATGAGGGTCGTAAGTGACGGATCACCTGGACGATGACGGTCGACAGTGACGGATCACCTGGACGATGAGGGTCGTCAGTGACGGATGTTTTGGACCGTGAGGGTCGTCAGTGACGGATCACCTGGACGGTGAGGGTAGTCAGTGACGGATCACCCGGACGATGAGGGTCGTCAGTGACGGATCACCCGGACGATGAGGGTCGTCAGTGACGGATCACCTGGACGATGAGGGTCATCAGTGACGGATCACCCGGACGATGAGGGTCGTCAGTGACGGATCACCTGGACGATGAGGGACGTCAGTGACGGATGTTCTGGATGATGAGGGTCGTCAGTGACGGATGTTCTGGACGATGAGGGTCGTCAGTGACGGATCACCTGGACGATGAGGGTCATCAGTGACGGATCACCCGGACGATGAGGGTCGTCAGTGACGGATCACCTGTACGATGAGGGTCGTCAGTGACGGATGTTCTGGATGATGAGGGTCGTCAGTGACGGATGTTCTGGACGATGAGGGTCGTCAGTGACGGATCACCTGGACGATGAGGGTCATCAGTGAAGGATCACCTGGACGATGAGGGTCGTCAGTGACGGATCACCTGGACGGTGAGGGTCGTCAGTGACGGATATTCTGGACGGTGAGGGTCGTCAATGACGGATATTCTGGACGATGAGGGTAATCAGTGACGGATGTTCTGGACAATGAGGGTCGTCAGTGACGGATGTTCTGGACGATGAGGGTCGTCAGTGACGGATCACCCGGACGATGAGGGTCGTCAGTGACGGATGTTCTGGACGATGAGGTTCGTCAGTGACGGATCACCCGGACGATGAGGGTCGTCAGTGACGGATGTTCTGGACGATGAGGGTCGTCAGTGAATGATCACCTGGACGATGAGGGTCGTCAGTGACGGATCACCCGGACGATGAGGGTCATCAGTGATGGATCACCCGGACGATGAGGGTCGTCAGTGACGGATCACCCGGACGATGAGGGTCGTCAGTGACGGATGTTCTGGACGATGAGGTTCGTCAGTGACGGATCACCCGGACGATGAGGGTCGTCAGTGACGGATGTTCTGGACGATGAGGGTCGTCAGTGAATGATCACCTGGACGATGAGGGTCGTCAGTGACGGATCACCCGGACGATGAGGGTCATCAGTGACGGATCACCCGGACGATGAGGGTCGTCAGTGACGGATCACCTGGACGATGAGGGTCGTCAGTGATGGATGTTCTGGACGATGAGGGTCGTCAGTGACGGATGTTCTGGACGATGAGGGTCGTCAGTGACGGATCACCTGGATGATGAGGGTCGTCACAGACGGATCACCTGGACGATGAGGGTCGTCAGTGACGGATTACCTGGATGATGAGGGTCGTCAGAGACGGATCACCTGGACGATGAGGGTCGTCAGTGACGGATCACCTGGACGGTGAGGGTCGTCAGTGACGGATCACCTGGACGGTGAGGGTCGTCAGTGACGGATATTCTGGACGGTGAGGGTCGTCAATGACGGATATTCTGGACGATGAGGGTAATCAGTGACGGATGTTCTGGACAATGAGGGTCGTCAGTGACGGATGTTCTGGACGATGAGGGTCGTCAGTGACGGATCACCCGGACGATGAGGGTCGTCAGTGACGGATGTTCTGGACGATGAGGTTCGTCAGTGACGGATCACCCGGACGATGAGGGTCGTCAGTGACGGATGGTCTGGACGATGAGGGTCGTCAGTGAATGATCACCTGGACGATGAGGGTCGTCAGTGACGGATCACCCGGACGATGAGGGTCATCAGTGACGGATCACCCGGACGATGAGGGTCGTCAGTGACGGATCACCCGGACGATGAGGGTCGTCAGTGACGGATGTTCTGGACGATGAGGTTCGTCAGTGACGGATCACCCGGACGATGAGGGTCGTCAGTGACGGATGTTCTGGACGATGAGGGTCGTCAGTGAATGATCACCTGGACGATGAGGGTCGTCAGTGACGGATCACCCGGACGATGAGGGTCATCAGTGACGGATCACCCGGACGATGAGGGTCGTCAGTGACGGATCACCTGGACGATGAGGGTCGTCAGTGATGGATGTTCTGGACGATGAGGGTCGTCAGTGACGGATGTTCTGGACGATGAGGGTCGTCAGTGACGGATCACCTGGATGATGAGGGTCGTCACAGACGGATCACCTGGACGATGAGGGTCGTCAGTGACGGATTACCTGGATGATGAGGGTCGTCAGAGACGGATCACCTGGACGATGAGGGTCGTCAGTGACGGATCACCTGGACGATGAGGGTCGTCAGTGACGGATCACCTGGATGATGAGGGTCGTCAGAGACGGATCACCTGAACGATGAGGTTCGTCAGTGATGAATCACCTGGACGATGAGGGTCGTCAGTGACGGATCACCTGGATGATGAGGGTCGTCAGAGACGGATCACCTGGACGATGAGGTTCGTCAGTGATGAATCACCTGGACGATGAGGGTCATCAGTGAAGGATCACCTGGACGATGAGGGTCGTCTGTGATGGATGTTCTGTACGATGAGGGTCGTCAGTGACGGATCACCTGGACGATGAGGGTCGTCAGTTACGGATGTTCTGGATGATGAGGGTCGTCAGTGACGGATGTTCTGGACGATGAGGTTCGTCAGTGACGGATCACCTGGACGATGAGGGTCGTCAGTGACGGATATTCTGGACGATGAGGGTCGTTAGTGACGGATCACCTGGACGATGAGGGTCGTCAGTGACAGATCACCTGGACGATGAGGGTCGTCAGTGACGGATCACCTGGACGGTGAGGGTCGTCAGTGACGGATATTCTGGACGATGAGTGTCGTTAGTGACATATCACCCTGGACGATGAGGGTAGTCAGTGACGGATCACCTGGACGATGAGGGTTGTCAGTGACGGATGTTCTGGACAATGAGGGTCGTCAGTGACGGATGTTCTGGACGATGAGGGTCGTCAGTGACGGATCACCTGGACGATGAGGGTCGTCAGTGACGGATGTTCTGGACGATGAGGGTCGTCAGTGACGGATCACCTGGACGATGAGGGTCGTCAGTGACGGATGTTCTGGACGATGAGGGTCGTCAGTGATGGATCACCTGGACTATGAGGGTCGCCAGTGACGGATCACCTGGACGATGAGGGTCGGCAGTGACGGATCACCAGGTCGATGAGGGTCGTTAGTGACAGATCACCCGGACGATGAGGGTTGTCAGAGACGGATCACAAGGACGATGAGTGTCGTCAGTGACGGATCACCTGGATGATGAGGGTAATCAGTGACGGATGTTCTGGACAATGAGGGTCGTCAGTGACGGATGTTCTGGACGATGAGGGTCGTCAGTGACGGATCACCTGGACGATGAGGGTCGTCAGTGACGGATGTTCTGGACGATGAGGGTCGTCAGTGACGGATGTTCTGGACGATGAGGTTCGTCAGTGACGGATCACCTGGACGATGAAGGTAATCAGTGACGGATGTTCTGGACGATGAGGGTCGTCAGTGACGGATCACCCGGACGATGAGGGTCATCTGTGACGGATCACCCGGACGATGAGGGTCGTCAGTGACAGATCACCCGGACGATGAGGGTCGTCAGTGACGGATCACCTGGACGATGAGGGTCGTCATGGACGGATCACCTGGATGATGAGGGTCGTCAGTGACGAATCACCTGGATGATGAGGGTTGTCTGAGACGGATCACCTGGACGATGAGGGTCGTCAGTGACGGATCACCTGGATGATGAGGGTCGTCAGTGACGGATGTTCTGGACGATGAGGGTAGTCAGTGACGGATGTTCTGGACGATGAGGGTCGTCAGTGACGGATCACCTGGACGATGAGGGTCGTCAGTGACGGATGTTCTGGACGATGAGGGTCGTCAGTGATGGATCGCCTGGACTATGAGGGTAGTCAGTGACGGATGTTTTGGACAGTGAGGGTCGTCAGTGACGGATCACCTGGACGATGAGGGTCGGCAGTGACGGATCACCAGGTCGATGAGGGTCGTTAGTGACAGATCACCCGGACGATGAGGGTTGTCAGAGACGGATCACCAGGACGATGAGTGTCGTCAGTGACGGATCACCTGGATGATGAGGGTCGTCAGAGACGGATGTCCTGGACGATGAGGGTCGTCAGTGCCGGATGTTCTGGACGATGTGGGTCGTCAGTGATGGATCACCTGGAGGATGAGGGTAGTCAGAGACGGATGTCCTGGACGATGAGGGTCGTCAGTGCCGGATCACGCGGACGATGAGGGTCGTAAGTGACGGATCACCTGGACGATGACGGTCGACAGTGACGGATCACCTGGACGATGAGGGTCGTCAGTGACGGATGTTTTGGACCGTGAGGGTCGTCAGTGACGGATCACCTGGACGGTGAGGGTAGTCAGTGACGGATCACCCGGACGATGAGGGTCGTCAGTGACGGATCACCCGGACGATGAGGGTCGTCAGTGACGGATCACCTGGACGATGAGGGTCATCAGTGACGAATCACCCGGACGATGAGGGTCGTCAGTGACGGATCACCTGGACGATGAGGGACGTCAGTGACGGATGTTCTGGATGATGAGGGTCGTCAGTGACGGATGTTCTGGACGATGAGGGTCGTCAGTGACGGATCACCTGGACGATGAGGGTCATCAGTGACGGATCACCCGGACGATGAGGGTCGTCAGTGACGGATCACCTGGACGATGAGGGTCGTCAGTGACGGATGTTCTGGATGATGAGGGTCGTCAGTGACGGATGTTCTGGACGATGAGGGTCGTCAGTGACGGATCACCTGGACGATGAGGGTCGTCAGTGACGGATCACCTGGACGGTGAGGGTCGTCAGTGACGGATATTCTGGACGATGAGGGTCGTCAGTGAATGATCACCTGGACGATGAGGGTCGTCAGTGACGGATCACCCGGACGATGAGGGTCATCAGTGACGGATCACCCGGACGATGAGGGTCGTCAGTGACGGATCACCCGGACGATGAGGGTCGTCAGTGACGGATGTTCTGGACGATGAGGTTTGTCAGTGACGGATCACCCGGACGATGAGGGTCGTCAGTGACGGATGTTCTGGACGATGAGGGTCGTCAGTGAATGATCACCTGGACGATGAGGGTCGTCAGTGACGGATCACCCGGACGATGAGGGTCATCAGTGACGGATCACCCGGACGATGAGGGTCGTCAGTGACGGATCACCTGGACGATGAGGGTCGTCAGTGATGGATGTTCTGGACGATGAGGGTCGTCAGTGACGGATGTTCTGGACGATGAGGGTCGTCAGTGACGGATCACCTGGATGATGAGGGTCGTCACAGACGGATCACCTGGACGATGAGGGTCGTCAGTGACGGATTACCTGGATGATGAGGGTCGTCAGAGACGGATCACCTGGACGATGAGGGTCGTCAGTGACGGATCACCTGGACGATGAGGGTCGTCAGAGACGGATCACCTGGACGATGAGGGTCGTCAGTGACGGATCACCTGGACGATGAGGGTCGTCAGTGACGGATCACCTGGATGATGAGGGTCGTCAGAGACGGATCACCTGAACGATGAGGTTCGTCAGTGATGAATCACCTGGACGATGAGGGTCGTCAGTGACGGATCACCTGGATGATGAGGGTCGTCAGAGACGGATCACCTGGACGATGAGGTTCGTCAGTGATGAATCACCTGGACGATGAGGGTCATCAGTGAAGGATCACCTGGACGATGAGGGTCGTCTGTGATGGATGTTCTGTACGATGAGGGTCGTCAGTGACGGATCACCTGGACGATGAGGGTCGTCAGTGACGGATGTTCTGGATGATGAGGGTCGTCAGTGACGGATGTTCTGGACGATGAGGTTCGTCAGTGACGGATCACCTGGACGATGAGGGTCGTCAGTGACAGATCACCTGGACGATGAGGGTCGTCAGTGACGGATCACCTGGACGATGAGGGTCGTCAGTGACGGATGTTCTGGATGATGAGGGTCGTCAGTGACGGATATTCTGGACGATGAGGGTCGTTAGTGACGGATCACCTGGACGATGAGGGTCGTCAGTGACAGATCACCTGGACGATGAGGGTCGTCAGTGACGGATCACCTGGACGGTGAGGGTCGTCAGTGACGGATATTCTGGACGATGAGTGTCGTTAGTGACATATCACCCTGGACGATGAGGGTAGTCAGTGACGGATCACCTGGACGATGAGGGTTGTCAGTGACGGATGTTCTGGACAATGAGGGTCGTCAGTGACGGATGTTCTGGACGATGAGGGTCGTCAGTGACGGATCACCTGGACGATGAGGGTCGTCAGTGACGGATGTTCTGGACGATGAGGGTCGTCAGTGACGGATGTTCTGGACGATGAGGGTCGTCAGTGACGGATCACCTGGACGATGAGGGTCGTCAGTGACGGATGTTCTGGACGATGAGGGTCGTCAGTGATGGATCACCTGGACTATGAGGGTCGCCAGTGACGGATCACCTGGACGATGAGGGTCGGCAGTGACGGATCACCAGGTCGATGAGGGTCGTTAGTGACAGATCACCCGGACGATGAGGGTTGTCAGAGACGGATCACAAGGACGATGAGTGTCGTCAGTGACGGATCACCTGGATGATGAGGGTAATCAGTGACGGATGTTCTGGACAATGAGGGTCGTCAGTGACGGATGTTCTGGACGATGAGGGTCGTCAGTGACGGATCACCTGGACGATGAGGGTCGTCAGTGACGGATGTTCTGGACGATGAGGGTCGTCAGTGACGGATGTTCTGGACGATGAGGTTCGTCAGTGACGGATCACCTGGACGATGAAGGTAATCAGTGACGGATGTTCTGGACGATGAGGGTCGTCAGTGACGGATCACCTGGACGATAAAGGTAATCAGTGACGGATGTTCTGGACGATGAGGGTCGTCAGTGACGGATCACCTGGACGATGAAGGTAATCAGTGACGGATGTTCTGGACGATGAGGGTCGTCAGTGACGGATCACCCGGACGATGAGGGTCATCTGTGACGGATCACCCGGACGATGAGGGTCGTCAGTGACAGATCACCCGGACGATGAGGGTCGTCAGTGACGGATCACCTGGACGATGAGGGTCGTCATGGACGGATCACCTGGATGATGAGGGTCGTCAGTGACGAATCACCTGGATGATGAGGGTTGTCTGAGACGGATCACCTGGACGATGAGGGTCGTCAGTGACGGATCACCTGGATGATGAGGGTCGTCAGTGACGGATGTTCTGGACGATGAGGTTAGTCAGTGACGGATGTTCTGGACGATGAGGGTCGTCAGTGACGGATCACCTGGACGATGAGGGTCGTCAGTGACGGATGTTCTGGACGATGAGGGTCGTCAGTGACGGATGTTCTGGACGATGAGGGTCGTCAGTGACGGATCACCTGGATGATGAGGGTCGTCACAGACGGATCACCTGGACGATGAGGGTCGTCAGTGACGGATTACCTGGATGATGAGGGTCGTCAGAGACGGATCACCTGGACGATGAGGGTCGTCAGTGACGGATCACCTGGACGATGAGGGTCGTCAGAGACGGATCACCTGGACGATGAGGGTCGTCAGTGACGGATCACCTGGACGATGAGGGTCGTCAGTGACGGATCACCTGGATGATGAGGGTCGTCAGAGACGGATCACCTGAACGATGAGGTTCGTCAGTGATGAATCACCTGGACGATGAGGGTCGTCAGTGACGGATCACCTGGATGATGAGGGTCGTCAGAGACGGATCACCTGGACGATGAGGTTCGTCAGTGATGAATCACCTGGACGATGAGGGTCATCAGTGAAGGATCACCTGGACGATGAGGGTCGTCTGTGATGGATGTTCTGTACGATGAGGGTCGTCAGTGACGGATCACCTGGACGATGAGGGTCGTCAGTGACGGATGTTCTGGATGATGAGGGTCGTCAGTGACGGATGTTCTGGACGATGAGGTTCGTCAGTGACGGATCACCTGGACGATGAGGGTCGTCAGTGACGGATATTCTGGACGATGAGGGTCGTTAGTGACGGATCACCTGGACGATGAGGGTCGTCAGTGACAGATCACCTGGACGATGAGGGTCGTCAGTGACGGATCACCTGGACGGTGAGGGTCGTCAGTGACGGATATTCTGGACGATGAGTGTCGTTAGTGACATATCACCCTGGACGATGAGGGTAGTCAGTGACGGATCACCTGGACGATGAGGGTTGTCAGTGACGGATGTTCTGGACAATGAGGGTCGTCAGTGACGGATGTTCTGGACGATGAGGGTCGTCAGTGACGGATCACCTGGACGATGAGGGTCGTCAGTGACGGATGTTCTGGACGATGAGGGTCGTCAGTGACGGATGTTCTGGACGATGAGGGTCGTCAGTGACGGATCACCTGGACGATGAGGGTCGTCAGTGATGGATGTTCTGGACGATGAGGGTCGTCAGTGATGGATCACCTGGACTATGAGGGTCGCCAGTGACGGATCACCTGGACGATGAGGGTCGGCAGTGACGGATCACCAGGTCGATGAGGGTCGTTAGTGACAGATCACCCGGACGATGAGGGTTGTCAGAGACGGATCACAAGGACGATGAGTGTCGTCAGTGACGGATCACCTGGATGATGAGGGTAATCAGTGACGGATGTTCTGGACGATGAGGGTCGTCAGTGACGGATCACCTGGACGATGAGGGTCGTCAGTGACGGATGTTCTGGACGATGAGGGTCGTCAGTGACGGATGTTCTGGACGATGAGGTTCGTCAGTGACGGATCACCTGGACGATGAAGGTAATCAGTGACGGATGTTCTGGACGATGAGGGTCGTCAGTGACGGATCACCTGGACGATGAAGGTAATCAGTGACGGATGTTCTGGACGATGAGGGTCGTCAGTGACGGATCACCTGGACGATGAAGGTAATCAGTGACGGATGTTCTGGACGATGAGGGTCGTCAGTGACGGATCACCCGGACGATGAGGGTCATCTGTGACGGATCACCCGGACGATGAGGGTCGTCAGTGACAGATCACCCGGACGATGAGGGTCGTCAGTGACGGATCACCTGGACGATGAGGGTCGTCTTGGACGGATCACCTGGATGATGAGGGTCGTCAGTGACGAATCACCTGGATGATGAGGGTTGTCTGAGACGGATCACCTGGACGATGAGGGTCGTCAGTGACGGATCACCTGGATGATGAGGGTCGTCAGTGACGGATGTTCTGGACGATGAGGGTAGTCAGTGACGGATGTTCTGGACGATGAGGGTCGTCAGTGACGGATCACCTGGACGATGAGGGTCGTCAGTGACGGATGTTCTGGACGATGAGGGTCGTCAGTGATGGATCACCTGGACTATGAGGGTAGTCAGTGACGGATGTTTTGGACAGTGAGGGTCGTCAGTGACGGATCACCTGGACGATGAGGGTCGGCAGTGACGGATCACCAGGTCGATGAGGGTCGTTAGTGACAGATCACCCGGACGATGAGGGTTGTCAGAGACGGATCACCAGGACGATGAGTGTCGTCAGTGACGGATCACCTGGATGATGAGGGTCGTCAGAGACGGATGTCCTGGACGATGAGGGTCGTCAGTGCCGGATGTTCTGGACGATGTGGGTCGTCAGTGATGGATCACCTGGAGGATGAGGGTCGTCAGAGACGGATGTCCTGGACGATGAGGGTCGTCAGTGCCGGATCACGCGGACGATGAGGGTCGTAAGTGACGGATCACCTGGACGATGACGGTCGACAGTGACGGATCACCTGGACGATGAGGGTCGTCAGTGACGGATGTTTTGGACCGTGAGGGTCGTCAGTGACGGATCACCTGGACGGTGAGGGTAGTCAGTGACGGATCACCCGGACGATGAGGGTCGTCAGTGACGGATCACCCGGACGATGAGGGTCGTCAGTGACGGATCACCTGGACGATGAGGGTCATCAGTGACGGATCACCCGGACGATGAGGGTCGTCAGTGACGGATCACCTGGACGATGAGGGACGTCAGTGACGGATGTTCTGGATGATGAGGGTCGTCAGTGACGGATGTTCTGGACGATGAGGGTCGTCAGTGACGGATCACATGGACGATGAGGGTCATCAGTGACGGATCACCCGGACGATGAGGGTCGTCAGTGACGGATCACCTGGACGATGAGGGTCGTCAGTGACGGATGTTCTGGATGATGAGGGTCGTCAGTGACGGATGTTCTGGACGATGAGGGTCGTCAGTGACGGATCACCTGGACGATGAGGGTCATCAGTGAAGGATCACCTGGACGATGAGTGTCGTCAGTGACGGATCACCTGGACGGTGAGGGTCGTCAGTGACGGATATTCTGGACGGTGAGGGTCGTCAATGACGGATATTCTGGACGATGAGGGTAATCAGTGACGGATGTTCTGGACAATGAGGGTCGTCAGTGACGGATGTTCTGGACGATGAGGGTCGTCAGTGACGGATCACCCGGACGATGAGGGTCGTCAGTGACGGATGTTCTGGACGATGAGGTTCGTCAGTGACGGATCACCCGGACGATGAGGGTCGTCAGTGACGGATGTTCTGGACGATGAGGGTCGTCAGTGAATGATCACCTGGACGATGAGGGTCGTCAGTGACGGATCACCCGGACGATGAGGGTCATCAGTGACGGATCACCCGGACGATGAGGGTCGTCAGTGACGGATCACCCGGACGATGAGGGTCGTCAGTGACGGATGTTCTGGACGATGAGGTTCGTCAGTGACGGATCACCCGGACGATGAGGGTCGTCAGTGACGGATGTTCTGGACGATGAGGGTCGTCAGTGAATGATCACCTGGACGATGAGGGTCGTCAGTGACGGATCACCCGGACGATGAGGGTAATCAGTGACGGATCACCCGGACGATGAGGGTCGTCAGTGACGGATCACCTGGACGATGAGGGTCGTCAGTGACGGATGTTCTGGACGATGAGGGTCGTCAGTGACGGATCACCTGGATGATGAGGGTCGTCACAGACGGATCACCTGGACGATGAGGGTCGTCAGTGACGGATTACCTGGACGATGAGGGTCGTCAGAGACGGATCACCTGGACGATGAGGGTCGTCAGTGACGGATCACCTGGACGATGAGGGTCGTCAGAGACGGATCACCTGGACGATGAGGGTCGTCAGTGACGGATCACCTGGACGATGAGGGTCGTCAGTGACGGATCACCTGGATGATGAGGCTCGTCAGAGACGGATCACCTGAACGATGAGGTTCGTCAGTGATGAATCACCTGGACGATGAGGGTCGTCAGTGATGGATCACCTGGATGATGAGGGTCGTCAGAGACGGATCACCTGGACGATGAGGTTCGTCAGTGATGAATCACCTGGACGATGAGGGTCATCAGTGAAGGATCACCTGGACGATGAGGGTCGTCTGTGATGGATGATCTGTACGATGAGGGTCGTCAGTGACGGATCACCTGGACGATGAGGGTCGTCAGTGACGGATGTTCTGGATGATGAGGGTCGTCAGTGACGGATGTTCTGGACGATGAGGTTCGTCAGTGACGGATCACCTGGACGATGAGGGTCGTCAGTGACGGATATTCTGGACGATGAGGGTCGTTAGTGACGGATCACCTGGACGATGAGGGTCGTCAGTGACAGATCACCTGGACGATGAGGGTCGTCAGTGACGGATCACCTGGACGGTGAGGGTCGTCAGTGACGGATATTCTGGACGATGAGTGTCGTTAGTGACATATCACCCTGGACGATGAGGGTAGTCAGTGACGGATCACCTGGACGATGAGGGTTGTCAGTGACGGATGTTCTGGACAATGAGGGTCGTCAGTGACGGATGTTCTGGACGATGAGGGTCGTCAGTGACGGATCACCTGGACGATGAGGGTCGTCAGTGACGGATGTTCTGGACGATGAGGGTCGTCAGTGACGGATGTTCTGGACGATGAGGGTCGTCAGTGACGGATCACCTGGACGATGAGGGTCGTCAGTGACGGATGTTCTGGACGATGAGGGTCGTCAGTGATGGATCACCTGGACTATGAGGGTCGCCAGTGACGGATCACCTGGACGATGAGGGTCGGCAGTGACGGATCACCAGGTCGATGAGGGTCGTTAGTGACAGATCACCCGGACGATGAGGGTAATCAGTGACGGATGTTCTGGACAATGAGGGTCGTCAGTGACGGATGTTCTGGACGATGAGGGTCGTCAGTGACGGATCACCTGGACGATGAGGGTCGTCAGTGACGGATCACCTGGACGATGAGGGTCGTCAGTGACGGATGTTCTGGACGATGAGGGTCGTCAGTGACGGATCACCTGGACGATGAAGGTCGTCAGTGATGGATCACCTGGACGATGAGGGTCGTCAGTGACGGATGTTCTGGACGATGAGGGTCGTCAGTGACGGATGTTCTGGACGATGAGGTTCGTCAGTGACGGATCACCTGGACGATGAAGGTAATCAGTGACGGATGTTCTGGACGATGAGGGTCGTCAGTGACGGATCACCTGGACGATGAAGGTAATCAGTGACGGATGTTCTGGACGATGAGGGTCGTCAGTGACGGATCACCTGGACGATGAAGGTAATCAGTGACGGATGTTCTGGACGATGAGGGTCGTCAGTGACGGATCACCCGGACGATGAGGGTCATCTGTGACGGATCACCCGGACGATGAGGGTCTTCAGTGACAGATCACCCGGACGATGAGGGTCGTCAGTGACGGATCACCTGGACGATGAGGGTCGTCATGGACGGATCACCTGGATGATGAGGGTCGTCAGTGACGAATCACCTGGATGATGAGGGTTGTCTGAGACGGATCACCTGGACGATGAGGGTCGTCAGTGACGGATCACCTGGATGATGAGGGTCGTCAGTGACGGATGTTCTGGACGATGAGGGTAGTCAGTGACGGATGTTCTGGACGATGAGGGTCGTCAGTGACGGATCACCTGGACGATGAGGGTCGTCAGTGACGGATGTTCTGGACGATGAGGGTCGTCAGTGATGGATCACCTGGACTATGAGGGTCGTCAGTGACAGATCACCCGGACGATGAGGGTTGTCAGAGACGGATCACCAGGACGATGAGTGTCGTCAGTGACGGATCACCTGGACAATGAGGGTCGTCAGTGACGGATGTTCTGGACAATGAGGGTCGTCAGTGACGGATGTTCTGGACGATGAGGGTCGTCAGTGACGGATCACCCGGACGATGAGGGTCGTCAGTGACGGATTACCTGGATGATGAGGGTCGTCAGAGACGGATCACCTGGACGATGAGGGTCGTCAGTGACGGATCACCTGGACGATGAGGGTCGTCAGAGACGGATCACCTGGACGATGAGGGTCGTCAGTGACGGATCACCTGGACGATGAGGGTCGTCAGTGACGGATCACCTGGATGATGAGGGTCGTCAGAGACGGATCACCTGAACGATGAGGTTCGTCAGTGATGAATCACCTGGACGATGAGGGTCGTCAGTGATGGATCACCTGGATGATGAGGGTCGTCAGAGACGGATCACCTGGACGATGAGGTTCGTCAGTGATGAATCACCTGGACGATGAGGGTCATCAGTGAAGGATCACCTGGACGATGAGGGTCGTCTGTGATGGATGTTCTGTACGATGAGGGTCGTCAGTGACGGATCACCTGGACGATGAGGGTCGTCAGTGACGGATGTTCTGGATGATGAGGGTCGTCAGTGACGGATGTTCTGGACGATGAGGTTCGTCAGTGACGGATCACCTGGACGATGAGGGTCGTCAGTGACGGATATTCTGGACGATGAGGGTCGTTAGTGACGGATCACCTGGACGATGAGGGTCGTCAGTGACAGATCACCTGGACGATGAGGGTCGTCAGTGACGGATCACCTGGACGGTGAGGGTCGTCAGTGACGGATATTCTGGACGATGAGTGTCGTTAGTGACATATCACCCTGGACGATGAGGGTAGTCAGTGACGGATCACCTGGACGATGAGGGTTGTCAGTGACGGATGTTCTGGACAATGAGGGTCGTCAGTGACGGATGTTCTGGACGATGAGGGTCGTCAGTGACGGATCACCTGGACGATGAGGGTCGTCAGTGACGGATGTTCTGGACGATGAGGGTCGTCAGTGACGGATGTTCTGGACGATGAGGGTCGTCAGTGACGGATCACCTGGACGATGAGGGTCGTCAGTGACGGATGTTCTGGACGATGAGGGTCGTCAGTGATGGATCACCTGGACTATGAGGGTCGCCAGTGACGGATCACCTGGACGATGAGGGTCGGCAGTGACGGATCACCAGGTCGATGAGGGTCGTTAGTGACAGATCACCCGGACGATGAGGGTTGTCAGAGACGGATCACAAGGACGATGAGTGTCTTCAGTGACGGATCACCTGGATGATGAGGGTAATCAGTGACGGATGTTCTGGACAATGAGGGTCGTCAGTGACGGATGTTCTGGACGATGAGGGTCGTCAGTGACGGATCACCTGGACGATGAGGGTCGTCAGTGACGGATCACCTGGACGATGAGGGTCGTCAGTGACGGATGTTCTGGACGATGAGGGTCGTCAGTGACGGATCACCTGGACGATGAAGGTCGTCAGTGATGGATCACCTGGACGATGAGGGTCGTCAGTGACGGATGTTCTGGACGATGAGGGTCGTCAGTGACGGATGTTCTGGATGATGAGTTTCGTCAGTGACGGATCACCTGGACGATGAAGGTAATCAGTGACGGATGTTCTGGACGATGAGGGTCGTCAGTGACGGATCACCTGGACGATGAAGGTAATCAGTGACGGATGTTCTGGACGATGAGGGTCGTCAGTGACGGATCACCTGGACGATGAAGGTAATCAGTGACGGATGTTCTGGACGATGAGGGTCGTCAGTGACAGATCACCCGGACGATGAGGGTCATCTGTGACGGATCACCCGGACGATGAGGGTCGTCAGTGACAGATCACCCGGACGATGAGGGTCGTCAGTGACGGATCACCTGGACGATGAGGGTCGTCATGGACGGATCACCTGGATGATGAGGGTCGTCAGTGACGAATCACCTGGATGATGAGGGTTGTCTGAGACGGATCACCTGGACGATGAGGGTCGTCAGTGACGGATCACCTGGATGATGAGGGTCGTCAGTGACGGATGTTCTGGACGATGAGGGTAGTCAGTGACGGATGTTCTGGACGATGAGGGTCGTCAGTGACGGATCACCTGGACGATGAGGGTCGTCAGTGACGGATGTTCTGGACGATGAGGGTCGTCAGTGATGGATCACCTGGACTATGAGGGTAGTCAGTGACGGATGTTTTGGACAGTGAGGGTCGTCAGTGACGGATCACCTGGACGATGAGGGTCGTCAGTGACAGATCACCCGGACGATGAGGGTTGTCAGAGACGGATCACCAGGACGATGAGTGTCGTCAGTGACGGATCACCTGGATGATGAGGGTAATCAGTGACGGATGTTCTGGACAATGAGGGTCGTCAGTGACGGATGTTCTGGACGATGAGGGTCATCAGTGACGGATCACCCGGACGATGAGGGTCGTCAGTGACGGATGTTCTGGATGATGAGGGTCATCAGTGACGGATGTTCTGGACGATGAGGGTCGTCAGTGACGGATCACCTGGACGATGAGGGTCGTCAGTGACGGATGTTCTGGATGATGAGGGTCGTCAGTGACGGATGTTCTGGACGATGAGGGTCGTCAGTGACGGATCACCTGGACGATGAGGGTCATCAGTGAAGGATCACCTGGACGATGAGGGTCATCAGTGAAGGATCACCTGGACAATGAGGGTCGTCAGTGACGGATATTCTGGACGATGAGGGTCGTTAGTGACATATCACCCTGGACGATGAGGGTAGTCAGTGACGGATCACCTGGACGATGAGGGTCGTCAGTGACGGATATTCTGGACGATGAGGGTCGTCAGTGACGGATGTTCGGGACAATGAGGGTTTTCAGTGACGGATGTTCTGGACGATGAGGGTCGTCAGTGACGGATCACCAGGACGATGAGGGTCGTCAGTGACGGATCACCCGGATGATGAGGGTCGTCAGTGACGGATCACCTGGACGATGAAGGTAATCAGTGACGGATGTTCTGGATGATGAGGGTCGTCAGTGACGGATGTTCTGGACGATGAGGGTCGTCAGTGACGGATGTTCTGGACAATGAGGGTCGTCAGTGACGGATGTTCTGGACGATGAGGGTCGTCAGTGACGGATGTTCTGGACGATGAGGGTCGTCAGTGACGGATCACCTGGACGATGAAGGTCGTCAGTGATGGATCACCTGGACGATGAGGGTCGTCAGTGACGGATGTTCTGGACGATGAGGGTCGTCAGTGACGGATGTTCTGGATGATGAGTTTCGTCAGTGACGGATCACCTGGACGATGAAGGTAATCAGTGACGGATGTTCTGGACGATGAGGGTCGTCAGTGACGGATCACCTGGACGATGAAGGTAATCAGTGACGGATGTTCTGGACGATGAGGGTCGTCAGTGACGGATCACCTGGACGATGAAGGTAATCAGTGACGGATGTTCTGGACGATGAGGGTCGTCAGTGACAGATCACCCGGACGATGAGGGTCATCTGTGACGGATCACCCGGACGATGAGGGTCGTCAGTGACAGATCACCCGGACGATGAGGGTCGTCAGTGACGGATCACCTGGACGATGAGGGTCGTCATGGACGGATCACCTGGATGATGAGGGTCGTCAGTGACGAATCACCTGGATGATGAGGGTTGTCTGAGACGGATCACCTGGACGATGAGGGTCGTCAGTGACGGATCACCTGGATGATGAGGGTCGTCAGTGACGGATGTTCTGGACGATGAGGGTAGTCAGTGACGGATGTTCTGGACGATGAGGGTCGTCAGTGACGGATCACCTGGACGATGAGGGTCGTCAGTGACGGATGTTCTGGACGATGAGGGTCGTCAGTGATGGATCACCTGGACTATGAGGGTAGTCAGTGACGGATGTTTTGGACAGTGAGGGTCGTCAGTGACGGATCACCTGGACGATGAGGGTCGTCAGTGACAGATCACCCGGACGATGAGGGTTGTCAGAGACGGATCACCAGGACGATGAGTGTCGTCAGTGACGGATCACCTGGATGATGAGGGTAATCAGTGACGGATGTTCTGGACAATGAGGGTCGTCAGTGACGGATGTTCTGGACGATGAGGGTCATCAGTGACGGATCACCCGGACGATGAGGGTCGTCAGTGACGGATGTTCTGGATGATGAGGGTCATCAGTGACGGATGTTCTGGACGATGAGGGTCGTCAGTGACGGATCACCTGGACGATGAGGGTCGTCAGTGACGGATGTTCTGGATGATGAGGGTCGTCAGTGACGGATGTTCTGGACGATGAGGGTCGTCAGTGACGGATCACCTGGACGATGAGGGTCATCAGTGAAGGATCACCTGGACGATGAGGGTCATCAGTGAAGGATCACCTGGACAATGAGGGTCGTCAGTGACGGATATTCTGGACGATGAGGGTCGTTAGTGACATATCACCCTGGACGATGAGGGTAGTCAGTGACGGATCACCTGGACGATGAGGGTCGTCAGTGACGGATATTCTGGACGATGAGGGTCGTCAGTGACGGATGTTCGGGACAATGAGGGTTTTCAGTGACGGATGTTCTGGACGATGAGGGTCGTCAGTGACGGATCACCAGGACGATGAGGGTCGTCAGTGACGGATCACCCGGATGATGAGGGTCGTCAGTGACGGATCACCTGGACGATGAAGGTAATCAGTGACGGATGTTCTGGATGATGAGGGTCGTCAGTGACGGATGTTCTGGACGATGAGGGTCGTCAGTGACGGATGTTCTGGACAATGAGGGTCGTCAGTGACGGATGTTCTGGACGATGAGGGTCGTCAGTGACGGATCACCTGGACGATGAAGGTAATCAGTGACGGATGTTCTGGACGATGTGGGTCGTCAGTGACGGATCACCAGGACGATGAGGGTCGTCAGTGACGTATGTTCTGGACGATGAGGTTCGTCAGTGACGGATCACCCGGACGATGAGGGTCGTCAGTGACGGATCACCTGGACGATGAGGGTCGTCAGTGACCGATGTTCTGGACGATGAGGGTCGTCTGAGACGAATCACCTGGACGATGAGGGTCGTCAGTGACGGATCACCTGGATGATGAGGGTCGTCAGTGACGGATCACCTGGACGATGAGGGTCGTCATGGACGGATCACCTGGATGATGAGGGTCGTCAGTGACGGATCACCTGGACGATGAGGGTCGTCAGTGACGGATCACCTGGACGATGAGGGTCGTCAGTGACGGATGTTCTGGATGATGAGGGTCGTCAGTGACGGATGTTCTGGACGATGAGGTTCGTCAGTGACGGATCACCTGGACGATGAGGGTCGTCAGTGACGGATATTCTGGACGATGAGGGTCGTTAGTGACGGATCACCTGGACGATGAGGGTCGTCAGTGACAGATCACCTGGACGATGAGGGTCGTCAGTGACGGATCACCTGGACGGTGAGGGTCGTCAGTGACGGATATTCTGGACGATGAGTGTCGTTAGTGACATATCACCCTGGACGATGAGGGTAGTCAGTGACGGATCACCTGGACGATGAGGGTTGTCAGTGACGGATGTTCTGGACAATGAGGGTCGTCAGTGACGGATGTTCTGGACGATGAGGGTCGTCAGTGACGGATCACCTGGACGATGAGGGTCGTCAGTGACGGATGTTCTGGACGATGAGGGTCGTCAGTGACGGATGTTCTGGACGATGAGGGTCGTCAGTGACGGATCACCTGGACGATGAGGGTCGTCAGTGACGGATGTTCTGGACGATGAGGGTCGTCAGTGATGGATCACCTGGACTATGAGGGTCGCCAGTGACGGATCACCTGGACGATGAGGGTCGGCAGTGACGGATCACCAGGTCGATGAGGGTCGTTAGTGACAGATCACCCGGACGATGAGGGTTGTCAGAGACGGATCACAAGGACGATGAGTGTCTTCAGTGACGGATCACCTGGATGATGAGGGTAATCAGTGACGGATGTTCTGGACAATGAGGGTCGTCAGTGACGGATGTTCTGGACGATGAGGGTCGTCAGTGACGGATCACCTGGACGATGAGGGTCGTCAGTGACGGATCACCTGGACGATGAGGGTCGTCAGTGACGGATGTTCTGGACGATGAGGGTCGTCAGTGACGGATCACCTGGACGATGAAGGTCGTCAGTGATGGATCACCTGGACGATGAGGGTCGTCAGTGACGGATGTTCTGGACGATGAGGGTCGTCAGTGACGGATGTTCTGGATGATGAGTTTCGTCAGTGACGGATCACCTGGACGATGAAGGTAATCAGTGACGGATGTTCTGGACGATGAGGGTCGTCAGTGACGGATCACCTGGACGATGAAGGTAATCAGTGACGGATGTTCTGGACGATGAGGGTCGTCAGTGACGGATCACCTGGACGATGAAGGTAATCAGTGACGGATGTTCTGGACGATGAGGGTCGTCAGTGACAGATCACCCGGACGATGAGGGTCATCTGTGACGGATCACCCGGACGATGAGGGTCGTCAGTGACAGATCACCCGGACGATGAGGGTCGTCAGTGACGGATCACCTGGACGATGAGGGTCGTCATGGACGGATCACCTGGATGATGAGGGTCGTCAGTGACGAATCACCTGGATGATGAGGGTTGTCTGAGACGGATCACCTGGACGATGAGGGTCGTCAGTGACGGATCACCTGGATGATGAGGGTCGTCAGTGACGGATGTTCTGGACGATGAGGGTAGTCAGTGACGGATGTTCTGGACGATGAGGGTCGTCAGTGACGGATCACCTGGACGATGAGGGTCGTCAGTGACGGATGTTCTGGACGATGAGGGTCGTCAGTGATGGATCACCTGGACTATGAGGGTAGTCAGTGACGGATGTTTTGGACAGTGAGGGTCGTCAGTGACGGATCACCTGGACGATGAGGGTCGTCAGTGACAGATCACCCGGACGATGAGGGTTGTCAGAGACGGATCACCAGGACGATGAGTGTCGTCAGTGACGGATCACCTGGATGATGAGGGTAATCAGTGACGGATGTTCTGGACAATGAGGGTCGTCAGTGACGGATGTTCTGGACGATGAGGGTCATCAGTGACGGATCACCCGGACGATGAGGGTCGTCAGTGACGGATGTTCTGGATGATGAGGGTCATCAGTGACGGATGTTCTGGACGATGAGGGTCGTCAGTGACGGATCACCTGGACGATGAGGGTCGTCAGTGACGGATGTTCTGGATGATGAGGGTCGTCAGTGACGGATGTTCTGGACGATGAGGGTCGTCAGTGACGGATCACCTGGACGATGAGGGTCATCAGTGAAGGATCACCTGGACGATGAGGGTCATCAGTGAAGGATCACCTGGACAATGAGGGTCGTCAGTGACGGATATTCTGGACGATGAGGGTCGTTAGTGACATATCACCCTGGACGATGAGGGTAGTCAGTGACGGATCACCTGGACGATGAGGGTCGTCAGTGACGGATATTCTGGACGATGAGGGTCGTCAGTGACGGATGTTCGGGACAATGAGGGTTTTCAGTGACGGATGTTCTGGACGATGAGGGTCGTCAGTGACGGATCACCAGGACGATGAGGGTCGTCAGTGACGGATCACCCGGATGATGAGGGTCGTCAGTGACGGATCACCTGGACGATGAAGGTAATCAGTGACGGATGTTCTGGATGATGAGGGTCGTCAGTGACGGATGTTCTGGACGATGAGGGTCGTCAGTGACGGATGTTCTGGACAATGAGGGTCGTCAGTGACGGATGTTCTGGACGATGAGGGTCGTCAGTGACGGATCACCTGGACGATGAAGGTAATCAGTGACGGATGTTCTGGACGATGTGGGTCGTCAGTGACGGATCACCAGGACGATGAGGGTCGTCAGTGACGTATGTTCTGGACGATGAGGTTCGTCAGTGACGGATCACCCGGACGATGAGGGTCGTCAGTGACGGATCACCTGGACGATGAGGGTCGTCAGTGACCGATGTTCTGGACGATGAGGGTCGTCTGAGACGAATCACCTGGACGATGAGGGTCGTCAGTGACGGATCACCTGGATGATGAGGGTCGTCAGTGACGGATCACCTGGACGATGAGGGTCGTCATGGACGGATCACCTGGATGATGAGGGTCGTCAGTGACGGATCACCTGGACGATGAGGGTCGTCAGTGACGGATCACCTGGACTATGAGGGTCATCAGTGACGGATCACCTGGACAATGAGGGTCGGCAGTGACGGATCACCAGGACGATGAAGGTCGTCAGTGACGGATGTTTTGGACAGTGAGGGTCGTCAGTGACGGATCACCCGGACGATGAGGGTCGTCAGTGACGGATCACCAGGACGATGAGGGTCGTCAGTGACGGATGTTTTGGACAGTGAGGGTCGTTAGTGACAGATCACCCGGACGATGAGGGTTGTCAGAGACGGATCACCAGGACGATGAGTGTCGTCAGTGACGGATCACCTGGACGATGAGGGTAATCAGTGACGGATGTTCTGGACAATGAGGGTCGTCAGTGACGGATGTTCTGGACGATGAGGGTCGTCAGTGACGGATCACCAGGACGATGAGGGTCGTCATTGACGGATGTTCTGGACGATGAGGTTCGTCAGTGACGGATCACCCGGACAATGAGGGTCGTCAGTGACGGATCACCCGGACGATGAGGGTCGTCAGTGACGGATCACCTGGACGATGAGGGTCGTCAGTGACGGATGTTCTGGATGATGAGGGTCGTCAGAGACGGATCACCTGGACGATGAGGGTCATCTGTGATGGATGTTCTGTACGATGAGGGTCGTCAGTGACGGATCACCTGGACGGTGAGGGTCGTCAGTGACGGATGTTCTGGACGATGAGGTTCGTCAGTGACGGATCACCCGGACGAAGAGGGTCATCAGTGACGGATGTTCTGGACGATGAGGGTCGTCAGTGACAGATCACATGGACGATGAGGGTCTTCAGTGACAGATCACCTGGACAATGAGGGTCGTCAGTGACGGATGTTCTGGACGGTGAGGGTCGTCAGTGACAGATCACCTGGACGGTGAGGGTCGTTAGTGACGGATGTTCTGGACGATGTGGGTCGTCAGTGACGGATGTTCTGGACGATGAGGGTCGTCAGTGACGGATGTTCTGGAGGAGCAGGGTCGTCAGTGACAGATGTTGTGGACGATGAGGGTCGTCAGTGACGGATCACCTGGACGATGAGGGTCGTCAGTGACAGATCACCTGGACGGTGAGGGTCGTTAGTGACGGATGTTCTGGACGATGAGGGTCGTCAGTGACGGATGTTCTGAACGATGAGGGTCGTCAGTGACAGATGATCTGGACGATGAGGGTCATCAGTGACGGGTGTTCTGGACGATGAGGGTCATCAGTGACGGGTGTTCTGGACGATGAAGGTCGTCAGAGACGGATATTCTGGACGGTGAGGGTCGTCAGTGACGGATGTTCTGGACGATGAGGGTCGTCAGTGACGGAGCACCTGGACGGTGAGGGTCGTCATGGACGGATCACCTGGACGATGAGGGTAGTCAGTGATGGATCACCTGGACGATGACGGTAGTCAGTTACGGATCACCTGGACGATGAGGGTAGTCAGTGACGGATCACCTGGACGATGAGGGTCGTCAGTGACGGATGCTCTGTACGATGAGGGTCGTCAGTGATGGATCACCTGGACGATGAGCGTCGTCAGTGACGGATGTTCTGGACGGTGAGGGTCATCAGTGACGGATGTTCTGGACGATGATGGTCGTCAGTGACGGATCACCTGGACGATGAGGGTTGTCAGTGACGGATGTTCTGGACGATGAGGGTCATCAGTGACGGATGTTCTGGATGATGAGGGTCGTCAGTGACGGATGTTCTGGACGATGATGGTCGTCAGTGACGGATTACCTGAACGATCGGGGTCGTCAGTGACAGATCACCTGGACGATGAGGGTTGTCAGTGACGGATATTCTGGACGGTGAGGGTCATCAGTGACGGATTTTCTGGCTGATGAGAGTCGTCAGTGACGGATGTTTTGGACCCTGACGGTCATCAGTGACAGATGTTCTGGACGATGTGTGCCGTCAGAGACGGATGTTCTGGGCGATGAGGGTCGGCAGCGACCGATGTTCTGGACGATGTGTGCCGTCAGAGACGCATGTTCTGGGCGATGAGGGTCGGCAGCGACCGATGTTCTGGACGATGTGTGCCGTCAGAGACGGATGTTCTGGGCGATGAGGGTCGGCAGCGACCGATGTTCTGGACGATGTGTGCCGTCAGAGACGGATGTTCTGGGCGATGAGGGTCGGCAGCGACCGATGTTCTGGACGATGAGGGTCGTCAGTGATGGATGTTCTGGAAGATGACGGTCGTCAGTGACGGATCACCTGGACGATGAGGGTCGTCAGTGACGGATCACCTGGACGATGAGGGTCGTCTGTGACGGATGTTCTGGACGATGAGGGTCGTCAGTGACGGATGTTCTGGATGATGAGGGTCGTCAGTGATGGATTACCTGGATGATGAGGGTCGTCAGTGACGGATGTTCTGGACGATGAGAGTCGTCAGTGACGGATGTTCTGGATGATGAGGGTCATCAGTGACGGATCACCTGGATGGTGAGGGTCGTTAGTGACGGATGTTCTGGACGATGAGGGTCGTCAGTGACGGATGTTCTGGATGGTGAGGGTCATCAGTGACGGATGTTCTGGATGATGAGGGTCGTCAGTGATGGATGTTCTGGAAAATGAGGGTCATTAGTGACGGATCACCCGGACGATGAGCCTCGTTTGTGACGGATCATCTGGACGATGAGGGTCGTCAGTGACGGTTTTTCTTGCTGATGAGAGTCGTCAGTGACGGATGTTCTGGACGATGACGGTCATCAGTGTCTGATGTTCTGGACGATGAGGGTCGTTAGTGACGGATGTTCTGGACGATGAGGGTCATCAGTGATGGATGTTCTGGACGATGAGGGTCGTCATTGACAGATGTTGTGGACGATGAGGGTAGTAAGTGACTGATGTTCTGTATGATGAGGGTAGTCAGTGACGGATCACCTGGACGATGAGGGTTGTCAGTGACGGATGTTCTGGACGATGAGGGTCATCAGTGACGGATGTTCTGGACGATGAGGGTCGTCATTGACAGATGTTCTGGACGATGTGGGTCGTCAGTGCCGGATGTTCTGGACGTTGAGGGTCGTCAGTGACGCATCACCTGGACAATGATGGTCGTCACTGATAGATGTTCTGGACGATGAGGGTCGTCATGAACGCATCACCTGGACGCTGAGGGTCGTCAGTGATGGCTCACTGGGATGATGATGGTCGTCACTGACCGATGTTCTGGACGATGAGGGTCGTCAGTGACGGATGTTCTGGACGATGAGGGTCATCCGTGACAGATGATCTGGACGATGAGGGACATCAGTGACGGGTGTTCTGGACGATGAGGGTCGTCAGTGATGGATGTTCTGGACGATGAAGGTCGTCAGAGACGGATATTCTGGACAGTGAGGGCCGTTAGTGACGGTTGTTCTGGAAGATGAGTGTCGTCAGTGACGGATGTTCAGGACGATGAGGGTCGTCAGTGACGGATGTTCTGGACGATGATTGTCATCAGTGATGGATTACCTGGATGATTGGGGTCGTCAGTGACGGATCACCTGGATGGTGAGGGTCGTTAGTGACGGATGTTTTGGACGATGAGTGTCATCAGTGACGGATGTTCTGGACGATGAGGGTCGTCAGTGACGGATGTTCTGGATGATGAGGGTCATCAGTGACGGATGTTCTGGACGTTGAGGCTCGTCAGTGACGCATCACCTGGACAATGATGGTTGTCACTGATAGATGTTCTGGACGATGAGGGTCGTCATGAACGCATCACCTGGACGCTGAGTGTCGTCAGTGATGGCTCACTGGGATGATGATGGTCGTCACTGACCGATGTTCTGGACGATGAGGGTCGTCAGTGACGGATGTTCTGGACGATGAGGGTCGTCCGTGACAGATGATCTGGACGATGAGGGACATCAGTGACGGGTGTTCTGGACGATGAGGGTCGTCAGTGATGGATGTTCTGGACGATGAAGGTCGTCAGAGACGGATATTCTGGACAGTGAGGGTCGTCAGTGACGGATGTTCTGGACGGTGAGGGTCATCAGTGACGGATTTTCTGGCTGATGAGAGTCGTCAGTGACGGATGTTTTGGACCCTGACGGTCATCAGTGACAGATGTTCTGGACGATGTGTGCCGTCAGAGACGGATGTTCTGGGCGATGAGGGTCGGCAGTGACCGATGTTCTGGACTTTGAGGGTTGTCAGTGTCCGATGTTCTGGACGATGAGGGTCGTCAGTGATGGATGTTCTGGAAGATGACGGTCGTCAGTGACGGATCACCTGGACGATGAGGGTCGTCAGTGACGGATCACCTGGACGATGAGGGTCGTCTGTGACGGATGTTCTGGACGATGAGGGTTGTCAGTGACGGATGTTCAGGTCGAAGAGGGTCGTCAGTGACGGATGTTCTGGACGATGAGGGTCGTCAGTGACAGATCACATGGACGATGAGGGTCGTCAGTGACAGATCACATGGACGATGAGGGTCGTCTGTGACGGATGTTCTGGACGATGAGGGTCGTCAGTGACGGATCACCTGGACGATGAGGGTCGTCAGTGACAGATCACATGGACGATGAGGGTCGTCTGTGACGGATGTTCAGGACGAAGAGGGTCGTCAGTGACGGATGTTCTGGACGATGAGGGTCTTCAGTGACGCATCACCTGGACAATGAGGGTCGTCAGTGATGGATGTTCTGGACGATGAGGGTTGTCAGTGACGGTTGTTCTGGAGGAGCAGGGTCGTCAGTGACAGATCACCTGGACGGTGAGGGTCGTTAGTGACGGATGTTCTGGACGATGTGGGTCGTCAGTGACGGATGTTCTGGACGATGAGGGTCGTCAGTGACGGATGTTCTGGAGGAGCAGGGTCGTCAGTGACAGATGTTGTGGACGATGAGGGTCGTCAGTGACGGATGTTCTGGAGGAGCAGGGTCGTCAGTGACAGATGTTGTGGACGATGAGGGTCGTCAGTGATGGATGTTCTGGAGGAGCAGGGTCGTCAGTGACGGATGTTCTGGACGATGAGGGTCGTCAGTGACGGATGTTCTGGAGGAGCAGGGTCGTCAGTGACAGATGTTGTGGACGATGAGGGTCGTCAGTGACGGATCACCTGGACGAGGAGGGTAGTCAGTGACGGATGATCTGGACGATGAGGGTCATCAGTGACGGGTGTTCTGGACGATGAGGGTCATCAGTGACAGATGATCTGGACGATGAGGGTCATCAGTGACGGGTGTTCTGGACGATGAGGGTCATCAGTGACGGGTGTTCTGGACGATGAAGGTCGTCAGAGACGGATATTCTGGATGGTGAGGGTCGTCAGTGACGGATGTTCTGGACGATGAGGGTCGTCAGTGACGGAGCACCTGGACGGTGAGGGTCGTCATGGACGAATCACCTGGACGATGAGGGTAGTCAGTGACGGAGCACCTGGACGATGATGGTCGTCAGTGACGGATCACCCGGACAATGAGGGTCGTTAGTGACAGATCACCTGGACGATGAGAGTAGTCAGTGATGGATGTTCTGGATGATGTGGGTCGTTAGTGACGGATGTTCTGGACGATGAGGGTCATCAGTGACGGATGTTCTGGACGATGAGGTTTGTCAGTGACGGATGTTCTGGACGATGAGGGTCCTCAGTGATGGATGTTCTGGACGATGAGGGTTGTCAGTGACGGATGTTCTGGACGATGAGGGTCATCAGTGACGGATGTTCTGGACGATGAGGTTTGTCAGTGACGGATGTTCTGGACGATGAGGGTCCTCAGTGATGGATGTTCTGGACGATGAGGGTTGTCAGTGACGGATGTTCTGGACGATGAGGGTCGTCAGTGACGAATGTTCAGGACCAAGAGGGTCGTCAGTGACGGATGTTCTGGATGATGAGGGTCGTCAGAGACGGATCACCTGGACGATGAGGGTAGTCAGTGATGGATGTTCTGGATGATGTGGGTCGTTAGTGACGGATGTTCTGGACGATGAGGGTCATCAGTGACGGATGTTCTGGACGATGAGGTTTGTCAGTGACGGATGTTCTGGACGATGAGGGTCCTCAGTGATGGATGTTCTGGACGATGAGGGTTGTCAGTGACGGATGTTCTGGACGATGAGGGTCGTCAGTGACGAATGTTCAGGACCAAGAGGGTCGTCAGTGACGGATGTTCTGGACGATGAGGGTCGTCAGTGACGGATCACCTGGACGATGAGGGTCGTCAGTGACGGATGTTCTGGACGATGAGGGTCGTCAGTGATGGATCACCTGGACTATGAGGGTCGCCAGTGACGGATCACCTGGACGATGAGGGTCGGCAGTGACGGATCACCAGGTCGATGAGGGTCGTTAGTGACAGATCACCCGGACGATGAGGGTTGTCAGAGACGGATCACAAGGACGATGAGTGTCGTCAGTGACGGATCACCTGGATGATGAGGGTAATCAGTGACGGATGTTCTGGACAATGAGGGTCGTCAGTGACGGATGTTCTGGACGATGAGGGTCGTCAGTGACGGATCACCTGGACGATGAGGGTCGTCAGTGACGGATGTTCAGGACGAAGAGGGTCGTCAGTGACGGATGTTCTGGAGGATCAGGGTCGTCAGTGACAGATCACCTGGACGGTGAGCGTCGTTAGTGACCGATGTTCTGGACGATGTGGGTCGTCAGTGACGGATGTTCAGGACGATGAGGGTCGTCAGTGACGGATGTTCTGGACGATGAGGGTCGTCAGTGACGGATCACCTGGACGATGAGGGTCATCAGTGACGGATGTTCTGAACGATGAGGGTCGTCAGTGACGGATATTCTGGACGGTGACGGTGGTCAATTACGGATGTTGGGGACGATGAGTGTTGACAGTGATGGATCACCTGGACGATGAAGGTCGTCAGAGACGGATGTTCTGAACGATGAGGGTCGTCATGGACGGATCACCTGGACGATGAGGGTCGTCTGTGACGGATGTTCTGGACGATGAGGGTCGTCAGTGACGGATGTTCTGGACGATGACGGTCGTCAGTGACGGATGTTCTGGACAATGAGGGTCATCAGTGACGGATCACCCGGACGATGAGGTTCGTTATTGACGGATCACCCGGACGATGAGGGTCGTTAGTGACGGATCACCTGGACGATGAGGGTCGTTAGTGATGGATGTTCTGGACGATGAGGGTCATCAGTGACGGATGTTCTGGACGATGAGGGTCGTCAGTGACGGATCACCTGGACGATGAGGGTCGTTAGTGACGGATGTTCTGGATGATGAGGGTCGTCAGTGACGGATGTTCTGGACGATGAGTGTCGTCAGTGACGGATGTTCTGGATGGTGAGGGTCGTTAGTGACGGATCACGTGGACGATGAGGGTCATCAGTGACGGATCACCTGGACGATGAGGGTCGTTAGTGACGGATTCCCCGGACGATGAGCGTCGTTAGTGATGGATCACCTGGACGATGAGGGTAGTCAGTGACGGATTTTCTGGCTGATGAGAGTCATCAGTGACGGATGTTCTGGACGATGAGGGCCGTCAGAGACGGATGTTCTGGACGATGAGGGTCGGCAATGACCGATGTTCTGGACTTTGAGGGTTGTCAGTGTCTGATGTTCTGGATGATGAGGGTCATCAGTGACGGATGTTCTGGACGATGAGGGTCGTCATTGACAGATGTTGTGGACGATGAGGGTCGTCAGTGATGGATGTTCTGTATGATGAGGGTAGTCAGTAACGGATCACATGGACGATGAGGGTCGTCAGTGCCGGATGTTCTGGACGTTGAGGGTCGTCAGTGACGCATCACCTGGACAATGATGGTCGTCACTGATAGATGTTCTGGACGATGAGGGTCGTCATGAACGCATCACCTGGACGCTGAGGGTCGTCAGTGATGGCTCACTGGGATGATGATGGTCGTCACTGACCGATGTTCTGGACGATGAGGGTCGTCAGTGACGGATGTTCTGGACGATGAGGGTCGTCCGTGACAGATGATCTGGACGATGAGGGACATCAGTGACGGGTGTTCTGGACGATGAGGGTCGTCAGTGATGGATGTTCTGGACGATGAAGGTCGTCAGAGACGGATATTCTGGACAGTGAGGGTCGTCAGTGACGGATGTTCTGGACGATGAGGGTCGTCAGTGACGGAGCACCTGGACGGTGAGGGTCGTCATGGACGGATCACCTGGACGATGAGGGTAGTCAGTGATGGATGTTCTGGACGATGATGGTCGTCAGTGACGGATCACCCGGACGATGAGGGTCATTAGTGACGGATCACCCGGACAATGAGGGTCGTTAGTGACAGATCACCTGGACGATGAGAGTAGTTAGTGATGGATGTTCTGGATGATGTGGGTCGTTTGTGACGGATGTTCTGGATGATGAGGGTCATCAGTGACGGATGTTCTGGACGATGAGGTTTGTCAGTGATGGATGTTCTGGACGATGAGGGTCGTCAGTGATGGATGTTCTGGACGATGAGGGTCGTCAGTGACGGATGTTTTGGACAGTGAGGGTCGTCAGTGACGGATGTTCTGGACGATGAGGGTCGTCAGTGACGGATGTTTTGGACAGTGAGGGTCGTCAGTGACGGATGTTCAGGACGACGAGGGTCGTCAGTGACAGATGTTCAGGACGAAGAGGGTCGTCAGTGACAGATCACCTGGACGGTGAGGGTCATTAGTGACGGATGTTCTGGACGATGAGGGTCGTCAGTGACGGATGTTCTGGACGATGAGGGTCGTCAGTGACGGATCACCTGGACAGTGAGGGTCGTCAGTGACGGATGTTCAGGACGATGAGGGTCGTCAGTGACGGATGTTCTGGACGATGATTGTCATCAGTGATGGATTACCTGGACGATTGGGGTCGTCAGTGACGGATCACCTGGATGGTGAGGGTCGTTAGTGACGGATGTTTTGGACGATGAGTGTCATCAGTGACGGATGTTCTGGACGATGAGGGTCGTCAGTGACGGATGTTCTGGATGATGAGGGTCGTCAGTGACGGATGTTCTGGACGATCGGGGTCGGCAGTGACGGATTACCTGGACGGTGAGGGTCGTCAGTGATGAATGTTCTGGACGATGAGGGTCATCAGTGACGGGTGTTCTGGACGATGAGGGTCATCAGTGACAGATGATCTGGATGATGAGGGTCATCAGTGACGGGTGTTCTGGACGATGAGGGTCATCAGTGACGGGTGTTCTGGACGATGAAGGTCGTCAGAGACGGATATTCTGGATGGTGAGGGTCGTCAGTGACGGATGTTCTGGACGATGAGGGTCGTCCGTGACGGAGCACCTGGACGGTGAGGGTCGTCATGGACGAATCACCTGGACGATGAGGGTAGTCAGTGACGGAGCACCTGGACGATGATGGTCGTCAGTGACGGATCACCCGGACAATGAGGGTCGTTAGTGACAGATCACCTGGACGATGAGAGTAGTCAGTGATGGATGTTCTGGATGATGTGGGTCGTTAGTGACGGATGTTCTGGACGATGAGGGTCATCAGTGACGGATGTTCTGGACGATGAGGTTTGTCAGTGACGGATGTTCTGGACGATGAGGGTCCTCAGTGATGGATGTTCTGGACGATGAGGGTTGTCAGTGACGGATGTTCTGGACGATGAGGGTCGTCAGTGACGAATGTTCAGGACCAAGAGGGTCGTCAGTGACGGATGTTCTGGACGATGAGGGTCGTCAGAGACGGATCACCTGGACGATGAGGGTAGTCAGTGATGGATGTTCTGGATGATGTGGGTCGTTAGTGACGGATGTTCTGGACGATGAGGGTCATCAGTGACGGATGTTCTGGACGATGAGGTTTGTCAGTGACGGATGTTCTGGACGATGAGGGTCCTCAGTGATGGATGTTCTGGACGATGAGGGTTGTCAGTGACGGATGTTCTGGACGATGAGGGTTGTCAGTGACGAATGTTCAGGACCAAGAGGGTCGTCAGTGACGGATGTTCTGGAGGATCAGGGTCGTCAGTGACGGATGTTCTGGACGATGAGGGTCGTCAGAGACGGATCACCTGGACGATGAGGGTCGTCAGTGACGGATGTTCAGGACGAAGAGGGTCGTCAGTGACGGATGTTCTGGAGGATCAGGGTCGTCAGTGACAGATCACCTGGACGGTGAGCGTCGTTAGTGACCGATGTTCTGGACGATGTGGGTCGTCAGTGACGGATGTTCAGGACGATGAGGGTCGTCAGTGACGGATGTTCTGGACGATGATGGTCGTCAGTGATGGATTACTTGGACGATCGGGGTCGTCAGTGACGGATCACCTGGATGGTGAGCGTCGTCAGTGACTGATCACCTGGACGATGAGGGTCATCAGTGACGGATGTTCTGAACGATGAGGGTCGTCAGTGACGGATGTTCTGGACGGTGAGAGTCGTCAGTGACGGATGTTGGGGACGATGACGGTGGTCAATTACGGATGTTGGGGACGATGAGTGTTGACAGTGATGGATCACCTGGACGATGAAGGTCGTCAGAGACGGATGTTCTGAACGATGAGGGTCGTCATGGACGGATCACCTGGACGATGAGGGTCGTCTGTGACGGATGTTCTGGACGATGAGGGTCGTCAGTGACGGATGTTCTGGACGATGACGGTCGTCAGTGACGGATGTTCTGGACAATGAGGGTCATCAGTGACGGATCACCCGGACGATGAGGTTCGTTATTGACGGATCACCCGGACGATGAGGGTCGTTAGTGACGGATCACCTGGACGATGAGGGTCGTTAGTGATGGATGTTCTGGACGATGAGGGTCATCAGTGACGGATGTTCTGGACGATGAGGGTCGTCAGTGACGGATCACCTGGACGATGAGGGTCGTTAGTGACGGATGTTCTGGATGATGAGGGTCGTCAGTGACGGATGTTCTGGACGATGAGTGTCGTCAGTGACGGATGTTCTGGATGGTGAGGGTCGTTAGTGACGGATCACGTGGACGATGAGGGTCATCAGTGACGGATCACCTGGACGATGAGGGTCGTTAGTGACGGATTCCCCGGACGATGAGCGTCGTTAGTGATGGATCACCTGGACGATGAGGGTAGTCAGTGACGGATTTTCTGGCTGATGAGAGTCATCAGTGACGGATGTTCTGGACGATGAGGGCCGTCAGAGACGGATGTTCTGGACGATGAGGGTCGGCAATGACCGATGTTCTGGACTTTGAGGGTTGTCAGTGTCTGATGTTCTGGATGATGAGGGTCATCAGTGACGGAGCACCTGGACGGTGAGGGTCGTCATGGACGGATCACCTGGACGATGAGGGTAGTCAGTGATGGATGTTCTGGACGATGATGGTCGTCAGTGACGGATCACCCGGACGATGAGGGTCATTAGTGACGGATCACCCGGACAATGAGGGTCGTTAGTGACAGATCACCTGGACGATGAGAGTAGTTAGTGATGGATGTTCTGGATGATGTGGGTCGTTTGTGACGGATGTTCTGGATGATGAGGGTCATCAGTGACGGATGTTCTGGACGATGAGGTTTGTCAGTGACGGATGTTCTGGACGATGAGGGTCGTCAGTGACGGATGTTTTGGACGATGAGGGTCGTCAGAGACGGATATTCTGGACAGTGAGGGTCGTCAGTGACGGATGTTCTGGACGATGAGGGTCGTCAGTGACGGAGCACCTGGACGGTGAGGGTCGTCATGGACGGATCACCTGGACGATGAGGGTAGTCAGTGATGGATGTTCTGGACGATGATGGTCGTCAGTGACGGATCACCCGGACGATGAGGGTCATTAGTGACGGATCACCCGGACAATGAGGGTCGTTAGTGACAGATCACCTGGACGATGAGAGTAGTTAGTGATGGATGTTCTGGATGATGTGGGTCGTTTGTGACGGATGTTCTGGATGATGAGGGTCATCAGTGACGGATGTTCTGGACGATGAGGTTTGTCAGTGACGGATGTTCTGGACGATGAGGGTCGTCAGTGACGGATGTTTTGGACGATGAGGGTCGTCAGTGACGGATGTTCAGGACGAAGAGGGTCGTCAGTGACGGATGTTCTGGAGGATCAGGGTCGTCAGTGACAGATCACCTGGACGGTGAGGGTCATTAGTGACGGATGTTCTGGACGATGTGGGTCGTCAGTGACGGATGTTCTGGACGATGAGGGTCGTCAGTGACGGATCACCTGGACAGTGAGGGTCGTTAGTGACGGTTGTTCTGGAAGATGAGTGTCGTCAGTGACGGATGTTCAGGACGATGAGGGTCGTCAGTGACGGATGTTCTGGACGATGATTGTCATCAGTGATGGATTACCTGGACGATTGGGGTCGTCAGTGACGGATCACCTGGATGGTGAGGGTCGTTAGTGACGGATGTTTTGGACGATGAGTGTCATCAGTGACGGATGTTCTGGACGATGAGGGTCGTCAGTGACGGATGTTCTGGATGATGAGGGTCGTCAGTGACGGATGTTCTGGACGATCGGGGTCGGCAGTGACGGATTACCTGGACGGTGAGGGTCGTCAGTGATGAATGTTCTGGACGATGAGGGTCGTCAGTGACGGATGTTCTGGATGATGAGGGTCGTCAGTGACAGATGTTCTGGACGATCGGGGTCGGCAGTGACGGATTACCTGGACGGTGAGGGTCGTCAGTGATGGATGTTCTGGACGATGAGGGTCGTCTGTGACGGATGTTCTGGATGATGAGGGTCGTCAGTGACGGATGTTCTGGATGATGAGGGTTGTCAGTGATGGATAGTCTGGACGGTGACGGTCGTTAGTGACGGATCACCTGGACGATGAGGGTAGTCAGTGACGGATCACCTGGACGATGAGGGTCGTCAGTGACGGATGCTCTGGACGATGAGGGTCGTCAGTGACGGATGCTCTGGACTATGAGGGTCATCAGTGACGGATGTTCTGGACAATGAGGGTCATCAGTGACGGATCACCCGGACGATGAGGTTCGTTATTGACGGATCACCCGGACGATGAGGGTCGTTAGTGACCGATCACCTGGACGATGAGGGTCGTTAGTGATGGATGTTCTGGACGATGAGGGTCATCAGTGACGGATGTTCTGGACGATGAGGGTCGTCAGTGACGGATCACCTGGACGATGAGGGTCGTTAGTGACGGATGTTCTGGATGATGAGGGTCGTCAGTGACGGATGTTCTGGACGATGAGTGTCGTCAGTGACGGATGTTCTGGATGGTGAGGGTCGTTAGTGACGGATCACGTGGACGATGAGGGTCATCAGTGACGGATCACCTGGACGATGAGGGTCGTTAGTGACGGATTCCCCGGACGATGAGCGTCGTTAGTGATGGATCACCTGGACGATGAGGGTAGTCAGTGACGGATTTTCTGGCTGATGAGAGTCATCAGTGACGGATGTTCTGGACGATGAGGGCCGTCAGAGACGGATGTTCTGGACGATGAGGGTCGGCAATGACCGATGTTCTGGACTTTGAGGGTTGTCAGTGTCTGATGTTCTGGATGATGAGGGTCATCAGTGACGGATGTTCTGGACGATGAGGGTCGTCATTGACAGATGTTGTGGACGATGAGGGTCGTCAGTGATGGATGTTCTGTATGATGAGGGTAGTCAGTGACGGATCACATGGACGATGAGGGTCGTCAGTGCCGGATGTTCTGGACGTTGAGGGTCGTCAGTGACGCATCACCTGGACAATGATGGTCGTCACTGATAGATGTTCTGGACGATGAGGGTCGTCATGAACGCATCACCTGGACGCTGAGGGTCGTCAGTGATGGCTCACTGGGATGATGATGGTCGTCACTGACCGATGTTCTGGACGATGAGGGTCGTCAGTGACGGATGTTCTGGACGATGAGGGTCGTCCGTGACAGATGATCTGGACGATGAGGGACATCAGTGACGGGTGTTCTGGACGATGAGGGTCGTCAGTGATGGATGTTCTGGACGATGAAGGTCGTCAGAGACGGATATTCTGGACAGTGAGGGTCGTCAGTGACGGATGTTCTGGACGATGAGGGTCGTCAGTGACGGAGCACCTGGACGGTGAGGGTCGTCATGGACGGATCACCTGGACGATGAGGGTAGTCAGTGATGGATGTTCTGGACGATGATGGTCGTCAGTGACGGATCACCCGGACGATGAGGGTCATTAGTGACGGATCACCCGGACAATGAGGGTCGTTAGTGACAGATCACCTGGACGATGAGAGTAGTTAGTGATGGATGTTCTGGATGATGTGGGTCGTTTGTGACGGATGTTCTGGATGATGAGGGTCATCAGTGACGGATGTTCTGGACGATGAGGTTTGTCAGTGACGGATGTTCTGGACGATGAGGGTCGTCAGTGATGGATGTTCTGGACGATGAGGGTCGTCAGTGACGGATGTTTTGGACGATGAGGGTCGTCAGTGACAGATGTTCTGGACGATCGGGGTCGGCAGTGACGGATTACCTGGACGGTGAGGGTCGTCAGTGATGGATGTTCTGGACGATGAGGGTCGTCTGTGACGGATGTTCTGGATGATGAGGGTCGTCAGTGACGGATGTTCTGGATGATGAGGGTTGTCAGTGATGGATAGTCTGGACGGTGACGGTCGTTAGTGACGGATCACCTGGACGATGAGGGTAGTCAGTGACGGATCACCTGGACGATGAGGGTCGTCAGTGACGGATGCTCTGGACGATGAGGGTCGTCAGTGACGGATGCTCTGGACTATGAGGGTCATCAGTGACGGATGTTCTGGACGATGAGGGTCGTCAGTGACGGATCACCCGGACGATGAGGGTCGTCAGTGACGGATGTTCTGGACGATGATGGTCGTCAGTGACGGATTACCTGAACGATCGTGGTCGTCAGTGACAGATCACCTGGACGATGAGGGTTGTCAGTGACGGATATTCTGGACGGTGAGGGTCATCAGTGACGGATTTTCTGGCTGATGAGAGTCGTCAGTGACGGATGTTTTGGACCCTGACGGTCATCAGTGACAGATGTTCTGGACGATGTGTGCCGTCAGAGACGGATGTTCTGGGCGATGAGGGTCGGCAGCGACCGATGTTCTGGACTTTGAGGGTTGTCAGTGTCCGATGTTCTGGACGATGAGGGTCGTCAGTGATGGATGTTCTGGAAGATGACGGTCGTCAGTGACGGATCACCTGGACGATGAGGGTCGTCAGTGACGGATCACCTGGACGATGAGGGTCGTCTGTGACGGATGTTCTGGACGATGAGGGTCGTCAGTGACGGATGTTCTGGACGATGACGGTCGTCAGTGACGGATGTTCTGGACGATGAGGGTCGTCAGTGACGGATGTTCTGGACAATGAGGGTCATCAGTGACGGATCACCCGGACGATGAGGTTCGTTATTGACGGATCACCCGGACGATGAGGGTCGTTAGTGACGGATCACCTGGACGATGAGGGTCGTTAGTGAAGGATGTTCTGGACGATGAGGGTCATCAGTGACGGATGTTCTGGACGATGAGGGTCGTCAGTGACGGATCACCTGGACGATGAGGGTCGTTAGTGATGGATGTTTTGGATGATGAGGGTCGTCAGTGACGGATGTTCTGGACGATGAGTGTCGTCAGTGACGGATGTTCTGGATGGTGAGGGTCGTTAGTGACGGATCACGTGGACGATGAGGGTCATCAGTGACGGATCACCTGGACGATGAGGGTCATTAGTGACGGATTCCCCGGACGATGAGCGTCGTTAGTGATGGATCACCTGGACGATGAGGGTAGTCAGTGACGGATTTTCTGGCAGATGAGAGTCATCAGTGACGGATGTTCTGGACGATGACGGTCATCAGTGACGGATGTTCTGGACGATGAGGGTTGTCAGTGACGGATATTCTGGACGGTGATGGTCATCAGTGACGGATTTTCTGGCTGATGAGAGTCGTCAGTGACGGATATTTCGGACGCTGACGGTCATCAGTGACGGATGTTCTGGACGATGTGTGCCGTCAGAAACCCATGTTCTGGGCGATGAGGGTCGGCAGTGACTGATGTTCTGGACTTTGAGGGTTGTCAGTGTCCGATGTTCTGGACGATGAGGGTCGTTAGTGACGGATCACCTGGACGATGAGGGTAGTCAGCGATGGATGTTCTGGATGATGTGGGTCGTTAGTGAAGGATGTTCTGGACGATGAGGGTCGTCAGTGATGGATGTTCTGGACGATGAGGGTTGTCAGTGACGGATGTTCTGGACGATGAGGGTTGTCAGTGACGGATGTTCAGGTCGAAGAGGGTCGTCAGTGACGGATGTTCTGGACGATGAGGGTCGTCAGTGACAGATAACCTGGACGATGAGGGTCGTCAGTGACGGATGTTCAGGACGAAGAGGGTCGTCAGTGACGGATGTTCTGGATGATGAGGGTCGTCAGTGACGGATGTTCTGGACGATGAGGGTCTTCAGTGACGGATCACCTGGACAATGAGGGTCGTCAGTGATGGATGTTCTGGACGATGAGGGTTGTCAGTGACGGTTGTTCTGGAGGAGCAGGGTCGTCAGTGACAGATCACCTGGACGGTGAGGGTCGTTAGTGACGGATGTTCTGGACGATGTGGGTCGTCAGTGACGGATGTTCTGGACGATGAGGGTCGTCAGTGACGGATGTTCTGGAGGAGCAGGGTCGTCAGTGACAGATCACCAGGACGATGAGGGTCGTCAGTGACGGATGTTCTGGACAGTGAGGGTCGTCAGTGACGGATCACCTGGACAGTGAGGGTCGTTAGTGACGGATATTCTGGACGATGAGGGTCGTCAGTGACGGATCACCTGGACGATCGGGGTCGTCAGTGACGGATGTTCTGGACGATGAGGGTCGTTAGTGACGGATATTCTGGACGATGAGGGTCGTCAGTGACGGATCACCTGGACGATCGGGGTCGTCAGTGACGGATGTTCTGGACGATGTGGGTCGTCAGTGACGGATCACCTGGACGATGAGGATCGTTAGTGACGGATCACCTGGACGATGAGTGTCGTCAGTGACGGATGTTCTGGACGATGAGGGTCATCAGTGACTGATGTTCTGGACGACGAGGGTCATCAGTGACGGATGTTCTGGACGATGAGTGTCGTCAGTGACGGATCACCTGGACGATGAGGGTCGTCAGTGACGGATGTTCTGGACGATGAGGGTCGTCAGTGACGGATGTTCTGAACGATGAGGGTAGTCATGGACGGATCACCTGGACGATGAGTGTCGTCAGTGACGGATGTTCTGGACGATGAGGGTTGTCAGTGACGGATATTCTGGACGGTGAGGGTCATCAGTGACGGATTTTCTGGCTGATGAGAGTCGTCAGTGATGGATATTTCGGACGCTGACGGTCATCAGTGACGGATGTTCTGGACGATGTGTGCCGTCAGAGACCCATGTTCTGGGCGATGAGGGTCGGCAGTGACCGATGTTCTGGACTTTGAGGGTTGTCAGTGTCCGATGTTCTGGACGATGAGGGTCGTCAGTGACGGATCACCTGGACGATGAGGGTCGTTAGTGAAGGATGTTCTGGACGATGAGGGTCGTCAGTGATGGATGTTCTGGACGATGAGGGTTGTCAGTGACGGATGTTCTGGACGATGAGGGTTGTCAGTGACGGATGTTCTGGACGATGAGGGTCGTCAGTGACAGATAACCTGGACGATGAGGGTCGTCAGTGACGGATGTTCAGGACGAAGAGGGTCGTCAGTGACGGATGTTCTGGATGATGAGGGTCGTCAGTGACGGATGTTCTGGACGATGAGGGTCTTCAGTGACGGATCACCTGGACAATGAGGGTCGTCAGTGACGGATGTTCTGGACGATGAGGGTTGTCAGTGACGGTTGTTCTGGAGGAGCAGGGTCGTCAGTGACAGATCACCTGGACGGTGAGGGTCGTTAGTGACGGATGTTCTGGACGATGTGGGTCGTCAGTGACGGATGTTCTGGACGATGAGGGTCGTCAGTGACGGATGTTCTGGAGGAGCAGGGTCGTCAGTGACAGATCACCAGGACGATGAGGGTCGTCAGTGACGGATGTTCTGGACGATGAGGGTCGTCAGTGACGGATCACCTGGACAGTGAGGGTCGTTAGTGACGGATATTCTGGACGATGAGGGTCGTCAGTGACGGATCACCTGGACGATCGGGGTCGTCAGTGACGGATGTTCTGGATGATGAGGGTCGTCAGTGACGGATGATCTGGACGATGTGGGTCGTCAGTGACGGATCACCTGGACGATGAGGATCGTTAGTGACGGATCACCTGAACGATGAGTGTCGTCAGTGACGGATGTTCTGGACGATGAGGGTCATCAGTGACTGATGTTCTGGACGACGAGGGTCATCAGTGACGGATGTTCTGGACGATGAGTGTCGTCAGTGACGGATCACCTGGACGATGAGGGTCGTCAGTGACGGATGTTCTGGACGATGAGGGTCGTCAGTGACGGATGTTCTGAACGATGAGGGTAGTCATGGACGGATCACCTGGACGATGAGTGTCGTCAGTGACGGATGTTCTGGACGATGTTGGTCGTCAGTGACGGATCACCCGGACGATGAGGATCGTCAGTTACGGATGTTCTGGACGATCGGGGTCGGCAGTGACGGATTACCTGGACGGTGAGGGTCGTCAGTGATGGATGTTCTGGACGATGAGGGTTGTCAGTGACGGATCACCTGGACGATGAGCGTCGTCAGTGACGGATGTTCTGGACGGTGAGGGTCATCAGTGACGGATGTTCTGGACGATGATGGTCGTCAGTGACGGATCACCTGGACGATGAGGGTTGTCAGTGACGGATGTTCTGGACGATTAGGGTCATCAGTGACGGATGTTCTGGATGATGAGGGTCGTCAGTGACGGATGTTCTGGACGATGATGGTCGTCAGTGACGGATTACCTGAACGATCGGGGTCGTCAGTGACAGATCACCTGGACGATGAGGGTTGTCAGAGACGGATGTTCTGGGCGATGAGGGTCGGCAGTGACCGATGTTCTGGACTTTGAGGTTTGTCAGTGTCCGATGTTCTGGACGATGAGGGTCGTCAGTGATTGATGTTCTGGAAGATGACGGTCGTCAGTGACGGATCACCTGGATGATGAGGGTCGTCAGTGACGGATCACCTGGACGATGAGGGTCGTCATGGACGGATCACCTGGACGATGAGGGTCGTCTGTGACGGATGTTCTGGACGATGACGGTCGTCAGTGATGGATGTTCTGGACAATGAGGGTCGTCAGTGACGGATGTTCTGGACAATGAGGGTCATCAGTGATGGATCACCCGGACGATGAGGTTCGTTATTGACGGATCACCCGGACGATGAGGGTCGTTAGTCACGGATCACCTGGATGGTGAGGGTCGTTAGTGACGGATCACGTGGACGATGAGGGTCATCAGTGACGGATCACCTGGACGATGAGGGTCGTTAGTGACGGATTCCCCGGACGATGAGCGTCGTTAGTGATGGATCACCTGGACGATGAGGGTAGTCAGTGACGGATTTTCTGGCTGATGAGAGTCATCAGTGACGGATGTTCTGGACGATGACGGTCATCAGTGTCTGATGTTCTGGACGATGAGGGTCGTCATTGACAGAAGTTGTGGACGATGAGGGTCGTCAGTGATGGATGTTCTGTATGATGAGGGTAGTCAGTGACGGATCACATGGACGATGAGGGTCGTCAGTGCCGGATGTTCTGGACGTTGAGGGTCGTCAGTGACGCATCACCTGGACAATGATGGTCGTCACTGATAGATGTTCTGGACGATGAGGGTCGTCATGAACGCATCACCTGGACGCTGAGGGTCGTCAGTGATGGCTCACTGGGATGATGATGGTCGTCACTGACCGATGTTCTGGACGATGAGGGTCGTCAGTGACGGATGTTCTGGACGATGATGGTCGTCCGTGACAGATGATCTGGACGATGAGGGACATCAGTGACGGGTGTTCTGGACGATGAGGGTCGTCAGTGATGGATGTTCTGGACGATGAAGGTCGTCAGAGACGGATATTCTGGACAGTGAGGGTCGTCAGTGACGGATGTCCTGGACGATGAGGGTCGTCAGTGACGGAGCACCTGGACGGTGAGGGTCGTCATGGACGGATCACCTGGACGATGAGGGTAGTCAGTGACGGATGTTCTGGACGATGATGGTCGTCAGTGACGGATCACCCGGACGATGAGGGTCATTAGTGACGGATCACCCGGACAATGAGGGTCGTTAGTGACAGATCACCTGGACGATGAGAGTAGTTAGTGATGGATGTTCTGGATGATGTGGGTCGTTTGTGACGGATGTTCTGGATGATGAGGGTCATCAGTGACGGATGTTCTGGACGATGAGGTTTGTCAGTGACGGATGTTCTGGACGATGAGGGTCGTCAGTGATGGATGTTCTGGACGATGAGGGTCGTCAGTGACGGATGTTCAGGACGACGAGGGTCGTCAGTGACGGATGTTCAGGACGAAGAGGGTCGTCAGTGACGGATGTTCTGGAGGATCAGGGTCGTCAGTGACAGATCACCTGGACGGTGAGGGTCATTAGTGACGGATGTTCTGGACGATGTGGGTCATCAGTGACGGATGTTCTGGACGATGAGGGTCGTCAGTGACGGATCACCTGGACAGTGAGGGTCGTCAGTGACGGTTGTTCTGGAAGATGAGGGTCGTCAGTGACGGATGTTCTAGACGATGATTGTCATCAGTGATGGATTACCTGGATGATTGGGGTCGTCAGTGACGGATCACCGGGATGGTGAGGGTCGTTAGTGACGGATGTTTTGGACGATGAGTGTCATCAGTGACGGATGTTCTGGACGATGAGGGTCGTCAGTGACGGATGTTCTGGATGATGAGGGTCGTCAGTGACGGATGTTCTGGACGATCGGGGTCGGCAGTGACGGATTACCTGGACGGTGAGGGTCGTCAGTGATGAATGTTCTGGACGATGAGGGTCGTCAGTGACAGATGTTCTGGACGATCGGGGTCGGCAGTGACGGATTACCTGGACGGTGAGGGTCGTCAGTGACGGATCACCTGGACGATGAGGGTCGTCAGTGACGGATGTTCTGGACGATGAGGGTCGTCAGTGACGGATCACCTGGACGATGAGGGTCGTCAGTGACGGATGTTCTGGATGATGAGGGTAGTCAGTGACGGATCACCTGGACGATGAGGGTCGTCAGTGACCGATGTTCTGGACGATGAGGGTCGTCAGTGACGGATGTTCTGGATGATGACGGTAGTCAGTTACGGATCACCTGGACGATGAGGGTAGTCAGTGACGGATCACCTGGACGATGAGGGTCGTCAGTGACGGATGCTCTGGACGATGAGGGTCGTCAGTGACGGATGCTCTGGACGATGAGGGTCGTCAGTGACGGACGTTCTGGACGATGAGGGTCATCAGTGACGGATGTTTTGGACGATGAGGGTCGTCAGTGACGGATGTTCTGGACGATGATGGTCGTCAGTGACGGATTACCTGAACGATCGGGGTCGTCAGTGACAGATCACCTGGACGATGAGGGTTGTCAGTGACGGATTTTCTGGCTGATGAGAGTCGTCAGTGACGGATGTTTTGGACCCTGACGGTCATCAGTGACAGATGTTCTGGACGATGTGTGCCGTCAGAGACGGATGTTCTGGGCGATGAGGGTCGTCAGTGACGGATGTTCTGGAGGAGCAGGGTCGTCAGTGACAGATCACCAGGACGATGAGGGTCGTCAGTGACGGATGTTCTGGACAGTGAGGGTCGTCAGTGACGGATCACCTGGACAGTGAGGGTCGTTAGTGACGGATATTCTGGACGATGAGGGTCGTCAGTGACGGATCACCTGGACGATCGGGGTCGTCAGTGACGGATGTTCTGGATGATGAGGGTCGTCAGTGACGGATGATCTGGACGATGTGGGTCGTCAGTGACGGATCACCTGGACGATGAGGATCGTTAGTGACGGATCACCTGGACGATGAGTGTCGTCAGTGACGGATGTTCTGGACGATGAGGGTCATCAGTGACTGATGTTCTGGACGACGAGGGTCAACAGTGACGGATGTTCTGGACGATGAGTGTCGTCAGTGACGGATGTTCTGGACGATGAGGGTCGTCAGTGACGGATGTTCTGAACGATGAGGGTAGTCATGGACGGATCACCTGGACGATGAGTGTCGTCAGTGACGGATGTTCTGGACGATGTTGGTCGTCAGTGACGGATCACCCGGACGATGAGGATCGTCAGTTACGGATGTTCTGGACGATCGGGGTCGGCAGTGACGGATTACCTGGACGGTGAGGGTCGTCATTGATGGATGTTCTGGACGATGAGGATCGTCAGTTACGGATGTTCTGGACGATCGGGGTCGGCAGTGACGGATTACCTGGACGGTGAGGGTCGTCAGTGACGGATCACCCGGAAGGAGAGGGTAGTCAGTGACGGATTACCTGGACGATGAGGGCCGTCTGTGACGGATGTTCTGGATGATGAGGGTCGTCTGTGACGGATGTTCTGGATGATGAGGGTCGTCAGTGACGGATGTTCTGGACGATCATGGTCGTAAGTGACGGATCACCTGGACGATGACGGTAGTCAGTTACGGATCACCTGGACGATGAGGGTAGTCAGTGACGGATCACCTGGACGATGAGGGTCGTCAGTGACGGATGCTCTGGACGATGAGGGTCGTCAGTGACGGATGCTCTGGACGATGAGGGTCGTCAGTGATGGATCACCTGGACGATGAGCGTCGTCAGTGACGGATGTTCTGGACGGTGAGGGTCGTCAGTGACGGATGTTCTGGACGATGAGCGTCGTCAGTGACGGATGTTCTGGACGATGAGCGTCGTCAGTGACGGATGTTCTGGACGATGAGGGTTGACATGGACGGATCACCTGGACGATGAGGGTAGTCAGTGACAGATGTTCTGGACGATGATGGTCGTCAGTGACGGATCACCTGGACGATGAGGGTTGTCAGTGACGGATGTTCTGGACGATGAGGGTCATCAGTGACAGATGTTCTGGATGATGAGGGTCGTCAGTGACGGATGTTCTGGACGATGATGGTCGTCAGTGACGGATTACCTGAACGATCGGGGTCGTCAGTGACAGATCACCTGGACGATGAGGGTTGTCAGTGACGGATATTCTGGACGGTGAGGGTCATCAGTGACGGATTTTCTGGCTGATGAGAGTCGTCAGTGACGGATGTTTTGGACCCTGACGGTCATCAGTGACAGATGTTCTGGACGATGTGTGCCGTCAGAGACGGATGTTCTGGGCGATGAGGGTCGGCAGTGACCGATGTTCTGGACTTTGAGGTTTGTCAGTGTCCGATGTTCTGGACGATGAGGGTCGTCAGTGATGGATGTTCTGGAAGATGACGGTCGTCAGTGACGGATCACCTGGACGATGAGGGTCGTCAGTGACGGATCACCTGGACGATGAGGGTCGTCATGGACGGATCACCTGGACGATGAGGGTCGTCTGTGACGGATGTTCTGGACGATGAGGGTCGTCAGTGACGGATGTTCTGGACGATGACGGTCGTCAGTGATGGATGTTCTGGACAATGAGGGTCGTCAGTGACGGATGTTCTGGACAATGAGGGTCATCAGTGATGGATCACCCGGACGATGAGGTTCGTTATTGACGGATCACCCGGACGATGAGGGTCGTTAGTCACGGATCACCTGGACGATGAGGGTCGTTAGTGACGGATGTTCTGGACGATGAGGGTCATCAGGGACGGATGTTCTGGACGATGAAGGTCGTCAGAGATGGATGTTCTGGACGATGAGGGTCATCAGTGACGGATCACCTGGACGATGAGGGTCGTCAGTGACGGATGTTCTGGACGATGAAGGTCGTCAGAGACGGATGTTCTGGATGATAAGGGTCATCAGTGACGGATCACCTGGACGATGAGGGTCGTCAGTGACGGATCACCTGGACGATGAGGGTCGTCATGGACGGATGACCTGGACGTTGAGGTTCGTCACTGACAGATGTTCTGGACGATGAGGGTCGTCATGGACGGATGACCTGGACGCTGAGGGTCGTCAGTGATGGCTCACTGGTACGATGAGGGTCGTCAGTGACGGATGTTCTGGACGGTGAGTGTTGTCTGTGACGGATGTTCTGGACGATGAGGGTCGTCATGGACTGATCACCTGGACGTTGAGGGTCGTCAGTGACAGATCATCTGGACGGTGAGGGTCGTTAGTGACGGATGTTCTGGACGATGAGGGTCGTCAGTGACGGATCACCTGGACGATGAGTGTCGTCAGTGACGGATCACCTGGATGGTGAGGGTCGTTAGTGACGGATGTTCTGGACGATGATGGTCGTCAGTGACGGATCACCTGGACGGTGAGGGTCGTTAGTGACGGATCTCCTGGACGATGAGGGTAGTCAGTGACGGATGTTCTGGACTATGATGGTCGTCAGTGACAGATCACCTGGACGGTGAGGGTCGTTAGTGACGGATCACCCGGAAGATGAGGGTCGTTAGTGACGGATCACCTGGACGATGAGGGTCATCAGTGACGGATGTTCTGGACGATGTGTGTCGTTAGAGACGGATGTTCTGGGCGATGAGGGTCGGCAGTGACCGATGTTCTGTATGTTGAGGGTTATCAGTGACGGATATTCTGGACGGTAAGTGTCGTCAGTGACGGATCTTCTGGACGGTGAGGGTTGTCAGTGACGGGTCACCTGGACGATGAGGGTCGTCATGGACGGATGACCTGGACGTTGAGGGTCGTCAGTGACGGATGTTCTGGACGATGAGGGTCGTCATGGACGGATCACCTGGACAATGAGGGTCATCAGTGACGGATGTCCTGGACGATGAGGGTCGTCAGTGACGGAGCACCTGGACGGTGAGGGTCGTCATGGACGGATCACCTGGACGATGAGGGTAGTCAGTGACGGATGTTCTGGACGATGATGGTCGTCAGTGACGGATCACCCGGACGATGAGGGTCATTAGTGACGGATCACCCGGACAATGAGGGTCGTTAGTGACAGATCACCTGGACGATGAGAGTAGTTAGTGATGGATGTTCTGGATGATGTGGGTCGTTTGTGACGGATGTTCTGGATGATGAGGGTCATCAGTGACGGATGTTCTGGACGATGAGGTTTGTCAGTGACGGATGTTCTGGACGATGAGGGTCGTCAGTGATGGATGTTCTGGACGATGAGGGTCGTCAGTGACGGATGTTCAGGACGAAGAGGGTCGTCAGTGACGGATGTTCTGGAGGATCAGGGTCGTCAGTGACAGATCACCTGGACGACGAGGGTCGTCAGTGACGGATGTTCAGGACGAAGAGGGTCGTCAGTGACGGATGTTCTGGAGGATCAGGGTCGTCAGTGACAGATCACCTGGACGGTGAGGGTCATTAGTGACGGATGTTCAGGACGATGAGGGTCGTCAGTGACGGATGTTCTGGACGATGATTGTCATCAGTGATGGATTACCTGGATGATTGGGGTCGTCAGTGACGGATCACCGGGATGGTGAGGGTCGTTAGTGACGGATGTTTTGGACGATGAGTGTCATCAGTGACGGATGTTCTGGACGATGAGGGTCGTCAGTGACGGATGTTCTGGATGATGAGGGTCGTCAGTGACGGATGTTCTGGACGATCGGGGTCGGCAGTGACGGATTACCTGGACGGTGAGGGTCGTCAGTGATGAATGTTCTGGACGATGAGGGTCGTCAGTGATGAATGTTCTGGACGATGAGGGTCGTCAGTGACAGATGTTCTGGACGATCGGGGTCGGCAGTGACGGATTACCTGGACGGTGAGGGTCGTCAGTGACGGATCACCTGGACGATGAGGGTCGTCAGTGACGGATGTTCTGGACGATGAGGGTCGTCAGTGACGGATCACCTGGACGATGAGGGTCGTCAGTGACGGATGTTCTGGATGATGAGGGTAGTCAGTGACGGATCACCTGGACGATGAGGGTCGTCAGTGACCGATGTTCTGGACGATGAGGGTCGTCAGTGACGGATGTTCTGGATGATGACGGTAGTCAGTTACGGATCACCTGGACGATGAGGGTAGTCAGTGACGGATCACCTGGACGATGAGGGTCGTCAGTGACGGATGCTCTGGACGATGAGGGTCGTCAGTGACGGATGCTCTGGACGATGAGGGTCGTCAGTGACGGATCACCTGGACGAAGAGGGTCGTCAGTGACGGATCACCTGGACGATGAGGGTCGTCAGTGACGGACGTTCTGGACGATGAGGGTCATCAGTGACGGATGTTTTGGACGATGATGGTCGTCAGTGACGGATTACCTGAACGATCGGGGTCGTCAGTGACAGATCACCTGGACGATGAGGGTTGTCAGTGACGGATTTTCTGGCTGATGAGAGTCGTCAGTGACGGATGTTTTGGACCCTGACGGTCATCAGTGACAGATGTTCTGGACGATGTGTGCCGTCAGAGACGGATGTTCTGGGCGATGAGGGTCGTCAGTGACGGATGTTCTGGAGGAGCAGGGTCGTCAGTGACAGATCACCAGGACGATGAGGGTCGTCAGTGACGGATGTTCTGGACAGTGAGGGTCGTCAGTGACGGATCACCTGGACAGTGAGGGTCGTTAGTGACGGATATTCTGGACGATGAGGGTCGTCAGTGACGGATCACCTGGACGATCGGGGTCGTCAGTGACGGATGTTCTGGATGATGAGGGTCGTCAGTGACGGATGATCTGGACGATGTGGGTCGTCAGTGACGGATCACCTGGACGATGAGGATCGTTAGTGACGGATCACCTGGACGATGAGTGTCGTCAGTGACGGATGTTCTGGACGATGAGGGTCATCAGTGACTGATGTTCTGGACGACGAGGGTCAACAGTGACGGATGTTCTGGACGATGAGTGTCGTCAGTGACGGATGTTCTGGACGATGAGGGTCGTCAGTGACGGATGTTCTGAACGATGAGGGTAGTCATGGACGGATCACCTGGACGATGAGTGTCGTCAGTGACGGATGTTCTGGACGATGTTGGTCGTCAGTGACGGATCACCCGGACGATGAGGATCGTCAGTTACGGATGTTCTGGACGATCGGGGTCGGCAGTGACGGATTACCTGGACGGTGAGGGTCGTCAGTGATGGATGTTCTGGACGATGAGGATCGTCAGTTACGGATGTTCTGGACGATCGGGGTCGGCAGTGACGGATTACCTGGACGGTGAGGGTCGTCAGTGACGGATCACCCGGAAGGAGAGGGTAGTCAGTGACGGATTACCTGGACGATGAGGGCCGTCTGTGACGGATGTTCTGGATGATGAGGGTCGTCTGTGACGGATGTTCTGGATGATGAGGGTCGTCAGTGACGGATGTTCTGGATGATGAGGGTCGTCAGTGACGGATGTTCTGGACGATCATGGTCGTAAGTGACGGATCACCTGGACGATGACGGTAGTCAGTTACGGATCACCTGGACGATGAGGGTAGTCAGTGACGGATCACCTGGACGATGAGGGTCGTCAGTGACGGATGCTCTGGACGATGAGGGTCGTCAGTGACGGATGCTCTGGACGATGAGGGTCGTCAGTGATGGATCACCTGGACGATGAGCGTCGTCAGTGACGGATGTTCTGGACGGTGAGGGTCGTCAGTGACGGATGTTCTGGACGATGAGCGTCGTCAGTGACGGATGTTCTGGACGGTGAGGGTCGTCAGTGACGGATGTTCTGGACGATGAGCGTCGTCAGTGACGGATGTTCTGGACGATGATGGTCGTCAGTGACGGATCACCTGGACGATGAGGGTTGTCAGTGACGGATGTTCTGGACGATGAGGGTCATCAGTGACAGATGTTCTGGATGATGAGGGTCGTCAGTGACGGATGTTCTGGACGATGATGGTCGTCAGTGACGGATTACCTGAACGATCGGGGTCGTCAGTGACAGATCACCTGGACGATGAGGGTTGTCAGTGACGGATATTCTGGACGGTGAGGGTCATCAGTGACGGATTTTCTGGCTGATGAGAGTCGTCAGTGACGGATGTTTTGGACCCTGACGGTCATCAGTGACAGATGTTCTGGACGATGTGTGCCGTCAGAGACGGATGTTCTGGGCGATGAGGGTCGGCAGTGACCGATGTTCTGGACTTTGAGGTTTGTCAGTGTCCGATGTTCTGGACGATGAGGGTCGTCAGTGATGGATGTTCTGGAAGATGACGGTCGTCAGTGACGGATCACCTGGACGATGAGGGTCGTCAGTGACGGATCACCTGGACGATGAGGGTCGTCATGGACGGATCACCTGGACGATGAGGGTCGTCTGTGACGGATGTTCTGGACGATGAGGGTCGTCAGTGACGGATGTTCTGGACGATGACGGTCGTCAGTGATGGATGTTCTGGACAATGAGGGTCGTCAGTGACGGATGTTCTGGACAATGAGGGTCATCAGTGATGGATCACCCGGACGATGAGGTTCGTTATTGACGGATCACCCGGACGATGAGGGTCGTTAGTCACGGATCACCTGGACGATGAGGGTCGTTAGTGACGGATGTTCTGGACGATGAGGGTCATCAGGGACGGATGTTCTGGACGATGAAGGTCGTCAGAGATGGATGTTCTGGACGATGAGGGTCATCAGTGACGGATCACCTGGACGATGAGGGTCGTCAGTGACGGATGTTCTGGACGATGAAGGTCGTCAGAGACGGATGTTCTGGACGATAAGGGTCGTCATGGACGGATGACCTGGACGCTGAGGGTCGTCAGTGATGGCTCACTGGTACGATGAGGGTCGTCAGTGACGGATGTTCTGGACGGTGAGTGTTGTCTGTGACAGATGTTCTGGACGATGAGGGTCGTCATGGACGGATGACCTGGACGCTGAGGGTCGTCAGTGACGGATGTTCTGGACGATGTGTGTCGTTAGAGACGGATGACCTGGACGCTGAGGGTCGTCAGTGACGGATCACCTGGACGATGAGGGTCGTCAGTGACGGATCACCTGGACGATGAGGGTCGTCATGGACGGATGACCTGGACGTTGAGGTTCGTCACTGACAGATGTTCTGGACGATGAGGGTCGTCATGGACGGATGACCTGGACGCTGAGGGTCGTCAGTGATGGCTCACTGGTACGATGAGGGTCGTCAGTGACGGATGTTCTGGACGGTGAGTGTTGTCTGTGACGGATGTTCTGGACGATGAGGGTCGTCATGGACTGATCACCTGGACGTTGAGGGTCGTCAGTGACAGATCATCTGGACGGTGAGGGTCGTTAGTGACGGATGTTCTGGACGATGAGGGTCGTCAGTGACGGATCACCTGGACGATGAGTGTCGTCAGTGACGGATCACCTGGATGGTGAGGGTCGTTAGTGACGGATGTTCTGGACGATGATGGTCGTCAGTGACGGATCACCTGGACGGTGAGGGTCGTTAGTGACGGATCTCCTGGACGATGAGGGTAGTCAGTGACGGATGTTCTGGACGATGATGGTCGTCAGTGACAGATCACCTGGACGGTGAGGGTCGTTAGTGACGGATCACCCGGACGATGAGGGTCGTTAGTGACGGATCACCTGGACGATGAGGGTCATCAGTGACGGATGTTCTGGACGATGTGTGTCGTTAGAGACGGATGTTCTGGGCGATGAGGGTCGGCAGTGACCGATGTTCTGTATGTTGAGGGTTATCAGTGACGGATATTCTGGACGGTAAGTGTCGTCAGTGACGGATCTTCTGGACGGTGAGGGTTGTCAGTGACGGGTCACCTGGACGATGAGGGTCGTCATGGACGGATGACCTGGACGTTGAGGGTCGTCAGTGACGGATGTTCTGGACGATGAGGGTCGTCATGAACGGATCACCTGGACAATGAGGGTCATCAGTGACAGATGTTCTGGACGATGAAGGTCATCAGAGACGGATGTTCTGGATGATGAGGGTCATCAGTGACGGATCACCTGGACGATGAGGGTCGTCAGTGACAGATGTTCTGGACGATGAGGGTTGTCAGTGACGGATGTTCTGGACGATGAGGGTCGTCAGTGACGGATGTTCTGGACGTTGAGGGTCGTCAGTGACGGATCACCTGGATGATGAGGGTCGTCATGGACGGATGACCTGGACGCTGAGTGTCGTCAGTGATGGCTCACTGGTACGATGAGGGTCGTCACTGACCGATGTTCTGGACGATCAGGGTCGTCAGTGATGGCTCACTGGTACGATGAGGGTCGTCAGTGACGGATGTTCTGGACGGTGAGTGTCGTCTGTGACGGATGTTCTGGACAATTGGGGCCATCAGTGATGGATGTTCTGGACAGTGAGGGTCGTCAGTGACAGATGTTCTGGACGATGAGGGTCGTCAATGACGGATCAGCTGGACTTGAGGGTCTTCAGTGATGGATGTTCTGGACGGTGAGTGTCGTCAGTGACGGATGTTCTGTACGATTAGGGTCATCAGTGATGGATGTTCTGGACGATGAGGGTCATCAGTGATGGCTGTTCTGGGCGGTGAGGTTTGTCATTTACTGATAACTGGATGATGCCAGTCCATCGTGTTTGATGTCCTGGATGATGATGGTGTTAAGTGACAGTTGCGGTCTTTATCAGGTACAGTGTATTAAAGACATCGGGATGAAGGGGATGTTTGTGCCTGTGGATCAGCAGGCTGACTCACCATCACTCCGCTGCCTCTTGCAATCTTGTGCAATGGAGCCATGAAACTATGAGCTTTAGGGCCAGCCAGTCGAGCCCTCTCTGTCATTGCTTTATGGCTTTTTATTATCCCTCTCAAGTCCATTCTCCTGCTTTCTCTCTCTAACCTTTGTTGCCCTGAGTAATGAAGAAGCTGTCAACCTCTGCTATAAATATACTCGATGGCCTGACCTTCAGAACCATTGGCAATGAGTTCCACAGATTCACCACTCTTATCTCTCTTCTAAATGTATGTTTCTTTATTCTGAGCATATGCCCTTTGACCTTAGCCTCCCCCGTTTTGAAAACATCCTTCGTATTTACATCTGGTCAACCTCGGCCTTTTGGTGTTCCATAGGCTTTGATGGGATCATCTCCATACCAGGCAGTGAGGGGTTCAGTCGGAAGCCTCCTGCATTAGATGCCAATTGCAGAAGACTGCTCACTTTCTAATTAGTCAATGAATGGCCTAGTGACGTGTCCTCTGTTTGCTCAGACCCATATTTGACCAGATTGTTTAATTCTTAGATTGGGCTATTTAATTGTGTTCTTACAGTTTAAAAATCAATTATCTGTGTGTGTTTTATGCAAAAGTAGCTGTAGAAAGGATAATTCTGGAAAGCCCTGGAAGCTTCTTTGTTCTACATTAAGTGAATAAAGGCATTCTCATTGGTTAATTTGTTACTGCAGTATTGAATAAGTTCTTTCTGATTGATTAATTATCTAAAATTTTGAAAGTATTTTTCTAATCTCTGTCGTATAAATAGCTGTTATATTTCTGGGCACCATCTTCAATATTAGTTATTACTTCACTAGTAGACCCCTATCACTATCCATTCAACTTTCATTACTTCTATCAGCCACGGTGGAGCAGACTGAACAGGCCAACTGGCCCAATTCCGCTCCTATGTCTTCTGGTCTTAATAAAATGATTGTGAAGTAACAAGCTTTGTGCCTCTTTCCTGACTTCTGAATGAACTTTGGATTACAACATCAAAATTCAATACTGCATATACAAAATGCTGGAGGAACTCAGCAGGTCAGGCAACATCTATGGAAATGGGCAAACAGTCGACGTTTCAGGCCAAGACATCTAAGTGAAGGATCTCAACCTGAAACGTCGACTGTTTATTCCTTTTCATAGATGCTGCCTGGCCTGCTGAGTTCCTCCAGCATTTTGTGTATGTTGCTCTGGATTTCCAGTATCTGCAGATTTTCTTGTGTTTGAGAATCCAATACTGGTTTGATTTAATTACTGTTTAACTTGGCTCTGCTTTGCAATTCACGTGCTAACCTGATGAGTTTATGAGACTCAGCATGCGCACGGAGAAACCTGCCAAGTGTTAAATCAAGATTTAAAATCTGTCAGAGGCCATAATGCTGCAGATGCCCTCCATTTCAGCAAATTATTTTTGAAATGGGAATGGGACAGAGGTTGACGTACCCATAAGCCCTTGCTCCACTAACATTGTTGTTTGCCAGCTCTGTAAGACACAATCAGTCATGGGTAATTATCCTGACAAATAGGAGGCAACATTCCTGCAATATATCAAATGTCTCAGGCTGCCAGCCAACTATTCCATCCTCACAGGACGTCCCTTTATGGGGTGACAATGATTACAGAAACATTAAAGGGAAGTCACAAGCAGAAAGGAGAGCACAAGAATGAATTTGCTGTGTTATACCAAAGAAACAAAAATCTCCTCCCTCATTGAATTGATTGGTAATCTTTTGCAATGGGGTGTATTGGGTGTCCAGGGGAAGATAACACATCACGTGACGGAGCTTCTGTGTCCACTCCAGGGCAACTCACTCACCTTTGGTTCCCATCAGACACTCAGCTCTCACCTGTGGCTCCAAGTAGCTGTTTGCAAGTGACAGCGGCCACATCCCAGTACACTGCTTCAACTGACAGCAAGACCGGCTGAGGGTAGCTGGTGGCCTCATAGCCTGGTAAGAAGGGTACATGTCTATTCTAGCACGGGAAGCCAGCTCTGGCAGACTGAGCAGATGAGATCTACAATGAGATCGAATGGCCAGGGAGGCATTTCTGCAATGCTCTGTGGAGAGCAAAGGGCAGGACAAGGCACAGAAGAAGTCACAGTCATCCACTGCATCCAAGGAAGACCCCAGCTTATAATGACCATTTGTACCATTGGACCTGGACCTGGACATAGAAAGTTACGCAAGACTCTAGAGGGTTATGGACAGGTATGGAGGCTATAGAGGGTTATGGACGGGTATGGAGGCTATAGAGGGTTATGGATGGATATGGAGGACTCTAGAGGGTTATGGATGGATATGGAGGACTCTAGAGGGTTATGGATGGATATAGAGGACTCTAGAGGGTTATGGATGGATATGGAGGCTATAGAGGGTTATGGATGGATATGGAGGACTCTAGAGGGTTATGGATGGATATGGAGGCTATAGAGGGTTATGGATGGATATAGAGGACTCTAGAGGGTTATGGATGGGTATGGAGGCTATAGAGGGTTATGGATAGGTATAGAAGATTGTAGAGGGTTATGGATGGGTGTGGAAGACTATAGAGGGTTATAGACCGGTATGGAATATAATGGTGTTATGGACATATATGGAAGACTATAGAGGGTTATGGACGGGTATGGAGGCTATAGAGGGTTATGGATGCATTGGAAGGCTATAGAGGGTTATGGATGGGTATGGAATATAATGGTGTTATGGATGTATATGGAAGACTAGATAGATAGATAGATAGATAGATAGATAGATAGATAGATAGATAGATAGATAGATAGATAGATAGATAGATACTTTATTCATCCCCATGGGGAAATTCAACTTTTTTTCCAATGTCCCATACACTTGTTGTAGAAAAACTAATTACATACAATACTTAACTCAGTAAAAAATATGATATGCATCTAAATCACTATCTCAAAAAGCATTAATAATAGCTTTTAAAAAGTTCTTAAGTCCTGGCGGTTGAATTGTAAAGCCTAATGGCATTGGGGAGTATTGACCTCTTCATCCTGTCTGAGGAGCATTGCATCGATAGTAACCTGTCACTGAAACTGCTTCTCTGTCTCTGGATGGTGCTATGTAGAGGATGTTCAGAGTTTTCCATAATTGACCGTAGCCTACTCGGCGCCCTTCGCTCAGCTACCGATGTTAAACTCTCCAGTACTTTGCCCACGACAGAGCCCGCCTTCCTTACCAGCTTATTAAGACGTGAGGCGTCCCTCTTCTTAATGCTTCCTCCCCAACACGCCACCACAAAGAAGAGGGCGCTCTCCACAACTGACCTATAGAACTATAGAGGGTTATGGATGGGTATGGAGACTATAGAGGGCTATGGGCAGATATGGAAGACTATAGAAGGTTACAGATGGGTGTGGAAGACTATAGAGTGTTATGGATGTATATGGAAGACTATAGAGGGTTATAAATGGGTGAGGAAGACTATAGTAGGTTATGGATGGGTATGGAATATGATAGAGTGTTATGATCGTATATAGAAGACTATAGAGGGTTATGGACGTATGTGGAAGACTAACCATATAGGGTTAGGGACAGATATGGAAGACTATAGAGGGTTATAGATTGGTAAGGAAGACTATAGCGGGTTATGGACTGGTATGGAATAGGATGGAGTATTATGGACATATATGGAAGACTATAGAGTGTTACACATGGGTATGTATGGAAGACTATAGAGTTACGGATGTATATGGAAGACTATAGAGGGTTATGGACATATATGGGAGACTATAGAGGGTTATGGACGTATATGGAAGACTATAGAGGGTTATAAATGGATATGGAGACTATACAGGGGTTATGGACGGGTGCGGAGGCAATAGAGTGTTATTGATGGGTATAGAAGACTACTCTGACACCATCTCTTTTTTCTGTCATTTACTCCTTTCCTTTCAGTCCTGAAGAAGGGTCTTGGTCCGAAACTTCAGCTGTTTTTTCATTTCCAGAGACGCTGCCTGACCTGCTGAGTTCCTCCAGCATCTTGTATGTGTTGCTTTGGATTTTCATCATCTGCAGAATTTCTTGTGTTTAGAAAGAGAAATTCATTGTAGTTATCACACAAGTTGGCATCTGCTGTGGGAGTACACATGCCATTTCGTGGAACGTTAGCCACCCCATGGGCCCGGGGGAGGCAGATGTAATCTCTTGCTGCAGATAACTCTGCATCTGTGATATGTTAATGAAACATTAATTCCCGTTCTGACATGTTGGTTCCTGGCCCCCTTTTCTGTCACGATGAGGCCACACTCAATGTGAAGAAGCAACACCTTATATTGTGTCTGATGACATTAACATTGATTTCTCCAACTTCTGGTATATTTTTCTCTCCACCCCCCCCCTTCCCTCTTCTTCTAGTCCCCTCTCTCGCCTCTCACCTCATCCACCAGTTACCTCCCCTGGTGTCCCTCCTTCTTCCCCTTTTCCTTTGGACAACTCTTCCCTCCTAGCAGAGACATTCTTCGTCAGCCCAATGCCTTTTGAACCTAACACCACCCAGCTTCTCACTTCATCCCAACTTTCCACCCACCTAGCTTCACCGATCAATTAATCCATTAAGCTACCAACTGGTAGATGTTTGGAATGTGGGAGGAAACTAGAGCACCCAACAAAACCATGCAGCTCGTGGGGAGAACGTACGCACTCCTTACAGACAGTGACGGGAATTGAACCCGGGTCACTGACACTGTAATACCGTTATACTGACCGGTACGCAGTAATGGGGAGAACGTACGCACTCCTTACAGACAGTGACGGGAATTGAACCCGGGTCACTGACACTGTAATCCCGTTATACTGACCGGTACACAGTAATGGGGAGAACGTACGCACTCCTCACAGACAGTGACGGGAATTGAACCCGGGTCACTGACACTGTAATACCGTTATACCGACCGGTACACAGTAATGGGGAGAACGTACGCACTCCTTACAGACAGTGACGGGAATTGAACCCGGGTCACTGACACTGTAATCCCGTTATACTGACCGGTACGCAGTAATGGGGAGAACGTACGCACTCCTCACAGACAGTGACGGGAATTGAACCCGGGTCACTGACACTGTAATCCCGTTATACTGACCGGTACGCAGTAATGGGGAGAACGTATGCACTCCTCACAGTCAGTGACGGGAATTGAACCCGGGTCACTGACACTGTAATCCCGTTATACTGACCGGTACACAGTAATGGGGAGAATGTACGCACTCCTCACAGACAGTGACGGGAATTGAACCCGGGTCACTGACACTGTAATCCCGTTATACTGACCGGTACACAGTAATGGGGAGAACGTACGCACTCCTCACAGACAGTGACGGGAATTGAACCCGGGTCACTGACACTGTAATCTCGTTATACTGACCGGTACACAGTAATGGGGGGAACGTACGCACTCCTCACAGACAGTGACGGGAATTGAACCCGGGTCGCTGACACTGTAATCCCGTTATACTGACCGGTACGCAGTAATGGGGAGAACGTACGCACTCCTCACAGACAGTGACGGGAATTGAACCCGGGTCACTGACACTGTAATCCCGTTATACTGACCGGTACGCAGTAATGGGGAGAACGTACGCACTCCTCACAGACAGTGACGGGAATTGAACCCGGGTCACTGACACTGTAATCTCGTTATACTGACCGGTACACAGTAATGGGGAGAATGTACGCACTCCTCACAGACAGTGATGGGAATTGAACCCGGGTCACTGACACTGTAATCCCGTTATACTGACCGGTACACAGTAATGGGGAGAACGTACGCACTCCTCACAGACAGTGACGGGAATTGAACCCGGGTCACTGACACTGTAATCTCGTTATACTGACCGGTACACAGTAATGGGGAGAATGTACGCACTCCTCACAGACAGTGATGGGAATTGAACCCGGGTCACTGACACTGTAATCCCGTTATACTGACCGGTACACAGTAATGGGGAGAACGTACGCACTCCTCACAGACAGTGACGGGAATTGTCAGGGACTCAGGGGGAGGTGAGAGGCAGGTGAGAAGACGCTAAATGTCAGAGTGGGGTATGAAGGAAGGGGTGGTAAAAATTTTTTTTACCAAAAAGGGAAATTGGATTCTACCCAGACAGAATATAAGGTGTTGCTCCACTACCCTGAGTGTGCACTCATCTTGACACAAGAGGAGGCCATGGATCAACACGTCAGACCAGCAATGGGAATCATAATTAAAATGTTTGGTTACCAGCAAGTCCCACTTTTGATGGATGGAGCAGAAGTGCTTGCCGAAGTGATCGCCCAGTTTCCTCTGGGTCTCACTAATGTAGAGGAGACTGCATCAGGAACACCAGACGCAATTGACAACCCCAGCTGGTTCACAGGTGAAGTGTTGCCTCACCAGGAAGAGCTGTTTGTGGCTGTGAATGGAAGTCAGGGAGGATGTGTACGGGCAGGTGTAGCACTTGCAATGTATAGCCGCTTGCAGGTATAAGTGCTGGGAGGGACAAATGGAGCAGGAAATCGCTGAGGGAATGATCGAATGCGGGGAGGGAATGATGTGTTTAGCGGCAGGATCTCTTTGGAGATGACAGTTGTTGGGGAGGATGATGAATTTGATGCAAAATCTCATGGGGTGGTAGATCAGGACAAAAGGATGTCTGTCACCGTTAGGGCGATGGGAAGATGGGATGAGCGTGGATGTGTGGAAACTGCTCCAGCCCTTGACCTCTTCCTCCATCCTGTCTTCAGCTATCATCTTCCAGCTAGCTTTTTTCCTCTCCCCTCACCATCTTAGTTTGACATCTTCCCCCTTTCTTCACAGTCCTGATGAAGGATCTTGGCCAAAAATGTGGACTGTTTATTCATTTCCATAAATGCTGCCTGACCTGCTGAGTTCCTCCAGCGTTTTGTGTGTGTTGCTTTGGATTTCCAGCATCTGCAGAACCTCTTGAGTTTATGAAGTCCTAACCTATTCACCCTTTCCCTGTAACTCACGTCCTCAAGTCCTGGCAACATCCTTGTAAATTTTCTCTGTACTTTTTCCATTTTATTTATGTTTTTCCTGTAGGTAGGAGCCAAAACTGTACCCAATACTCCAAATTAGGCCTCACCAACATCTTATATGACTTCAACATAACATCCCATCTCCTGTACTCAGTACATGGATTTATGAAGGCCAACGTGCCAAAAGCTTTCTTTACCACCCTATCAATAAGTCAATGAGTTATGGACCTGTATTCCCAGATGCCCTTGTTCTGCCACACTCCTCAGCGCCCTACCATTCACTACGTAAGTGCAACACCTCACACTTGTAAATCAGTCTATCAGAACTGGACATGTGAGAGTGGTGGCTTCTGTCATACAGCATGGAACGGGCCGTTCAGGCCATCGCTTTCTCATTGCCAGCCAGAGCTGGTCCCATTTGTCTGTGTTTGACCATAAGACAAAGGAGTAGAATTAGACCATTCAGCCCATCGAGTCCAGTGCATGGAATGGGCTGCTGGCAACGGTGGTGGAGGCGGATACGATAGGGTCTTTTAAGAGACTTTTGGATAGGTACATGGAGCTTAGAAAAATAGAGGGCTATTGGTAAGCCTAGCAATTTCTAAGGTAGGGACATGTTCGGCACAACTTTGTGGGCCGAAGGGCCTATATAGTGCTGTAGGTTTTCTGTGTTTCTATGAGTCTGTTCTGCCATTGCGTTATGGTTGATTTATTATCTCACTCATCTCCTACCTTCTCCCCGTAACCTTTGGTGACCTGACTAATCAAGGAATTCCCTCTCACCTCTGTTCTGGATAGGCAACCCTCTACTCTGAGCCCATGCTCTCTGCTCTTCCATTCCCCCAGTACAGAGAACCTCCTCTGCACATGCACTCTGTGATCACCGCTCGTGGTTCTAAACTCCTTCAAAAGATCCTTGTACGTTAATCCTTTCATACCTGGAATCATTCTGGTGAACCTCCTCTGAACCCTCTCCAGTGTCAGCACATCTTTTCTCAGCCAAGCAGCACAAAATTGTTCACAATACTCTTAGTACAGTCTGACCGGTGCTTTATAAAGTTCAGCATCACACATCCCTGTTCATATATTCTCATCCTCTTGAAATGAATGCTAACATTGCATTTACCTTCACTAACTCAACCTGTAAATTAATCTTCAGGGAATCCTACACAAGGACTCCCAAGTCCCTTTGTACCTCAGCTTTTTAAATTTTCTCTCTATTGAGAAGTTAGTGTTCATCTTTATTTCTTCTAACAAACTGCATAACCACACACGTCCTGACACTGTGTCCATCTGTCACTTCTTTGCTCGTTCTCTTAATCTGCCTAAGTCCTTCTGTAGCCTCTCTACTTCCTCAAAACTACCAGCCCCTCCACCTATTTTCATACCTCATTAAATCAGCCATTGAAAATGCCAGTGATACATTAGGCCAGGTGTGAATGCAGGCTTGAGAGACTGGTATAGCAGCCCGGAACTGCATTTCTCAGCCCCAACACCAAACGGGTATCATCTAGGGCCAGAATGGTCAGAAAATCTGTGCCCAGCCATAAAGATTAAATTAGCTTTACTTGCCACAGGTACATCGAATCACCAAATTACTGTATACCTTTAGCGGTGAAAGCCACGGCGTAGCATCGGTCAATGGCTTAAGCACGGAGAAGACGGGAGAAAACAGAATCAAGAACTTGCTGCCAAAGTAGCATAGTGGTTAGCATAAGAATGAGGGATGACCTAATTGAAACCTATCGAATGGCGAAAGGCCTTGATAGAGTGGATGTGGAGAGGATGTTTCCTGTGGATGGGAGAGTCTAGGACCAGAGGACACAGATAGAGTGGATGTGGAGAGGATGTTTCCTGTGGATGGGAGAGTCTAGGACCAGAGGACACAGATAGAGTGGATGTGGAGAGGATGTTTCCTGTGGATGGGAGAGTCTAGGACCAGAGGACTCAGCCTCAGAAAAGATGGGTGTCCTTTTATAACGGAGGTGTTCTTTAGCCACGGAGTGGTGAATCTGTGGAACTCGTTATTACAGGGGGCTGTGGATGCCAAGTCTTTACATATATTTAAGGAAGAGGCTGATAGATTCTCAATTGGTCAGGGCATGAAGGGTCACAGGGGGAAGGCAGGAGATTGGTGCTGAGAGGTAAAATGGATCAGCCATGATGAAATGGCAGGGCAGATTCGATGGGACAAATGGCCTTAATTCTGCTGTTATGTCTTATGATTTTATGGTCTTATAATTCTATTACAGTGCCAGTGCCAGGTTCAATTTCTGCTGCTATCTGTAAGGAGTTTGTACTTCCTCTCTGTGATTGCATGGGTTTCTTCCAGGTGCTCCAGTTTCCTCCCAGAGTCCAAGGACATCCGTATTGCAAGGTTAATTAGTCATTGGCTCACTGGGCCGGAAATGCCTGTTACTGGGCATTATGAAGTAGAAACACCATTGTCCACAAATTTTTCGAAGAAGCATTGCAAAGTTATGTGGTGTGCTGGCTTTCATTAGTGGGAGGATAGAGTTCAAGAGCATTGCAGCTCTATAAAACACTGGTTAGACCCCATTTGGGATATTGTGTTCAGTTCTGGTCTCCTCATTATAGGAAGGATGTGAAAGCTTTAGAGAGGATGCAGAGGAGACTTACCAGGAAAATGTCTGGACTAGAGCGCATATCTTATGACGAAAGACTGAGTGAACCTTTTGGAGCAAAGGAGGATGAGAGGCAATGATAGAGGTGTACAAGATGACAAGAGGCAGAGATCGAGTGGACAGCCAGAGACGTTTTTCCCCAGGGTGGAAATGGCTAATACCAACGGCATTGTTTTAAAGTGATTGATGGAAACTATAGGGGAGATGACAGAGGTGGGTGTGTGGAACACAGCACCAGGAGTGTGGTAGAGGCAGATGCATTAGGGACATTTAGAAACTGCTAGACAGGCAGATGGGAGATAGAACAACGTAGGCCTATGTAGGTGGGAAGGGTTAGATTGATCTTAATGGTTGACAGAACATTGTGGACCAAAAGGTCTCTACTGTGCTGTACCGCTCTGTGTTATGTGTTCTATTCATGTTCGTGTTCTACATTTTATGTTCTATATTCTGTGTTCTGTGATCGATGTTCATGTTCTATGTTCTGCATTCTCTGTTTTGTGTTCTGTGAAGAAGCCTGCGTAGTTAAGAGGCAGAACATTGAGAGTGCGGCTGTCAATAGAGGATCACATTGCACTTTCCTAGGACATCATTACAAAGTGTTTGTTGGTGATATAGCCTTCCCCACAAGCCCGGAGCATTTACATTTTGTATCTTATTGCCTACAAGCTGCAGTTCTTTGGGGATTCACAAATATTGATCATGCGGTAAAATTGATGGAATGTAGAATCAGGCTGTGGGCTGGAGGCTGGGGAATACACTCAATTTTTCTATAGAACTCAGCCCCATATACAATGAGATTTTCAATTGTTTCTTAGCCTGTCTCTTAGTATGCAAAGCTTTTCTTTTCCCTTGCTTTATATGTTAATATTCTATTTAAATAGCATCCACTTGTAGACACCGCTGGGTTACTCTCTGCCACTTCGTTATTTGTCAAACCTTCTTCACTTGTTCCTTTTCCCAATCATTACTTATCGCTGATAAACATGAGTAAGTATTGAATATTTCCACAGCTGGTAATTCTCTCTCTCTCCCTCTCCTTCTCCCTCTCCCCCCCCCCCCCTCTCTCTCTCCCCTTCTCTCTCTCTCCCCCTCTCCCTCTCTCTCTCCCTCCCTCTCTCCCTTTCTCTTGCTTTCACACTCTCCCTCTCTTTCTGTCCCTCTAATCCTCTCTCCCTCACCCTCTCTTCTTTTCTTGCTCTCCTTCTCTCCCTCTTTCCCCCTCCCTCTCTCTCCCTCTCTCTATCTCACCCTCTCTGCCCCTTCTCCCCATTTCTCTTCCTCTCCCCTTCTTCCTCTCTCTCTACATCTCATTTTCCTCTCCCTCTCTCTCTCCCCTTTCTCTCACTCTTTCTTTCTCACGCATTCTCCCTCTCTTCCTCTCTATCACACCATCTCACCCTCTTTCTCTCCTTTTCTCCTCCTTTCCCTCCCTTCCTCTTCCTTTCCCTCCCTTCCTCTCTCTCTCTCTTGTCCTACTTTCACCCTCTCCCTCTCTCTCCCCTTCTCCCTCTCCCTCTACCTCTCTTCCTCTCTCTCTCCACTGCCTTACTCTGTCCTCCTTCTTTCTGTCCCTCTCCTTTCCTCTCTCACCCTCACATCGATCTCCATCCTTCTCTGCCTCTTTCTCTCTCCCCTCCTTCTCTCCCCTCTCTTCCCTCTCCCTCTCCCCCTCACCCTCACCCTCTCCCTCTCACCCTCTCTCGTATGTGCTCTCTATGTGGATCTAATCTAACTGTTGCAACGAGAGTGAGGGCAGAACTTAAACAAAGCTGGAACTAACGATCTATTGTCAATAAAAATGATACTGAAGCTGATTGGACAGGATTGGCTGACTGCCTGGAGGCAAAGAGTGGCATCCAGTAGTGGAGGGAGGAGGTAATATTACTTTGTCTTGTGTGTGAGTTATACTGACTGTGTCTGGAGGAACGTTGTTTCGTTTGGTTGTACATGTGTACAGCTGACTGACAACAAAGTGAATCTGAATTTGTCTTGTCTCCCAGCTCTAGGAGTCCAGTGATGAGTTTGTGTGAAAGGATAGTATTGAAAGCAGAGCTGTAATCAATAAGCAGTAGATGATGTAGGTGTCTTTACTGTCCAGGTGCTCCCGAGATGAGTGTAGGGCCAGGGAAATGGTGACCGCTATAGACCTGTTTCAGAGCTCGGATCCAGGTTGCTTAGGGGGCTGGAGTTAATGTGAGCCATAACCAGCCTCTGAAAGCACTTCGGGTCGACATTAAAGGGCATTATCTTGTCTTTCTTGTTTCAGGATGATAATGGACTTTTAAAAAGAAGGGATGAGGGGTGCCACAGCTCGGGGTGTTCTGGAGTTCAGAGTTCAATTCCCACCGCTACCTGTTTGTACGTTCTCCCTGTGACCTCTGGATTCCAGTTTCCAACCACATTCCAGAGACGTATGGGTTATGGTCATGGTAAATTGTCCTGTGATTCAGCAGGGGTTAATCGATGGCATGCCAGGTGGTGTGGCTCGTTGGGCTGGTAGGGCCTGTTCCACGTTGTATCTCTAAGTGAAAATAAACAAGGAGGAAACCACCGTAGACCACAGGGGAGGTTACAAATGCCAGCAAATACTCCGGCGGGTGACCTGTGGTATTAACCTTTCATGTCATTGCTCAACAAAGGTCTAAGTGCAACATATCCACAGGCTCCCCATCTCCTCACAGAACCCGAGCTGTACGCTGTCAGCGTGACGTTATTACAGTGCCAGCCATTGGGTTCCGTTCCGACCGCCGTTACAAGAAATGTTGGCATGTTCTCCGCGTGACTGCGCCAGTTTAATCCAGGTGGTCCGGTTTCCTTCCGGACAAATGGGTTAGTGGATTAGTTGGTCACATGGTGTTGAACAGGAAGGGCTGATACCGAGTTGTATCTCTAAATTAAAAACAATAACTATTTTTAATACTTGTCAAACAGAATTTTCCTTTTAGAAAATGATTGCATTCTGTGTCTGCTTTACCTTGCTAAGTAATGTAGTCAGCATTTTCCCAATGATAGAGGTTAAACCTCTCGTTCCCTGTTTTTCCTTCATTTCTGTTGGTAGCCTCACAGTTATTGAATGTTCCTTCACATGTTGGCCTTTTTTAATGCATTCCCTCATGCTTTTCAGCTGGAGAGAGAGTGAGAAGGAGAAAGAGGGAGAGAGAGAACAGGAGAAGGGAGAGGGTGAGAGGAAGAGAGGAAGATTGAGAGAGTGAGGGGAAGAGAGGGGGGAGAGGGGGGAGTGAGAGGGAGAGAGAGAGAATTACCAGCTGTGGAAATATTCAATACTTACTCATGTTTATCAGCGATAAGTAATGATTGGGAAAGGAACAAGTGAAGAAGGTTTGACAGATAACAAAGTGGCAGGGTGTTTTGCAGACAAGCTCCCACTCCCAATGGTGACAACCAAATCCAGCTCCTGGCCTTCTCATGTGGCTTTGTCACGGTCCGGCCCATGAAGTCCCCATTCTGGTTCACGGTCCGGCCCGTGGACTCCGGACTCCGGGCTTTCTGGCTGTCCCTTGTTTCATTTGGGCTTAATCATAGGCACCTGATGCTCGTCTTGGGGCTGGAATATAAGTGGCCCTGGGTTCAAGTCTGGGTGCTGGTTTGTCTTGTCAGTATTCTGCCCTTGCCTCTGTGGGGTAAGTCAAGCAGGTCTTGCTGTTACCCTATGGTGGGATGTGTCTGTTCCTGTCCTTGCCTCTGTGGGGTAAGTCAGGCTGTTCTTGCTGTTACCATGTGGCTGGACTGTCCCCTTCCTTTCCCTTCACCTTTCTCCTGAAGCCTTGCCTGTATTGCTGTCAAGTTTTTCCACTGGAGCAGAACTGGGACCTTGCTGTTTCTAGATAAGGAACTGTTTCTGTGTCCAAGCCTTTGCTAGGTAGGCCTGGCCATTTGCTGCTACCTTGTGTTGGGAACTGTCTCTTCGTGTTCAGCATTCTGTGTTTGAGTTCTGGCCCTGTGCCCTGTTCCCAAGGAGGGGTCCTGGCTCTGGTGTTCCATGTTCCTGTCTCTCAAGTCCAAGGCTCTGGTGTTCCATGTTCCTGTCTCTCAAGTCCAAGGCTCTGTGTTCCCATGCTCTCATCCAAGGCTCCGAGCGCCCGGTCCTCGTCCGAGGCTCCGAGCGCCCGGTCCTCGTCCGAGGCTGTGAGGTTCCTGTCTCCCAAGACCATGTCATGTCTTCGCTTGGCTCTGGAGTCTGAGCCCGGGTCAAGACCCAGGTTCTGGGTCCTTGTCCAGTCTCTGGACAAGCCCAGGCTCCTAGTTCCCAGTTCCTTGTCCTGGTCCTGCTTTCCTAGCCAAAGTCCTAGCCCAAGTCTGCTTTCCTGTCCCAGCTCCTAGTCCAGTCCAGTCCCGTCCCGTCCCTAACTCTAGTCCAGTCCAGTTCCCAGTACTTCAGTGTCTGTGTCTTGCATTTGGGTCTGCTCCCAGTGCCCACCTTATGACAGGCTTAGCTACTAAGCCTGGCCAGAACTGTTTCTACTGACAGGAAAAGGGGCAAAGAAGGGTTTCTGGTGTCTTCAAACCAGTTGCTTCGGGCACATGGGGCTTGTCAGCCACTGTTGGCAGCTCATCTTGGAGAAGGAAAATGGATCTCAAACCTTTGCAGCTATACCCACTCATGGGGAAAGTTTTGGGAGTAAATGATGAGGAAAAATCCGGAGCTGGACATCCCTCTGTTGCTACACGCCCCCACTATAGGGAACATTCTCTGGTGGCTGGTGACACTGTAGTGTAGCAGTTAGCATGACACTATTACAGTTCAGTGTCAGAGTTCAGATTTCAAATCTGATATCATCAGTAAGGAGCTGTATGTCCTCCCTGGGAACATGTGGGTTTCCTCCGAGTGCTCTGGTTTCCTCCCACAGTCCAAAGTCATACCAGTTAGTAGGTGAATTGATCACTATAAATAGGCGAGGGTTAATTGTACAAGGCATTGGTAAGGCCAAATTTGGAATATTGTGTACAGTTCTGGTCACTGAATTATAGGAAAGATATCAATAAATTAGAGAGAGTGCAGAGACGATTTACTAGGATGTTACCTGGGTTTCAGCACTTAAGTTACAGAGAAAGGTTGAACAAGTTAGGTCTCTATTCATTGGAGCGTAGAAGGTTGAGGGGGGATTTGATCGAGGTATTTAAAATTTTGAGAGGGATAGATAGAGTTGACGTGAATAGGCTGTTTCCATTGAGAGTAGGGGAGATTCAAACGAGAGGACATGATTTGAGAGTTAGGGGGCAAAAGTTTAAGGGAAACACGAGGGGGTATTTCTTTACTCAGAGAGTGATAGCTGTGTGGAATGAGCTTCCTGTAGAAGTAGTAGAGGCCAGTTCAGTTGTGTCATTTAAGGTAAAATTGGATAGGTATATGGACAGGAAAGGAGTGGAGGGTTATGGGCTGAGTGCGGGTAGGTGGGACTAGGTGAGATTAAGAGTTCGGCACGGACTAGGAGGGCTGAGATGGCCTGTTTCCGTGCTGTGATGGTTATATGGTTAAACCGGTGGGAGATGAGGCTCAAAGGGCTGGAAGGTCCTGTCCTGCTCTTTATCTGTAAATAAACAAAAACAATAATGGAAAAATCTTCTCCATGCCCACTCTGTCTATGCCTTTCACTGGATGATCAGTGATGATAAACACTACCTTTTAAGGTAGCTCCAGATAAGAAAATGTATAGACATTGCAGGAGAGTATTAACCTGGAGCAGGGCAAATGACAGCAGTGTTAAGCAGGAATGGGGGAGATGTATGTGGGAACAGTTGTTGATCAGCAAGACCACATCTGACATGGAGTGTGTTTAAGGACCAACAGCACAGATTACAGAACTACATTAGAAGTGGAGTTGGTTTATTATTGTTGCATGTACCAAGGTACAGTGAAAAACTTGTCTTGCATACTGTTCAGACAGATTAGATCATTACACAGAGCACTGAGCTAGAATAAGGTAAAACAGTAACAATGCAGAATAAAGTTAATTTTACGCAACCACTAGGAAATCTACAGAAGCTGGAAATTCAAGCAACACACTCAATATGCTGATGGAACGCAGCAGGCCAGGCAGCATCTATAGGGAAAAGTACAGTCGACGTTCTCGGCCCAAAACGTCGACTGTACCTCCTATAAAGTTAATTTTATTTATTTTTTTAATTTAGTGATACAGCACGAAACAGGCGTTTCCATCCTTGAAGTCTCACCACCCAGCAACCCATTGATTTAACCCTGGCCCAATCACAGAACAATTTATAAAAGACAATTAATGGAATGTCTTTGGACTGGAGGAAACCCACGTGCACACGGGAAAAAAACATACAAACTTTGTTACAGAGGACGCCGGATTTTAACTCTGAACTCCGATGCCCTGAGCTGTGATAGCGTCACACTAACTGTTACACGGCCGTGGTGCTCATTAATGACAGCAAACTTGGCCACAGCTCCTTCATCCGGTCACTTGTACAGTATATTCTAGACCGAGGCTGCTTTTAGACTTCACTCTTGTTCAAATTTGTAAGCACTGGTTAGAAATCCAGAGTTGAATCTGAGATCTGACCAGCTAAGATCTTTTTTTATGGCGGCGAAGTCTTTAGGGCAATTCCTATTCCTGTTGTCTTATAAATTTGGACCCCCTCTTGGGTTGGGAAATTAATGTCAATAGGTAATTAACATAATGTTATCATGTAATTAACATAATATTATCAGAATGAGCATGAGGCTAAACATTTTACATCAAGGTTCTTTGAGAGCAGAATCGTTGTTGGAAGGGAATTGGTAAGAAAATAATCTAAAAAGAAAAGATTGTGCAGATGCTGGAAATCCAGAACGACTCTCACAAACTGCTCAGCTGGTCAGGCAGCATCTGCGGAGGGGAATAAACAGTCGACATCATTCACCATATACATTTACATGTATTAGGAATTTGCTGTGGTACGTTGGTCAGAGTGTGACGCACAAAAACAACATTAATCAACTATAAACAATAAAGTTAGAGGTTGAAGTACAGATATGGAACAAAATGTGCATAAATACATCAATACCACCGTGTATTTACACCCATGAACACTACCTCACTACTTTTTTATTTCTGTTTTGGCACTATTTATTTAATTTAACTATTTAGTGTGTATGTGTGTGTGTACATATATATGTAGATAGATACTGTGATTCAATTTTTTTCTATATTATCATGTATCGCATTGTACTGCTGCTGCTAAGTTCATAACATATGGCAGTGATATTAAGCCTGCTCCTGATTCTGTAATGTAAACAGTATTATCAAGTTCAAGTTCAAGTTTATTGTGACTCAGCCATGCACGTGTATACAGCTAAACAGAACATAGTTCCTCTGGGGCCGAGGTGCAAAACATAATACATGAAGTCTCACACACCAAATACAGCAATGATCCAGCACCCAGAGTCACAAAATGGTGTCAGCACGTCACCGAGTGGCAAAGCTGGACGATCGATGGGTTTATATAAGACAGTACAATGTTACTGTTGTTGGCATCCTTTAGTCTCGAAAGGAGAGTGGAGTGTGGGGAGTGGGGAATGGGGACAGAAAGGCATTCAGACTGGGTGTACATGTGTGCTTGGTGTTTTAATGTTCAAAGTGAATTTATTATTAACCACCATATCCAACCTTGAGATTCTTTTTCTGGTGTGAATTCACAATGAACATATGAAAGATCACATACCACAATGGACAAACAACCAATGTGCAAAAGACAACAAACTGTGCAAATACAAAAATTAAACAAAATAATCAAAATAAGTAAATAAGGGATAAGTATGAAGAACATGAGATGAAGTCTTTGAAAGTGAGTCCAATAGTTGAGAGAACAGTTCAGTGTGGTGTAATGCAGGCAGCATTCAAAGGGTTAACAATACATTCCTGTCTCTTTTTAAAACTCCGCAGAGAGTCCTGGTAAAAAAGAGAAAAAGCTCACTTATTCAGTAGCTGTCACCTCTCCTTAATAAATAAGAATCTCTTTTAAGCTCTTTGTCTCTGTTGTTGCCCAGGTCAGTTTTCAGTAAACACACCGCCGATTAAGTATTTTGTCTTGCAAGCCTGCCGCTAATGAAAAGCAATAGAGATTCACTGCATTTTAATGAAGAAGACATTGGTTTTACTGTGTGCAATTTATTGGGCCAATTTCCAGTGTCGATCACCCGCAAAACGGCTGCCTGCTCCCCCCCAGCTTCGTTTGTCACATGAATGGAACGCCGAGAGGCCTGGGCCGTTACTCAATTTGCAGAGTGACATCTCTGATCTTGGTCCTCTGATAAGTAACTAGTTGTGGCAACGATATCCATGTAAATTAATTACGCTGTTTGAGTTGGTCTGTAGTAAGCCTCGGTTACCAATAATACCTCTGGCATTGCAGAGGTTCTGGAGAAAAAGCTGCCACCAGTGTCTCTGCACAATAATGTGAAATTAGCTTTAAACCGCTTTGCTAAAATGTTGTAAGCATTGTTCCAGATTACTAAAGAGGTGGCTGTGTCTCTGTTTGTCACCCGGTTCCAAGCCATGAATGTCAGCTTCTGCTGCTGGTTAGTTATTGGAGTGAATTTCAATCGTCCAGTAAGGCATTCCATTCCTTTTAGAGATCACAGGTTTGGAATTTCAGTGGGCTGGTGTAACAGCAGAATTCCAGTGTTGTGGATTGAGCTCCCGTGGAAAAAGTATTACTCTGTTTTCCTCAATGTCCCAGAGGTTTTATTTTGACCCCACGGGAGATTGAGAGAAATTTTAGGAGCGAAGAAGGATAAGAAATGACTTGATAAAGGTGTACAAGATAAAAAGAAGCAAAGATTGAGTGGATGGCCAGATTTCTCCCAGGGCAGAACTTTAGGATGATTGGAGGAAAGTACAGAGGGAATGTGAGAGGTGAGTTTTTTGCAAGCAATGGTATGAGTTGTCACTGTTAGGACCAGTTCAAACTGAATCATCAAGTTCACTGACGATGCGACGATGAGATGGTGCACGGAGAGAAAGTAGAACAGTGTGAACATAACACTTTGAGTCTCAACATGGACAAGACCACAGAGATGATCATGGACTTTAGAAGGGTGCAGGGTGACCACTTCTCACTGCACTCAGATGGCTCCTCCGTGCGGAGAGCGAGGAGCTCGACATTTCTGGGAGTGCACATAACAGATAATCTCACCTGGTCCCTCAATACCACCTGTTTAGTCAGGAAAGCACAACGACGTGGGCAGAAGGGCCTGGACAATGCTGTGATTCTCTATGTTCTATATCGATAGTTGGGGACCTTGTCAAATGTCATGTACACAGCATCCACAGCTCTTCCTTCATCAATCACCCTCACACCTCGTCCAACAACCTCTATCAAGTTAATTTTAAGTGGAACATAAGGGGAAACTTCTTCACTCGGAGGGTGGTGAGAGTGTGGAACGAGCTGCCAGCGCAGTGTGGGTTCAATTTCAACATTTCTGGGAAATCTGAATGGGGACATGGACACAGGGCTGTGGTCACCGCGATGCAGGCTGATGAGAGTAGTCAGGTTATTGGACGAGATGATCTGAAGGGCCGGGTTTTCTGCTGCAGAGCTCGAGGAGTCTGAATGTCAGCCGTGAATCTCACTTCAGAGGGATTGTTGTGTCCAGCAAAACTAGCCGTAGACAAAATCTTGCCCCTCATGGACTGATTCAGAGCTACAGTAACTCAAAACCTACCTGATTCATGAAAAAATGAGAATGCCTCTAATCCATTTAGTTGTTTATTTAGAGCCGTTCACTTCTCACCTGTGCTGCACACTTGTGCATGATAAATTACATTATCTTCACTTATTTGTGGTTGTATTTTGGTTTCTGTGCTGTGTGTGATATATGTGCACTGTGACCCAGAGGAACGTTGTTTCGTTTGGTTGTATCTATGTACAGTTAGATAACAATAAACTTGAATTTGAAGACTGAAAAATACTGTAAATGTGGAAAATAAGGTAAAAATTGTAAATAATAAACAACAATGAGAACATGAGCTGTCGAGTCCTTGAGAGTGAGTGTGTAGGTTGTGGGATCAGCTCAGTGTTGAGTGAGTGAGGGTGAGGGAGTGTTTAGGTTGTGGGATCAGCTCAGTGTTGAGAGAGTGAGGGTGAGTGAGTGAGTCTGTAGGTTGTGGGATCAGCTCAGTGTTGAGTAATTGAGTGAGGGTGAGTGAGTGTGTAGGTTGTGGGATCAGCTCAGTGTTGAGTGAGTGAGGGTGAGTGAGTGAGTCTGTAGGTTGTGGGATCAGCTCAGTGTTGAGTGAGTGAGGGTGAGTGAGTGAGTCTGTAGGTTGTGGGATCAGGTCAGTGTTGAGTGAGTGAGGGTGAGTGAGTGAGTCTGTAGGTTGTGGGATCAGGTCAGTGTTGAGTGAGTGAGGGTGAGTGAGTGAGTCTGTAGGTTGTGGGATCAGCTCAGTGTTGAGTAATTGAGTGAGGGTGAGTGAGTGAGTGAGTCTGTAGGTTGTGGGATCAGGTCAGTGTTGAGTGTGTGAGGGTGAGTGAGTGAGTCTGTAGGTTGTGGGCATCGGAGTGTTGACTGAGTGAGGGTGAGTGAGTGCGTCTGTAGGTTGTGGGATCAGCTCAGTGTTGAGTGAGTGAGGGTGAGTGAGTGAGTCTGTAGGTTGTGGGATCAGCTCAGTGTTGAATGAGTGAGGGTGAGTGAGTGAGTGAGTCTGTAGGTTGTGGGATCAGGTCAGTGTTGAGTGTGTGAGGGTGAGTGAGTGAATCTGTAGGTTGAGGGATCAGCTCAGTGTTGAGTGAGTGAGGGTGAGTGAGTGCGTCTGTAGGTTGTGGGATCAGCTCAGTGTTGAATGAGTGAGGTGAGTGAGTGAGTCTGTAGGTTGTGGGATCAGGTCAGTGTTGAGTGAGTGAGGGTGAGTGAGTGAGTCTGTAGGTTGTGGGATCAGCTCAGTGTTGAGTGAGTGAGGGTGAGTGAGTGTTTAGTTTGTGGGATCAGCTCAGTGTTGAGTGAGTGAGTGAGTGAGTGAGGGTGAGTGAGTGAATCTGTAGGTTGTGGGATCAGCTCAGTGTTGAGTGAGTGAGGGTGATTGAGTGAGTGAGTGTGTAGGTTGTGTGATCAGCTCAGTGTTGAGTGAGTGAGGGTGAGTGAGTGCGTCTGTAGGTTGTGGGATCAGGTCAGTGTTGAGTGAGTGAGGGTGAGTGAGTGAGTCTGTAGGTTGTGGGATCAGCTCAGTGTTGAGTGAGTGAGTCTGTAGGTTGTGGGATCAGCTCAGTGTTGAGTGAGTGAGGGTGAGTGAGTGAGTCTGTAGGTTGTGGGATCAGCTCAGTGTTGAGTGAGTGAGTGAGTGTGTAGGTTGTGGGATCAGCTCAGTGTTGAGTGAGTGAGTGAGTCTGTAGGTTGTGGGATCAGCTCAGTGTTGAGTGAGTGAGTGAGTGAGTCTGTAGGTTGTGGGATCAGCTCAGTGTTGAGTGAGAGAGTGAGGGTGAGGGAGTGAGTGTGTAGGTTGTGGGATCAGCTCAGTGTTGAGTGAGTGAGTGAGTGAGTCTGTAGGTTGTGGGATCAGCTCAGTGTTGAGTGAGTGAGTGAGGTTGAGTGAGTGCGTCTGTAGGTTGTGGAATCAGGTCAGTGTTGGGTGAGTGAGTGAGTCTGTAGGTTTTGGGATCAGCTCAGTGTTGAGTGAGTGAGGGTGAGTGAGTGAGTCTGTAGGTTGTGTGATCAGCTCAGTGTTGAGTGAGTGAGGGTGAGTGAGTGAGTCTGTAGGTTTTGGGATCAGCTCAGTGTTGAGTGAGTGAGGGTGAGTGAGTGAGTCTGTAGGTTGTGGGATCAGCTCAGTGTTGAGTGAGTGAGGGTGAGTGAGTGAGTCTGTTGGTTTTGGGATCAGCTCAGTGTTGAGTGAGTGAGTGAGTCTGTAGGTTGTGGGATCAGCTCAGTGTTGAGTGAGTGAGGGTGAGTGAGTGAGTCTGTAGGTTGTGGGATCAGGTCAGTGTTGAGTGAGTGAGGTTGAGTGAGTGCGTCTGTAGGTTGTGGGATCAGGTCAGTGTTGAGTGAGTGAGGGTGAGTGAGTGAGTCTGTAGGTTTTGGGATCAGCTCAGTGTTGAGTGAGTGAGGGTGAGTGAGTGTTTAGGTTGTGGGATCAGCTCAGTGTTGAGTGAGTGAGGTTGAGTGAGTGCGTCTGTAGGTTGTGGGATCAGGTCAGTGTTGAGTGAGTGAGGGTGAGTGAGTGAGTGAGTGTGTAGGATGTGGGATCAGCTCAGTGTTGAGTGAGTGAGGGTGAGTCTGTAGGTTGTGGGATCAGCTCAGTGTTGAGTGACTGAGGGTGAGTGAGTGAGTGAGTCTGTAGGTTGTGGGATCAGCTCAGTGTTGAGTGAGTGAGGGTGAGTGAGTGAGTTAGTCTGTAGGTTGTGGGATCAGCTCAGTGTTGAGTGAGTGAGGTTGAGTGAGTGCGTCTGTAGGTTGTGGGATCAGGTCAGTGTCAAGTGAGTGAGGGTGAGTGAGTGAGTCTGTAGGTTGTGGGATCAGCTCAGTGTTGAGTGAGTGAGGGTGAGTGAGAGAGTCTGTAGGTTGTGGGATCAGCTCAGTTTTGAGTGAGTGAGGGTGAGTGAGTGAGTCTGTAGGTTGTGGGATCAGCTCAGTGTTGAGTGACTGAGTGAGGGTGAGTGAGTGAGTCTGTAGGTTGTGGGATCAGCTCAGTGTTGAGTGAGTGAGGGTGAGTGAGAGAGTCTGTAGGTTGTGGGATCAGCTCAGTGTTGAGTGAGTGAGGGTGATTGAGTGAGTCTGTAGGTTGTGGGATCAGGTCAGTGTTGAGTGAGTGAGGGTGAGTGAGTAAGTCTGTAGGTTGTGGGATCAGCTCAGTGTTGAGTGAGTGAGGGTGAGTGAGTGAGTCTGTAGGTTGTGGGATCAGCTCAGTGTTGAGTGAGTGAGGGTGAGTGAGTGAGTCTGTAGGTTGTGGGATCAGGTCAGTGTTGAGTGAGTGAGGGTGAGTGAGAGAGTCTGTAGGTTGTGGGATCAGGTCAGTGTTGAGTGAGTGAGTCTGTAGGTTTTGGGATCAGCTCAGTGTTGAGTGAGTGAGGGTGAGTGAGTGAGTGTGTAGGTTGTGGGATCAGCTCAGTGTTGAATGAGTGAGGGTGAGTGAGTGAGTCTGTTGGTTTTGGGATCAGCTCAGTGTTGAGTGAGTGAGGGTGAGTGAGTGTTTAGGTTGTGGGATCAGCTCAGTGTTGAGTGAGTGAGGTTGAGTGAGTGCGTCTGTAGGTTGTGGGATCAGGTCAGTGTTGAGTGAGTGAGGGTGAGTGAGTGAGTCTGTAGGTTTTGGGATCAGCTCAGTGTTGAGTGAGTGAGGGTGAGTGAGTGTTTAGGTTGTGGGATCAGCTCAGTGTTGAGTGAGTGAGGGTGAGTGAGTGAGTCTGTAGGTTGTGGGATCAGCTCAGTGTTGAGTGAGTGAGGGTGAGAGAGTGCGTCTGTAGGTTGTGGGATCAGCTCAGTGTTGAGTGAGTGAGGGTGAGTGAGTGAGTCTGTAGGTTGTGGGATCAGCTCAGTGTTGAGTGAGTGAGGGTGAGTGAGTGAGTCTGTAGGTTGTGGGATCAGCTCAGTGTTGAGTGAGTGAGTGAGTGTGTAGGTTGTGGGATCAGCTCAGTGTTGAGTGAGTGAGTGAGTCTGTAGGTTGTGGGATCAGCTCAGTGTTGAGTGAGTGAGTGAGTGAGTCTGTAGGTTGTGGGATCAGGTCAGTGTTGAGTGAGTGAGGGTGAGTGAGTGAGTCTGTAGGTTGTGGGATCAGCTCATTGTTGAGTGAGTGAGGGTGAGTGAGTGAGTCTGTAGGTTGAGGGATCAGCTCATTGTTGAGTGAGTGAGTGAGTGAGTGAGTGAGTGTGTAGGTTGTGGGATCAGCTCAGTGTTGAGTGAGTGAGGGTGAGTGAGTGAGTCTGTAGGTTGTGTGATCAGCTCAGTGTTGAGTGAGTGAGGGTGAGTGAGTGAGTCTGTAGGTTGTGGGATCAGCTCAGTGTTGAATGAGTGATGGTGAGTGAGTGAGTCTGTAGGTTGTGGGATCAGCTCAGTGTTGAGTGAGTGAGGGTGAGTGAGTGAGTCTGTAGGTTGTGGGATCAGCTCAGTGTTGAGTGAGTGAGGGTGAGTGAGTGAGTCTGTAGGTTGTGGGATCAGCTCAGTGTTGAGTGAGTGAGTGAGGGTGAGTGAGTGAGTCTGTAGGTTGTGGGATCAGCTCAGTGTTGAGTGAGTGAGTGAGTGAGTGAGGGTGAGTGAGTGAGTCTGTAGGTTGTGGGATCAGGTCAGTGTTGAGTGAGTGAGGGTGAGTGAGTGAGTCTGTAGGTTGTGGGATCAGCTCAGCGGTGAGTGAGTGAGTGAGGGTGAGTGAGTGAGTCTGTAGGTTGTGGGATCAGGTCAGTGTTGAGTGAGTGAGGGTGAGTGAGTGAGTCTGTAGGTTGTGGGATCAGGTCAGTGTTGAGTGAGTGAGGGTGAGTGAGTGAGTCTGTAGGTTGTGGGATCAGGTCAGTGTTGGGTGAGTGAGTGAGTCTGTAGGTTGTGGGATCAGCTCAGTTTTGAGTGAGTGAAGTTTTCCACACTGGTTTATTTATTTAGAGATGCACCATGGAACAGGCCCAATGAGCCGCACCTCCCTCCAATCCACCGATGTTGTCAGGGTCGACCATGGATGCTGTGTCCTAGCTGTCTAGACACACAAGCCTGGTCAGTACAATATGGAGAGCAAGCTGTTGACCTCCCCCTCCCCACACATCTAATGAACACAAAGGAACTGCAGAGGCTGATAGAGTTTGGTACCAGCAGCGTTGCAGGAGTTGCCAGTCAACATTAAACTCAATCAATTTACCTAACCGTACCCTAACCACAGGAGGAGTTGCAATGGCCAATCAACCTACTAACTGGTTTCCTCTCACAATGTTTGGGCTGTGAGTGTGAGCAGAAACTGGAGCACCCGGAGAAAACCCACGCGTTCATGGGGAGAACGTACAATCTTTTTTTTTTACAGAGGATGCTGGGATTATACTCTGAACTCTGATGCCCCGAGCTGTAATAGCATTGTGCTAACCGCTTTGCTACTGTGGCACCCAAGTGGTTTAGAATAGGATTGCTTAATGTTTACACAGATTAAGGTTGAATGTCGTACATTGTCAATTTTACATAGCCTACAAATCTGATTAGTTATACATGAGCAGTGATGAATGTAATTTCACAGCAGGGTAAATGCATTTATCTACACCAATAACAAAATGATTTCATTACTACAGTTTGGTATTACAGTTAATGGCACCACACCATAAACACACAGGAGAGACTTCATCAAACCAAACAGACTGGCAAAGGATGCCCTCAGCTGCTAAGTTTGACCAAATACAATAACCTTAACAACTAGCTACAATGGCTGGAACTGTTTGAGCAGCACATGAATGATAACAGAAGTTTGCTATATTTGCAAGGCCTTTTATTCCCATTCTCACACAAAATGTGAAGGAATTCAGCAAATCAGGTAGCATCTATGGAAATGAATAACCTGTCAATGCTTCCAACCAAGACCCTTCATCAGGACTGGCAAGGAAGGAGGTACGAAAGGTGGGAGGAGGGAAAGGAGGACAAACTAGAAGGTGATAGGTGAAGCCAGGTGGGTGGGGGAGAGAGGAATGAAGTAAGGAGCTGGGAAGTGATAGGCAAAGGGCTGGAGAAGAAGGAAGCTGATAGTAGAAGAAAGTGGACCATGGGAGAAAGGGAAGGAGGAGTGGCACCAGGAGGAGGTGTTAGAACAAGAGGTAAGAGGCCAGAGAGAGGAGGGCAAAAAATTACAGAAAGTTGGAGAAATCAGTGTTCTTGCCATTCTGGGTTAGAGACAACCTAGGCAGAATATGAGATGTTGCTCCTCCAGTCTGAGAGTGGCCTCAATGTGGCAGAAGAGGAGGCCATTCTCCGACAAGTCAGAATGGAAATGGGAATTAGAATTAAAGTGTCTGGCTTCCTTCTTGTTAGCTACTTCAGTTTGTGGCCTGAATTTTCATAGGCAGTGGTAATTCCTCTTTCCAGAACATTTGCATTATGCCTTGGACATGGATAAGACTCCTCAGCCAGGCAGTGGATGCCCTGGAATCGGTGCTGGATTGGCGGTTGGCCCCTGCAGGGTGTCTCTCATTTTCCAAAACATATCCTGCTCTCCGTTATTGATTGTCTAGTGTAGTCTATGCATCATAAAGTGTGAATGAGGGCAATGTTTGGGAGCTGGCATAATTTGTGAAGAAGGTTGTCATAGGTTTCAAAGGGACATTGAGCGGATGTAGAGCAGGGCTGTCAAGTGGCTGATGGAGATCAACCCAAAAAAAGTGTGAAGCGATTCACATTGGAAGCTCGAGCTTGAAGGCAGAATGATGCAATTCTTAGCAGTGTTGAGGAACAGAGGGGCCTTGGGGTCCATGTCCATAAATCCATCAAAGTTGCTGTGCAGGTTGATAGAGTGGTTAAGAAGGTGTATGGTGTGTTGGTCTTCATTACTCAGGGGATTGAGTTCAAGAGCCGTGAGGTAACGTTGCAGATCTATAAAACTCTGGTTAGTCTATACTCGGAGTATTGTGTTCAGTTCTGTTTGCCTCATTATAGGAAGGATGTGAAAGTTCTAGAGGGGGTTCAGAGGAGACGTACCAGGATGTTACCGGGATTAGACAGCATGTGTTAGGAGAAGAGTCTGAGCGAGCCTGGGCTTTTGCCTTCCGAGTGAAGGAGGATAAGAGGTGACTTGATAGAAGTGTCTCAGATGACAGGATGCATAGATTGAATGGACAGCTAGAGACTTTTTCCCGGGGAGGAAATGGCTAACACAAGGGAGAATAATTTTGAGGTGATTGGAGGGAAGTATAGGAGGAAGTTGGAGGTAAGTTTTTTACAGTGAGTGATGGGTGTGTGGAATGTGCTGCCAGGGGTGGTGGTAGGGGCAGATACTTGAGGGAAATTTAAGAGACTCTTAGACAGGCACGTGGACGATAGTGAAATGGAGGGCTGTGTAGGAGGGAGGGCTAGATTGATCTTAGAGTTAATAGGTTGGCAGATCATTATGGGCCAAAGGGCTATAAATCGATGTTCAGGTAGGAGGCTACCAAGATAGAGTATGAGATGGAATATCATGGCAGTAGAGGAGAGCATGTTGGAATAGAGAAGGGAAATTGAATTGAAGTGGATAGCCACTAGGTCATCCTACCTTTTGGGGTGGTTGGAGCAACGGTGCTCGACAAAACCCTTCTCCAGTCTGCATTGTCGTATGGTCACCATCTAGCACAGTTACGTATGGTATTAAACACAGGATGGCTACAGACATCAGATTCCTTCACATTGTCATAGGGGTGGGGTAGAGGGGATAAGCTCCCACTACCTATTAAATGCTCCCAATGTGTCTCAGACAGCCTCTGACAACCAAGCCCAGCTCCTGGCTTTCATGTGTGCCTTAGCTACTGAACCCAGAGGAACCATTTCTACTGACAGGAGAATGGGCAAAGGTGGGTTAATGTTGCCTTAAAAACAATCACTCTGGGCAGATGGGGCTCATTAACCATGGTTGTCAGCTCATCTAGGAGAGGAAAACTCTGATCTCAAACCTCCGCTGCCTTGCAGCTATACCCGCTCACGGGGAAGGCTTTGGGAGTAAACCCCAAGGAAAAATCCAGAGCTGGAGTCCCTAAGGCAGTCCTACATTGAGTTCAACACTGACTGGCAACTCCTGTGACGCCGCTGGTGCCAGACTGTATTGGTCTCTGCCGTTCTTTTGCATTTATCAGCTGTGAGAAGAGGAGGAGCTTGCTCTCCATATCGTACTGTCCTGGCTTGTGTATGTGTAGACAGCTGACCAACAGAGGTCATCTCTTGAGGTGAAGTTTAGTCATTTTTAAATGCTGCAGTGTTTCAAATGAGGCCAAATCTCGGAGGTTTCTGAAGCAAGCCATTAATACTCCAGGTTCTCTTAACGTCTCCTGCGCTTTTTCAGAATGATACTGTGCACTGTTTCTCCACACTGAAGTATCATTACAAGACATTGCAATCAGCTGGGAACGTGTAGCCACATATTGCATTATCCTGCTCCAAGCTCACAGTAATTTGCAACAACTGAGCCACCTGACCATACTGACAATCAGAATCACGTTTATTATCGCTGACATACAGTGTAGGCTGAAATTTGTTGTTTTGCAGTAACAGTACTTTGCAATACCCAACATATTTTTAAAAAATATAAATTGCAATATATATAAATTAAGTAAGTAGTGCAAAAAAAGAATAAAAATAGAAATACTGAGGTAATGTACATGGGTTCTTGTCCATTCAGAAATCTGATGGTGGACGGGAAGAAGCTGTTCCTGAATTGTTGCGTGTGTGTCTTCAGGCTCCTGTACCTCCTCCCTGATGATAGTGGTGAGAAGAGGGCATGTCCCGGGTAAAGGGGATCCTTAATGATGGATGCCACTTTTTGAGGCATCACCTTTTGAAAGGATGCTGGATGCTGGGGAGGTTGGTGCCCATGATGGAGCTGGCTGAGTTTACAACTTTCTGCAGCTCTCTCTGATCCTGTGCAGTGGCCCCTCCACACCAGACAGTGATGTAAGTAGCCAGAATGCTATCCACGACACATCTGTAAAAATCTGTGAGCATCTTTGCTGACATACCAAAATCTTACAAACATATACCCTAAGATTTCAGAAACACTTTTGTGTCTCTCTTCTATGGAGTCATGGAACTGACCTTGTTATCTCAACAATATAATTTAGATTCTCTTCTTCCTCTGCTCACTGCTAAACACGTCATCTTTATTAGTCAAATTTCCGCCTTGTAGACATTTCCAAGATATCTGTATCTCTCTTGGTTAATAAGACCATAAGACACAGGAGCAGAATTAGACCATTCAGTTCATCAAACCTGCTCTGATATTCCATCATGGCTGATTTATCGTCTCTTTCGATCCCATTCTCCTGCTTTCTCCCCATAACCTTTGGTGCCCTGACTAATCAAGAACTTATCAACCTCTGCTTTAAATATACTCAACGACTTGGCCTCCATAGCCATCTGTGGCAATGAACTTCACAGATTCACCACTTTCTAGCTAAAGAAATTCCTCTTCAGAAATTCCTTCCACAGAAGGCTTGAATATGTGGAATGAGAGAGGAGTATCACTTTACCCCAGTTCGACTGGCCAGCTCTAACTTCACCAACTACTATATTTTACCATCATGGGCACCATTGAGGTCAGCTTCATAAAACACTGCCTCGAGAAGGCAGCAACCATCATGAAGGATTCTCAACCCCCAGGACATGCTCTTTTCTCATTACCACCATCAGGGAGGAGGTACAGGAGCCTGAAGAATCACACTCAACATTTTAGGAACAGCTTCTTCCCCTCCGCCATCAGATTTTGAATGATCCATGAATATAGATCATAAAAGACAGAATTGAACGAAGAATACTAGAGCACAGTATAAGCCTGGATTCTTTTATCTTGCTCTATTTATTTGTTGTGTAATTTATGGTAATTTCATGTCTTTGTACTGCTGATGCAAAACAATGAATTTCACATCATATAAGACTGAGATGGTCAATCTAGATAGATAGATAGATAGATAGATACTTTATTCATCCCCATGGGGAAATTCAACTTTTTTTTCCAATGTCCCATACACTTGTTGTAGCAAAACTAATTACATACAATACTTAACTCAGTAAAAATATGATATGCATCTAAATCACTATCTCAAAAAGCATTAATAATAGCTTTTAAAAAGTTCTTAAGTCCTGGCGGTTGAATTGTAAAGCCTAATGGCATTGGGGAGTATTGACCTCTTCATCCTGTCTGAGGAGCATTGCATCGATAGTAACCCGTCGCTGAAGCTGCTTCTCTGTCTCTGGATGGTGCTATGTAGAGGATGTTCAGAGTTATCCATAATTGACCGTAGCCTACTCAGCGCCCTTCGCTCAGCTACCGATGTTAAACTCTCCAGCACTTTGCTCATGACAGAGCCCGCCTTCCTTACCAGCTTATTAAGACGTGAGGCGTCCCTCTTCTTAATGCTTCCTCCCCAACACGCCACCACGAAGAAGAGGGCGCTCTCCACAACTGACCTTAAGAACATCTTCAGCATCTCACTACAGACATTGAATGACGCCAACCTTCTAAGGAAGTATAGTCGACTCTGTGCCTTCCTGCACAAGGCATCTGTGTTGGCAGTCCAGTCTAGCTTCTCATCTAACTGTACTCCCAGATACTTGTAGGTCTTAACCTGCTCCACACATTCTCCATTAATGATCACTGGCTCCATATGAGGCCTAGATCTCCTAAAGTCCACCACCATCTCCTTGGTCTTGGTGATATTGAGACGCAGGTAGTTTGAGTTGCACCATATCACAAAGTCCTGTATCAGTTTCCTATACTCCTCCTCCTGTCCATTCCTGAAACACCCCACTATGGCCGTGTCATCAGCGAACTTCTGCACATGGCAGGACTCCGAGTTATATTGGAAGTCTGATGTGTACAGGGTGAACAGGACCGGAGAGAGTACGGTTCCCTGCAGCGCTCCTGTGCTGCTGACCACCGTGTCAGACCTACAGTCTCCCAACCGCACATACTGAGGTCTATCTGTCAAGTAGTCCACTATCCAATCCACCATGTGAGAGTCTACTCCCATCTCCGTTAGTTTGTGCCTTAAGATCTTGGGCTGGATGGTGTTAAAGGCACTAGAGAAGTCAAGGAATGTAATCCTCACAGCACAACTGACCCCCTCTAGGTGAGAGAGTGATTTGTGCAGCAAATACATGATAGCATCCTCCACTCCCACCTTCTCCTTATACGCAAACTGAAGAGGATCCTGGGCGTGCCTGGTTTGTGGCCTCAGATTCTGTATTATCAGCCGCTCCATGGTCTTCATCACTTCTGCTTCTAATTTTAATACAAGGGTTACTTAGGCAAGGAATACCACTTTTTGACACCAAGATTCAGGATTGCTCTGTGTCATTTCTAGTATACAGGAGTAAAGGAGAACAAAATAGATAGATAGATAGATAGATACTTTATTCATCCCCATGGGGAAATTCAACTTTTTTTTCCAATGTCCCATACACTTGTTGTAGCAAAACTAATTACATACAATACTTAACTCAGTAAAAAAATATGATATGCATCTAAATCACTATCTCAAAAAGCATTAATAATAGCTTTTTAAAAGTTCTTAAGTCCTGGCGGTAGAATTGTAAAGCCTAATGGCATTGGGGAGTATTGACCTCTTCATCCTGTCTGAGGAGCATTGCATCGATAGTAACCTGTCACTGAAACTGCTTCTCTGTCTCTGGATGATGCTATGTAGAGGATGTTCAGAGTTATCCATAATTGACCGTAGCCTACTCAGTGCCCTTCGCTCAGCTACCGATGTTAAACCCTCCAGTACTTTGCCCACGACAGAGCCCGCCTTCCTTACCAGCTTATTAAGACGTGAGGCGTCCCTCTTCTTAATGCTTCCTCCCCAACACGCCACCACAAAGAAGAGGGCGCTCTCCACAACTGACCTATAGAACATCTTCAGCATCTCACTACAGACATTGAATGACGCCAACCTTCTTAGGAAGTACAGTCGACTCTGTACTTAATCCTTAGTCCAGATCTGATGCTGCACAAAAAACACAATAAGGTAAGGAACACAATAATTAAAAAACACATAAATATACTATAAGTACATAAGATAGCTACACACACAAAATACTGGAAGAACCCAGCAGATCGGACAGCATCTATGGAAATGAATAAACACTTGGTGATTCAGGACAAGACCCTTCATCAGGACGGAGAGGGAAGGGGGAAGGAGCCAGAATTATGTGGAGGAGGGGAAGGAGGACAAGCTGGCAGGTGAGAGGTGAAGCCAGGTGGGTGGGATGGAGGATGAAGTAAGAATCTGGGAGGTGTTACGTGGAAAAGATAAAGGGCTGTAGAGGCAGGAATCTGATTGGAGAGGAGAGTGGACCATAGGAGAAAGAAAAGGAGGAGGGACACCAGGGGTGTTGATAGGCAGGTGAGGAGAAGAGGGAAGAGGCCAGAGTGGGAAATAAAGAAGATGAAAGTGGAGGCAAAAACACTACCAGAAGGAGAAGGTGATGTTCATGCCATCAGGTTGGAGGTAATCTAAAGGAGGCGTGAACCAGCATATGGGGATGAATCACATCTGAGTGTCTGTACATAAGGTGACTGACAGTAAATGATAAAGTAGTGGTGGTTGGGGGTGTAGAGGGGTGGGTTAGTGGGTGGAGGTGTTCCTCACTGCTTGGGGAAAGGAACTGTTTTTGAGTCTGGTGGTCCTGGTGTGGATGCTACATAGACTCCTCCCTGATGGGAGGGGGACCAACAGTCCATGAGCAGGGTGGGTGGGTATCACACGAGAGTAGAGAGACCACCCTCTGCAGAAGTTTCAGTGAACAGCTGATGTATAACTCTGTTAAAGTGTGGAGTGCCTGTTTTAACTCAGGGTGAAGTGTAAGTTAACGGGAGGTTTGACGTGGTGGACATCTAGGGATGGTTGCCAAAGAACCTCCGTTGAGATGGTGCAGGCGATGCTACTGAAGGCAATAAACTGTGAGTCCGGCGACAGAGAGTGGATACGGGCCATAGGTAAAGCCCTCCCCACCACTGAGGCACGTCTACAAGGAGAACTGCCCCAGAAAAACAGCATCCACCACCCAGGACATGCTCTCTTCTCACTGCTACTATACAAGAGCCTTAGATCCCCCAGCACCACATTCAGGAGCAGTTATTACCCCTCAACCATCGGGCTCTTGAACCAGAGTGGATAACTTCACTCACCTCAACACTGCAGATTCTATAACCCACAGGCTTCACTTACAACTCATGTTCCAAGTATTTGCACAGTTTGTTTAATTTTGCAAATTGGTTGTTTGTCAGTCTTTATTATTTATAGCTTTTCATAAATTCTATTGAACTTTTTTATTTTCCTGTCGTCTGCAAGAAATTGAATCTCAATAGTATGTAGTAACATATGCAAACTTTGTGAACGTTACGGGCAAGCGATATTGGCGCTGGAATGTGTGGCTACACTTGTGGGCTGCCCCTGGCGCATCCTTGGATGTGTTGCTCGTTAACGCAAACCACACATTTCCCTGTGCACTTCAGTGTAATGTGATAAATCAATGAATCTAACCTGTTTTCTATTAGAATTTGGCTCACAAAATTCAGAACGTGACAGAATAGATGTGACATTTGACATATGAAGTGCAGCAAATATATTGAACTTGACATGTAAACTGGTAAAATGTCCTATTATGTGTTTGTGGTAGTTTCTAGGTTCTAGGTTGCTAGGTACCCGGTGGAATAGCGTGCAAAGTCAGACTGGGCGTATGAGATCTCCAGTGAGATCCAATGGTCATGAAGGCAGTTTTGTAACTGTCCATGGAGAGTGAAGAACATGACGAGGCCCAGATCTAGTCATGGTCATCCACTGCACCCAAGGCAGACCCCAGCTGTGACAACCACTTGCATCGCTGGACCCAGACTTTAGCGGTTGATAGAGTGGAACTGTCCTAGCGCAAAGGCTTTTCCCCTTTAAAAACTCACGTGCAAAGGCTCCCTGTCATTGTCGGGTCGGAACAATCACCAGTTTCCTTGGTTGTATGATATTGTCATCTGTACCCCATCAGTACTGCATTGATAGCAGTGGCTGAACAAATTTTCACTACACAGAACATGTTTTCAGCTGACAAGCTATAGAACAGTACAGCACAGAATAGGACCTTCAGCATGTGATGTTGTGCCAATCTTGCAACCTACTCGAAGATCAATCTATCTCTTTCCTCCTACATAACCATTTTCCTGTCATCCATGAGCCTTTCTTAGAGTTTCTTAAATAACCCTGAAGTATCTGCCTCTGTCACCACACTCCACTGACAGGGTGTTCCACACACCCACCAGCCTCCCTCCAACACCCCCCTATACTTTCCTGCAATCACCTTAAAATTATGCCTTTTGGTATCAGCCATTTCCACCCTGGGGAAAAGTCTCAGAGTGTCCACTCGATCTGTGCCTCTTATCATCTTGTACATCTCTATCAAGTCACCTCTCATCCTCCTTTGCTCCAAAGAGTAAATCCCTAGCCTGCTCAACTTATCTTCATTAGATGTGCTCTCTACTCCAGGCAGTGTCCTGGTAGGTCTCTTCTGCACCCTCTCTAAAGCTTTCACGTCCTTCCTATAATGAGGCAATCAGAACTGAACACAATATTCCAAGTGGGGTCTAACCAGGGTGTTGTACAGCTGCAACGTTACCTTGTGGCTCTTGAACTCAATCCCCGACCAATGAAGACCAACACTTTCTTAGCACTATCAGTGTGCGTGGAAAGTTGATAGAGTATTTCTATGTCATGTGTATGTTCAATGTTCTGTGTTATGGAGTGAGTTATAGTAGGGTAAGTTTTTTACACAGAGCAGTAGGTGCATGGAACAGGTTGCCATGGGCAGTTTCTAGATAACATTCTCATCTACTTTCAATCTATTGTACTGCTGGCACTGAACACACATTGCTTTTCCTCTTGCTGACGAATTCTACATTCATAAAGCTGAGCACTGCCAGACTCAGAAACAGTTACTTGCTGGTGTACTCGATAAATCCATAATAGAATAATAACCAAAACAAATCAATGGAAGACCAAAGCAACTGGGTGTTCAAGCAGTCTGCAAAACAACAAACTGTGCAATTACAAAAAAAATAATAAATAAATATCGAGAACATGAGGCGAAGAGTCCTTGAAAGTGAGTTTATAGGATGTGGGAACAATTCAGTGATGGGGCAAGTGAAGTTGTGTGAAGTTCTCCCCTCGGGTTCAGGAGCCTGATGGTCGATGGTTGTTCCTGAACCTGGTGGTGTGTGTCCTAAGTCTCCTGTACCTTCTTCCTGATGGCAGCAGTGAGAAGACTTTGATGGCAAGGTGGGGGGGGGGGGGCCTTGGTGATGGATGGTGCTTTCGTGCAATAATGCTCTTGTAGGTGTGCTCAGTGGTGGGGAGAGAGGTGATCAGAGCCTCCATCATCTAATTCGTCCCTCCCCACCTCCAAGAACCATGACTTGATGATAAGGGAATCCTGAACAAGAGCTCCCAAGTCCCTTTGTGCCTCAGTTTTTTGTATTTTCTCTCCATTTAGAAAATAATCAACCCTTTCATTTCTTCTACCAAAGTGCATGACCATACACTTCCTGACACTGTATTCCATCTGCCGTTTCTATGCCCATTCTCCTAATCTGTCTAAGTTCTTCTGTAGCCTCCCTACTTCCTCAAAACTACCTGCCCCTCCACCTATCTTCATATTGTCTGCAAACTCTGCAACAAAGCCGTCAATTCCATCATCCAAATCATTGACATATAATGTAAGAAGAATCGTTTCTAACACAGATCCCTGTGGAACCGGCAGCCAGTCAGTAAAGGCTCCCTTTATTCCCACTGTTTGCATCCTGCCAATCAGACACTGCTTTATCCATGCTGGAATCTTTCCTGTAATACCATGAGCTAGTACCTTGTTAAGCAGCCTCAGGTGTGGCACCTTGTCAAGTACCTTCTGAAAATCCAATTGATTCTCCTTTGTCTATCCTGCTTGTTACTTCAAAGAATTCCAACAGATTTGTCAGGGAAGACTTTCCCTTGAGGAAACCATGCTGACTATGGTCTATTTTATCATGTGCCTCCAAGTACCCTGAGATGTTATCCTTAATAATCGACTCCAACATCTTCCCAACCACTGAGGTTGGACTAACTGGCCTATAGTTTCCTTTCTTCTGCCTCTCTCCTTTCTTGAAGAGTGGAGTGACATTTGCAATTTTCCAGTTTTATGGAACCATTCCAGTATCTAGAGATTCTTGAAAGATCATTACTAATGCCTCCACAATTTCTTCAGCCACCTCTTTCAGAGCCTTGGGGTGTACACCATCTGGTCCAAATGACTTATCTACCATTACCTTTCAGTTTTCCAAGAACTATCTCTTTAGTAATGGCACTTGGAACTTCCACCATACTGCTGGCATCTTCCACAGTGAATACTGATACAAAATACTTAATCAGTTTGTCCACTATTTCGTTCTCCCCAGTTACTACCTCTCCTCTTTACTATTAATAGCTAGCTTTCTTTCGAATTCCATCTTTACCTTCTTAATTACTTTTTTAGTTGCCTTCTGTTGGTTTTCAAAGCGTCCGAATCCTCCAATTTCCTACTAATCTTTGATCTATTATATGCCGTCTCTTTGGTTTTTATGTTGGCTTTGATTTATCTTGTTAGCCACGGTTGTGTCATCTTTCCTTTAGAATACTTCTTCCTCTTGGGGATGTATATATCCTGAGCCTTCCAAATTGCTTCCAGAAATTCCAGCCATTGCTGTTCTGTCATCACCCTGCCGGTGTTCTTTTCCAATCAATTCTGGCCAACTCCTCTCTCATGCCTCTGTGATTCCCCTTACTCCACTGTAATACCGACACATCTGTCTTTAGCTTCTCCTTGTCAAATTCAGGGCATATTTGATCATATTTTGACCACTTCCCCCCAAGGTTCTTTTACCTTAAAGTTCTCTAATCAATTCTGGTTCACTGCACAACACCCAATCGAGAATAACTGATCCCCTCATGGGCTCAAACATGAGCTGCTCTAAAATGCCATTTCATAAACATTCTAGAAATCCCTCCTTTTGGCATCCAGACCAACCTGATTTTCCCAATCGACCTGCATATTGAAATCCCCATGACTATTGTAACATTGCCCTTTTGGCTTGCATGTTCTATTTCTCGTTGCCGTTCATAGGCAACATCCTTACTACTATTTGGGGTCTGTATACAACTCCCATCAAGGCCTTTATACCCTTGTAGTTCCTTAGCTCTATCAGAAATGATTCAACACCTTCCGGCCCTAGGTCATCTCTTTCTAATGATTTGATTTCATTAATGTCACCCCCTCTGCCTTCTTTATCCGTTCGATACAATGCGTATCCATGGACAGTAAGCTCCCAGCTATAACCTTTCAGCTGTGATTCAGTGATGCCAATAACATCATATCTGCCAATCTGCAACTTGCTGTAAGTTCATCTACTTTATACTGTGTATTGTACACATTCAGATACTTTTCAATTTTGATGCACCATGCTCAACCTTTTGATTCCTAACTTTGTCTGAGATCTTACCAACATCTGCCTTCACGACCTCTCCACTAACTGTTCTGGCACACTCGTTCCCATCCCCTGCAACTCTGGTTTAAACCTCACCATGCAGCACTAGCAAACCTTCCTGCTGGGTATTAGTCCCCTCCAGTTCAGGTACAAACCCTCGCTTCTGTAGAGGAGCCGCCTTCCTTGGAAGAGAGTCCAGTGATCCAAAAATCTTATGCCCTCCCTCTTACACCGACTCCTTAGCCAGATGTTAAACTGTATAATCTGCCTAGCTCTGTCCTCACTGGCACGTGGCATGGGTTAGCAATCCTGAGATCACAACCCTGGAGGTCCTGTCCTTTAATTTAGCACCTAACTCCCTGAACTCCTTATGTAAAACTTTGTCACTCATCCTACCCATGTCATTGGTACCTGTATGGACCATGACTTCTGGCTGTTCACCCTCCCACTTAAGAATACTGAGGCTTCAATCCAAGATATCCCGGACTCTAGTACCTGGGAGGCAACGTACCATCTGGGAATCTCGTTCTTACCCACAGAATCTCTTGTCCATTCCTTAACTGACGTATCCCCAGTCACCACAGCATGCCTCTTCTTCCCCCGTCCCTCTGAGTCACAGAGGCAGACTCAGTGCCAGAGACTCGATCACTGTGATTTCCCTCTGTTAGTTCATACTGCACTCACCCCCACACCTCCGACAATATCCAAAGTGATAAGCCTGTTGATGAGGGGATGGCCATAGGGGTTACTCTGCACTGGTTCCTTAACCCCTTTCCCTTCCTGACTGTCACCCAGTTTCCTGTGTCATTCACCTTGGGTGTAACAATTTCTCTCTATGTCCCATCTATCACCCCTTCAGCCTCCCAAATGATCTGGAGTTCATCCAGCTCCAGCTCCAACTCTTTAACGCAGTTTGTTGGAAGCTGCAGCTGGATGCACTTCTGGCAGGCAGTGGTGGTGCTGGGATCCTGGAGGTCTCCCTGCTTTCCCACGTCCCACAAGAGGAGCATTTCACAACCCTGCCTAACATCTCTACCTCTTCTCCCGACTTTTAATGGCGGTTGACAGTCCAACTTAAAGGTGCATTACCACCACCAATTGGACTGGAGTGTGGTGTAGAGAGTTGAGCAAAAAAAAACCTACTAGTTCTTTCTCAAATGAGAACTAAACTACCCCCCAAACCCCTATGAATTTTGAATAATGAAAGACAATGTTGTGAATTAAAGTCACTTCCATAACTTTGTAAAGTTTGCCAACCCCCAAAGCTAGTAATGCAGCCTGCATTTGCTTTCTTTCAACCTTATATGCTTCACATTGTAAAAGAATGTGTCCAGCTGTTTCACAACGACGACAAAACTTGCACATCCCAAGATAAGGAATGATTAAGCATAGTATGCCCAATTCCAGGTCGAGTCAATACAATTCCTTCCCTTCTCCCATCAATCCAGCAGTTTTATGAATTCTGTAAAGGGGTCTCCCCTTATGCCCATTATCCCACAGGTATTGCCACAATCCCCTAATTCTTAGCCCCACCAATCCCTTAACTTCGGATTTGCTAAGTGAAAGATCTATATCCCAAGAAGAATTTTTAACAGTTTTTTTGACCAAACAACCAACTCGCATATTCCCCTCAACACCTCCATGTGCAAGGACCCAGAAGAGGAAGACATGTAGACTAATACTTTGAATGTGAAATAAAGTTTGAAGAGCTTCCAGCAGTAAATCTGACCTACTCGGCCCGAAACGTTGACATCGCTTCTCCCTATAGATGCTGTCTAGCCTGCTGTGTTCTACCAACATTTTGTGTGTGTTGTTTGAATTTCCAGCATCTGCAGATTTCCTCATGTTTGCTCTACTGCGAGAATGACCTTTTTTAAGACTAGTCAAAACTGAAAAAGAATCTGAATAAATCATAACTTTGCTAGGACAGATTTCCTCCACCCACTGTAAGCCCAAAATAATGGCAACTAGTTCTGCAGTATACACTGAAAAATAGTAAGACTTTTCTTTATTATTACCTGTAATTCAGACACAAAAACAGCCACACCGATATTCCCTGTAAAATTATCTTTTGATCCATCAGTAAAAATGGTTAAAATATCACAATAATTTTCCTTAACATACTGATGAACCAACAGAGTCTCAGGCGTAGCAGGATCCTTGGACTTCATGCAACCTAAAATCAACTAAGGCCAGGGGTTACCGAAAAAGCTACAGTGGGACATATTGCATTATCCAGCAAACCCATATTCCTAGCGTGATAAGAACCCATCCACCCAAAACTAAAAACACTCTTCTAGCGATATTCCCAACACTTTCAACAGGGTGGTCATTCCTCTGCCCCCTCAAGTTAATCCAGTATGTTAACAACAACTTCAGCCTCTGTAACTGTGAGGGTAATTGTCCCATTTCAACCAGTAAAGCTGAAACAGGCTATGACCCTACCGTACCACAGCATAGTCTTAAAGCTTGTGCCTGGAGATGAGCAGATATCAAGTCAAGTCAAGTCACTTTTTATTGTCATTTCGACCATAACTGCTGGTACAGTACACAGTAAAAATGTGACAACGTTTTTCAGGACCATGGTGCTACATGAAACAATACAAAAACTACACTGAACTATGTAAAACAACACAAAAACTACACTAGACTACAGATCTACCCAGGACTGCATAAAGTTCACAAAACAGTGCAGGCATTACAATAAATAATAAACAAGACAATAGGCACAGTAGAGGGCAGTAAGTTGGTGTCAGTCCAGACTCTGGGTATTGAGGAGTCTGATGGCTTGGGGGAAGAAACTGTTACAATGTCTGGTTGTGAGAGCCTGAATGCTTCGGTGCCTTTTCCCAGACGGCAGGAGGGAGAAGAGTTTGTATGAGGGGTGCGTGGGTCCTTCATAATGCTGTTTGCTTTGTGGATGCAGCGTGTGGTGTAAATGTCCATGATGGCGGGAAGAGAGACCCCGATGATCTTCTCAGCTGACCTCACTATCTGCTGCAGGGTCTTGCGATCCGAGATGGTGCAATTTCCGAACCAGGCAGTGATGCAGCTGCTCAGGATGCTCTCAATACAACCCCTGTAGAATGTGATGAGGATGGGGGGTGGGAGATGGACTTTCCTCAGCCTTTGCAGAAAGTAGAGATGCTGCTGGGCTTTCTTTGCTATGGAGCTGGTGTTGAGGGACCAGGTGAGATTCTCCACCAGGTGAACACCAAGAAATTTGGTGCTCTTAACGATCTCTACCAAGGAGCCATCGATGCTCAGCTGGGAGTAGTTGCTCTGTGCCCTCATGAAGTCAACAACCATTTGAGTACAGGAGCAGGGAGGTTCTACTGCAGTTGTACAAGGCCTTGGTGAGACCGCACCTAGAATATTGTGTGCAGTTTTGGTCCCCTAATCTGAGGAAATACATTCTTGCCATAGAGGGAGTACAGAGAAGGTTCACCAGATTGATTCCTGGGATGGCAGGACTTTCATATGAAGAAAGACTGGATCGACTAGGCTTATACTCACTGGAATTTAGAAGATTGAGGGGGGATCTTATTGAAATGTATAAAATTCTAAAAGGATTGGACAGGCTAGATGCAGGAAGATTGTTTCCGATGTTGGGGAAGTCCAGAACGAGGGGTCACAGTTTAAGGATAAAGGGGAAGCCTTTTAGGACCGAGATGAGGAAAAACTTCTTCACACAGAGAGTGGTGAATCTGTGGAATTCACTGCCACAGGAAACAGTTGAGGCCGGTTCATTGGCTATATTTAAGAGGAAGTTAGATATGGCCCTTGTGGCAAAAGGGATCAGGGGGTATGGAGAGAAAGCAGGTACAGGGTTCTGAGTTGGATGATCAGCCATGATCATACTGAATGGCGGTGCAGGCTCGAAGGGCCGAATGTCCTACTCCTACACCTATTTTCTATGTTTCTATGTTTCTATCTCTTTTGTTTTGTTCACATTCGGAGACAGGTTGTTGGCTCTGCACCAGTCTGTCAGCCACTGCAATCCTCTCTGTAAGCTGACTCGTCGTTCTTGCTGATGAGACCCACCACGGTCGTGTCATCAGCGAACTTGATGATGTGGTTCGAGCTGTGTGTTGCAGCACAGTCGTGGGTCTGCAGAGTGAACAGCAGTGGACTGAGCACACAGTCCCGGGGGGCCCCCGTGCTCAGTGTGATGGTGTTGGAGATGCTGCTCCCGATCCGGATTGATTGAGGTCTCCCAGTCAGGAAGTCTAGGATCCAGTTGCAGAAGGAAGTGTTCAGTTCCAGCTTTCCAATCAGTTTCTGAGGAATGATTGTGTTGAATGCTGAACTGAAGTCTATGAACAGCATTCGAACAGATATAAAGAAGAGAAGGGGGAAAAAAATCAAGCTTTGCTTTCTCTGAGTGAAGCCTCTCTTCGCAGAAGCCTTGAAGAGCTAAAGCCTTAAGATCACCACTCAGACCATGTCCACTCAGATGATGGTCGCTGTGCTTGCCCTTTGCCTTGTTAACCCCTAACCCGACTGACCGCTGGTCAAAGCTCTATTATGCTACCGTGAACCCCTCCTGCCTTTTATCCTTGGCTGGTGGACCTGATGAAGTCCCCTCCTCTCCATCTTGTGATGCATGGATTGGCTGCTGGCAAAACCTCTATCTTCGGGGATCTGAGGGATCCACCAACTTCAATGGGGAGAAAAAACTTACATCATTATTTACACTAAACTCGAACTCAAATTTAGCATTTCTTTCAATTATGAATGTAAGTAACAAGTCACAATAGTATCAGCAGTACCTGTGACTTTGTCGCCAACAGAAATCACCGATATATATTTAAATAGATTATTCTGAGAAGGGCCCATAGGCTTCACTGGAATGCCAAAGGGGTCCATAGCATAAAAAAGATTAAGAGCCCCTGCAGTAAAGACTGTTATGAGATGCATACTGTATGAATGTGAGGAAAGTGGAGGGATATGGACATAGTGTAGGCAGAGGAGATTAGTTCAGTTGGCCACCTGATTACTAATTTATTTGGTTCAGCACAACATTGTGGGCTGAAGGGCCTGTTTCTGTGCTGTACTGTTCTATGTTCATAGTTCTACGTTAAGAAATACCCATAGAAGGTCTAAGTAGATAGAAAGTCACACGAAGAGTGTTAAATCTCCTTGCTGCCAAAATTTGTATTTGTACTATTTTACGAGCTAAGACACGGACCAAGGTCACAGAATTGTTTATACGTGCGTCTCCTGTAGCGAACAGGCTGGTGAAATAAGAGGCTGTGTTCAGAATCATTGTTGCTAGACAGTAAGGGCCTGGTATAAGGAAATGCCACTCAGCTGTCTGTCTGAAAACTGATGCTTTTCAAACCTTGTCCTATCATGTATTTCTCTTAACACATTCTCTCCAGGCCTCTTAAGGCTGTGTTGTGTGTCCGTTTACCTCCCCCTTGTCTTTCTCAGAACAACTCGTTTGTGCTGTCGTCAGCTGTTGTTTGGTAAATGGCGAGTTAAACTGATATATCCAAGCGTAAAATCTAAAAGTCTCCCTTGTGGGCGCCTGAGGGGGGCTGTTGTTTGAAATCAACTACATATCAATTGAGCAGTAGTGAGCTTATCCAGTGATAAATTCTATTCCGCAGACATCTTATAAATTACATTTTTTTTTCACCTTGCTTCATCTCACCTCCCCAGAGGCCTTTAAACTGAAAACTATGATTGTGTTGTAGAGAAATTTTCACAGCTTGAGAGAGCCCATTAGCATCGCCATGTTTGGCTGTCCCTTCCCATCCCCCTCCCCACCGCCGTACAATCCAATATGCATCTGGTAATTTTCCTCTTCATTATCTTGGTGTTTTCTGTAAGTACAAGGTTAGATTGAATTACTGCAGGCTCTGTTGTCTATTTGCAATTCTTGTTCCTCGCCACGTCGCTAATAAATGGGCAATTTACTCAATCTTTGAAACTGTTTCTACTCGATATACCAACCATTTAATTACTCTGCTTCTCCTTACTGCCGGCTTCATTTTGTTTCAGTTCTGATTGGTTCCGAGCTCACACGTTGCCTCTTGAAGTAACTCTTGCATTCTCAGTTCTTTGATCCTGTTCTCTGTTTGCCCAGCTTTACACTCCTGTTTGGGAGGACCATAAGACACAAGAGTAGAATCAGGCCATTTGGCCCATTGAGTCTGCCCCAGCATTTCATCATGGCTGATATATTAACATCTCAACCCCATTCTCCCGCCTTCTCCCCAAAACCTTTGACATCTTCACTAAGAACCTATCAACCACAGCTTTAAATATTATCAATGACTTGGCCTCCAAAGCCATCTGTGGCACTGAATTCCACAGATTCATCACCCACTGGAAAAAAAAATTCCTGCTCATCTCTGTTCTAAAGGGACATCCCTCCATACCGAGGATGTGCCCTCTGGTTCTAACTCACCCTCTCCACGTACACTCTGTCTAGATAAGTTTCGAGGAGATGCTCCTGCATACTTATAAACTCCAGTGAGTACAGGCCCATCAAACGCACCTCACATGTTAACCCTTTCATTCCCAGAATAATTCTTGTGAGCCTCCTCTGGACCCTCTACAATGCCAAAACTTAGAAAAGGGGCCCAAAACTGCTCAAAATACTCCATGCTGTCTGACTAATGCCTTCTATAGGAGGGGCTATAGATGTGGGGATCAATGTGTATCAGACACAGTGGGGGTAAAACAGTGATTCTTTTCTGTTTCTCCAGTGTAAATCAGGGATAGGGTTGAGGGGCTGTGTCCTGAGCCCTAGGGGATTCGAGATGGGATAGGAACGAAGGGTTGCTTTGATCTTAGAGGAGCCAACTAGAAGAAGGAATTGATTGTGCAAGTTACTTAAGAGTGTGGATAAACAAAGGGACCTTGGGGTTCAAATCCATACATCCCTCAAGGTCGCTGCACAGGTTGATAGGGTGGGTAACAAGTTATGGGATGCTAGGTTTCATCAACAGGGGGATTGAGTTCAAGAGTAGAGAGGTCATGTTGCAACTCTACAAATCTCTGGTGAGACCGCACTTAAAGTATTCAACTCACAGACCTCCGTTGATACCCCTGCCCCCCCTTAACCCTTCCCTATCTATAATTTTAGTCTGGTTCTCTTTCTCTCTCTTTCTCCCCCCTCACTATAATCTCCCCCAGCCCTACCTTTCTTTCTCTCTTATTTCCCATAATTCTCCACCTTCCCCTAGCCCATTTCCCTCCAGCCTATCACTTCCCAGCTCTCTACTTCATCCCTCTCCCCACTTCTCATCCCCCCTCGACCATCCCATGTTACTTCACTCCTGATGAAGGGTTTCGGCCTGAAACATCATTATTACCTCCTCCCAAAGATGCTGTCTGGCCTGCTGAGTTCTGCCAGCATTTTGTGTTTTTACTTAGAGTATTGTGTTCAATTCTGGTCACCTCATTATAGGAAGGATGTGGAAGCTATGGAGAGGGTGCAGAGAAGATTTACCAGGATGTTGCCTGGTTTGGAGAACAAGTCATATGAAGCAAGGTTATCAGAGCTGCGACTTTTCTCTTTGGAGCGTAGAAGAATGAGAGGGGACTTGATAGAGGTCTACAAGATTATGAGAGGCATAGCTAGGGTGGATAGTCAGTACCTGTTCCCAGGGCACCGATAGCAAACACCAGAGGGCATATGTACAAAATTAAGGGAGGGAAGTTTAGGGGAGACATCAGGGGTAAGTTTTTTACACAGAGGGTTGTGAATGCCTGGAATGACTTGCCAGGGATGGTGGTGGAGGCTAAAACATTAGGGGTTTTTAAAAGCCTCTTGCACAGGCAAATGGGTGAATGAAAAATGGAGGGTTATGGGGTAGTGTGGGTTTAGTACTTTTTTTAAAGGATTATATGGGTCGGCACAACATGGAGGGCTGAAGGGCCTGTACTGTGCTGTAGTGTTCTATGGTTCTATGGAATTAATTGTGTACTTCAGGAAGAGGAAGTTGATGGAACACACACCAATCCTTCAAGGGATCAGCAGTGGAAAGGGTGAGTAGTTTTAAGTTCCTGGGTGTAATCATCTCTGAGGGTCTATCCTGGGCCCAAAGTATTGATGCCATTACAAAGACAGCAGCTATATTTCACTAGGAGTTTGAAGAAAATTGGTATGTCACCTAAGACACTCACAGATTTCTACAGATATACTGTGGAGAACATTCTAACTGGCTGTATCACCATCTGATAGAGGTGGGGGATGGGGGCACATTGCACGGCGTCAGAAAGAGCTGCAGAAAGCTGTGAACTCAGACAGCTCCATCATGGACACTAGCCTCCCTGGTATCCAGGACGCCTTCAGAAAGCAAGCCACCGTATAAGATCCCCACCACACAGGACCTGCCCTTTTCTCATTGCCACCATCAGGGAGGAGGTACAGAAGCCTGAAGACACTCACTCAATGATTCAGGAATAGTTTCTTCCCTTCCACCCTCAGATTTCTGAATGCACAATGAACCTATGAACACTACCTCATTGTTTTCTGTTTTTGGTCCCTTTTTGCACTACTAGTGTAATTTTTTTATATGATGCAGTGTACACTTCTGACTGTAACTCACAGTTTATTATTATGGACTGCAGTGTGCTGCTGCTGCAAAACGACACAATGTACGCCAGTGATATTAAACCTGATTCTGATTCCGAAAAGGTCGGTGCAACTTTGTTGGCCGAAGGGCCCCATAGTGTGCTCTCATTTTCGATATTCAATGAGGTAAGCCTCCTGATATATTGTTTCAGACCAAATAACTGTTTACTATATTGGTCAAGAATAGGGCTTTAGGACAATGTGGTTTGCACAGTTCCATTCCCACCACAAGCTGTACCACATTCCCCTCACGTTCCCTTAAACTTTTCACCTTTCACCACTAACCTATGAGTGGAGTTATAGAAACACAGAAAACCTACAGCACAATACAGGCCCTTCGGCCCACAAAGCTGTGCCAAATGTACTTACCTTAGAAATTACCTAGGGTTACCCATAGCCCTGTATTTTTCTGAGCTCCATGTACCTCTCCAGGAGTCTCTTAAAATACCCTATCGTATCTGCCTCCATCACCGTCGCCGGCAGCCCATTCCATGCACTCACCACTCTCTGCATAAAAAAACTTGCCCCTGACATCTCCTCTGTACCTACTCCCCAGCACCTTAAACCTGCGCCCTCTCATGACAACCATTTCAGCCCTGGGAAAAAGCTTCTGACCATCCACACGTAAAAATGCCTCTCATCATCTTATACACCTCTATCAGGTCACCTCAGGTTCTCTGTCGCTCCAAGGAAAAATTCCTCTGGTTCAGGAGCCTGATGATTGAGGGGTAATAACACTTCCTGAACCTGGTGGTGTGGATCCTGAGGCTCCTGTATCTTCTTCCTGATAAGGTTGTAGTCCCACCCGAGCTCACTGGGAAAAAGCCTGCTTGCATTCACCCTCATAATTTTGTGTACCTTTATCAAATCTCCCCTCAGTCTTCTACATTACAAGGAATAAAGTCCTAACCTATTCAATCTTTCGTTATAACTCAGGTCCTCCAGACCCGGCAACATCCTTGTAAATTTCCCATGAAACCCATGGACTCACTTTCAAGGGCACCCTCGGATTGTGTTGGTCCTTGACACAAAAGACATATTTCACTGTATGTTTCAACATACATGTGATGTATAGCGGTAATCTTTCATCTCTGATGGATGTTCAGCTCAGACAAACGTGCATCCTTACTCAGCCTGAAATACAGAAACAACTTTTTGTCAGAATGTGGGGAGAGCTCAAGGCAGAGAAATCTGTACAAGTTTCACTAGGAGATCTCGTCTCCCTGCTGCCATCAGGAAGGAGGTACAGGAGCCTCAGGACCCACACCACCAGGTTCAGGAACAGTTATTACCCCTCAACATCAGGAAGGAGATACAGGAGCCTCAGGACCCACATCACCAGGTTCAGGAACAGTTATTACCCCTCAACCATCAGGAAGGAGGTACAGGAGCCTCAGAACCCACACCACCAGGTTCAGGAACAGTTATTACCACTCAACCATCAGGAAGGAGGTACCGGAGCCTCAGGACCCATACCACCAGGTTTAGGAACAATTATTACCCCTCACCCATCAGGAAGGAGATACAGGAGCCTCAGGACCCACACCACCAGGTTCAGGAACAGTTATTATCACTCACCCATCAGGAAGGAGATACAGGAGCCTCAGGACCCACACCACCAGGTTCAGGAACAGTTATTACCCCTCAACCATCAGGCTCTTGAATCAGAGGGGATAACTTCACTCAGCTTCACTGACCCCAACACTGAACTGTTCCCACAACCAGTGGACTCACTTTCAAGGACTCTTCATCTCATGTTCTCAATTTTTATTTATTTGTTTTTACTCTTTTATATTTGTATAGTCAGTTGTCCTTTGCACACTGGATCTTTGTGTTTATTGTGTGTGGTCTTTCATTGATTCTATTGTGTTTCTTTGTATTTACTGTGAATGCCCGCAAAAAATGAATCTCGGGTTGTATATGGTGACGTACAGTATATATACTTTGAAATAAAGTTACTTTGAATTTTGAACCGTGAACTTTGTCAAAGTTTTTGGTGACATGCCGAATCCTCACAAGCTTCTGAGAAGGTAGAGGTGCCGTTGAGCCATTTTCTGCTGGTCCCCTGACAAGACTGCGCTCCCTTCACGGTCTGTATCCATCACAGCTGCTTGTACCAGCGCTGGTTTCAAATGTTGCTTCAGGAGAGACGAAGACTGCACTTAATGACTAAAAGCAGAGGCTGATTGTGGAGCAGAAATGTACCTGTCATTCCGACACGTAAAGTGATTCTTTTGCCCTTCATTTATATTTGATGTTATATTTTTGCTCATTGCTCTTGGTTAGAGGTGCTCCAGATCAGATGTTACACGCCATCTGGCTGGCTCTCTGCCTTTCACTGTGTCTTCAAAGGATGATGGAGGTTCCGTCACATCTCTCCCCACCACTGAGCTCATCTACACAGAGCACTGTCGCAGGAAAGCAGTGTCCATCACCAAAGACCCCACCACCAGGACACGCTCTGTTCAGGAGGTACAGGAGCCTCAGGAACCCCACCACCAGGACACGCTCTCTTCTCGCTGCTGCCATCAGGCAGGAGGTACAGGAGCCTCAGGACCCCCACCACCAGGACACGCTCTGTTCTCACTGCTGCCATCAGGCAGGAGGTACAGGAGCCTCAGGACCCACACCACCAGGTGCAGGAACAGCTATTACCCCTCAACTATCAGGCTCCTGAACCAGAGGGGATAACTTCACTCACCCAACAATGAACTGATGTTTCTTTGTATTTATTGTGATTTCCCCAAAAGAAAATGAATCTCAGGGTTGTATTTTGATATGTATTTTGATAATAAATTTACTTTGTGCTTTGAACCTTGAACCTTTTCCTGGTTATATGTCAACAACAATTAATCACTGTGTGGTTCACTAAGTGAAATTGGTGAGTTTCACTCCAAGTGAATAATGGTTGATAAGTCATGGTTTGAGACACATTTCAATTTATGTGATGTGTTTCAGTTACCTCTGGATCACTGGAGACTGAATATCATTCCTTACAGATATGTTACCTTCCACATTATCACTCAATGTCAGCAAGACCAGGGAGCTGATTATTGACTTCAGGAGGAGGAAACTAGAGGTCCATGAGTCAGTCCTCATCGGGGGATCAGAGGTGGAGAGGGTCAGCAACTGTATTCCTCAGTATTATCATTTCAGAGGACCTGTCCTGGATCCAGCACAGAAGGGTAATTACAAAGAAACCATGGCAGTACCTCTACTTTCTTAGAACTTTGCTAAGATTTGGTATGGCATCAAAAACTTTGACAAACTTCTACAGATGAGTGCTACAGAGTGGTTGACTGATATTTATTAATCATTATTATTTCTTTCTTTCCTTTTCTATTTGCCCAGTTCATTGTCTTTTGCACATTGCTTGTTTGTCCATCCTGTTGGGTGTGGTTTTTCATTGACTCTATTGCGGTTCTTGGATTTACTGTGTATGCCCACAAGAAAACAAATCTCAGGGTTATATATGGTGACATATATGTACTTCATGATAATCGTGTGGCGGATCAGGTCAGTAACCAGGTTGGATGTCCAATATAAAGTAAATTTATTATCAAAGTTCATATATGTCACCATATACTTCACTTTATTTTGGATATCCAAGCTGGCTACTGACCTGATCGGCCACACGATTATCATAAACTAATTGTGTTTTATGGTCAGATTCTTTTTGTAGCCACTTGTAAATTTCATTGCATTTGGTGTATCACCATAGAAGCCTGCCAGCTTGCTCATACGTAATGATTTAATTACTGCTGAAGATAAGGACATTCCCTGTTTCACCAGTTTCTCAGGGGACTGATTTGGAAGTCATTTGGAGTTATGTTTGCCAGGCCAGGGATAGATATAAATTTGCCACCTCTCTCATTCGAAGTGAAGATGTTATTGAAGATGACACTTTGCTAAATAGATTTTTTTATGCGGCTGACCCCAGTGGTGGTCACTTACTCCCAGTGGATTCTGTTCTCCAACAATGGAGCTGACAGATCTTGTCAAAGGTCAGCCTGTAAATACAAGGCAGTGTCACCGTGCATCTATCTGACCTGCGCCCCTTTACACTGAGGTAAGATATTTGATAACACCTAGAAATGCTCTAAGTAAATACACACTTTACCTCTTCTGATTGAAGATTTATCTCTAGTTTTTTGCTTGGTAATTGGGTCTTTTCCTTACTCTGCTCTGCTGGGCCCTTCCAGTGACTCTAATTTTCCTGGATAGCTGTCAGTAGAACATCAGACTTGTTCAAACCTGTTCAACGTTGACAGGGAAGGAAGTTTTTAAAGTGGAAAAGCCATCGCACTGAGACACCACATCGCACCACAGAGGTCCAGGTTTATTAGATGAGTAGTCATCACAACTTGGGTTCCTTCTCGATTGCAGATGATGATCATGACTTCTACTGAGCCTTGTCGTGCCCTTCACTCTGCAGGAACATTGCAGAACCATCTTCCTGGCTGTTGGAGCTCATCTGCCCAGTCCACTGGGGCTAACTTCACGTGCTTGGTCAGGCATGTCCCTGTCTCACTGGGGCATGAGGCTCCTCTCACCTGGTTTAGCCCACCTGTACTGGAGTGTGGCCGCTGTCGCATGCAAGCAGATAAGTGGAGGGACAGGAGTGAGCAGAGTGTCCAGTGGGGCCCAAAGTCAGAAAGGCCATAAGATATAGGAGCAGAATTAGGCCATTTGGCCCATCGAGTCTGCTCCATCATTTCATTGTGGCTGATCCAATTTTCCTCTCAGTACCAATCTCCTGCCTCCCCTCCATATCCACCCCCATATCCCTTCATACCCTGACCAATCAAGAACCTATCAAACTCTGCCTTAAATATACATAAAGACTTGACCTCCACAGCTGCCTGTGGCAAAGAATTCCACAGATTTACCACACTCTGGCTAAAGAAATTCTGCTTCATCTCTGTTCTAAAAGGATGCCCCTCTATTCTGAGGCTGTGTTCTCCCATCATAGGAAAGATCCTCTCCACATCCACTCTATCAAGGACTTCCATCATTCATTAGTTTTCAATGAGGTTGTTCCCGTGAGTACAGGCCAAGAGCTATCATGTCCTCTTCATATGACAAAAGTGAGTAACAGCATTTCGGTGTTCGTGTGAGTGGAGCATGATGTTTGAAAGGTAATTTCTGCTCCTGAAGCTGGAGGTGTGGGTCCTGAGGTTCCTGTACCTCTTCCTCAGGGCAGCAGCAAGAAGAGAGCATGGCCTGGACGATTCGGGTCCTCAATGATGGATGCTGCTTTCCTGAGGCATTGTCCTTTGTAGATGTGTTCAATGGTGGGGAGGGCTTCTCCTGTCAGATTCTAGCTTGTATCCATTACATTTCCGAGACTTTCCCATTCAAGAACATTTTTTTCCATACCAGGCTGTGGATTAACCAGTCAGTGCATCTGTAGAAGTTTATCAAAGTTTTGGATGCGATGCCAGATCTGTGAAAATTTCTCAGTGACTAGACCATAACACATACGAGCAGAATTAGGCCACTGCCATTTCATCATGACTGATTTATTATCTCTCTCAACCCCATTTTCTTGCCTTCTCCCCATAGCCTATGACAGCTTGAATAAGTTCATAAGACATAGGACCCCCAAGATCTGCACCTGTGGCAGCTCTACCTGGGTCTAGGCCCTAGGCTTCTGTGCTCTCGGTAATGTCCTTCCTACTTGTCACGACCTGGCCCCACACAAGTCTTCTTGTGACTTCCTTTCCAATAGGATATTGGAGGCCCTCCTTGTATATATAGATGCTCACCTATATATAGTACACTAACTCCAATAGGATATATAGGCTCACCTATATATAGTACACTAACTCCAATAGGATATATAGGCTCACCTATATATAGTACACTAACTCCAATAGGATATATAGGCTCACCTATATACAGTACACTAACTCCAATAGGATATATAGGCTCACCTATATACAGTACACTAACTCCAATAGGATATACAGGTTTACCTATATACAGTACACTAACTCCAATAGGAGAAACAGGTTTATCTATATACAGTACACTAACTCCAATAGGATATATAGGCTCACCTATATACAGTACACTAACTCCAATAGGATTTATAGGCTCACCTATATACAGTACAGTATCTCCAATAGGATATATAGGCTCACCTATATACAGTACACTAACTACAATAGGATATATAGGCTCACCTATATACAGTACACTAACTCCAATAGGATATATAGGCTCACCTATATACAGTACACTAACTCCAATAGGATATATAGGCTCACCTATATACAGTACACTAACTCCAATAGGATTTATAGGCTCACCTATATACAGTACAGTATCTCCAATAGGATATACAGGCTCACCTATATACAGTACACTAACTACAATAGGATATATAGGCTCACCTATATACAGTACACTAACTACAATAGGATATATAGGCTCACCTATATACAGTACACTAACTACAATAGGATATATAGGTTCACCTATATACAGTACACTAACTCAATAGGATATACAGGTTTACCTATATACAGTACACTAACTCCAATAGGATATATAGGCTCATCTATATACAGTACACTAACTACAATGCATCTGTGCTGCCCCTAAGCAAAGCACCAGCTGGTGAATTGTATCACAAAGTGATGAAATAAAATAGTGGCTGGTTTCTATCTCTGCTGATTCTAGGAATGAAAGGGTTAATGTATAAGGAGTGTTTGATAGTGCTGGGCCTTTACTCACTGCAGTTTAGAAAAATGATCGGGGGAGATCTCATTGAATATTGGTAGAGTGGACATGGAGAGGATGTTTCCTATAGTGGGGGAGAGTAGGACAAGGAGGAGCAGCTTCAGAATAGGAGGGGACCCATTTAGAACAGAGATGAGGAGGGGAGGAATTTCTTTAGCCAGAGGGTGGTGAATGTGTGGAATTCCTTGCCACAGGCGGCTGTGGAGGCAAGCCATTGGGTGTATTTAAAGTAGAGCATGATAGGCTCTGGATACCCAGGACACTCAGAGGAGATCCCTTTGGTAGACCCATAATTCATTGAAAGTGGCGTCCCAGGTAGTTAGGGTTATAAAGAAATCTTTTGGCACCTTGGTCTTCATTAATCAATGTACAAAGTACAGGAGATGGGATGTCATGTTGAAGTTGTATTTGACATTGGTGAGGCCTAATTTGGAGTATTGTGTGCTGTTTTATTCATCTACCTACAGGAAAGATGTAAATAAGATTGAAAGAGTATGGAGAAAATTTAGAAGGATGTTGCCAGGTCTAGGGGTTCTGAGTTATAAGGAAATCTGGAATAGTTTAGGACTTTATATCTTGGAACGTAGAAGATTGAGAGGAGATTTGATAAAAACTTATGAGGGGTATAGATAGGGTAAATGTGAGCAGGGTTTTTCTGCTGAGGTTGGGTGGGACTACAACTAGAGGTCATGGATTCAGGGTGGAAGGTGAGAAGTTTAAGGGGAAACTGAGGGGAAACTTCTTCACTCAGAGGGTCGTGGGAGTGTGGAATGAGCTGTCAGCACAAATGGTGCATGCGATCTCAATGTCAACATTTGAGACCATAAGATCATAAGATCTGCATAAGGGACCCTCAGAGGAATTCTCTAACACTGTAGATCCTGGACATAAGACCACAACATATAGGAGCAGAATTAGGCCATTTGGCCCATCGGGTTTGCTCCACCATTTCATCATGGCTGATCCAATTTTCCTCTCAGCCCAAATCTTCTGCCTTCTCCCTGTATCCCCTCCTTCACTGACCAATCAAGAGTCTATCAACCTCTGCCTTAAATATACATAGAAATCTACAGCACATTACAGGCCCTTCGACTCACAATGTTGTGCCAACCATGTAACCTACTCTAGAAACTGCCTAGAATTTCCCTAGTGCATAGCCCTCTAATTCTCCAAGCTCCATGTACCTATCTAAGAGGCTTTTAAAAGACCCTATAGTATCTGCTTCTACCACCACCACTGGCAGTGCATTCCACGCACCCACCACTCTCCACATGAGAAACTTACCCCTGACATCCCCTTGGTATCTATTTCTAAGCACCTTAAAACTATGCCCCCTCATGTTAGCCATTTCAGCCCTGGGAAAGGGCCTCTGACTATCCACACAATCAATGCCCTTCATCATCTTATGCACCTCTATCAGGTCACCTCTCATCCTCTGTCATTCCAAGGAGAAAATCCCAAGTTCACTCAGCCTATTCTCATAAGGTACGCCCTCCAACCCAGGCCACATCCTTGTAAATCTCCTCTGCTCTCTCTCTATAGTATCCACATCCTTCTTGTAATGAGGTGACCAGAACTGAACACGGTACTCCAAGGTCTGATATAGCTGATATAGCTGTAACATTACCTCACGGCTCCTGAACTCAGTCCCATGGTTGATGAAGGCCAACACACCATACACCTTCCTAACAACAACGTCAACCTGTGCAGCATCTTTGAGTGCCCTATGGACTCGGACCCCAGGATCTCACTGATCCTCCACACTGCCATTAATACTATATTCTGTCTTCAAATTTGACCTACCGAAATGAACCACTTCACACTCATCTGGGTTGAACTCCATCTGCCATTTCTCAGCTCAGTTCTGCATCCTATTGATGTCCCGCTGTAACCTCTGAAAGCCCTCCAGACCATCCATAACACCCCCAACTTTTGTGTCATCAGCAAACTTACTAACCCACCCTTCTACTTCTTTATCTAGGTCATTTATAAAAATCACAAAGAGGAGGGGTCCAGAACAGATCCCTGTGGAATACTAATAGTCACTGATCTCCATATACATGAAGACTTGGCCTCCACAGCTGCCTGTGGCAAAGAATTCCACAGATTCATTACTCCCTGGCTAAAGAAATTCCTCCTCATCTCCATTCTAAAAGGATGCCCCACTATTCTGAGGCTGTGCCCTCTGACTTAGGCTCGCCGAGCGCAGGAAACACCCTCCCCACATCCACTCTTTCAAGCTTTTCACCACTCAGTAGGTTTCAATAAGGTCAACCTCATTCTCCTGAATTCTAGTGAATACAGGTTCACAGCCATCAGACGCTCTTCAGATGAGAAGCCATTTAATCCCGGAATCATTTTTGTGAACCTCCTTTGAATCCTCTTCAGTTTCAGCACATCCTTTCCAAGATAAGGGGCCCCAAAACTGATCACACAATTCCAAACACAACCTCACCAGTGCTTTATAAACGTTATATCCTTGCTTTTGTATTCTATTCCACTTGAAATAAATGTTGACGTTGCATTTAGAGAAGTTTGGATAGGTACATGGATAGTAGGGATATAGAGGCTATGGTTCTGGAGCAGGTCGATGCAAGTAGACAGATTAAATAGTTTAGCACAGATTAGATGAGTCAAAGGGCCTGCTTCTGTGCTGTATTTCTCTATGACTATGATTTCTTTTTCTGTTTCACTCACTTGAAATGCCTCTATCAGTCAGGGTCGACCATGGTTGTGTCCTAACTATCTAGATACGCAGGCCTGAGCAAGACAGCAAGCTGATACCACGTAGCAAGCTCCCCTCTCTGCACATCTGATGAGACCGATGCAGTTTGGCACCAGCAGCATCTTAGGAGCTGCCAGTCAGCATTGAATTCATTGATAGACAGCCTTAGGGACTCCAGCTCTGGATTTGAGGTTTACTCCCAAAGCCTCTCCCATGAGTGGGTATAGCTAGAAGGCAGCGAAGGCTTGAGATTAATTTCCCTTCTCCTAGATGAGTTTCCAGCCATGACTGACGAGCCCCATCTGCCCAAAGTGACTGGTTTTAAGGTGCCAGTAACCTGCCTTTGCCCCTTCTCCTGTCAGTAGAAATGGTCTTACACCTGAAGACCAGAAGCTAGACTTGGTTGTCAGAGGCGATTTGGGGCACAGGCCATTGGGATCATTTGCTCACTTACTGAAGGAATTCTCCTCTCTCATTCATGTAGGGATCTCCAGCATACAGCCAGCATCTGGCAGTATACAGGACCAGCAAACAAACCCAGCAGTGACCAATCATTCCAACTACCATTCCCAGTGCCCTGGCATTGCCCATAGTCAGTACGTCTCCGTAAATTACTGTGCATATTCTGTGATTAATAATCACACACAACACAGAGACACCATGCTTCTTATAATGACAGTGAAAGCTGCCAAGAGGATTACCGAGGACTCCCTCTCCCTTAATCGTGACATTTTCCTGCAGCATTCTAGACAAAGGGTCCAAATCTTTGTTAAAGATCTCTACCACAATCTTTCCGACCCTCCACCATCAGGAAGGAGCCCACGAGCATCAGGACTGGAACTGCCAGACTGGGGAACAGTTTCTTCCCTCAGGCTGTGAGACTAATGAATACCCTGCCACCACCGAGGTCTCATTTCCACTACACATCCCACAATCTCTCCGACCCTCCACCATCAGGAAGGAGGTTCAGGAGCATCAGGACTGGAACTGCCAGACTGGGGAACAACTTCTTCCCTCAGGCTGTGAGACTGATGATTACCTTGCCACCACTGAGATCTCGACACCAGGACAGCGAACTGTTCACTGTATACTTGTGCCACACACTACATACATTTTGAATTCTATTTTATTAACTTATTTATGGTATTATTTAGTCTTATGTGCTGTGTGTGATATATGTTTTGTGGGAGCATTGTTGTGTGAAGTAACAGTTTCATTCAGTTGTATCCATGTGCAGTCAGATGGCAATAAACTTGAGCTTGTACAGACGAGAAGTGACTGGATAGAGGTGTACAAGATGATAAGAGGCATAGATCGAGTGGATAGACAGACTTTTACCCAGGGTGGAAATGGCTTATACAAGGGAGGCAAATTTTAAGGTGACTGGAGGAAAGTATAGGGGGCACGTCAGAGATAAGTTCTTTTACGCAGAGTGGTGTTGACATGGAATGCTCTGTCAGGGGTGGTGGTACAGCCAGATACATCAGGGACATTTAAGAAACTCTTTAAGACACCAAGACATCTGGGATTCAGATCCAGAACTACAATCCACATTAGGAGTAATCTGTGGAATTCTCTAATGGCACTTGGATGATAGAAACATGGAGGACTATGTAGGAGGGAAGGGTTAGGTTGATTTTACAATGGGTTAAAGGATTGGCACAACATTATGGGCTGAAGGGCCTTTACTGTGCTGTAGTGATTTGAGTTCTATGTTCTATTTTCTATGTTCTTAAACAAATATCTCCACCAACAACAATTTTTTATTTACTATTGGCCGATGAATTACCTCTCTTCGAGGATTCATTCATCACACTTTTATCGTCTCAAACTGTGTTTAGGGTTGAATATTCTGTCAGTATATCAGCATGCAAGGGAGAGAGTGCAGAGGAAATCAATATGAGGGAGGTAAAAATGACTTCTGAAACTTCATTATTTTACACAATGAATTACTGTCTCGATGAATGTCTTCCAATATGGCACTTCAATTGGAAACAGATCTCTCAGATATGAAGAAATTGATTGCAGTGATTTCACTGAAACTTATGCACAATTCCAATTATTACCTCACTCAAGGGGACTCTGTAGAATTCTCTAACACTCTGTTTTCTGGACATCTGGGATTCAGGGCCATGATCACAATACACATGAGGAGTAATCTATGGAATTCTCCAACACTTTTTCCTGGACATCTGGGATTCAGGGCCATGATCACAATACACATGAGGAGTGATCTATGGAATTCTCCAACACTTTTTCCTGGACATCTGGGAGTTGGGTCCATGATGGCAATCCGCTCAGAGGAATTCTCTAACTCTGTTTCCTGGACATCTGGGATTCAGGTTCTGTGCTAAACTATGTATACCTGTCTGGACAAGCCCCTCTGCTGACTGCTCCTGTGGCTCCTCCCACAGACCCCTGTATAAAGGCGATTGGAGGCACTGCTCCTCCCTCAGACTCCAGGATGATGTGTGGTGGTCTCTTGCTACTAATCGTGGTCTCTTGCAGATAATAAAAGCCTATCGTTTGCCTCCCATCTCCAAGAGTTATTGATGGTGCATCAGGTTCATAACTACAATCCACATAAGGGGTATTTAGAGGAATTCTCTAACACTGAATTTCCTGGACATAAGACCACAACATATAGGAGCAGAATTTGGCCAATTGGTCCATCAAGTCTGCTCTCTTATTTCATCCTGGCTGATCCAATTTTCCTCTCAGCCTCAATCTCCTGCCTTCTCCCCATATTCCTTCATGCCCTGACCAATCAAGAATCTATCAACCTCTGCCTTAAATATACATAAAGACTTGGCCTCCACAGCTGCCTATAGCAAAGAATTCCACAGATTCACCACTTTCTGGCTAAAGAAATTCCTCCTCAACTCCATTCTAAAGGGACAGCCCTCGAATCTGAGATTGTGCCATCTGGTCATCACAGGAAGCATCCTCTCCACATCCACTCTATCAAGGCCTTTCACCATTAGGTTTCAATGAGGTCGCCCCCACCATTCTTCTGAATTCCAGTGAATACAGGCCCAGAGCCAATCAAAAACATTTCATAAGACAAACCATTCAATCTTGGAATAATTTTTGTCAATGTTCTTCAAATCCTCTCCAGTTTCAGCAGATCCTTTCTAAGATAAGGGGCCCAAACCTGCTCCCAATACTCCAAGTAAGGCCTCACCAGTGCTTTATAAAGTTTCAACATTACATCCTTTTATGTTCTAGTCCTCTTGAAATGAATGCTAACATTGTGTTTGCCTTACTCACCACAGACTCAATCTTCAAATTAACGTTAGGGAATCCTGCACAAGGACTCCCAAGTCCCTTTGTGTCTCAGTTTTTTTTTGTATTTTCTCTCCATTTAGAAAATAGTCAACACTTTCATTTCTTTTACCAAAGTGTCTGACCATACACGTCATGACACTGCATTCCATCTGCTATTTCTTTGTCCATCCTCCTAATCTGTCTAAGTTCTTCTGTAGCCTCTCTACTTCTTCAAAACTCTTTGTGGCAAAGAGTTGTCACAAAAACCTTGTGTGGCAACTTGTCAAAAGCCTTCTGAAAATCCAAGTACACAACATCAACCGATTCTCCTTTGTCTATCCTGCTTGTTATTTCTTCAAAGAATTCCAACAGATTGTCAGACAAGATTTTCCCTTGAGGAAACCATGCTGACTACAGCCTATTTTATCATGTACCTCCAAGTACCCTGAGACCTCATCCTTAATAATCAACTCCAACATCTTCCCAACCACTGAGGTCAGACTAACTGGCCTATAGTTTCCTTTCTTCTGCCTCTCTCTCTCTTCTTGAAGACTGGAGTGATATTTGCAATTTTCCAGTCTTCCGGAACCATGCCAGAATCTAGTGATTCTTGAAAGATCATGACTAATGCCTCCACAACCTCTTCAGCCACCTCTTTCAGAACCCTAGGGTGTACACCATCTGGCCGGTGACTTATCCACCTTCAGACCTTTCAGTTTCCCAAGAACCTTCTCTGTAGTTATAGTAACTTCACACACGATTCATGTCCCCTGACACCTGGTACTTCCACCATACTGCTGGTGTCTTCCAAGTGGACTTATGCAAACTTGTTTGGTTTGTCTGACATTCATTGTCCTGCATTACTACCCCTTCAGAATTGTTTTCCAGTGGTCCAATCTCCACTCTCATCTCTCTTTTACATTTCATGTATCTGAAGAAACTGTTGGTATCCTCCTTAATATTATTGGCTATCTTACTTTCATATTCCATTTTTACTTAATGACTTTTTAGTTGCCCTCTGTTGGTTTTTAAAAGCCTCTCAACCTTCTAACTTCCCACTAATTTTTGCTTTATTATATGCCATTTCTTTGGCTTTTATGTTGGCTTTGACTTCTCTTGTTAGCCGCGGTTGTGTCATCTTGCCTTTAGAATACTTCTTTCTCTTTGTGATGTATATATCCTGAGCCTTCCAAATGGCTTCCAGAAATTCCAGCCATTGCTGCTCTGCCATCATCCCTGCCAGTGTTCTTTTCCAATCCATTCTAGCCAACTCCTCTCTCATGCCTCTGTGATTCCCCTTACTCCACCGTAATACTGATACATCTGACTTTAGCTTCTCCTTCACAGATTTTAGGGTGAATTTGATCATATTATGATCACTTTCCCCTAACGTTTCTTTTACCTTAAGCTCTCTAATCAATTCTGGTTCATTGCACAACACCCAATCCAGAATAGCTGATTCCCTAGTGGGCTCAACCATGAGCTGCTCTAAGAAGCCATCTCATCGGCACTGTAGAAACTCCCCGTCTTGAAATCCAAACCAACCTGATTTTCCCAATCTAACAGCATATTGAAACCCCCATGACTATTGTAACATTGTCCTTTTGGCATGCATTTTCCATCTCCCATTGTAATAGTAGGTCACACACTTACTACTGTTTGGGGGTCTGTATTCAATTCCCATCAAGGTCTTTTTACCCTTGCAGTTCCTTAGCTTGATCCACAATGATTCAACCTCCTCCAACCCTATGTCACCTCTTTCTAATAATTTGATTTCATTTTTTACCTACAGAGCAACACCACCCCCTCTGCCTTCCTGCCTGTCCTTTTGATACAATGTGCATCCTTGGACGTTAATCTCCCAGTTATAATCTTTCAGCCATGATTCAGTGATGCCTACAACATCATACCTGCCAATCTGTAACTGTTCTGCAAGTTCATCTACCTTATTCCATATTCTGCACGCATTCAGATACAACACCTTCAGTCCTGTATTCACCCTTCTCGATTCTGTCCACCTTTTACGTTGCAATTCATCTCGTTGACTCTGTTTGTAAACCAGCTACCTCATCTTCACCACTATCATCCACCTTTCCTGTGATTCTTCTTGCATTGAAATATACACAGCTCAGGATACTAGTCGCACCATGCTCAACCTTTAGATTGCTGATCTGTCTGAGTTCTTACCAACATCTTCCTCCACAACATCTCCACTAACTGTTCTGGCACTCTGATTCCCATCCCCTGCAACTCTGGTTTAAATCCCGCCGTGCAGCATTAACAAACCTTCCCGCTAGGATATTAGTCCCCTCCAGTTCAGGTGCAAACTATCCCTTCTGTACAGGTTTCATCCCACAAGAGACCAATGATCCAAAAATCTTATGCCCTCCCATCTACACCAACTCCTTAGCCATGTACTAAACTGTTAATCTTCCCTGTTTTGGCCTCACTAGCATGTGACGCGGATAGCAATCCTGAGATCACATCCCTGGAGATCCTGCCCTTTAACTTAGTACCAAACTCCCTGAACTCCTGATACAGGTCCTCACCACTTGTCCTACCCATGTCATTGGTACCTACATGGATCATGACCTCTGGCTGTTCACCATCCCAATGAAGAATGCTGAGGACTCAATCCGACATATCTCGGAACCTGGCACCATCTGGGAATATCGTTCTCGCCCACATATCCTCCTGTCCGGTCCCTGAACTAACAAATCCACTCTCACTGCATTGTGTCTCTTCTCCCCCCTTCCCTTCTGAGTCACAGAGGCAGACCCAGTGCCAGAGACCCCACCACTGTGACCTTCTTCTCTTAGGTCATTTCCCCCTCGATAGTATTCCCTGTTGTTGAGGGGGATGGCCAGGGGGTTACTCTGCATTGGGTCCTTAACCCCTTTCCCTTCCCTGACTGTCACCCAGTTTCCTGTGTCATGCACCTTGGGTTTAACTACCTCTCTATATGTCCATCTATCACCTCTCAGCCTCCCGAATCATCTGGTGTTCATCCAGTTCCAGCTCCAACTCTTTAACGTGGTTTGTTGGAAGCTGCAGCTGGATGCACTTCTCTCGGTTGTGTGGTCAGGGACGCTGGAGGTCTCCCTGCCTTCCCACATCCTGCAAGAGGAGCATTCCAGCATCCTGTCTGGCATCCCTACTGTCCTGGCTGAGTAGTTACAAAAAAGAGAAGGGAAAAGACTGTAGCTTTTCTTTCCTTTGCTTTTGCTCTCTGAAGCCTCTCTTAACTGAAGTCTTGAAGAGCTAATGTCTTAGGATCACCGTTCTGACTCTGTCCACTCCGACGACGGTCGCTGCCCTTGTCCCTGCCTTCCTCGAATTTACTTTTACTAATCAATCCCAAACACCGACCGATCGATAGTCAAAACTCTTTTTCATTGCTGTGACCCACAGTTGCCTTTTTATCCTCGGATGGTGGACCTGATTGAAGTCTTCTCCTTCCAAAATTCTGATGTCCATATTGGTCGCAGGTCAAACCTCTTTTCTCTTTTAGGTTTCATGACTACAATCCACATTAGGAGTACTTTGAGGATTTCTCCTACACTGATCCCTGGACATCTGGGATTCAGGTCCATGACTACAATACACATACTCAGGTCATAATTACTGACAATCACTTGGGGGAAATTACAGGATAGGCAGTGAAACACTCTCTGAAAGAATGGGGGAACATAGAACACCATGGCATAGTACAGGCCCTTCGGCCCACGATGCTGTACTGACTTTTTAACCTACTTCAAGATCAATCTAACTTTTCCCTCCCTCATAACCCTCCATTTTTCTATCATCCATGTGCCTGTTTAGGAGTCTCTTAAATGCCCCTGATGTACCTGCCTCTAACACCTGGCAGAGTGTTGCATGCACAGAGCACTCTCTGTGTAAGTTAATAAAAAAAGGAAACAAAAATATAAAATATGCCATACTTATTGACTGCCCCCTGCTCAGTATTAGCTATAAATAAATCAATACTAGCCAACAGAATAGATGCTGTTGCTTTAATAGGACGAGATATGAAGCAGACACTTGCCTGTTCCCCGATGGTGTTCGCTGTTGTGACAAACATTCCCATCAATCAGACCCCGGATTCCTGTGGGCAATGGTGGAATGAAGATGGTCAGAGAAACATGAGAGGAAGGCAGTGCCGAATTGCTCGAGTTGTTTAAAAGATATTGGAAATGACTCAATTTACCTGTGGCTTGCCAGAACTTAGATACTCGTTTTAAATGAAGAAAATATCCCTTCTGATTATTTATTTATATTTAGCTCCTCAATGCAGTCAGCGTGAGAGGCCTGGAGGGAAAGTATTGAAAATGCAGTTGCTTGTAATGCCGTCTTCTCTTCTCTCTGCTCGTGAGCTCAGTGGGAATGGGGCCAGCCTGGCTCAGATGCATTGAGACTCTTACTTCAAACCACATGCACTCTTTTCTAGTTCAAAGTAAGTTTATTGTTGAAGTACATATACGTCACCATATACAACCCTGAGATTCAGTTTCTTGCAGGCATTCACAGTAAATACAAAGAAACACAATAGACTTATTGAAAGACTGTACCCAATAAGACAGGTAAACAACCAGTGTGATAAAGGCAAAGTGTCCGATACAAAAAATATAAAATAAAGATCATAAACAAGCAAGAACAACTTACTTAACAGGTATAGTCATAGGTACAGCACAGCAGACAGAAATCGGTAAGTGAAGAACACCAGAAACGTGCTGAATTAAAAGTGGAAATTGAAGGACTATGGAACATGAACAGGGTGCACATTGTCCCAATAGTAATATCGACAACTGGCATCATCCCAAAGTCACTACACAGTAGTATTAGACAATTAGGACTACACAGTAATATTTATGTAAATCTCAAGAAAACCACAAAATTAAACACCACTGGAATAACCTGAAAGTTCCTAGCAATTGAGAAAGGAGTGTGCTTGGCTATGCCCGTATCTCAGACTTTACCAGCTCGAGCTGAGAATAAATAAAAACACAACAATAATAATACACAAACAAGCAGTAAGTATTGAGAACATCAGATGAAGTGCCTTTGAAAGTGAGTTCATAGATTGTGATAATCTAACCACAAGCAAGAGAAGATCTGCAGATGCTGGAAATCCAAGCAACACAAACAAAATGTTGGAGGGATTCAGCAGGCCAGGCAGTATCTATGGAAAAACGCACAGTTAACGTTTCGGGCTGAGACGCATCCTGCAGAAGGATCTCGGCCCAAAACATTGACTGGACTCTTTTCCTTAGATGCTGCCTGGCCTGCTGAGTTCCCCCAGCATTTTGTTTGTATTCCATAGGTTGTGGGAACAGTTCAGTGAAGGGGTTTCAAAGATTGAAATCACAGGACGTGGGTTTTCCTTATACATCCCCTCAGATGCTGTCTTATTGCTGTTTTACTGATATATTTTGTGCCCTCATATGTACCGGGGGTGAAAGCGTTGTACAGCATGCGAACAGTCCCTTCGACCCAAGTCATCCGTGCTAACCAGGTTCTCTCCTTGAATATAGAAGAGAGAATATTGTCAGAACAATGGACACTGCCACCCAGTTTGGGTGCTCTCGCAAATGGGCAGCTGAAAGAAGACGGCAATATCCCGGCTTACCACGATGTTACACCTCTCCAGGTTCCTGGGAGGGGGATTCCTGATTTAGATAGACGTTGTTAATTTATTCAGTTCTGGGGTACTGCTTTTGAGCCATAGAGATGGCATTAGCTTTTGGTTAGTTTGAGAGGTTCCAGTTAGCAGCCCTGTTGGCCAAGTGTTTATTATTTTCTCTATTCTGAACAGTTCTTATTAAAACTCAGTGAACGGTTCCATGTCCCTCCCTCTGCACTTGGGCAATTACTGAACTTGAGTCGAACATAGAATATAGAACATAAAACACAGAACATTACAGTACAGTGTAGACACTTCAGCCCACAATGTTGTGCTGTCTTTAACCCGCTCTAGAACAGAATGGAACTTTATCGTCGATGCTGACGATGAGATTGCAGTGTTACTCCAGTCTGTGCAAAAACAGATACTTACAATGCATGTGGTATGGCTTAATTTTTTAAAAATATCATATTTACATACAGCAAGTGAGTTTGAATAGAATCATTCTAACCCTTCCCTCTTACATAGCCCTCCACTTTCCTATCATCCATCTAGGAGTCTCTTAAATGTCCCTAATATATCTTCCTCTACCACAATCTCCCTCTAAACCTTCCCTATCTATATATCTATGGAAATAACATTTATTTATTTAATTTAATTTAATTTAGAAATACAGCACGGAATATGGCCTTCCAGCCCTTTAATCTGTGGCACCCAACAAACCCCAATTTAACCCTAGCCTAATCAAGGGACAATTCACAATGACCAATTAATTACCCATATAACCATATAACAATCACAGCACGGAAACAGGCCATTCCGGCCCTCCTAGTCTGTGCCGAACTCTTAATCTCACCTAGTCCCACCTACCCGCACTCAGCCCATAACCCTCCACTCCTTTCCTATCCATATACCTATCCAATTTTACCTTAAATGACACAACTGAACTGGCCTCTACTACTTCTACAGGAAGCTCATTCCACACAGCTATCACTCTCTGAGTAAAGAAATACCCCCTCGTGTTTCCCTTAAACTTTTGCCCCCTAACTCTCAAATCATGTCCTCTCGTTTGAATCTCCCCTACTCTCAATGGAAACAGCCTATTCACGTCAACTCTATCTATCCCTCTCAACATTTTAAATACCTCGATCAAATCCCCCCTCAACCTTCTACGCTCCAATGAATAGAGACCTAACTTGTTCAACCTTTCTCTGTAACTTAAGTGCTGAAACCCAGGTAACATCCTAGTAAATCGTCTCTGCACTCTCTCTAATTTATTGATATCTTTCCTATAATTCGGTGACCAGAACTGTACACAATATTCCAAATTTGGCCTTACCAATGCCTTGTACAATTTTAACATTACATCCCAACTTCTGTACTCAATGCTCTGATTTATAAAGGCCAGCGTTCCAAAAGCCTTCTTCACCACCCTATCTACATGAGACTCCACCTTCAGGGAACTATGCACTGTTATTCCTAGATCTCTCTGTTCCACTGCATTCCTCAATGCCCTACCATTTACCCTGTATGTTCTATTTGGATTATTCCTGCCAAAATGTAGAACCTCACACTTCTCAGCATTAAACTCCATCTGCCAACGTTCAGCCCATTCTTCTAACCGGCATAAATCTCCCTGCAAGCTTTGAAAACCCACCTCATTATCCACAACACCTCCTACCTTAGTATCATCAGCATACTTACTAATCCAATTTACCACCCCATCATCCAGATCATTTATGTATATTACAAACAACATTGGGCCCAAAACAGATCCCTGAGGCACCCCGCTAGTCACCGGCCTCCATCCCGATAAACAATTATCCACCACTACTCTCTGGCATCTCCCATCTAGCCACTGTTGAATCCATTTTATTACTCCAGCATTAATACCTAACGACTGAACCTTCTTAACTAACCTTCCATGTGGAACTTTGTCAAAGGCCTTGCTGAAGTCCATATAGACTACATCCACTGCCTTACCCTCGTCAACATTCCTCGTAACTACTTCAAAAAATTCAATAAGGTTTGTCAAACATGACCTTCCACGCACAAATCCATGCTGGCTACTCCTAATCAGATCCTGTCTATCCAGATAATTATAAATACTATCTCTAAGAATACTTTCCATTAATTTACCCACCACTGATGTCAAACTGACAGGTCTATAATTGCCAGGCTTACTTCTAGAACCCTTTTTAAACAATGGAACCACATGAGCAATACGCCAATCCTCCGGCACAATCCCTGTTTCTAATGACATCTGAAAGATCTCCGTCAGAGCTCCTGCTATCTCTACACAAACTTCCCTCAAGGTCCTGGGGAATATCCGGTCAGGACCCGGAGATTTATCCACTTTTAAATTTCTTAAAAGCGCCAGTACTTCCACCTCTTTAATTGTCATAGGTTCCATAACTTCCTTACTTGTTTCCCACACCTTACACCATTCAATATCCTTCTCCTTAGTGAATACCGAAGAGAAGAAATCGTTCAAAATCTCTCCCATCTCCCTCGGCTCCACACATAGCTGACCACCCTGATTCTCTAAGGGACCAATTTTATCCCTCACTATCCTCTTGCTTTTAATATAACTGTAGAAGCCTTTCGGATTTACTTCCACCTTATTTGCCAAACCAAACTCGTAACTTCTTTTAGCTTTTCTAATCTCTTTCTTAAGTTTCCTTTTACATTCTTTATATTCCTCGAGCAATTCCTTTACTCCATGCTGCCTATATCTATTGTAGACTTCCCTCTTTTTTCGAACCAAGTTTCTAATATCCCTTGAAAACCATGGCGCTTTCAAACCTTTAACCTTTCCTTTCAACTGAACAGGAACATAAAGATTCTGTACCCTCATAATTTCACCCTTAAATGACCTCCATTTCTCTATTACATCCTTCCCATAAAACAACTTGACCCATTCCACTCTCTCTAAATCCCTGCGCATCTCCTCAAAGTTAGCCTTTCTCCAATCAAAAATCTCAACTCTAGGTCCAGTCCTGTCCTTCTCCATAATTATATTGAAGCTAATGCTATTGTGATCACTGGACCCGAAGTGCTCCCCAACACATACATCTGTCAGCTGACCTATCGCATTCCCTAACAGGAGATCCAACACTGCCCCATCTCTAGTCGGTACTTCTATGTATTGTTGCAAAAAGCTATCCTGCACACATTTCACAAACTCTAAACCATCCAGCCCTTTTACAGAATGAGTCTTTGGGCTGTGGGAGGAAACCACAGCTCCGGGAGGAAACCTACACGTTCTGTGGGGAGGACGCACAGACTCCTTTCAGATAGCGCTAGAACTGATCTCTGAACTCTACTGGCCTGAGCCGTAATCACAGCGAGCTACCGCTACACTACTGTGCTGCACGGTTTAAATGTTGTAACTATACATAGCTTCCTCCGGCAGCTCATTCCATTTACCCACTAACCCCTGCGGGAAAAAGAGTTCCTCAGGCCCATGTTAAAGCTTTTGCTCTCTCATTTTTAACCTCAGTGTTTAACCTGGCTTGGACCAACCACAGAGATTATTCCAAAGAATTCACTTCGAACTGGAACTGATTTAACGTCGTCTCATGTCCTGAGATACTGTTCACACAGATCAAATCACTATACAAGTTGCAACAATACCAGAATGCAAAATAAACTGTCACAGCTAGAGAGAAAGTGCAGCACAGATAGACAGTAAGGAGGCAGGTTGTGAGGTGAAGAATCCAGCTTATTGAACGAGGGAAATATTCAAGTCTGATAGCAGCAGAACAGAAGCTGTCCTGGAGCCTGGTGGTTCGTGCTTTCATGCTCTTGTATCTTCCACCCGGTGGGAGAGTGGGAGAGGGGAGAATGTCCGGGTGGGACGGGTTTTCATGCTCTTGTATCTTCCACCCGGAGGGAGAGTGGGAGAGGGGAGAATGTCTGGGTGGGACGGGTCTTCAGCTACGCTGGCTCCTTCTCTGAGGCTGTGGGAAGTGTAGACTCACCTTTATCCTCCTGAGGAAGTAGAGGTGTTGGTGAGCTACGTGGTTGGACCAGGACAGGCTATTGGTGATGTTCACTCCCTAGGAGCATGAACCATCTGAATCTCAGCAGCTGCTGTAGACTGGAGCCTGAGCAGCTCTCCTGTTGTGTTGACATTGTTGGAAAGGCTGTGGTCAGGACAGCGTGTCACTAACAGGTGAATCGACGTCACTGATTGCTATCCACGAAAGCGTCTGGGAAGGGACCTCACTCCTCTGGACTAGAAAGTAAGTTTAACTTCGCCATGGGCAGTCCGGAGTCTGGCTGTGAAATTAGGAGGTTTGGGCAGCCCCATCCTGTAAAAGCACAGTGCCCCAGAAATGCTAGTAGCAGCTCTGAAGACCTCCTCCCTGGGGGAGGTAAGATCTCTGCCTAGAAGGCGTAAAGATGGGCGACACCTGGACTGTCAGCGGCCTGCACTCTAGTAGGCTTAAGAAGAAGAAGAAGAAGAAGAAGAAGAAGGAGAAAGTAAGTTTAGAAATAGAGCCTGACGGTGCTCACATGAGAGTAAAGTCACAGAAAATCACCAGGACAGTGAGCTGACCCCAAATCTTTTCAGTTCTTCATCCATATGGCCTTCCTCCCATCCGGTCAGAATGTCCGGTGTTCACTAATGACTGACAGAGGGCAGAGTGTAGGATGATGGCGCCTAACCATGACTCCTTTACTTGAATCTTTGGAAACAGCTCTAATTCTATCTTTAATATCTCCTTTTCACCTTTTCAGGGTTCTTTTGAAGACCCTGACCTGGAGTTACACATTGACTATGATCCTTTGCAGGAAAGTAACCGGCTCTCAGGACCTCATGACCAGCCACTTTTCGATATGCCAAGGACACAGCCTGGAGGACTAGCGTGCCTTCAGAGTGCCGGATTTTCGTGGCTCTGGAGGCAGCAGATTCGAGGTCGGTGATGCTGCCAGGTGTGTCGTGGGAGTACACGGGAAGATCGAAAGCAGCGAGCTGGCTGAATGCCCAGAGACCCGAGATCTTCGGGCGCAGAGCTCGGAAAAAGTGACGCAGCAGACTTTTAACATCGTACGTCAGCGAGTTGCTTGTGATGTCTCCCGTCTCGCTGTGAAATGAGGATACCTCTTTTTCCCTTATTAGGGAGGGAGAGAGCCTGTGGTATGTTGGATTACCGGGTGAACAAGCAATCTTTGGGGTTCAGCAAGTCTGTGTCTTCATTGATGCTTTGCTGCACGCGTGAGTGCTCGGTGGAGGGTGCCAATGCTTTGTTGCTGGTGGGAGGGCGATGCACCATCAATAACTCTGAGACGTGAGGCGAGATATCGGCTTTTATTGGCTGGAAGAAAGCACAAACAGCAGCAAGTGACCACCACACAACATCCTGGAGACTGAGGGAGGAGCAGTGCCTCCAATCGTCTTTATACCGGGGTCTGTTGGAGGAGCCACAGTCAGTGGGAGGAGCCACAGGAGCAGTCAGCGGGGGGGGGGGGGGGGGCGTGTCCAGACAGGTATCTGTAGTTCACCACACCCACAACCCAGTGTTTCACAATCGCCTTTATACCGGGGTCCGTGGGAGGAGCCACGGTCAGTGGGAGGAGCCACAGGAGCAGTCAGTGGGGGGGGGGGGGGGTGTCCAGACAGGTATCTGTAGTTCACCACAGAGGGGGTCATCACTTTGCTGTTGCTTGTGCGTGGGAGGGGGAGCTGGGGGGGCTTTGGGGTTCTAACATTTAACTGTCATTCATTCTTTGGGGCACGCCTCTGTTTTTCAGGATGTACCGTATATTGTATAATTTCTCTGCCATTAAATGTACCTGTTGAACCTGTTGACAATAACCTTTCTCTCATACGGTCATAATGTTGGCTGTTTGCTCATGACATCATAATAACACCCTTTCTCCCATACTGTCAGAATGGTGGATGTTCAGTAATGATATCGTGATATTCAGCACCATTCACATGCTTTCAAAAAGCAAAGCAGGCTGGGCCATTCAGCAAGACCCACAACGTCAATTCCAGCAATGGAGAATATAAACATCCACACCAGACAGTCACAATAGCCAATAACAGTGACTATTGTGTGTCCTCCGTCACTCTGTCATACACAGAAACTCAGTGGTGTCCAACCACGTGCTATCCTCGCTCGAGGAGCTGGGACCCAGTTCATCCTCTTCTGACTCTCGTACAAGGCACAGCTGCAGAGGATGATGGAATACACTCAACTTCCTGGGGTGAATGCTGGACTTACCCAGGCATGATTGACAACATTGCAAACCATATCCCTCTGTCTCTCCCTCTATCTCTCTCCCCCTCTCTCCCTCTCCCTCTTTCTCTCTCCCCCTCTCTCCCTCTCCCTCTTTCTCTCTCCCCCTCTCTCCCTCTCCCTCTTTCTCTCTTTTTAACCCACTCTCTCCCTCTCTCTCAGTGTCTCCCTCTTCCTTTCTCTCCCCCCCTCTCTCTTTCTCTCCCTCTCCCCCCTCTCTCTCTATCCCTCTTTCTATCCCATAGGACGGGAGACAATATGGCGAAGTGGGGTTTAAAGACCAGTGAATCCTGTGAGTGTGGCGAAAGGGCGCAGAACATTGAACAACTGCCCACTCTCAGCTGATTTAACCGACACTGACATCAACGAAACAACACTAGAGTGGCTGTCTGTTCGGTGTGACAAGCTATGAATCTCCCTCTCCCTCTCCCTCTTCCCCCCACTCCTCTATCCCTCTTTTTCTGTAATCACCTGCAGTTACTCCTGTGGCCAGAGGTCATCTCAGTTCAAGCTGGAGCCCGTCTAAAAGGAGCATACAGCACAGGCTGGGAAACTGCGTGCTATGTTCCAAGCTCCCATGGACAGCTGTACCTTTTGATGGGAAAGGCAAGATGCAAGGTTTCACAACAGTGCCCTAGAAATCAGACTGCATCTATTTTTCATCACAAAGATATTATTGGGAAACATGAGAGACACTGAGAATCCACAGAAATACATACTGTGTCACTCAGCAGGTCGGGCAGCATCTACGGAGGGGAATAAACTGAGGCCCCTCATCAGGACTGAAAAGGAAGGGGGAAGGAGGCAGAATGAGAAGATGAGAGGGGGGAGGAGGACAAGCTGGCAGGTGATCGGTGAGACCAGGTGAGGGGGAAGGTGGGTGGGTGGGAGAGGGAGAAATGAAGGATGCCCTCTTCTCATTACTACCATCAGGGAGGGGGTACAGGAGACTGAAGACACACACTCAGTGAACAGTTTTTTCCCCATTTGCTATCAGATTTGTGAATGATCCATGAACACTACCTCACTATTTTGCTCTCCTTTTGCACCACTTATTTACGTTTTATATTCTTATTGTAATTGATATTGTTTATGTCTTACGCTGTAGTGTTGCCACAAACATTTCACCTGATAATAAACCTGATTCCGATTCTAATTCGGGACATCCCAAAGTCCGTTTCTTCATTTGTTTTTGCAAAATTATCATCTCTGTGAATATAATTAAAGGTAAGAGGTACCTTCCTCCCACAAACACGTGCGAGTACACAACAAACAGTTAATTGTGTAAAGTCAAGCACAGCTAAAGCATTTCAGTGAGCCACCAGGAGTAACGGGAGAGTTTCACTTCAACTTGATGGATTGTGCGAACCACCCCTACCTGCCTCCTTGCCGACACATGCCCCAGGTGCTCAGGAATGGGAATTTTATCCATGACTACAAGAGTGGCTCCAACTGTGAAAATGAATAAGCTCGGGAGAGGGCTGCCTGTGCCAGCCGAGCCCCCCTTTGTTAAGTATTGAATTCTGTTGATGTTTGTCAAATGCAGTTCTTTTTATGCTTGAACTTAAGACTGCATCCACTTTGAGAAGAGTAGGATAAAAGCAAGGATGTAATGCTGAGGCTTTATAAGGCATTGGTCAGACTGTACTTGTGTATTGTGAGCAGTTTTAGGCTCCTTATCTAAGAAAAGATGTGCTGGCGTTGGAGAGGCTTCAGAGAGAAGGTTCCCAGAAATTAAAGGGTTAATATATGAAGAGCATGTGATGGCTCTGGGTCAGTATCACTGGAGTTTAGAAGAATGAGGGTGGATCTCACTGAAACCTATCAAATATTGAAAGGCCAAGATAGAGTGGATAGGGAGAGGATGTTTCCTGTAGTGAGGGAGTCTACGACCAGGGGGGAGCAGCCTCAGAATAGGGGGATATCCATTTAGAACGGAAATGAGGAGGGGAGGAATTTCTTTAGTCAGAGGGTGGTGAATGTGTGGAATTCATTGCCAGAGATGGCTGTGGAGGCAGGAGAATGGGATTGAGAGGGACAGTAAATCAGCCATGATGGAATGGCGGAGCAGACTCATTGGGCTGAACGGCCTCATTCGGCTCCTATGGCAAAATCAAAGCAAATTTATTATGAAAGTGCATGTATGTCATCATATACAGCTCTGAGATTTATTTTCTTGTGGGCACACTCAATAAATCCATAATAAAATAATAATTATAATAGAATCCCGAAAGACCGCACCAACTTGGGCATTAGACAACACTGTGCAAATACAAAATGAAAATAAATAAATAAATAAACAAATAAACAACCATACAAACAAATAAATAAATAACAAGAACATGAGATGAAGAGTCCTTGAAAGTGTGTCCATAGTTTTTGGAACAGTTCAGTGTTGGGTGTGAGTGAAATTATCCCCTCTAGTTCAAGAGTCTGATGGTTGAGGGGTAATAACTGGTGGTCTGGGTCCTGATACCTTCTTCCTGATGGCAGCAGTGAGAAGAGAGCATGGCCTGGACAGTGGGTTCCCTGATGATGGATGCTGCTTTCCTGTGACAATGTTTCATGTAGATGGGCTCAATAGTGGGGAGGGCTTTACCTGCGATGGACTGGGCCACATTCACTACTTTTTTTAGGATTTTGTATGTATTATGGTCTTAAATTACATTGCCTTGGAATTCTTTGTGAAGAAACGAAGAAGATTTTTCATTCTGCCAAGTCCTGTGCTAAGATGAGATAATAGTCCTGGGTTGCTTGCCATTTCCAACCATTCTCTCCACATTTTAAAGAGCAGCATGGTCTCGATGATTCTCCCTTTCTCGTTTGTCCAGCTGAGGGGCCGTGTACGTCATCCACGTACTTTGTGTTCTCTGACTGTTACAGTGTTAGGTACAATGGATGTGCATACACACAGTGGCCACTTTATTAGGTACACCTGAACACCTGCAAATTGAACCAACCAATCACATGGCAGCAACTCAACGCATAAATGCATGCAGACATGGTCAAGTGGTTCGGTTCTGATGAAGCGTTTCAGCCCAAAATATCAACTGTATTTCCTCTCCATTGATGCTGCCTGACCTGCTGAGTTCCTCCAGCATTTTGTGTGCATTGCTCTGGATTTCCAGTATCTGCAGAATCTTTTGTGCCCAAGGTCTAGTTCAAATACATTTCCTCACAAGAATTTCTTGTGTTTATGAGGTTTGGTTTTTCAGACCAAACATCAGACTGGAGAAGGACTGTGATCTAAGTGACTTTGAATGAGGAATAATTGTAGGGTGCTTTGAGTATCTGAGAAACTGCTGATCTCTGGGATTATCACGCACAACAGTTGTTGAGTCTGTGCACAACTACGGTATATATTGATTAAATGAAAGTGTGGGTTGCGGGATTTGGCTTTAACTGGTGTATTCACATTGCAGAGCGAGAGAGCAATGCGCATGTGTAGACAACAGCACATGTGCAGACAACAGATCAATACATAGTGCTTGGGGGGGTCATTGTGCTAAAAAAAATAGATTCATACATTACACTTCCTCCTTCTTTAGATTAATGCAACATAAAACTGTATATATACAAAAACATTCAATTTTCCTTTCATAAACCCATATTCCAAATAAATGTGCTTTCATAATAACAGTCCATAACTAACTTCACAGTTCTAAAGGCTCAGTCTTTGGAAACACTCTGTTTCTTTCAGGATACACCTGTGGACCCTGTGGAGTGACATCAGGCTTGGTCGGTGTCCTTGTGTAAGACAGCATCCTCGGTTTCCAGTGTCACGTTGCTGTTAGTGACATGATCATCACTGAGAGGTAAGTCCAGTGACTGTAATGTGTCCGTCTTGTTGGGTGCTGTTGACTCACAGGGGAGATTTGATAGAGGTGATAAAATTATAATGGGTATAGATAGAGTGAATGCAGGCAGGCTTTTTCCACTGAGGCTAGGGGAGAAAAAAACCAGAGGTCATGGGTTAAGGGTGAAGGGGGGAAAATTTAAAGGGAACATTAAAGGGGGCTTCTTCACACAGAGAGTGGTGAGAGTGTGGAATGAGCTGCCAGATGAAGTGGTAAATGCTGGCTCACTTTTGACATTTAAGAAAAACTTGGACAGGTACATGGATGAGAGGGGTTTGGAGGGATGTGGCCCAGGTGCAGGTCAGTGGAATTAGGCAGAGAAATGGTTCAGCACAGCCAAGAAGGGCCAAAAGGCCTGTTTCTGTGCTGTAATGTTCTATGGTTCTATGGCTGATCCCAGATCCCACTCAACCCCATACACCTACCTTCTGGTCATATCCTTTGATGCCCTGACCGATGAGAAAACAATCAAATTCTTCCTTAACTATACCCACGGACAGCCTCCACCGCAGTCTGTGGCAGGGTATTCCAGAGCAACACAGAAAATGCTGGAGGAGCTCAGCAGGTCGGGCTGTATCCATGGAAGTGAATAAACAGTCAAAGTTTCACGCCTAGACCCATCACTAGGACTGCTAAAAAATAGTTGTACTGAGTACTTTCCAAAAGAATAGATTGCAGAATTGCACATCATTCCATGCCTCCACAACAGTTTACTTTGGATGGCATCTCAGGTAGCGAGAACAACTTCAGTCTCAAGTAGATCAGGCACCTTTCTTACTGAATCCTGAAATCTGTAATCTGAGACAGACAGAAAGGAGCCTCACAGTGGATGGGCAGTAGCTGTGTTCCTGGCTACAGGTGGGATGGTGGTTGAGATCTGTGGAAGAAATGCCAGTTCCACTGACTGGAATTCCTCAAGGTCGGCAAATTTAGACCCTCCTGTAACTTTACTCACTCAATTCAAGAGCCAAATTTGTTCTCCCACTGTTATACGACTACAGAACAGCCCCCTAGTACAATAAATTGGATTTTTGACTGAAAATCTACTTCACTATGATCTTATACCTTATAGTCTACCTGTACTGCACTTTCCCTGCAACTGTAACACCTTATTCTGCATTCACTTATTGTTTTCCCTTGTACAACCCCAATGCACTATGATCTGATCTGTATGAACAGTATGCATGGAAAGAAATGCAAGGAGTCAAAAATATTACCAGCTTCTCACTTCACTACACCCCACCCACCCCCACCACCTGGTTTCACCTATCACCTGCCAGCTTGTCCTCCTTCCTCTTCCCCTCACCTTCTTATTGGGTCCATCCCCCTTCCTTTCCAGTCTCAAGTCAAAACATCAGCTGTGCTTTTTTCCATAGGTGCTGCCTGACCTGCTGAGTTCCTCCAGCATGTTGTGTGTGTTACTCTGACCATAGACACTGTCTGACCTGCTGAGCTCCTCCAGCATTTTGTGTGTGTTACTCTGACCATAGACACTGCCTGACCTACTGAGTTCTCCAGCATTTTGTGTGTGTTACGCTGTCCATAGACACTGTCTGACCTGCTGAGTTCCTCCAGCATTTTGTGTGTGTTACTCTGTTCCACAGATGCTGCCTGACCTGCTGAGTTCCTCCGGCATTTTGTGGGTGTTACTCTGACCATAGACACTGCCTGACCTGCTGAGTTCCTCCAGCATTTTGTGTGTGTTACTCTGTCCATAGACACTGTCTGACCTGCTGAGTTCCTCCAGCATTTTGTGGGTGTTACTCTGACCATAGACACTGTCTGACCTGCTGAGTTCCTCCAGCATTTTGTGTGTGTTACTCTGTCCATAGACACTGTCTGACCTGCTGAGTTCCTCCAGCATTTTGTGGGTGTTACTCTGACCATAGACACTGCCTGACCTGCTGAGTTCCTCCAGCATTTTGTGGGTGTTACTCTGACCATAGACACTGTCTGACCTGCTGAGCTCCTCCAGCATTTTGTGTGTGTTACTCTGACCATAGACACTGTCTGACCTGCTGAGTTCCTCCAGCATTTTGTGTGTGTTACTCTGACCATAGACACTGCCTGACCTGCTGAGTTCCTCCAGCATTTTGTGTGTGTTACTCTGTTCCATAGACACTGTCTGACCTGCTGAGTTCCTCCAGCATTTTGTGTGTGTTACTCTGTCCATAGACACTGTCTGACCTGCTGAGTTCCTCCAGCATTTTGTGTGTGTTACTCTGTTCCATAGGTGCTGCCTGACCTGCTGAGTTCCTCCGGCATTTTGTGGGTGTTACTCTGACCATAGACACTGCCTGACCTGCTGAGTTCCTCCAGCACTTTGTGTGTGTTACTCTGACCATAGACACTGTCTGACCTGCTGAGTTCCTCCAGCATTTTGTGTGTGTTACTCTGTCCATAGACACTGTCTGACCTGCTGAGTTCCTCCAGCATTTTGTGTGGGTTACTCTGTTCCATAGACACTGTCTGACCTGCTGAGTTCCTCCAGCATTTTGTGTGTGTTACTCTGTCCATAGACACTGTCTGACCTGCTGAGCTCCTCCAGCATTTTGTGTGTGTTACTCTGTCCATAGACACTGTCTGACCTGCTGAGCTCCTCCAGCATTTTGTGTGTGTTACTCTGTCCATAGACACTGTCTGACCTGCTGAGTTCCTCCGGCATTTTGTGTGTGTTACTCTGTTCCATAGACACTGTCTGACGTGCTGAGTTCCTCCAGCATTTTGTGTGTGTTACTCTGTCCATAGACACTGTCTGACGTGCTGAGTTCCTCCAGCATTTTGTGTGTGTTACTCTGTCCATAGACACTGTCTGACCTGCTGAGTTCCTCCGGCATTTTGTGTGTGTTACTCTGTTCCATAGACACTGTCTGACGTGCTGAGTTCCTCCAGCATTTTGTGTGTGTTACTCTGTTCCATAGACACTGTCTGACCTGCTGAGTTCCTCCGGCATTTTGTGTGTGTTACTCTGTTCCATAGACACTGTCTGACGTGCTGAGTTCCTCCAGCACTTTGTGTGTGTTACTCTGTCCATAGACACTGTCTGACCTGCTGAGTTCCTCCAGCATTTTGTGTGTGTTACTCTGACCATAGACACTGTCTGACCTGCTGAGTTCCTCCAGCATTTTGTGTGTGTTACTCTGTTCCACAGATGCTGCCTGACCTGCTAAGTTCCTCCAGCATTTTGTGTGTGTTACTCTGTCCATAGACACTCCCTGACCTGCTGAGTTCCTCCAGCATTTTGTGTGTGTTACTCTGACCATAGACACTGTCTGACCTGCTGAGTTCCTCCAGCATTTTGTGTGTGTTACTCTGACCATAGACACTGTCTGACCTGCTGAGTTCCTCCAGCACTTTGTGTGTGTTACTCTGTCCATAGACACTGTCTGACCTGCTGAGTTCCTCCAGCATCTTGTGTGTGTTACTATGACCATAGACACTGTCTGACCTGCTGAGTTCCTCCAGCATTTTGTGTGTGTTACTCTGTTCCATAGATGCTGCCTGACCTGCTGAGTTCCTCCAGCATTTTGTGTGTGTTACTCTGACCATAGACACTGTCTGACCTGCTGAGTTCCTCCAGCATTTTGTGTGAGTTACTCTGACCATGGACACAGTCTGACCTGCTGAGTTCCTCCAGCATTTTGTGTGTGTTACTCTGTCCATAGACACTGTCTGACCAGCTGAGTTCCTCCAGCATTTTGTGTGTGTTACTCTGTTCCACAGATGCTGCCTGACCTGCTGAGTTCCTCCGGCATTTTGTGGGTGTTACTCTGACCATAGACACTGCCTGACCTGCTGAGTTCCTCCAGCACTTTGTGTGTGTTACTCTGACCATAGACACTGTCTGACCTGCTGAGTTCCTCCAGCATTTTGTGTGTGTTACTCTGACCATGGACACTGTCTGACCTGCTGAGTTCCTCCAGCATTTTGTGTGTGTTACTCTGACCATGGACACTGTCTGACCTGCTGAGTTCCTCCAGCATTTTGTGTGGGTTACTCTGTTCCATAGACACTGTCTGACCTGCTGAGTTCCTCCGGCATTTTGTGTGTGTTACTCTGACCATGGACACTGCCTGACCTGCTGAGTTCCTCCAGCATTTTGTGTGTGTTACTCTGTTCCATAGACACTGTCTGACCTGCTGAGTTCCTCCAGCATTTTGTGTGTGTTACTCTGTTCTATAGACACTGTCTGACCTGCTGAGTTCCTCCAGCATTTTGTGTGTGTTACTCTGTTCCACAGATGCTGCCTGACCTGCTGAGTTCCTCCAGCATTTTGTGTGTGTTACTCTGTCCATAGACACTGCCTGACCTGCTGAGTTCCTCCAGCATTTTGTGTGTGTTACTCTGTCCATAGACACTGCCTGACCTGCTGAGTTCCTCCAGCACTTTGTGTGTGCTACTCTGTCCATAGACACTGCCTGACCTGCTGAGTTCCTCCAGCACTTTGTGTGTGTTTTACTCTGTCCATAGACACTGCCTGACCTGCTGAGTTCCTCCAGCATTTTGTGTGTGTTACTCTGTCCATAGACACTGTCTGACCTGCTGAGTTCCTCCAGCACTTTGTGTGTGTTACTCTGTCCATAGACACTGCCTGACCTGCTGAGTTCCTCCAGCATTTTGTGTCTGTTACTCTGTCCATAGACACTGTCTGGCCTGCTGAGTTCCTCCAGCATTTTGTGTGTGTTACTCTGTCCATAGACACTGTCTGACCTGCTGAGTTCCTCCAGCATTTTGTGTGTGTTACTCTGTCCATAGACAATGTCTGACCTGCTGAGTTCCTCCAGCACTTTGTGTGTGTTACTCTGTCCATAGACACTGCCTGACCTGCTGAGTTCCTCCAGCATTTTGTGTCTGTTACTCTGTCCATAGACACTGTCTGGCCTGCTGAGTTCCTCCAGCATTTTGTGTGTGTTACTCTGACCATAGACACTGGCTGACCTGCTGAGTTCCTCCAGCATTTTGTGTGTGTTACTCTGTCCATAGACACTGTCTGACCTGCTGAGTTCCTCCAGCACTTTGTGTGTGTTACTCTGTCCATAGACACTGTCTGACCTGCTGAGTTCCTCCAGCATTTTGTGTGTGTTACTCTGTCCATTGACACTGTCTGACCTGCTGAGTTCCTCCAGCATTTTGTGTGTGTTACTCTGTCCATAGACACTGTCTGACCTGCTGAGTTCCTCCAGCACTTTGTGTGTGTTACTCTGTCCATAGACACTGTCTGACCTGCTGAGTTCCTCCAGCATTTTGTGTGTGTTACTCTGTCCATAGACACTGTCTGACCTGCTGAGTTCCTCCAGCATTTTGTGTGTGTTACTCTGTCCATAGACACTGTCTGACCTGCTGAGTTCCTCCAGCATTTTGTGTGTGTTACTCTGACCATGGACACTGTCTGACCTGCTGAGTTCCTCCAGCATTTTGTGTGTGTTACTCTGTCCATGGACACTGTCTGACCTGCTGAGTTCCTCCAGCATTTTGTGTGTGTTACTCTGTCCATAGACACTGTTTGACCTGCTGAGTTCCTCCGACATTTTGTGTGTGTTACTCTGTCCATGGACACTGTCTGACCTGCTGAGTTCCTCCAGCATTTTGTGTGTGTTACTCTGTCCATAGACACTGTTTGACCTGCTGAGTTCCTCCAGCATTTTGTGTGTGTTACTCTGTTCCATAGACACTGTCTGACCTGCTGAGTTCCTCCGACATTTTGTGTGTGTTACTCTGTTCCATAGACACTGTCTGACCTGCTGAGTTCCTCCAGCATTTTGTGTGTGTTACTCTGTCCATAGACACTGCCTGACCTGCTGAGTTCCTCCAGCATTTTGTGTGTGTTACTCTGTCCATAGACACTGTCTGACCTGCTGAGTTCCTCCAGCACTTTGTGTGTGTTACTCTGTCCATAGACACTGCCTGACCTGCTGAGTTCCTCCAGCATTTTGTGTCTGTTACTCTGTCCATAGACACTGTCTGGCCTGCTGAGTTCCTCCAGCATTTTGTGTGTGTTACTCTGTCCATAGACACTGTCTGACCTGCTGAGTTCCTCCAGCATTTTGTGTGTGTTACTCTGTCCATAGACAATGTCTGACCTGCTGAGTTCCTCCAGCACTTTGTGTGTGTTACTCTGTCCATAGACACTGCCTGACCTGCTGAGTTCCTCCAGCATTTTGTGTCTGTTACTCTGTCCATAGACACTGTCTGGCCTGCTGAGTTCCTCCAGCATTTTGTGTGTGTTACTCTGACCATAGACACTGGCTGACCTGCTGAGTTCCTCCAGCATTTTGTGTGTGTTACTCTGTCCATAGACACTGTCTGACCTGCTGAGTTCCTCCAGCACTTTGTGTGTGTTACTCTGTCCATAGACACTGTCTGACCTGCTGAGTTCCTCCAGCATTTTGTGTGTGTTACTCTGTCCATTGACACTGTCTGACCTGCTGAGTTCCTCCAGCATTTTGTGTGTGTTACTCTGTCCATAGACACTGTCTGACCTGCTGAGTTCCTCCAGCACTTTGTGTGTGTTACTCTGTCCATAGACACTGTCTGACCTGCTGAGTTCCTCCAGCATTTTGTGTGTGTTACTCTGTCCATAGACACTGTCTGACCTGCTGAGTTCCTCCAGCATTTTGTGTGTGTTACTCTGTCCATAGACACTGTCTGACCTGCTGAGTTCCTCCAGCATTTTGTGTGTGTTACTCTGACCATGGACACTGTCTGACCTGCTGAGTTCCTCCAGCATTTTGTGTGTGTTACTCTGTCCATGGACACTGTCTGACCTGCTGAGTTCCTCCAGCATTTTGTGTGTGTTACTCTGTCCATAGACACTGTTTGACCTGTTGAGTTCCTCCGACATTTTGTGTGTGTTTCTCTGTCCATGGACACTGTCTGACCTGCTGAGTTCCTCCAGCATTTTGTGTGTGTTACTCTGTCCATAGACACTGTTTGACCTGCTGAGTTCCTCCAGCATTTTGTGTGTGTTACTCTGTTCCATAGACACTGTCTGACCTGCTGAGTTCCTCCGACATTTTGTGTGTGTTACTCTGTTCCATAGACACTGTCTGACCTGCTGAGTTCCTCCAGCATTTTGTGTGTGTTACTCTGTCCATAGACACTGCCTGACCTGCTGAGTTCCTCCAGCACTTTGTGTGTGTTACTCTGTCCATAGACACTGTCTGACCTGCTGAGTTCCTCCAGCATTTTGTGTGTGTTACTCTGACCATAGACACTGCCTGACCTGCTGAGTTCCTCCAGCATTTTGTGTGTGTTACTCTGACCATAGACACTGCCTGACCTGCTGAGTTCCTCCAGCATTTTGTGTGTGTTACTCTGTTCCATAGACACTGTCTGACCTGCTGAGTTCCTCCAGCATTTTGTGTCTGTTACTCTGTCCATAGACACTGTCTGGCCTGCTGAGTTCCTCCAGCATTTTGTGTGTGTTACTCTGACCATAGACACTGCCTGACCTGCTGAGTTCCTCCAGCATTTTGTGTGTGTTACTCTGTCCATAGACACTGTCTGACCTGCTGAGTTCCTCCAGCACTTTGTGTGTGTTACTCTGTCCATAGACACTGTCTGACCTGCTGAGTTCCTCCAGCATTTTGTGTGTGTTACTCTGTCCATTGACACTGTCTGACCTGCTGAGTTCCTCCAGCATTTTGTGTGTGTTACTCTGTCCATAGACACTGTCTGACCTGCTGAGTTCCTCCAGCACTTTGTGTGTGTTACTCTGTCCATAGACACTGTCTGACCTGCTGAGTTCCTCCAGCATTTTGTGTGTGTTACTCTGTCCATAGACACTGTCTGACCTGCTGAGTTCCTCCAGCATTTTGTGTGTGTTACTCTGTCCATAGACACTGTCTGACCTGCTGAGTTCCTCCAGCATTTTGTGTGTGTTACTCTGACCATGGACACTGTCTGACCTGCTGAGTTCCTCCAGCATTTTGTGTGTGTTACTCTGTCCATGGACACTGTCTGACCTGCTGAGTTCCTCCAGCATTTTGTGTGTGTTACTCTGTCCATAGACACTGTTTGACCTGTTGAGTTCCTCCGACATTTTGTGTGTGTTTCTCTGTCCATGGACACTGTCTGACCTGCTGAGTTCCTCCAGCATTTTGTGTGTGTTACTCTGTCCATAGACACTGTTTGACCTGCTGAGTTCCTCCAGCATTTTGTGTGTGTTACTCTGTTCCATAGACACTGTCTGACCTGCTGAGTTCCTCCGACATTTTGTGTGTGTTACTCTGTTCCATAGACACTGTCTGACCTGCTGAGTTCCTCCAGCATTTTGTGTGTGTTACTCTGTCCATAGACACTGCCTGACCTGCTGAGTTCCTCCAGCACTTTGTGTGTGTTACTCTGTCCATAGACACTGTCTGACCTGCTGAGTTCCTCCAGCATTTTGTGTGTGTTACTCTGACCATAGACACTGCCTGACCTGCTGAGTTCCTCCAGCATTTTGTGTGTGTTACTCTGACCATAGACACTGCCTGACCTGCTGAGTTCCTCCAGCATTTTGTGTGTGTTACTCTGTTCCATAGACACTGTCTGACCTGCTGAGTTCCTCCAGCATTTTGTGTGTGTTACTCTGTCCATAGACAATGTCTGACCTGCTGAGTTCCTCCAGCATTTTGTGTGTGTTACTCTGTCCATAGACACTGACTGACCTGCTGAGTTCCTCCAGCATTTTGTGTGTGTTACTCTGTTCCATAGACACTGTCTGACCTGCTGAGTTCCTCCAGCATTTTGTGTGTGTTACTCTGTTCCATAGACACTGCCTGACCTGCTGAGTTCCTCCAGCATTTTGTGTGTGTTACTCTGTTCCATAGACACTGTCTGACCTGCTGAGTTCCTCCAGCATTTTGTGTGTGTTACTCTGTCCATAGACACTGCCTGACCTGCTGAGTTCCTCCAGCATTTTGTGTGTGTTACTCTGTTCCATAGACACTGTCTGACCTGCTGAGTTCCTCCAGCATTTTGTGTGTGTTACTCTGTTCCATAGACACTGTCTGACCTGCTGAGTTCCTCCAGCATTTTGTGTGTGTTACTCTGACCATAGACACTGTCTGACCTGCTGAGTTCCTCCAGCATTTTGTGTGTGTTACTCTGTCCATAGACACTGTCTGACCTGCTGAGTTCCTCCAGCATTTTGTGTGTGTTACTCTGTCCATAGACACTGCCTGACCTGCTGAGTTCCTCCAGCATTTTGTGTGTGTTACTCTGTTCCATAGACACTGTCTGACCTGCTGAGTTCCTCCAGCATTTTGCGTGTGTTACTCTGTCCATAGACACTGTCTGACCTGCTGAGTTCCTCCAGCACTTTGTGTGTGTTACTCTGTTCCATAGACACTGTCTGACCTGCTGAGTTCCTCCAGCATTTTGTGTGTGTTACTCTGTTCCATAGACACTGTCTGACCTGCTGAGTTCCTCCAGCATTTTGTGTGTGTTACTCTGTCCATAGACACTGTCTGACCTGCTGAGTTCCTCCAGCATTTTGTGTGTGTTACTCTGTCCATAGACACTGCCTGACCTGCTGAGTTCCTCCAGCATTTTGTGTGTGTTACTCTGTCCATAGACACTGTCTGACCTGCTGAGTTCCTCCAGCATTTTGTGTGTGTTACTCTGTCCATAGACACTGCCTGACCTGCTGAGTTCCTCCAGCATTTTGTGTGTGTTACTCTGTTCCATAGACACTGTCTGACCTGCTGAGTTCCTCCAGCATTTTGTGTGTGTTACTCTGTTCCATAGACACTGTCTGACCTGCTGAGTTCCTCCAGCATTTTGTGTGTGTTACTCTGTCCATAGACACTGTCTGACCTGCTGAGTTCCTCCAGCATTTTGTGTGTGTTACTCTGTTCCATAGACACTGTCTGACCTGCTGAGTTCCTCCGGCATTTTGTGTGTGTTACTCTGTCCATAGACACTGTCTGACCTGCTGAGTTCCTCCAGCATTTTGTGTGTGTTACTCTGTTCCATAGACACTCTCTGACCTGCTGAGTTCCTCCAGCATTTTGTGTGTGTTACTCTGTTCCATAGACACTGCCTGACCTGCTGAGTTCCTCCAGCATTTTGTGTGTTTAACTCTGTTCCATAGACACTGTCTGACCTGCTGAGTTCCTCCAGCATTTTGTGTGTGTTACTCTGTTCCATAGACACTGCCTGACCTGCTGAGTTCCTCCAGCATTTTGTGTGTGTTACTCTGTTCCATAGACACTGTCTGACCTGCTGAGTTCCTCCAGCATTTTGTGTGTGTTACTCTGTTCCATAGACACTGTCTGACCTGCTGAGTTCCTCCAGCATTTTGTGTGTGTTACTCTGTCCATAGACACTGCCTGACCTGCTGAGTTCCTCCAGCATTTTGTGTGTGTTACTCTGTTCCATAGATGCTGCCTGACCTGCTGAGTTCCTCCAGCATTTTGTTTGTGTTACTCTGACCATGGACACTGTCTGACCTGCTGAGCTCCTCCAGCATTTTGTGTGTGTTACTCTGTCCATAGACACTGCCTGACCTGCTGAGTTCCTCCAGCATTTTGTGAGTGTTACTCTGTTCCATAGATGCTGCCTGACCTGCTGAGTTCCTCCAGCATTTTGTGTGTGTTACTCTGACCATAGACACTGTCTGACCTGCTGAGTTCCTCCAGCATTTTGTGTGTGTTACTCTGACCATAGACACTGCCTGACCTGCTGAGTTCCTCCAGCATTTTGTGTGTGTTATTCTGTTTCATAGACACTGTCTGACCTGCTGAGTTCCTCCAGCATTTTGTGTGTGTTACTCTGTTCCATAGACACTGTCTGACCTGCTGAGTTCCTCCAGCATTTTGTGGGTGTTACTCTGTCCATAGACACTGCCTGACCTGCTGAGTTCCTCCAGCATTTTGTGTGTGTTACTCTGTCCATAGACACTGCCTGACCTGCTGAGTTCCTCCAGCACTTTGTGTGTGTTACTCTGTCCATAGACACTGCCTGACCTGCTGAGTTCCTCCAGCATTTTGTGTGTGTTACTCTGTTCCATAGACACTGTCTGACCTGCTGAGTTCCTCCGGCATTTTGTGGGTGTTACTCTGACCATAGACACTGCCTGACCTGCTGAGTTCCTCCAGCACATTGTGTGTGTTACTCTGACCATAGACACTGTCTGACCTGCTGAGTTCCTCCAGCATTTTGTGTGTGTTACTCTGACCATGGACACTGTCTGACCTGCTGAGTTCCTCCAGCATTTTGTGTGTGTTACTCTGTCCATAGACACCGTCTGACCTGCTGAGTTCCTCCAGCATTTTGTGTGTGTTACTCTGACCATAGACACCGTCTGACCTGCTGAGTTCCTCCAGCATTTTGTGTGTGTTACTCTGTCCATAGACACCGTCTGACCTGCTGAGTTCCTCCAGCATTTTGTGTGTGTTACTCTGTTCCATAGACACTGCCTGACCTGCTGAGTTCCTCCAGCATTTTGTGTGTGTTACTCTGTTCCATAGACACTGTCTGACCTGCTGAGTTCCTCCAGCATTTTGTGTGTGTTACTCTGTCCATAGACACTGTCTGACCTGCTGAGTTCCTCCAGCACTTTGTGTGTGTTACTCTATTCCATAGACACTGTCTGACCTGCTGAGTTCCTCCAGCATTTTGTGTGTGTTACTCTGTTCCATAGACACTGTCTGACCTGCTGAGTTCCTCCAGCATTTTGTGTGTGTTACTCTGTCCATAGACACTGTCTGACCTGCTGAGTTCCTCCAGCATTTTGTGTGTGTTACTCTGTCCATAGACACTGCCTGACCTGCTGAGTTCCTCCAGCATTTTGTGTGTGTTACTCTGTCCATAGACACTGTCTGACCTGCTGAGTTCCTCCATCATTTTGTGTGTGTTACTCTGTCCATAGACACTGCCTGACCTGCTGAGTTCCTCCAGCATTTTGTGTGTGTTACTCTGTTCCATAGACACTGTCTGACCTGCTGAGTTCCTCCAGCATTTTGTGTGTGTTACTCTGTTCCATAGACACTGTCTGACCTGCTGAGTTCCTCCAGCATTTTGTGTGTGTTACTCTGTCCATAGACACTGTCTGACCTGCTGAGTTCCTCCAGCATTTTGTGTGTGTTACTCTGTTCCATAGACACTGTCTGACCTGCTGAGTTCCTCCGGCATTTTGTGTGTGTTACTCTGTCCATAGACACTGTCTGACCTGCTGAGTTCCTCCAGCATTTTGTGTGTGTTACTCTGTTCCATAGACACTGTCTGACCTGCTGAGTTCCTCCAGCATTTTGTGGGTGTTACTCTGTCCATAGACACTGCCTGACCTGCTGAGTTCCTCCAGCATTTTGTGTGTGTTACTCTGTCCATAGACACCGTCTGACCTACTGAGTTCCTCCAGCATTTTGTGTGTGTTACTCTGACCATAGACACTGTCTGACCTGCTGAGTTCCTCCAGCATTTTGTGTGTGTTACTCTGTCCATAGACACCGTCTGACCTGCTGAGTTCCTCCAGCATTTTGTGTGTTACTCTGTTCCATAGACACTGCCTGACCTGCTGAGTTCCTCCAGCATTTTGTGTGTGTTACTCTGTTCCATAGACACTGTCTGACCTGCTGAGTTCCTCCAGCATTTTGTGTGTGTTACTCTGTCCATAGACACTGTCTGACCTGCTGAGTTCCTCCAGCACTTTGTGGGTGTTACTCTGTTCCATAGACACTGTCTGACCTGCTGAGTTCCTCCAGCATTTTGTGTGTGTTACTCTGTTCCATAGACACTGTCTGACCTGCTGAGTTCCTCCAGCATTTTGTGTGTGTTACTCTGTCCATAGACACTGTCTGACCTGCTGAGTTCCTCCAGAATTTTGTGTGTGTTACTCTGTCCATAGACACTGCCTGACCTGCTGAGTTCCTCCAGCATTTTGTGTGTGTTACTCTGTCCATAGACACTGTCTGACCTGCTGAGTTCCTCCAGCATTTTGTGTGTGTTACTCTGTCCATAGACACTGCCTGACCTGCTGAGTTCCTCCAGCATTTTGTGTGTGTTACTCTGTTCCATAGACACTGTCTGACCTGCTGAGTTCCTCCAGCATTTTGTGTGTGTTACTCTGTTCCATAGACACTGTCTGACCTGCTGAGTTCCTCCAGCATTTTGTGTGTGTTACTCTGTCCATAGACACTGTCTGACCTGCTGAGTTCCTCCAGCATTTTGTGTGTGTTACTCTGTTCCATAGACACTGTCTGACCTGCTGAGTTCCTCCGGCATTTTGTGTGTGTTACTCTGTCCATAGACACTGTCTGACCTGCTGAGTTCCTCCAGCATTTTGTGTGTGTTACTCTGTTCCATAGACACTGTCTGACCTGCTGAGTTCCTCCAGCATTTTGTGTGTGTTACTCTGTTCCATAGACACTGCCTGACCTGCTGAGTTCCTCCAGCATTTTGTGTGTGTTACTCTGTTCCATAGACACTGTCTGACCTGCTGAGTTCCTCCAGCATTTTGTGTGTGTTACTCTGTTCCATAGACACTGCCTGACCTGCTGAGTTCCTCCAGCATTTTGTGTGTGTTACTCTGTTCCATAGACACTGTCTGACCTGCTGAGTTCCTCCAGCATTTTGTGTGTGTTACTCTGTTCCATAGACACTGTCTGACCTGCTGAGTTCCTCCAGCATTTTGTGTGTGTTACTCTGTCCATAGACACTGCCTGACCTGCTGAGTTCCTCCAGCATTTTGTGTGTGTTACTCTGTTCCATAGATGCTGCCTGACCTGCTGAGTTCCTCCAGCATTTTGTTTGTGTTACTCTGACCATGGACACTGTCTGACCTGCTGAGCTCCTCCAGCATTTTGTGTGTGTTACTCTGTCCATAGACACTGCCTGACCTGCTGAGTTCCTCCAGCATTTTGTGTGTGTTACTCTGTTCCATAGATGCTGCCTGACCTGCTGAGTTCCTCCAGCATTTTGTGTGTGTTACTCTGACCATAGACACTGTCTGACCTGCTGAGTTCCTCCAGCATTTTGTGTGTGTTACTCTGACCATAGACACTGCCTGACCTGCTGAGTTCCTCCAGCATTTTGTGTGTGTTATTCTGTTTCATAGACACTGTCTGACCTGCTGAGTTCCTCCAGCATTTTGTGTGTGTTACTCTGTTCCATAGACACTGTCTGACCTGCTGAGTTCCTCCAGCATTTTGTGGGTGTTACTCTGTCCATAGACACTGCCTGACCTGCTGAGTTCCTCCAGCATTTTGTGTGTGTTACTCTGTCCATAGACACTGCCTGACCTGCTGAGTTCCTCCAGCACTTTGTGTGTGTTACTCTGTCCATAGACACTGCCTGACCTGCTGAGTTCCTCCAGCATTTTGTGTGTGTTACTCTGTTCCATAGACACTGTCTGACCTGCTGAGTTCCTCCGGCATTTTGTGGGTGTTACTCTGACCATAGACACTGTCTGACCTGCTGAGTTCCTCCAGCATTTTGTGTGTGTTACTCTGTCCATAGACACTGCCTGACCTGCTGAGTTCCTCCAGCACTTTGTGTGTGTTACTCTGACCATAGAGACTGTCTGACCTGCTGAGTTCCTCCAGCATTTTGTGTGTGTTACTCTGACCATGGACACTGTCTGACCTGCTGAGTTCCTCCAGCATTTTGTGTGTGTTACTCTGTCCATAGACACCGTCTGACCTGCTGAGTTCCTCCAGCATTTTGTGTGTGTTACTCTGACCATAGACACCGTCTGACCTGCTGAGTTCCTCCAGCATTTTGTGTGTGATACTCTGTCCATAGACACCGTCTGACCTGCTGAGTTCCTCCAGCATTTTGTGTGTGTTACTCTGACCATAGACACTGCCTGACCTGCTGAGTTCCTCCAGCATTTTGTGTGTGTTACTCTGTCCATAGACACCGCCTGACCTGCTGAGTTCCTCCGGCATTTTGTGTGTGTTACTCTGTTCCATAGACACTGTCTGACCTGCTGAGTTCCTCCGGCATTTTGTGTGTGTTACTCTGACCATAGACACTGCCTGACCTGCTGAGTTCCTCCAGCACTTTGTGTGTGTTACTCTGTCCATAGACACTGCATGACCTGCTGAGTTCCTCCAGCATTTTGTGTGTGTTACTCTGTCCATAGACACTGTCTGACCTGCTGAGTTCCTCCAGCATTTTGTGTGTGTTACTCTGTTCCATAGACACTGTCTGACCTGCTGAGTTCCTCCGGCATTTTGTGTGTGTTACTCTGTTCCATAGACACTGTCTGACCTGCTGAGTTCCTCCGGCATTTTGTGTGTGTTACTCTGACCATAGACACTGTCTGACCTGCTGAGTTCCTCCAGCACTTTGTGTGTGTTACTCTGTCCATAGACACTGCCTGACCTGCTGAGTTCCTCCAGCACTTTGTGTGTGTTACTCTGTCCATAGACACTGTCTGACCTGCTGTGTTCCTCCAGCATTTTGTGTGTGTTACTCTGTCCATAGACACTGTCTGACCTGCTGAGTTCGTCCAGCATTTTGTGTGTGTTACTCTGTCCATAGACACTGCCTGACCTGCTGAGTTCCTCCAGCATTTTCTGTGTGTTACTCTGTCCATAGACACTGTCTGACCTGCTGAGCTCCTCCAGCATTTTGTGTGTGTTACTCTGTCCATAGACACTGTCTGACCTGCTCAGCTCCTCCAGCATTTTGTGTGTGTTACTCTGTCCATAGACACTGTCTGACCTGCTGAGTTCCTCCAGCATTTTGTGTGTGTTACTCTGTTCCATAGACACTGTCTGACCTGCTGAGTTCCTCCAGCATTTTGTGTGTGTTACTCTGTCCATAGACACTACCTGACCTGCTGAGTTCCTCCAGCACTTTGTGTGTGTTACTCTGTCCATAGACACTGTCTGACCTGCTGAGTTCCTCCAGCATTTTGTGTGTGTTACTCTGACCATAGACACTGTCTGACCTGCTGAGTTCCTCCAGCATTTTGTGTGTGTTACTCTGTTCCACAGATGCTGCCTGACCTGCTAAGTTCCTCCAGCATTTTGTGTGTGTTACTCTGACCATAGACACTGTCTGACCTGCTGAGTTCCTCCAGCATTTTGTGTGTGTTACTCTGACCATAGACACTGTCTGACCTGCTGAGTTCCTCCAGCACTTTGTGTGTGTTACTCTGACCATAGACACTGTCTGACCTGCTGAGTTCCTCCAGCATTTTGTGTGTGTTACTCTGACCATGGACACAGTCTGACCTGCTGAGTTCCTCCAGCATTTTGTGTGTGTTACTCTGTCCATAGACACTGTCTGACCAGCTGAGTTCCTCCAGCATTTTGTGTGTGTTACTCTGTTCCACAGATGCTGCCTGACCTGCTGAGTTCCTCCGGCATTTTGTGGGTGTTACTCTGACCATAGACACTGTCTGACCTGCTGAGTTCCTCCAGCATTTTGTGTGTGTTACTCTGACCATGGACACAGTCTGACCTGCTGAGTTCCTCCAGCATTTTGTGTGTGTTACTCTGTCCATAGACACTGTCTGACCAGCTGAGTTCCTCCAGCATTTTGTGTGTGTTACTCTGTTCCACAGATGCTGCCTGACCTGCTGAGTTCCTCCGGCATTTTGTGGGTGTTACTCTGACCATAGACACTGTCTGACCTGCTGAGTTCCTCCAGCATTTTGTGGGTGTTACTCTGACCATAGACACTGCCTGACCTGCTGAGTTCCTCCAGCACTTTGTGTGTGTTACTCTGACCATAGACACTGTCTGACCTGCTGAGTTCCTCCAGCATTTTGTGTGTGTTACTCTGACCATGGACACTGTCTGACCTGCTGAGTTCCTCCAGCATTTTGTGTGTGTTACTCTGACCATGGACACTGTCTGACCTGCTGAGTTCCTCCAGCATTTTGTGTGTGTTACTCTGACCATGGACACTGTCTGACCTGCTGAGTTCCTCCAGCATTTTGTGTGGGTTACTCTGTTCCATAGACACTGTCTGACCTGCTGAGTTCCTCCGGCATTTTGTGTGTGTTACTCTGTCCATAGACACTGTTTGACCTGCTGAGTTCCTCCAGCACTTTGTGTGTGTTACTCTGTCCATAGACACTGCCTGACCTGCTGAGTTCCTCCAGCATTTTGTGTGTGTTACTCTGTTCCATAGACACTGTCTGACCTGCTGAGTACCTCCAGCATTTTGTGTGTGTTACTCTGTTCCATAGACACTGTCTGACCTGCTGAGTTCCTCCAGCATTTTGTGTGTGTTACTCTGTCCATAGACACTGCCTGACCTGCTGAGTTCCTCCAGCATTTTGTGTGTGTTACTCTGTCCATAGACACTGTCTGACCTGCTGTGTTCCTCCAGCACTTTGTGTGTGTTACTCTGTCCATAGACACTGCCTGACCTGCTGAGTTCCCTCAGCATTTTGTGTGTGTTACTCTGTCCATAGACACTGTCTGACCTGCTGAGTTCCTCCAGCATTTTGTGTGTGTTACTCTGTCCATAGACACTGCCTGACCTGCTGAGTTCCTCCAGCATTTTGTGTGTGTTACTCTGTCCATAGACACTGCCTGACCTGCTGAGTTCCTCCAGCATTTTGTGTGTGTTACTCTGTTCCACAGATGCTGCCTGACCTGCTGAGTTCCTCCAGCATTTTGTGTGTGTTACTCTGTCCATAGACACTGCCTGACCTGCTGAGTTCCTCCAGCATTTTGTGTGTGTTACTCTGTCCATAGACACTGCCTGACCTGCTGAGTTCCTCCAGCATTTTGTGTGTGTTACTCTGTCCATAGACACTGCCTGACCTGCTGAGTTCCTCCAGCACTTTGTGTGTGTTACTCTGTCCATAGACACTGCCTGACCTGCTGAGTTCCTCCAGCATTTTGTGTGTGTTACTCTGTCCATAGACACTGTCTGACCTGCTGAGTTCCTCCGGCATTTTGTGTGTGTTACTCTGTCCATAGACACAGTCTGACCTGCTGAGTTCCTCCAGCATTTTGTGTGTGTTACTCTGACCATAGACACTGTCTGACCTGCTGAGTTCCTCCAGCATTTTGTGTGTGTTACTCTGACCATAGACACTGTCTGACCTGCTGAGTTCCTCCAGCATTTTGTGTGTGTTACTCTGACCATAGACACTGTCTGACCTGCTGAGTTCCTCCAGCATTTTGTGTGTGTTACTCTGACCATGGACACTGTCTGACCTGCTGAGTTCCTCCAGCATTTTGTGTGTGTTACTCTGTCCATAGACACTGTCTGACCTGCTGAGTTCCTCCAGCATTTTGTGTGTGTTACTCTGTCCATAGATGCTGCCTGACCTGCTGAGTTCCTCCAGCATTTTGTGTGTGTTACTCTGTCCATAGACACTGTCTGACCTGCTGAGTTCCTCCAGCACTTTGTGTGTGTTACTCTGTCCATGGACACTGCCTGACCTGCTGAGTTCCTCCAGCATTTTGTGTGTGTTACTCTGTCCATAGACAGTGTCTGACCTGCTGAGTTCCTCCGGCATTTTGTGTGTGTTACTCTGTTCCACAGATGCTGCCTGACCTGCTGAGTTCCTCCAGCATTTTGTGTGTGTTACTCTGTCCATAGACACTGTCTGACCTGCTGAGTTCCTCCAGCATTTTGTGTGTGTTACTCTGTCCATGGACACTGTCTGACCTGCTGAGTTCCTCCAGCACTTTGTGTGTGTTACTCTGTCCATGGACACTGCCTGACCTGCTGAGTTCCTCCGGCATTTTGTGTGTGTTACTCTGTTCCATAGACACTGTCTGACCTGCTGAGTTCCTCCAGCACTTTGTGTGTGTTGCTCTGACCATAGACACTGTCTGACCTGCTGAGTTCCTCCAGCATTTTGTGTGTGTTACTCTGACCATGGACACTGTCTGACCTGCTGAGTTCCTCCAGCATTTTGTGTGTGTTACTCTGTTCCACAGATGCTGCCTGACCTGCTGAGTTCCTCCAGCATTTTGTTTGTGTTACTCTGACCATGGACACTGTCTGACCTGCTGAGCTCCTCCAGCATTTTGTGTGTGTTACTCTGACCATAGACACTGTCTGACCTGCTGAGTTCCTCCAGCATTTTGTGTGTGTTACTCTGACCATAGACACTGCCTGACCTGCTGAGTTCCTCCAGCATTTTGTGTGTGTTATTCTGTTCCATAGACACTGTCTGACCTGCTGAGTTCCTCCAGCATTTTGTGTGTGTTACTCTGTTCCATAGACACTGTCTGACCTGCTGAGTTCCTCCAGCATTTTGTGGGTGTTACTCTGTCCATAGACACTGCCTGACCTGCTGAGTTCCTCCAGCATTTTGTGTGTGTTACTCTGTCCATAGACACTGCCTGACCTGCTGAGTTCCTCCAGCACTTTGTGTGTGTTACTCTGTCCATAGACACTGCCTGACCTGCTGAGTTCCTCCAGCATTTTGTGTGTGTTACTCTGTTACATAGACACTGTCTGACCTGCTGAGTTCCTCCAGCATTTTGTGGGTGTTACTCTGTCCATAGACACTGCCTGACCTGCTGAGTTCCTCCAGCATTTTGTGTGTGTTACTCTGTCCATAGACACTGTCTGACCTGCTGAGTTCCTCCAGCATTTTGTGGGTGTTACTCTGTCCATAGACACTGCCTGACCTGCTGTGTTCCTCCAGCATTTTGTGTGTGTTACTCTGTCCATAGACACTGTCTGACCTGCTGAGTTCCTCCAGCATTTTGTGTGTGTTACTCTGTCCATAGACACTGCCTGACCTGCTGAGTTCCTCCAGCATTTTGTGTGTGTTACTCTGTCCATAGACACTGCCTGACCTGCTGAGTTCCTCCAGCATTTTGTGTGTGTTACTCTGTTCCACAGATGCTGCCTGACCTGCTGAGTTCCTCCAGCATTTTGTGTGTGTTACTCTGTCCATAGACACTGCCTGACCTGCTGAGTTCCTCCAGCATTTTGTGTGTGTTACTCTGTCCATAGACACTGCCTGACCTGCTGAGTTCCTCCAGCATTTTGTGTGTGTTACTCTGTCCATAGACACTGCCTGACCTGCTGAGTTCCTCCAGCACTTTGTGTGTGTTACTCTGTCCATAGACACTGCCTGACCTGCTGAGTTCCTCCAGCATTTTGTGTGTGTTACTCTGTCCATAGACACTGTCTGACCTGCTGAGTTCCTCCGGCATTTTGTGTGTGTTACTCTGTCCATAGACACAGTCTGACCTGCTGAGTTCCTCCAGCATTTTGTGTGTGTTACTCTGACCATAGACACTGTCTGACCTGCTGAGTTCCTCCAGCATTTTGTGTGTGTTACTCTGACCATAGACACTGTCTGACCTGCTGAGTTCCTCCAGCATTTTGTGTGTGTTACTCTGACCATAGACACTGTCTGACCTGCTGAGTTCCTCCAGCATTTTGTGTGTGTTACTCTGACCATGGACACTGTCTGACCTGCTGAGTTCCTCCAGCATTTTGTGTGTGTTACTCTGTCCATAGACACTGTCTGACCTGCTGAGTTCCTCCAGCATTTTGTGTGTGTTACTCTGTCCATAGATGCTGCCTGACCTGCTGAGTTCCTCCAGCATTTTGTGTGTGTTACTCTGTCCATAGACACTGTCTGACCTGATGAGTTCCTCCAGCACTTTGTGTGTGTTACTCTGTCCATGGACACTGCCTGACCTGCTGAGTTCCTCCAGCATTTTGTGTGTGTTACTCTGTCCATAGACAGTGTCTGACCTGCTGAGTTCCTCCGGCATTTTGTGTGTGTTACTCTGTTCCACAGATGCTGCCTGACCTGCTGAGTTCCTCCAGCATTTTGTGTGTGTTACTCTGTCCATAGACACTGTCTGACCTGCTGAGTTCCTCCAGCATTTTGTGTGTGTTACTCTGTCCATGGACACTGTCTAACCTGCTGAGTTCCTCCAGCACTTTGTGTGTGTTACTCTGTCCATGGACACTGCCTGACCTGCTGAGTTCCTCCGGCATTTTGTGTGTGTTACTCTGTTCCATAGACACTGTCTGACCTGCTGAGTTCCTCCAGCACTTTGTGTGTGTTGCTCTGACCATAGACACTGTCTGACCTGCTGAGTTCCTCCAGCATTTTGTGTGTGTTACTCTGACCATGGACACTGTCTGACCTGCTGAGTTCCTCCAGCATTTTGTGTGTGTTACTCTGTTCCACAGATGCTGCCTGACCTGCTGAGTTCCTCCAGCATTTTGTTTGTGTTACTCTGACCATGGACACTGTCTGACCTGCTGAGCTCCTCCAGCATTTTGTGTGTGTTACTCTGACCATAGACACTGTCTGACCTGCTGAGTTCCTCCAGCATTTTGTGTGTGTTACTCTGACCATAGACACTGCCTGACCTGCTGAGTTCCTCCAGCATTTTGTGTGTGTTATTCTGTTCCATAGACACTGTCTGACCTGCTGAGTTCCTCCAGCATTTTGTGTGTGTTACTCTGTTCCATAGACACTGTCTGACCTGCTGAGTTCCTCCAGCATTTTGTGGGTGTTACTCTGTCCATAGACACTGCCTGACCTGCTGAGTTCCTCCAGCATTTTGTGTGTGTTACTCTGTCCATAGACACTGCCTGACCTGCTGAGTTCCTCCAGCACTTTGTGTGTGTTACTCTGTCCATAGACACTGCCTGACCTGCTGAGTTCCTCCAGCATTTTGTGTGTGTTACTCTGTTACATAGACACTGTCTGACCTGCTGAGTTCCTCCAGCATTTTGTGGGTGTTACTCTGTCCATAGACACTGCCTGACCTGCTGAGTTCCTCCAGCATTTTGTGTGTGTTACTCTGTCCATAGACACTGTCTGACCTGCTGAGTTCCTCCAGCATTTTGTGGGTGTTACTCTGTCCATAGACACTGCCTGACCTGCTGAGTTCCTCCAGCATTTTGTGTGTGTTACTCTGTCCATAGACACTGTCTGACCTGCTGAGTTCCTCCAGCATTTTGTGTGTGTTACTCTGACCATAGACACTGTCTGACCTGCTGAGTTCCTCCAGCACTTTGTGTGTGTTACTCTGTCCATAGACACTGCCTGACCTGCTGAGTTCCTCCAGCATTTTGTGTGTGTTACTCTGTCCATAGACACTGCCTGACCTGCTGAGTTCCTCCAGCATTTTGTGTGTGTTACTCTGTCCATAGACGCTGTCTGACCTGCTGAGTTCCTCCGGCATTTTGTGTGTGTTAGTCTGTTCCATAGGTGCTGCCTGACCTGCTGAGTTCCTCCGGCATTTTGTGGGTGTTACTCTGACCATAGACACTGTCTGACCTGCTGATTTCCTCCAGCACTTTGTGTGTGTTACTCTGTCCATAGACACTGTCTGACCTGCTGAGTTCCTCCAGCATCTTGTGTGTGTTACTCTGACCATAGACACTGTCTGACCTGCTGAGTTCCTCCAGCATTTTGTGTGTGTTACTCTGTTCCATAGATGCTGCCTGACCTGCTGAGTTCCTCCAGCATTTTGTGTGTGTTACTCTGACCATAGACACTGTCTGACCTGCTGAGTTCCTCCAGCATTTTGTGTGTGTTACTCTGACCATGGACACAGTCTGACCTGCTGAGCTCCTCCAGCATTTTGTGTGTGTTACTCTGACCATAGACACTGTCAGACCTGCTGAGTTCCTCCAGCATTTTGTGTGTGTTACTCTGACCATAGACACTGCCTGACCTGCTGAGTTCCTCCAGCATTTTGTGTGTGTTACTCTGACCATGGACACTGTCTGTCCTGCTGAGTTCCTCCAGCATTTTGTGGGTGTTACTCTGTCCATAGACACTGTCTGACCTGCTGAGTTCCTCCAGCATTTTGTGTGTGTTACTCTGTTCCATAGACAATGTCTGACCTGCTGAGTTCCTCCAGCATTTTGTGTGTGTTACTCTGTTCCATAGACACTGTCTGACCTGCTGAGTTCCTCCAGCACTTTGTGTGTGTTACTCTGTCCATAGACACTGCCTGACCTGCTGAGTTCCTCCAGCACTTTGTGTGTGTTACTCTGACCATAGACACTGTCTGACCTGCTGAGCTCCTCCAGCATTTTGTGTGTGTTACTCTGTCCATAGACACTGTCTGACCTGCTGAGTTCCTCCAGCATTTTGTGTGTGTTACTCTGACCATAGACACTGTCTGACCTGCTGAGTTCCTCCAGCATTTTGTGTGTGTTACTCTGACCATAGACACTGTCTGACCTGCTGAGTTCCTCCTGCATTTTGTGCGTGTTACTCTGTTCCATAGATGCTGCCTGACCTGCTGAGTTCCTCCAGCATTTTGTGTGTGTTACTCTGACCATAGACACTGTCTGACCTGCTGAGTTCCTCCAGCATTTTGTGTGTGTTACTCTGACCATGGACACTGTCTGACCTGCTGAGCTCCTCCAGCATTTTGTGTGTGTTACTCTGACCATAGACACTGTCTGACCTGCTGAGTTCCTCCAGCATTTTGTGTGTTTTACTCTGACCATAGACACTGCCTGACCTGCTGAGTTCCTCCAGCATTTTGTGTGTGTTACTCTGTCCATGGACACTGCCTGACCTGCTGAGTTCCTCCAGCATTTTGTGTGTGTTACTCTGACCATAGACAGTGTCTGACCTGCTGAGTTCCTCCGGCATTTTGGGTGTGTTACTCTGTTCCACAGATGCTGCCTGACCTGCTGAGTTCCTCCAGCATTTTGTGTGTGTTACTCTGTCCATAGACACTGTCTGACCTGCTGAGTTCCTCCAGCATTTTGTGTGTGTTACTCTGTCCATGGACACTGTCTGACCTGCTGAGTTCCTCCAGCACTTTGTGTGTGTTACTCTGTCCATGGACACTGCCTGACCTGCTGAGTTCCTCCGGCATTTTGTGTGTGTTACTCTGTTCCATAGACACTGTCTGACCTGCTGAGTTCCTCCAGCACTTTGTGTGTGTTGCTCTGACCATAGACACTGTCTGACCTGCTGAGTTCCTCCAGCATTTTGTGTGTGTTACTCTGACCATGGACACTGTCTGACCTGCTGAGTTCCTCCAGCATTTTGTGTGTTTTACTCTGTTCCACAGATGCTGCCTGACCTGCTGAGTTCCTCCAGCATTTTGTTTGTGTTACTCTGACCATGGACACTGTCTGACCTGCTGAGCTCCTCCAGCATTTTGTGTGTGTTACTCTGACCATAGACACTGTCTGACCTGCTGAGTTCCTCCAGCATTTTGTGTGTGTTACTCTGACCATAGACACTGCCTGACCTGCTGAGTTCCTCCAGCATTTTGTGTGTGTTATTCTGTTCCATAGACACTGTCTGACCTGCTGAGTTCCTCCAGCATTTTGTGTGTGTTACTCTGTTCCATAGACACTGTCTGACCTGCTGAGTTCCTCCAGCATTTTGTGGGTGTTACTCTGTCCATAGACACTGCCTGACCTGCTGAGTTCCTCCAGCATTTTGTGTGTGTTACTCTGTCCATAGACACTGTCTGACCTGCTGAGTTCCTCCAGCACTTTGTGTGTGTTACTCTGTCCATAGACACTGCCTGACCTGCTGAGTTCCTCCAGCATTTTGTGTGTGTTACTCTGTTACATAGACACTGTCTGACCTGCTGAGTTCCTCCAGCATTTTGTGGGTGTTACTCTGTCCATAGACACTGCCTGACCTGCTGAGTTCCTCCAGCATTTTGTGTGTGTTACTCTGTCCATAGACACTGTCTGACCTGCTGAGTTCCTCCAGCATTTTGTGGGTGTTACTCTGTCCATAGACACTGCCTGACCTGCTGAGTTCCTCCAGCATTTTGTGTGTGTTACTCTGTCCATAGACACTGTCTGACCTGCTGAGTTCCTCCAGCATTTTGTGTGTGTTACTCTGACCATAGACACTGTCTGACCTGCTGAGTTCCTCCAGCACTTTGTGTGTGTTACTCTGTCCATAGACACTGCCTGACCTGCTGAGTTCCTCCAGCATTTTGTGTGTGTTACTCTGTCCATAGACACTGCCTGACCTGCTGAGTTCCTCCAGCATTTTGTGTGTGTTACTCTGTCCATAGACGCTGTCTGACCTGCTGAGTTCCTCCGGCATTTTGTGTGTGTTAGTCTGTTCCATAGGTGCTGCCTGACCTGCTGAGTTCCTCCGGCATTTTGTGGGTGTTACTCTGACCATAGACACTGTCTGACCTGCTGATTTCCTCCAGCACTTTGTGTGTGTTACTCTGTCCATAGACACTGTCTGACCTGCTGAGTTCCTCCAGCATCTTGTGTGTGTTACTCTGACCATAGACACTGTCTGACCTGCTGAGTTCCTCCAGCATTTTGTGTGTGTTACTCTGTTCCATAGATGCTGCCTGACCTGCTGAGTTCCTCCAGCATTTTGTGTGTGTTACTCTGACCATAGACACTGTCTGACCTGCTGAGTTCCTCCAGCATTTTGTGTGTGTTACTCTGACCATGGACACAGTCTGACCTGCTGAGCTCCTCCAGCATTTTGTGTGTGTTACTCTGACCATAGACACTGTCAGACCTGCTGAGTTCCTCCAGCATTTTGTGTGTGTTACTCTGACCATAGACACTGCCTGACCTGCTGAGTTCCTCCAGCATTTTGTGTGTGTTACTCTGACCATGGACACTGTATGACCTGCTGAGTTCCTCCAGCATTTTGTGTGTGTTACTCTGTTCCATAGACAATGTCTGACCTGCTGAGTTCCTCCAGCATTTTGTGTGTGTTACTCTGTTCCATAGACACTGTCTGACCTGCTGAGTTCCTCCAGCACTTTGTGTGTGTTACTCTGTCCATAGACACTGCCTGACCTGCTGAGTTCCTCCAGCACTTTGTGTGTGTTACTCTGACCATAGACACTGTCTGACCTGCTGAGCTCCTCCAGCATTTTGTGTGTGTTACTCTGTCCATAGACACTGTCTGACCTGCTGAGTTCCTCCAGCATTTTGTGTGTGTTACTCTGACCATAGACACTGTCTGACCTGCTGAGTTCCTCCAGCATTTTGTGTGTGTTACTCTGACCATAGACACTGTCTGACCTGCTGAGTTCCTCCTGCATTTTGTGCGTGTTACTCTGTTCCATAGATGCTGCCTGACCTGCTGAGTTCCTCCAGCATTTTGTGTGTGTTACTCTGACCATAGACACTGTCTGACCTGCTGAGTTCCTCCAGCATTTTGTGTGTGTTACTCTGACCATGGACACTGTCTGACCTGCTGAGCTCCTCCAGCATTTTGTGTGTGTTACTCTGACCATAGACACTGTCTGACCTGCTGAGTTCCTCCAGCATTTTGTGTGTGTTACTCTGACCATAGACACTGCCTGACCTGCTGAGTTCCTCCAGCATTTTGTGTGTGTTACTCTGTTCCATAGACACTGTCTGACCTGCTGAGTTCCTCCAGCATTTTGTGTGTGTTACTCTGTCCATAGACACTGTCTGACCTGCTGAGTTCCTCCAGCATTTTGTGTGTGTTACTCTGTTCCACAGATGCTGCCTGACCTGCTGAGTTCCTCCGGCATTTTGTGGGTGTTACTCTGACCATAGACACTGTCTGACCTGCTGAGTTCCTCCAGCATTTTGTGTGTGTTTCTCTGTTCCATAGGTGCTGCCTGACCTGCTGAGTTCCTCCGGCATTTTGTGGGTGTTACTCTGACCATAGACACTGCCTGACCTGCTGAGTTCCTCCAGCACTTTGTGTGTGTTACTCTGACCATAGACACTGTCTGACCTGCTGAGTTCCTCCAGCATTTTGTGTGTGTTACTCTGTTCCACAGATGCTGCCTGACCTGCTGAGTTCCTCCAGCATTTTGTGTGTGTTACTCTGTCCATAGACACTGCCTGACCTGCTGAGTTCCTCCAGCACTTTGTGTGTGTTACTCTGTCCATAGACACTGCCTGACCTGCTGAGATCTTCCAGCACTTTGTGTGTGTTACTCTGTCCATAGACACTGCCTGACCTGCTGAGTTCCTCCAGCATTTTGTGTGTGTTACTCTGACCATAGACACTGTCTGACCTGCTGAGTTCCTCCAGCATTTTGTGTGTATTACTCTGACCATGGACACTGTCTGACCTGCTGAGTTCCTCCAGCATTTTGTGTGTGTTACTCTGTCCATAGACACTGTCTGACCTGCTGAGTTCCTCCAGCACTTTGTGTGTGTTACTCTGTCCATAGACACTGCCTGACCTGCTGAGTTCCTCCAGCATTTTGTGTGTGTTACTCTGTCCATAGACGCTGTCTGACCTGCTGAGTTCCTCCGGCATTTTGTGTGTGTTAGTCTGTTCCATAGGTGCTGCCTGACCTGCTGAGTTCCTCCGGCATTTTGTGGGTGTTACTCTGACCATAGACGCTGTCTGACCTGCTGAGTTCCTCCGGCATTTTGTGTGTGTTAGTCTGTTCCATAGGTGCTGCCTGACCTGCTGAGTTCCTCCAGCATTTTGTGTGTGTTACTCTGACCATGGACACAGTCTGACCTGCTGAGCTCCTCCAGCATTTTGTGTGTGTTACTCTGACCATAGACACTGTCTGACCTGCTGTGTTCCTCCAGCATTTTGTGTGTGTTACTCTGACCATAGACACTGCCTGACCTGCTGAGTTCCTCCAGCATTTTGTGTGTGTTACTCTGACCATGGACACTCTATGACCTGCTGAGTTCCTCCAGCATTTTGTGTGTGTTACTCTGTTCCATAGACAATGTCTGACCTGCTGAGTTCCTCCAGCATTTTGTGTGTGTTACTCTGTCCATAGACACTGTCTGACCTGCTGAGTTCCTCCAGCATTTTGTGTGTGTTACTCTGTTCCATAGACACTGTCTGACCTGCTGAGTTCCTCCAGCACTTTGTGTGTGTTATTCTGTCCATAGACACTGTCTGACCTGCTGAGTTCCTCCAGCATTTTGTGTGTGTTACTCTGTTCCATAGACACTGTCTGACCTGCTGAGTTCCTCCAGCACTTTGTGTGTGTTACTCTGTCCATAGACACTGTCTGACCTGCTGAGTTCCTCCAGCATTTTGTGTGTGTTACTCTGACCATAGACACTGTCTGACCTGCTGAGTTCCTCCAGCATTTTGTGTGTGTTACTCTGTTCCATAGATGCTGCCTGACCTGCTGAGTTCCTCCAGCGTTTTGTGTGTGTTACTCTGACCATAGACACTGTCTGACCTGCTGAGCTCCTCCAGCATTTTGTGTGTGTTACTCTGACCATAGACACTGTCTGACCTGCTGAGTTCCTCCAGCATTTTGTGTGTGTTACTCTGACCATAGACACTGCCTGACCTGCTGAGTTCCTCCAGCATTTTGTGTGTGTTACTCTGTTCCATAGACACTGTCTGACCTGCTGAGTTCCTCCAGCATTTTGTGTGTGTTACTCTGTCCATAGACACTGCCTGACCTGCTGAGTTCCTCCAGCATTTTGTGTGTGTTACTCTGTCCATAGACGCTGTCTGACCTGCTGAGTTCCTCCGGCATTTTGTGTGTGTTAGTCTGTTCCATAGGTGCTGCCTGACCTGCTGAGTTCCTCCGGCATTTTGTGGGTGTTACTCTGACCATAGACACTGTCTGACCTGCTGATTTCCTCCAGCACTTTGTGTGTGTTACTCTGTCCATAGACACTGTCTGACCTGCTGAGTTCCTCCAGCATCTTGTGTGTGTTACTCTGACCATAGACACTGTCTGACCTGCTGAGTTCCTCCAGCATTTTGTGTGTGTTACTCTGTTCCATAGATGCTGCCTGACCTGCTGAGTTCCTCCAGCATTTTGTGTGTGTTACTCTGACCATAGACACTGTCTGACCTGCTGAGTTCCTCCAGCATTTTGTGTGTGTTACTCTGACCATGGACACAGTCTGACCTGCTGAGTTCCTCCAGCATTTTGTGTGTGTTACTCTGACCATAGACACTGTCTGACCTGCTGAGTTCCTCCAGCATTTTGTGTGTGTTACTCTGTTCCATAGATGCTGCCTGACCTGCTGAGTTCCTCCAGCGTTTTGTGTGTGTTACTCTGACCATAGACACTGTCTGACCTGCTGAGTTCCTCCAGCATTTTGTGTGTGTTACTCTGTTCCATAGATGCTGCCTGACCTGCTGAGTTCCTCCAGCATTTTGTGTGTGTTACTCTGATCATAGACACTGTCTGACCTGCTGAGTTCCTCCAGCATTTTGTGTGTGTTACTCTGTCCATAGACACCGTCTGACCTGCTGAGTTCCTCCAGCACTTTGTGTGTGTTACTCTGTCCATAGACACTGTCTGACCTGCTGAGTTCCTCCAGCATTTTGTGTGTGTTACTCTGTCCATAGACACTGTCTGACCTGCTGAGTTCCTCCAGCATTTTGTGTGTGTTACTCTGACCATAGACACTGTCTGACCTGCTGAGTTCCTCCAGCACTTTGTGTGTGTTACTCTGACCATAGACACTGTCTGACCTGCTGAGTTCCTCCAGCATTTTGTGTGTGTTACTCTGTTCCACAGATGCTGCCTGACCTGCTGAGTTCCTCCAGCATTTTGTGTGTGTTACTCTGTTCCATAGACACTGTCTGACCTGCTGAGTTCCTCCAGCATTTTGTGTGTGTTACTCTGTCCATAGACACTGTCTGTCCTGCTGAGTTCCTCCAGCATTTTGTGTGTGTTACTCTGTTCCACAGATGCTGCCTGACCTGCTGAGTTCCTCCAGCATTTTGTGGGTGTTACTCTGACCATAGACACTGGTTGACCTGCTGAGTTCCTCCAGCACTTTGTGTGTGTTACTCTGTCCATAGACACTGCCTGACCTGCTGAGTTCCTCCAGCATTTTGTGTGTGTTACTCTGACCATGGACACTGTCTGACCTGCTGAGTTCCTCCAGCATTTTGTGTGTGTTACTCTGACCATGGACACTGTCTGACCTGCTGAGTTCCTCCAGCATTTTGTGTGTGTTACTCTGACCATGGACACTGTCTGACCTGCTGAGTTCCTCCAGCATTTTGTGTGTGTTACTCTGTCCATAGACACTGCCTGACCTGCTGAGTTCCTCCAGCATTTTGTGTGTGTTACTCTGACCATAGACACTGTCTGACCTGCTGAGTTCCTCCAGCATTTTGTGTGTGTTACTCTGACCATGGACACTGTCTGACCTGCTGAGCTCCTCCAGCATTTTGTGTGTGTTACTCTGACCATAGACACTGTCTGACCTGCTGAGTTCCTCCAGCATTTTGTGTGTGTTACTCTGACCATAGACGCTGTCTGACCTGCTGAGTTCCTCCAGCATTTTGTGTGTGTTACTCTGACCATAGACACTGTCTGACCTGCTGAGTTCCTCCAGCATTTTGTGTGTGTTACTCTGACCATAGACACTGTCTGACCTGCTGAGTTCCTCCAGCATTTTGTGTGTGTTACTCTGTCCATAGACACTGCCTGACCTGCTGAGTTCCTCCAGCATTTTGTGTGTGTTACTCTGACCATAGACACTGCCTGACCTGCTGAGTTCCTCCAGCATTTTGTGTGTGTTACTCTGTTCCATAGACACTGTCTGACCTGCTGAGTTCCTCCAGCATTTTGTGTGTGTTACTCTGTCCATAGACACTGTCTGACCTGCTGAGTTCCTCCAGCATTTTGTGTGTGTTACTCTGTTCCACAGATGCTGCCTGACCTGCTGAGTTCCTCCAGCATTTTGTGTGTGTTTCTCTGTTCCATAGGTGCTGCCTGACCTGCTGCGTTCCTCCGGCATTTTGTGGGTGTTACTCTGACCATAGACACTGCCTGACCTGCTGAGTTCCTCCAGCACTTTGTGTGTGTTACTCTGACCATAGACACTGTCTGACTTGCTGAGTTCCTCCAGCATTTTGTGTGTGTTACTCTGTTCCATAGACACTGTCTGACCTGCTGAGTTCCTCCATCATTTTGTGTGTGTTACTCTGTTCCACAGATGCTGCCTGACCTGCTGAGTTCCTCCAGCATTTTGTGTGTGTTACTCTGTCCATAGACACTGCCTGACCTGCTGAGTTCCTCCAGCACTTTGTGTGTGTTACTCTGTCCATAGACACTGCCTGACCTGCTGAGTTCCTCCAGCACTTTGTGTGTGTTACTCTGTCCATAGACACTGCCTGACCTGCTGAGTTCCTCCTGCACTTTGTGTGTGTTACTCTGTCCATAGACACTGTCTGACCTGCTGAGTTCCTCCAGCATTTTGTGTGTGTTACTCTGTTCCACAGATGCTGCCTGACCTGCTGAGTTCCTCCAGCATTTTGTGTGTGTTACTCTGTCCATAGACACTGCCTGACCTGCTGAGTTCCTCCAGCATTTTGTGTGTGTTACTCTGTCCATAGACACTGTCTGACCTGCTGAGTTCCTCCAGCATTTTGTGTGTGTTACTCTGTCCATAGACACTGTCTGACCTGCTGAGTTCCTCCAGCATTTTGTGTGTGTTACTCTGACCATAGACACTGTCTGACCTGCTGAGTTCCTCCAGCATTTTGTGTGTATTACTCTGACCATGGACACTGTCTGACCTGCTGAGTTCCTCCAGCATTTTGTGTGTGTTACTCTGTCCATAGACACTGCCTGACCTGCTGAGTTCCTCCAGCACTTTGTGTGTGTTACTCTGTCCATAGACACTGCCTGACCTGCTGAGTTCCTCCAGCATTTTGTGTGTGTTACTCTGTCCATAGACGCTGTCTGACCTGCTGAGTTCCTCCGGCATTTTGTGTGTGTTAGTCTGTTCCATAGGTGCTGCCTGACCTGCTGAGTTCCTCCGGCATTTTGTGGGTGTTAGTCTGTTCCATAGGTGCTGTCTGACCTGCTGAGTTCCTCCCGCATTTTGTGTCTCTTAGTCTGTTCCATAGGTGCTGCCTGACCTGCTGAGTTCCTCCGGCATTTTGTGGGTGTTACTCTGACCATAGACGCTGTCTGACCTGCTGAGTTCCTCCGGCATTTTGTGTGTGTTAGTCTGTTCCATAGGTGCTGCCTGACCTGCTGAGTTCCTCCGGCATTTTGTGGGTGTTACTCTGACCATAGACGCTGTCTGACCTGCTGAGTTCCTCCGGCATTTTGTGTGTGTTAGTCTGTTCCATAGGTGCTGCCTGACCTGCTGAGCTCCTCCAGCATTTTGTGTGTGTTACTCTGTCCATAGACACTGTCTGACCTGCTGAGTTCCTCCGGCATTTTGTGTGTGTTACTCTGACCATGGACACAGTCTGACCTGCTGAGCTCCTCCAGCATTTTGTGTGTGTTACTCTGACCATGGACACTGCCTGACCTGCTGAGTTCCTCCAGCATTTTGTGTGTGTTACTCTGTTCCATAGACACTGTCTGACCTGCTGAGTTCCTCCAGCACTTTGTGTGTGTTACTCTGTCCATAGACACTGTCTGACCTGCTGAGTTCCTCCAGCATTTTGTGTGTGTTACTCTGACCATAGACACTGTCTGACCTGCTGAGTTCCTCCAGCATTTTGTGTGTGTTACTCTGTTCCATAGATGCTGCCTGACCTGCTGAGTTCCTCCAGCGTTTTGTGTGTGTTACTCTGACCATAGACACTGTCTGACCTGCTGAGTTCCTCCAGCATTTTGTGTGTGTTACTCTGTTCCATAGACACTGTATGACCTGCTGAGTTCCTCCGGCATTTTGTGTGTGTTACTCTGTCCATAGACACCGTCTGACCTGCTGAGTTCCTCCAGCATTTTGTGTGTGTTACTCTGTCCATAGACACTGTCTGACCTGCTGAGTTCCTCCAGCATTTTGTGTGTGTTACTCTGACCATAGACACTGTCTGACCTGCTGAGTTCCTCCAGCATTTTGTGTGTGTTACTCTGACCATAGACACTGCCTGACCTGCTGAGTTCCTCCAGCATTTTGTGTGTGTTACTCTGTCCATAGACACTGTCTGTCCTGCTGAGTTCCTCCAGCATTTTGTGTGTGTTACTCTGTTCCACAGATGCTGCCTGACCTGCTGAGTTCCTCCGGCATTTTGTGTGTGTTACTCTGTTCCATAGGTGCTGCCTGACCTGCTGAGTTCCTCCGGCATTTTGTGGGTGTTACTCTGACCATAGACACTGCCTGACCTGCTGAGTTCCTCCAGCACTTTGTGTGTGTTACTCTGTCCATAGACACTGCCTGACCTGCTGAGTTCCTCCAGCATTTTGTGTGTGTTACTCTGACCATGGACACTGTCTGACCTGCTGAGTTCCTCCAGCATTTTGTGTGTGTTACTCTGACCATGGACACTGTCTGACCTGCTGAGTTCCTCCAGCATTTTGTGTGTGTTACTCTGACCATGGACACTGTCTGACCTGCTGAGTTCCTCCAGCATTTTGTGTGTGTTACTCTGTCCATAGACACTGCCTGACCTGCTGAGTTCCTCCAGCATTTTGTGTGTGTTACTCTGACCATAGACACTGTCTGACCTGCTGAGTTCCTCCAGCATTTTGTGTGTGTTACTCTGACCATGGACACTGTCTGACCTGCTGAGCTCCTCCAGCATTTTGTGTGTGTTACTCTGACCATAGACACTGTCTGACCTGCTGAGTTCCTCCAGCATTTTGTGTGTGTTACTCTGACCATAGACACTGCCTGACCTGCTGAGCTCCTCCAGCATTTTGTGTGTGTTACTCTGACCATAGACACTGTCTGACCTGCTGAGTTCCTCCAGCATTTTGTGTGTGTTACTCTGACCATGGACACTGTCTGACCTGCTGAGCTCCTCCAGCATTTTGTGTGTGTTACTCTGACCATAGACGCTGTCTGACCTGCTGAGTTCCTCCAGCATTTTGTGTGTGTTACTCTGTCCATAGACACTGCCTGACCTGCTGAGTTCCTCCAGCATTTTGTGTGTGTTACTCTGACCATAGACACTGCCTGACCTGCTGAGTTCCTCCAGCATTTTGTGTGTGTTACTCTGTTCCATAGACACTGTCTGACCTGCTGAGTTCCTCCAGCATTTTGTGTGTTTTACTCTGTCCATAGACACTGTCTGACCTGCTGAGTTCCTCCAGCATTTTGTGTGTGTTACTCTGTTCCACAGATGCTGCCTGACCTGCTGAGTTCCTCCAGCATTTTGTGTGTGTTTCTCTGTTCCATAGGTGCTGCCTGACCTGCTGCGTTCCTCCGGCATTTTGTGGGTGTTACTCTGACCATAGACACTGCCTGACCTGCTGAGTTCCTCCAGCACTTTGTGTGTGTTACTCTGACCATAGACACTGTCTGACTTGTTGAGTTCCTCCAGCATTTTGTGTGTGTTACTCTGTTCCATAGACACTGTCTGATCTGCTGAGTTCCTCCAGCATTTTGTGTGTGTTACTCTGTTCCACAGATGCTGCCTGACCTGCTGAGTTCCTCCAGCATTTTGTGTGTGTTACTCTGTCCATAGACACTGCCTGACCTGCTGAGTTCCTCCAGCACTTTGTGTGTGTTACTCTGTCCATAGACACTGCCTGACCTGCTGAGTTCCTCCAGCACTTTGTGTGTGTTACTCTGTCCATAGACACTGCCTGACCTGCTGAGTTCCTCCGGCATTTTGTGGGTGTTACTCTGACCATAGACGCTGTCTGACCTGCTGAGTTCCTCCGGCATTTTGTGTGTGTTAGTCTGTTCCATAGGTGCTGCCTGACCTGCTGAGTTCCTCCAGCATTTTGTGTGTGTTACTCTGACCATGGACACAGTCTGACCTGCTGAGCTCCTCCAGCATTTTGTGTGTGTTACTCTGACCATAGACACTGTCTGACCTGCTGTGTTCCTCCAGCATTTTGTGTGTGTTACTCTGACCATAGACACTGCCTGACCTGCTGAGTTCCTCCAGCATTTTGTGTGTGTTACTCTGACCATGGACACTCTATGACCTGCTGAGTTCCTCCAGCATTTTGTGTGTGTTACTCTGTTCCATAGACAATGTCTGACCTGCTGAGTTCCTCCAGCATTTTGTGTGTGTTACTCTGTCCATAGACACTGTCTGACCTGCTGAGTTCCTCCAGCATTTTGTGTGTGTTACTCTGTTCCATAGACACTGTCTGACCTGCTGAGTTCCTCCAGCACTTTGTGTGTGTTATTCTGTCCATAGACACTGTCTGACCTGCTGAGTTCCTCCAGCATTTTGTGTGTGTTACTCTGTTCCATAGACACTGTCTGACCTGCTGAGTTCCTCCAGCACTTTGTGTGTGTTACTCTGTCCATAGACACTGTCTGACCTGCTGAGTTCCTCCAGCATTTTGTGTGTGTTACTCTGACCATAGACACTGTCTGACCTGCTGAGTTCCTCCAGCATTTTGTGTGTGTTACTCTGTTCCATAGATGCTGCCTGACCTGCTGAGTTCCTCCAGCGTTTTGTGTGTGTTACTCTGACCATAGACACTGTCTGACCTGCTGAGCTCCTCCAGCATTTTGTGTGTGTTACTCTGACCATAGACACTGTCTGACCTGCTGAGTTCCTCCAGCATTTTGTGTGTGTTACTCTGACCATAGACACTGCCTGACCTGCTGAGTTCCTCCAGCATTTTGTGTGTGTTACTCTGTTCCATAGACACTGTCTGACCTGCTGAGTTCCTCCAGCATTTTGTGTGTGTTACTCTGTCCATAGACACTGCCTGACCTGCTGAGTTCCTCCAGCATTTTGTGTGTGTTACTCTGTCCATAGACGCTGTCTGACCTGCTGAGTTCCTCCGGCATTTTGTGTGTGTTAGTCTGTTCCATAGGTGCTGCCTGACCTGCTGAGTTCCTCCGGCATTTTGTGGGTGTTACTCTGACCATAGACACTGTCTGACCTGCTGATTTCCTCCAGCACTTTGTGTGTGTTACTCTGTCCATAGACACTGTCTGACCTGCTGAGTTCCTCCAGCATCTTGTGTGTGTTACTCTGACCATAGACACTGTCTGACCTGCTGAGTTCCTCCAGCATTTTGTGTGTGTTACTCTGTTCCATAGATGCTGCCTGACCTGCTGAGTTCCTCCAGCATTTTGTGTGTGTTACTCTGACCATAGACACTGTCTGACCTGCTGAGTTCCTCCAGCATTTTGTGTGTGTTACTCTGACCATGGACACAGTCTGACCTGCTGAGTTCCTCCAGCATTTTGTGTGTGTTACTCTGACCATAGACACTGTCTGACCTGCTGAGTTCCTCCAGCATTTTGTGTGTGTTACTCTGTTCCATAGATGCTGCCTGACCTGCTGAGTTCCTCCAGCGTTTTGTGTGTGTTACTCTGACCATAGACACTGTCTGACCTGCTGAGTTCCTCCAGCATTTTGTGTGTGTTACTCTGTTCCATAGATGCTGCCTGACCTGCTGAGTTCCTCCAGCATTTTGTGTGTGTTACTCTGACCATAGACACTGTCTGACCTGCTGAGTTCCTCCAGCATTTTGTGTGTGTTACTCTGTCCATAGACACCGTCTGACCTGCTGAGTTCCTCCAGCACTTTGTGTGTGTTACTCTGTCCATAGACACTGTCTGACCTGCTGAGTTCCTCCAGCATTTTGTGTGTGTTACTCTGTCCATAGACACTGTCTGACCTGCTGAGTTCCTCCAGCATTTTGTGTGTGTTACTCTGACCATAGACACTGTCTGACCTGCTGAGTTCCTCCAGCACTTTGTGTGTGTTACTCTGACCATAGACACTGTCTGACCTGCTGAGTTCCTCCAGCATTTTGTGTGTGTTACTCTGTTCCACAGATGCTGCCTGACCTGCTGAGTTCCTCCAGCATTTTGTGTGTGTTACTCTGTTCCATAGACACTGTCTGACCTGCTGAGTTCCTCCAGCATTTTGTGTGTGTTACTCTGTCCATAGACACTGTCTGTCCTGCTGAGTTCCTCCAGCATTTTGTGTGTGTTACTCTGTTCCACAGATGCTGCCTGACCTGCTGAGTTCCTCCAGCATTTTGTGGGTGTTACTCTGACCATAGACACTGGTTGACCTGCTGAGTTCCTCCAGCACTTTGTGTGTGTTACTCTGTCCATAGACACTGCCTGACCTGCTGAGTTCCTCCAGCATTTTGTGTGTGTTACTCTGACCATGGACACTGTCTGACCTGCTGAGTTCCTCCAGCATTTTGTGTGTGTTACTCTGACCATGGACACTGTCTGACCTGCTGAGTTCCTCCAGCATTTTGTGTGTGTTACTCTGACCATGGACACTGTCTGACCTGCTGAGTTCCTCCAGCATTTTGTGTGTGTTACTCTGTCCATAGACACTGCCTGACCTGCTGAGTTCCTCCAGCATTTTGTGTGTGTTACTCTGACCATAGACACTGTCTGACCTGCTGAGTTCCTCCAGCATTTTGTGTGTGTTACTCTGACCATGGACACTGTCTGACCTGCTGAGCTCCTCCAGCATTTTGTGTGTGTTACTCTGACCATAGACACTGTCTGACCTGCTGAGTTCCTCCAGCATTTTGTGTGTGTTACTCTGACCATAGACGCTGTCTGACCTGCTGAGTTCCTCCAGCATTTTGTGTGTGTTACTCTGACCATAGACACTGTCTGACCTGCTGAGTTCCTCCAGCATTTTGTGTGTGTTACTCTGACCATAGACACTGTCTGACCTGCTGAGTTCCTCCAGCATTTTGTGTGTGTTACTCTGTCCATAGACACTGCCTGACCTGCTGAGTTCCTCCAGCATTTTGTGTGTGTTACTCTGACCATAGACACTGCCTGACCTGCTGAGTTCCTCCAGCATTTTGTGTGTGTTACTCTGTTCCATAGACACTGTCTGACCTGCTGAGTTCCTCCAGCATTTTGTGTGTGTTACTCTGTCCATAGACACTGTCTGACCTGCTGAGTTCCTCCAGCATTTTGTGTGTGTTACTCTGTTCCACAGATGCTGCCTGACCTGCTGAGTTCCTCCAGCATTTTGTGTGTGTTTCTCTGTTCCATAGGTGCTGCCTGACCTGCTGCGTTCCTCCGGCATTTTGTGGGTGTTACTCTGACCATAGACACTGCCTGACCTGCTGAGTTCCTCCAGCACTTTGTGTGTGTTACTCTGACCATAGACACTGTCTGACTTGCTGAGTTCCTCCAGCATTTTGTGTGTGTTACTCTGTTCCATAGACACTGTCTGACCTGCTGAGTTCCTCCATCATTTTGTGTGTGTTACTCTGTTCCACAGATGCTGCCTGACCTGCTGAGTTCCTCCAGCATTTTGTGTGTGTTACTCTGTCCATAGACACTGCCTGACCTGCTGAGTTCCTCCAGCACTTTGTGTGTGTTACTCTGTCCATAGACACTGCCTGACCTGCTGAGTTCCTCCAGCACTTTGTGTGTGTTACTCTGTCCATAGACACTGCCTGACCTGCTGAGTTCCTCCTGCACTTTGTGTGTGTTACTCTGTCCATAGACACTGTCTGACCTGCTGAGTTCCTCCAGCATTTTGTGTGTGTTACTCTGTTCCACAGATGCTGCCTGACCTGCTGAGTTCCTCCAGCATTTTGTGTGTGTTACTCTGTCCATAGACACTGCCTGACCTGCTGAGTTCCTCCAGCATTTTGTGTGTGTTACTCTGTCCATAGACACTGTCTGACCTGCTGAGTTCCTCCAGCATTTTGTGTGTGTTACTCTGTCCATAGACACTGTCTGACCTGCTGAGTTCCTCCAGCATTTTGTGTGTGTTACTCTGACCATAGACACTGTCTGACCTGCTGAGTTCCTCCAGCATTTTGTGTGTATTACTCTGACCATGGACACTGTCTGACCTGCTGAGTTCCTCCAGCATTTTGTGTGTGTTACTCTGTCCATAGACACTGCCTGACCTGCTGAGTTCCTCCAGCACTTTGTGTGTGTTACTCTGTCCATAGACACTGCCTGACCTGCTGAGTTCCTCCAGCATTTTGTGTGTGTTACTCTGTCCATAGACGCTGTCTGACCTGCTGAGTTCCTCCGGCATTTTGTGTGTGTTAGTCTGTTCCATAGGTGCTGCCTGACCTGCTGAGTTCCTCCGGCATTTTGTGGGTGTTAGTCTGTTCCATAGGTGCTGTCTGACCTGCTGAGTTCCTCCCGCATTTTGTGTCTCTTAGTCTGTTCCATAGGTGCTGCCTGACCTGCTGAGTTCCTCCGGCATTTTGTGGGTGTTACTCTGACCATAGACGCTGTCTGACCTGCTGAGTTCCTCCGGCATTTTGTGTGTGTTAGTCTGTTCCATAGGTGCTGCCTGACCTGCTGAGTTCCTCCGGCATTTTGTGGGTGTTACTCTGACCATAGACGCTGTCTGACCTGCTGAGTTCCTCCGGCATTTTGTGTGTGTTAGTCTGTTCCATAGGTGCTGCCTGACCTGCTGAGCTCCTCCAGCATTTTGTGTGTGTTACTCTGTCCATAGACACTGTCTGACCTGCTGAGTTCCTCCGGCATTTTGTGTGTGTTACTCTGACCATGGACACAGTCTGACCTGCTGAGCTCCTCCAGCATTTTGTGTGTGTTACTCTGACCATGGACACTGCCTGACCTGCTGAGTTCCTCCAGCATTTTGTGTGTGTTACTCTGTTCCATAGACACTGTCTGACCTGCTGAGTTCCTCCAGCACTTTGTGTGTGTTACTCTGTCCATAGACACTGTCTGACCTGCTGAGTTCCTCCAGCATTTTGTGTGTGTTACTCTGACCATAGACACTGTCTGACCTGCTGAGTTCCTCCAGCATTTTGTGTGTGTTACTCTGTTCCATAGATGCTGCCTGACCTGCTGAGTTCCTCCAGCGTTTTGTGTGTGTTACTCTGACCATAGACACTGTCTGACCTGCTGAGTTCCTCCAGCATTTTGTGTGTGTTACTCTGTTCCATAGACACTGTATGACCTGCTGAGTTCCTCCGGCATTTTGTGTGTGTTACTCTGTCCATAGACACCGTCTGACCTGCTGAGTTCCTCCAGCATTTTGTGTGTGTTACTCTGTCCATAGACACTGTCTGACCTGCTGAGTTCCTCCAGCATTTTGTGTGTGTTACTCTGACCATAGACACTGTCTGACCTGCTGAGTTCCTCCAGCATTTTGTGTGTGTTACTCTGACCATAGACACTGCCTGACCTGCTGAGTTCCTCCAGCATTTTGTGTGTGTTACTCTGTCCATAGACACTGTCTGTCCTGCTGAGTTCCTCCAGCATTTTGTGTGTGTTACTCTGTTCCACAGATGCTGCCTGACCTGCTGAGTTCCTCCGGCATTTTGTGTGTGTTACTCTGTTCCATAGGTGCTGCCTGACCTGCTGAGTTCCTCCGGCATTTTGTGGGTGTTACTCTGACCATAGACACTGCCTGACCTGCTGAGTTCCTCCAGCACTTTGTGTGTGTTACTCTGTCCATAGACACTGCCTGACCTGCTGAGTTCCTCCAGCATTTTGTGTGTGTTACTCTGACCATGGACACTGTCTGACCTGCTGAGTTCCTCCAGCATTTTGTGTGTGTTACTCTGACCATGGACACTGTCTGACCTGCTGATTTCCTCCAGCATTTTGTGTGTGTTACTCTGACCATGGACACTGTCTGACCTGCTGAGTTCCTCCAGCATTTTGTGTGTGTTACTCTGTCCATAGACACTGCCTGACCTGCTGAGTTCCTCCAGCATTTTGTGTGTGTTACTCTGACCATAGACACTGTCTGACCTGCTGAGTTCCTCCAGCATTTTGTGTGTGTTACTCTGACCATGGACACTGTCTGACCTGCTGAGCTCCTCCAGCATTTTGTGTGTGTTACTCTGACCATAGACACTGTCTGACCTGCTGAGTTCCTCCAGCATTTTGTGTGTGTTACTCTGACCATAGACACTGCCTGACCTGCTGAGCTCCTCCAGCATTTTGTGTGTGTTACTCTGACCATAGACACTGTCTGACCTGCTGAGTTCCTCCAGCATTTTGTGTGTGTTACTCTGACCATGGACACTGTCTGACCTGCTGAGCTCCTCCAGCATTTTGTGTGTGTTACTCTGACCATAGACGCTGTCTGACCTGCTGAGTTCCTCCAGCATTTTGTGTGTGTTACTCTGTCCATAGACACTGCCTGACCTGCTGAGTTCCTCCAGCATTTTGTGTGTGTTACTCTGACCATAGACACTGCCTGACCTGCTGAGTTCCTCCAGCATTTTGTGTGTGTTACTCTGTTCCATAGACACTGTCTGACCTGCTGAGTTCCTCCAGCATTTTGTGTGTTTTACTCTGTCCATAGACACTGTCTGACCTGCTGAGTTCCTCCAGCATTTTGTGTGTGTTACTCTGTTCCACAGATGCTGCCTGACCTGCTGAGTTCCTCCAGCATTTTGTGTGTGTTTCTCTGTTCCATAGGTGCTGCCTGACCTGCTGCGTTCCTCCGGCATTTTGTGGGTGTTACTCTGACCATAGACACTGCCTGACCTGCTGAGTTCCTCCAGCACTTTGTGTGTGTTACTCTGACCATAGACACTGTCTGACTTGTTGAGTTCCTCCAGCATTTTGTGTGTGTTACTCTGTTCCATAGACACTGTCTGATCTGCTGAGTTCCTCCAGCATTTTGTGTGTGTTACTCTGTTCCACAGATGCTGCCTGACCTGCTGAGTTCCTCCAGCATTTTGTGTGTGTTACTCTGTCCATAGACACTGCCTGACCTGCTGAGTTCCTCCAGCACTTTGTGTGTGTTACTCTGTCCATAGACACTGCCTGACCTGCTGAGTTCCTCCAGCACTTTGTGTGTGTTACTCTGTCCATAGACACTGCCTGACCTGCTGAGTTCCTCCAGCACTTTGTGTGTGTTACTCTGTCCATAGACACTGTCTGACCTGCTGAGTTCCTCCAGCATTTTGTGTGTTTTACTCTGTCCATAGACACTGTCTGACCTGCTGAGTTCCTCCAGCATTTTGTGTGTGTTACTCTGTTCCACAGATGCTGCCTGACCTGCTGAGTTCCTCCAGCATTTTGTGTGTGTTACTCTGTCCATAGACACTGTCTGACCTGCTGAGTTCCTCCAGCATTTTGTGTGTGTTACTCTGTCCATAGACACTGTCTGACCTGCTGAGTTCCTCCAGCATTTTGTGTGTGTTACTCTGACCATAGACACTGTCTGACCTGCTGAGTTCCTCCAGCATTTTGTGTGTATTACTCTGACCATGGACACTGTCTGACCTGCTGAGTTCCTCCAGCATTTTGTGTGTGTTACTCTGTCCATTGACACTGCCTGACCTGCTGAGTTCCTCCAGCACTTTGTGTGTGTTACTCTGTCCATAGACACTGCCTGACCTGCTGAGTTCCTCCAGCATTTTGTGTGTGTTACTCTGTCCATAGACGCTGTCTGACCTGCTGAGTTCCTCCGGCATTTTGTGTGTGTTAGTCTGTTCCATAGGTGCTGCCTGACCTGCTGAGTTCCTCCGGCATTTTGTGGGTGTTACTCTGACCATAGACGCTGTCTGACCTGCTGAGTTCCTCCGGCATTTTGTGTGTGTTAGTCTGTTCCATAGGTGCTGCCTGACCTGCTGAGTTCCTCCGGCATTTTGTGGGTGTTACTCTGACCATAGACGCTGTCTGACCTGCTGAGTTCCTCCGGCATTTTGTGTGTGTTAGTCTGTTCCATAGGTGCTGCCTGACCTGCTGAGTTCCTCCGGCATTTTGTGGGTGTTACTCTGACCATAGACGCTGTCTGACCTGCTGAGTTCCTCCGGCATTTTGTGTGTGTTAGTCTGTTCCATAGGTGCTGCCTGACCTGCTGAGCTCCTCCAGCATTTTGTGTGTGTTACTCTGTCCATAGACACTGTCTGACCTGCTGAGTTCCTCCGGCATTTTGTGTGTGTTACTCTGACCATGGACACAGTCTGACCTGCTGAGCTCCTCCAGCATTTTGTGTGTGTTACTCTGACCATGGACACTGCCTGACCTGCTGAGTTCCTCCAGCATTTTGTGTGTGTTACTCTGTCCATAGACACTGTCTGACCTGCTGAGTTCCTCCAGCACTTTGTGTGTGTTACTCTGACCATAGACACTGTCTGACCTGCTGAGTTCCTCCAGCATTTTGTGTGTGTTACTCTGACCATGGACACTGCCTGACCTGCTGAGTTCCACCAGCATTTTGTGTGTGTTACTCTGTCCATAGACACTGTCTGACCTGCTGAGTTCCTCCAGCACTTTGTGTGTGTTACTCTGACCATGGACACTCTATGACCTGCTGAGTTCCTCCAGCATTTTGTGTGTGTTACTCTGTTCCATAGACACTGTCTGACCTGCTGAGTTCCTCCAGCATTTTGTGTGTGTTACTCTGTCCATAGACAATGTCTGACCTGCTGAGTTCCTCCAGCATTTTGTTTGTGTTACTCTGTTCCATAGACACTGTCTGACCTGCTGAGTTCCTCCAGCACTTTGTGTGTGTTACTCTGTCCATAGACACTGCCTGACCTGCTGAGTTCCTCCAGCATTTTGTGTGTGTTACTCTGACCATAGACACTGTCTGACCTGCTGAGTTCCTCCAGCATTTTGTGTGTGTTACTCTGACCATGGACACTGTCTGACCTGCTGAGTTCCTCCGGCATTTTGTGTGTGTTACTCTGTCCATAGACACTGTCTGACCTGCTGAGTTCCTCCAGCATTTTGTGTGTGTTACTCTGTCCATAGACACTGTCTGACCTGCTGAGTTCCTCCAGCATTTTGTGTGTGTTACTCTGTCCATAGACACTGCCTGACCTGCTGAGTTCCTCCAGCATTTTGTGTGTGTTACTCTGTCCATAGACACTGTCTGACCTGCTGAGTTCCTCCAGCATTTTGTGTGTGTTACTCTGTCCATAGACACTGTCTGACCTGCTGAGTTCCTCCAGCATTTTGTGTGTGTTACTCTGTCCATAGACACTGTCTGACCTGCTGAGTTCCTCCAGCATTTTGTGTGTGTTACTCTGTCCATAGACACTGTCTGACCTGCTGAGTTCCTCCAGCATTTTGTGCGTGTTACTCTGACCATAGACACTGTCTGACCTGCTGAGTTCCTCCAGCATTTTGTGTGTGTTACTCTGACCATAGACACTGTCTGACCTGCTGAGTTCCTCCAGCATTTTGTGTGTGTTACTCTGACCATAGACACTGTCTGACCTGCTGAGTTCCTCCAGCATTTTGTGTGTGTTACTCTGTTCCATAGACACTGTCTGACCTGCTGAGTTCCTCCAGCATTTTGTGTGTGTTACTCTGTCCATAGACACTGTCTGTCCTGCTGAGTTCCTCCAGCATTTTGTGTGTGTTACTCTGTTCCACAGATGCTGCCTGACCTGCTGAGTTCCTCCGGCATTTTGTGGGTGTTATTCTGACCATAGACACTGCCTGACCTGCTGAGTTCCTCCAGCATTTTGTGTGTGTTACTCTGTTCCATAGGTGCTGCCTGACCTGCTGAGTTCCTCCGGCATTTTGTGGGTGTTACTCTGACCATAGACACTGCCTGACCTGCTGAGTTCCTCCAGCACTTTGTGTGTGTTACTCTGACCATAGACACTGTCTGACCTGCTGAGTTCCTCCAGCATTTTGTGTGTGTTACTCTGACCATGGACACTGTCTGACCTGCTGAGTTCCTCCAGCATTTTGTGTGTGTTACTCTGTTCCATAGATGCTGCCTGACCTGCTGAGTTCCTCCAGCATTTTGTGTGTGTTACTCTGACCATAGACACTGTCTGACCTGCTGAGTTCCTCCAGCATTTTGTGTGTGTTACTCTGACCATGGACACTGTCTGACCTGCTGAGATCCTCCAGCATTTTGTGTGTGTTACTCTGTCCATAGACACTGTCTGACCTGCTGAGTTCCTCCAGCATTTTGTGTGTGTTACTCTGTTCCATAGACACTGTCTGACCTGCTGAGTTCCTCCAGCATTTTGTGTGTGTTCCTCTGTCCATAGACACTGTCTGACCTGCTGAGTTCCTCCAGCATTTTGTGTGTGTTACTCTGTTCCACAGATGCTGCCTGACCTGCTGAGTTCCTCCGGCATTTTGTGGGTGTTACTCTGACCATAGACACTGCCTGACCTGCTGAGTTCCTCCAGCATTTTGTGTGTGTTTCTCTGTTCCATAGGTGCTGCCTGACCTGCTGAGTTCCTCCGGCATTTTGTGCGTGTTACTCTGACCATAGACACTGTCTGACCTGCTGAGTTCCTCCAGCACTTTGTGTGTGTTACTCTGACCATAGACACTGTCTGACCTGCAGAGTTCCTCCAGCATTTTGTGTGTGTTACTCTGTTCCATAGACACTGTCTGACCTGCTGAGTTCCTCCAGCATTTTGTGTGTGTTACTCTGTCCATAGACACTGCCTGACCTGCTGAGTTCCTCCAGCACTTTGTGTCTGTTACTCTGTCCATAGACACTGCCTGACCTGCTGAGTTCCTCCAGCACTTTGTGTGTGTTACTCTGACCATAGACACTGTCTGACCTGCTGAGTTCCTCCAGCATTTTGTGTGTGTTACTCTGTTCCATAGACACTGTCTGACCTGCTGAGTTCCTCCAGCATTTTGTGTGTGTTACTCTGTCCATAGACGCTGTCTGACCTGCTGAGTTCCTCCGACATTTTGTGTGTGTTAGTCTGTTCCATAGGTGCTGCCTGACCTGCTGAGTTCCTCCGGCATTTTGTGTGTGTTACTCTGTCCATAGACGCTGTCTGACCTGCTGAGTTCCTCCGGCATTTTGTGGGTGTTACTCTGACCATAGACACTGCCTGACCTGCTGAGTTCCTCCGGCATTTTGTGTGTGTTACTCTGACCATGGACACTGTCTGACCTGCTGAGTTCCTCCAGCATTTTGTGTGTGTTACTCTGTCCATAGACACTGTCTGACCTGCTGAGATCCTCCAGCATTTTGTGTGTGTTACTCTGACCATAGACACTGTCTGACCTGCTGAGTTCCTCCAGCATTTTGTGTGTGTTACTCTGACCATAGACACTGCCTGACCTGCTGAGTTCCTCCAGCATTTTGTGTGTGTTACTCTGTCCATAGACACTGTCTGACCTGCTGAGTTCCTCCAGCATTTTGTGTGTGTTACTCTGTCCATAGACACTGCCTGACCTGCTGAGTTCCTCCAGCATTTTGTGTGTGTTACTCTGTCCATAGACACTGTCTGACCTGCTGAGTTCCTCCAGCATTTTGTGTGTGTTACTCTGTCCATAGACACTGTCTGACCTGCTGAGTTCCTCCAGCATTTTGTGTGTGTTACTCTGTCCATAGACACTGCCTGACCTGCTGAGTTCCTCCAGCACTTTGTGTGTGTTACTCTGTCCATAGACACTGTCTGACCTGCTGAGTTCCTCCAGCATTTTGTGTGTGTTACTCTGTTCCATAGACACTGCCTGACCTGCTGAGTTCCTCCAGCATTTTGTGTGTGTTACTCTGTCCATAGACACTGTCTGACCTGCTGAGTTCCTCCAGCATTTTGTGTGTGTTACTCTGTTCCATTGACAATGTCTGACCTGCTGAGTTCCTCCAGCACTTTGTGTGTGTTACTCTGTCCATAGACACTGTCTGACCTGCTGAGTTCCTCCAGCATTTTGTGTGTGTTACTCTGACCATAGACACTGTCTGACCTGCTGAGTTCCTCCAGCATTTTGTGTGTGTTACTCTGACCATAGACACTGTCTGACCTGCTGAGTTCCTCCAGCATTTTGTGTGTGTTACTCTGTTCCATAGATGCTGCCTGACCTGCTGAGTTCCTCCAGCGTTTTGTGTGTGTTACTCTGACCATAGACACTGTCTGACCTGCTGAGTTCCTCCAGCATTTTGTGTGTGTTACTCTGTCCATAGACACTGTCTGACCTGCTGAGTTCCTCCAGCATTTTGTGTGTGTTACTCTGTCCAGAGACACTGTCTGACCTGCTGAGTTCCTCCAGCATTTTGTGTGTGTTACTCTGACCAGAGACACTGCCTGACCTGCTGAGTTCCTCCAGCATTTTGTGTGTGTTACTCTGTCCATAGACACTGTCTGACCTGCTGAGTTCCTCCAGCATTTTGTGTGTGTTACTCTGTCCATAGACACTGTCTGTCCTGCTGAGTTCCTCCAGCATTTTGTGTGTTTTACTCTGTTCCACAGATGCTGCCTGACCTGCTGAGTTCCTCCGGCATTTTGTGGGTGTTACTCTGACCATAGACACTGTCTGACCTGCTGAGTTCCTCCAGCATTTTGTGTGTGTTACTCTGACCATGGACACTGTCTGACCTGCTGAGTTCCTCCAGCATTTTGTGTGTGTTACTCTGACCATAGACACTGCCTGACCTGCTGAGTTCCTCCAGCATTTTGTGTGTGTTACTCTGTTCCATAGACACTGTCTGACCTGCTGAGTTCCTCCAGCACTTTGTGTGTGTTACTCTGACCATGGACACTGTCTGACCTGCTGAGTTCCTCCAGCATTTTGTGTGTGTTACTCTGACCATGGACACTGCCTGACCTGCTGAGTTCCTCCAGCATTTTGTGTGTGTTACTCTGACCATAGACACTGCCTGACCTGCTGAGTTCCTCCGGCATTTTGTGTGTGTTACTCTGACCATAGACACTGCCTGACCTGCTGAGTTCCTCCAGCATTTTGTGTGTGTTACTCTGTCCATAGACACTGCCTGACCTGCTGAGTTCCTCCAGCATTTTGAGTGTGTTACTCTGTTCCATAGACACTGTCTGACCTGCTGAGTTCCTCCAGCATTTTGTGTGTGTTACTCTGTTCCACAGATGCTGCCTGACCTGCTGAGTTCCTCCAGCATTTTGTGTGTGTTACTCTGTCCATAGACACTGCCTGACCTGCTGAGTTCCTCCAGCACTTTGTGTGTGTTACTCTGTCCATAGACACTGCCTGACCTGCTGAGTTCCTCCAGCACTTTGTGTGTGTTACTCTGTCCATAGACACTGCCTGACCTGCTGAGCTCCTCCAGCATTTTGTGTGTGTTACTCTGACCATGGACACTGTCTGACCTGCTGAGTTCATCCAGCATTTTGTGTGTGTTACTCTGTCCATAGACACTGTCTGACCTGCTGAGTTCCTCCAGCATTTTGTGTGTGTTACTCTGTCCATAGACACTGTCTGACCTGCTGAGTTCCTCCAGCATTTTGTGTGTGTTACTCTGTCCATAGACACCGTCTGACCTGCTGAGTTCCTCCAGCATTTTGTGTGTGTTACTCTGACCATAGACACCGTCTGACCTGCTGAGTTCCTCCAGCATTTTGTGTGTGTTACTCTGTCCATAGACACCGTCTGACCTGCTGAGTTCCTCCAGCATTTTGTGTGTGTTACTCTGACCATAGACACTGTCTGACCTGCTGAGTTCCTCCAGCATTTTGTGTGTGTTACTCTACCATAGACACTGCCTGACCTGCTGAGTTCCTCCAGCATTTTGTGTGTGTTACTCTGTCCATAGACACTGTCTGACCTGCTGAGTTCCTCCAGCATTTTGTGTGTGTTACTCTGTCCATAGACACTACCTGACCTGCTGAGTTCCTCCAGCATTTTGTGTGTGTTACTCTGTTCCATAGACACTGTCTGACCTGCTGAGTTCCTCCAGCATTTTGTGTGTGTTACTCTGTTCCACAGATGCTGCCTGACCTGCTGAGTTCCTCCAGCACTTTGCGTGTGTTACTCTGTCCATAGACACTGCCTGACCTGCTGAGTTCCTCCAGCACTTTGCGTGTGTTACTCTGTCCATAGACGCTGTCTGACCTGCTGAGTTCCTCCGGCATTTTGTGTGTGTTAGTCTGTTCCATAGACACTGTCTGACCTGCTGAGTTCCTCCAGCATTTTGTGTGTGTTACTCTGACCATAGACGCTGTCTGACCTGCTGAGTTCCTCCGGCATTTTGTGTGTGTTACTCTGACCATAGACGCTGTCTGACCTGCTGAGTTCCTCCGGCATTTTGTGTGTGTTAGTCTGTTCCATAGACGCTGTCTGACCTGCTGAGTTCCTCCGGCATTTTGTGTGTGTTACTCTGACCATCGACGCTGTCTGACCTGCTGAGTTCCTCCGGCATTTTGTGTGTGTTAGTCTGTTCCATAGGTGCTGCCTGACCTGCTGAGTTCCTCCGGCATTTTGTGGGTGTTACTCTGACCATAGACGCTGTCTGACCTGCTGAGTTCCTCCGGCATTTTGTGTGTGTTAGTCTGTTCCATAGGTGCTGCCTGACCTGCTGAGTTCCTCCGGCATTTTGTGGGTGTTACTCTGACCATAGACGCTGTCTGACCTGCTGAGTTCCTCCGGCATTTTGTGTGTGTTAGTCTGTTCCATAGGTGCTGCCTGACCTGCTGAGTTCCTCCGGCATTTTGTGTGTGTTACTCTGTCCATAGACACTGCCTGACCTGCTGAGCTCCTCCAGCATTTTGTGTGTGTTACTCTGACCATGGACACAGTCTGACCTGCTGAGCTCCTCCAGCATTTTGTGTGTGTTACTCTGACCATAGACACTGTCTGACCTGCTGAGTTCCTCCAGCATTTTGTGTGTGTTACTCTGACCATAGACACTGCCTGACCTGCTGAGTTCCTCCAGCATTTTGTGTGTGTTACTCTGACCATGGACACTCTATGACCTGCTGAGTTCCTCCAGCATTTTGTGTGTGTTACTCTGTTCCATAGACAATGTCTGACCTGCTGAGTTCCTCCAGCATTTTGTGTGTGTTACTCTGACGATAGACACTGTCTGACCTGCTGAGTTCCTCCAGCACTTTGTGTGTGTTACTCTGTCCATGGACACTGCCTGACCTGCTGAGTTCCTCCAGCAATTTGTGTGTGTTACGCTGACCATGGACACTGTCTGACCTGCTGAGTTCCTCCGGCATTTTGTGTGTGTTACTCTGTCCATAGACACTGTCTGACCTGCTGAGTTCCTCCAGCACTTTGTGTGTGTTACTCTGTCCATAGACACTGCCTGACCTGCTGAGTTCCTCCAGCATTTTGTGTGTGTTACTCTGTTCCATAGACACTGTCTGACCTGCTGAGTTCCTCCAGCATTTTGTGTGTGTTACTCTGTTCCATAGACACTGTCTGACCTGCTGAGTTCCTCCAGCATTTTGTGTGTGTTACTCTGTTCCACAGATGCTGCCTGACCTGCTGAGTTCCTCCAGCATTTTGTGTGTGTTACTCTGTCCATAGACACTGCCTGACCTGCTGAGTTCCTCCAGCATTTTGTGTGTGTTACTCTGTCCATAGACACTGTCTGACCTGCTGAGTTCCTCCAGCATTTTGTGTGTGTTACTCTGTCCATAGACACTGTCTGATCTGCTGAGTTCCTCCAGCATTTTGTGTGTGTTACTCTGTCCATAGACACTGTCTGACCTGCTGAGTTCCTCCGGCATTTTGTGTGTGTTACTGTGTTCCACAGATGCTGCCTGACCTGCTGAGTTCCTCCAGCATTTTGTGTGTGTTACTCTGTCCATAGACACTGTCTGACCTGCTGAGTTCCTCCAGCATTTTGTGTGTGTTACTCTGTCCATAGACACTGTCTGACCTGCTGAGTTCCTCCGGCATTTTGTGTGTGTTACTCTGACCATAGACACTGTCTGGCCTGCTGAGTTCCTCCAGCATTTTGTGGGTGTTACTCTGACCATAGACACTGCCTGACCTGCTGAGTTCCTCCAGCATTTTGTGGGTGTTACTCAGTCCATAGACACTGCCTGACCTGCTGAGTTCCTCCAGCATTTTGTGTGTGTTACTCTGACCATAGACACTGTCTGACCTGCTGAGTTCCTCCAGCACATTGTGTGTGTTACTCTGTCCATAGACACTGTCTGACCTGCTGAGTTCCTCCAGCATTTTGTGTGTGTTACTCTGACCATAGACACTGCCTGACCTGCTGAGTTCCTCCAGCATTTTGTGTGTGTTACTCTGTCCATAGACACTGTCTGACCTGCTGAGTTCCTCCGGCATTTTGTGTGTGTTACTCTGACCATAGACACTGTCTGGCCTGCTGAGTTCCTCCAGCATTTTGTGGGTGTTACTCAGTCCATAGACACTGTCTGACCTGCTGAGTTCCTCCAGCATTTTGTGGGTGTTACTCTGTCCATAGACACTGCCTGACCTGCTGAGTTCCTCCAGCATTTTGTGTGTGTTACTCTGTTCCATAGACACTGTCTGACCTGCTGAGTTCCTCCAGCATTTTGTGTGTGTTACTCTGTCCATAGACACTGTCTGACCTGCTGAGTTCCGCCAGCATTTTGTGTGTGTTACTCTGTCCATAGACACTGCCTGACCTGCTGAGTTCCTCCAGCATTTTGTGTGTGTTACTCTGTCCATAGACACTGCCTGACCTGCTGAGTTCCTCCAGCATTTTGTGTGTGTTACTCTGTCCATAGACACTGCCTGACCTGCTGAGCTCCTCCAGCATTTTGTGTGTGTTACTCTGACCATAGACACTGTCTGACCTGCTGAGTTCCTCCAGCATTTTTTGTGTGTTACTCTGTCCATAGACACTGTCTGACCTGCTGAGTTCCTCCAGCATTTTGTGTGTGTTACTCTGTCCATAGACACTGTCTGACCTGCTGAGTTCCTCCAGCATTTTGTGTGTGTTACTCTGACCATAGACACTGTCTGAGTTCCTCCAGCACTTTGTGTGTGTTACTCTGACCATAGACACTGTCTGACCTGCTGAGTTCCTCCAGCATTTTGTATGTGTTACTCTGACCAGAGACACTGTCTGACCTGCTGAGTTCCTCCAGCATTTTGTGTGTGTTACTCTGTCCATAGACACTGTCTGACCTGCTGAGTTCCTCCAGCACTTTGTGTGTGTTACTCTGTCCATAGACACTGCCTGACCTGCTGAGTTCCTCCAGCACTTTGTGTGTGTTACTCTGTCCATAGACACTGCCTGACCTGCTGAGTTCCTCCAGCACTTTGTGTGTGTTACTCTGTCCATAGACACTGCCTGACCTGCTGAGTTCCTCCAGCATTTTGTGTGTGTTACTCTGTCCATAGACACTGTCTGACCTGCTGAGTTCCTCCAGCACTTTGTGTGTGTTACTCTGTCCATAGACACTGCCTGACCTGCTGAGTTCCTCCAGCATTTTGTGTGTGTTACTCTGACCATGGACACTGTCTGACCTGCTGAGTTCCTCCAGCATTTTGTGTGTGTTACTCTGTCCATAGACACTGTCTGACCTGCTGAGTTCCTCCAGCATTTTGTGTGTGTTACTCTGACCATAGACACTGTCTGACCTGCTGAGTTCCTCCAGCATTTTGTGTGTGTTACTCTGTCCATAGACACTGTCTGACCTGCTGAGTTCCTCCAGCATTTTGTGTGTGTTACTCTGTTCCATAGACACTGTCTGACCTGCTGAGTTCCTCCAGCATTTTGTGTGTGTTACTCTGTCCATAGACACTGTCTGACCTGCTGAGTTCCTCCAGCATTTTGTGTGTGTTACTCTGTTCCATAGACACTGTCTGACCTGCTGAGTTCCTCCAGCATTTTGTGTGTGTGACTCTGTCCATAGACACTGTCTGACCTGCTGAGTTCCTCCAGCATTTTGTGTGTGTTACTCTGTTCCATAGACACTGTCTGACCTGCTGAGTTCCTCCAGCATTTTGTGTGTGTTACTCTGTCCATAGACACTGTCTGACCTGCTGAGTTCCTCCGGCATTTTGTGTGTGTTACTCTGTCCATAGACACTGTCTGACCTGCTGAGTTCCTCCGGCATTTTGTGTGTGTTACTCTGTTCCATAGACACTGTCTGACCTGCTGAGTTCCTCCAGCATTTTGTGTGTGTTACTCTGACCATAGACACTGCCTGACCTGCTGAGTTCCTCCAGCATTTTGTGTGTGTTACTCTGTCCATAGACACCGCCTGACCTGCTGAGTTCCTCCAGCATTTTGTGTGTGTTACTCTGTCCATAGACACTGTCTGACCTGCTGAGTTCCTCCAGCATTTTGTGTGTGTTACTCTGACCATAGACACTGTCTGACCTGCTGAGTTCCTCCGGCATTTTGTGTGTGTTACTCTGACCATAGACACTGTCTGACCTGCTGAGTTCCTCCAGCATTTTGTGTGTGTTACTCTGTTCCATAGACACTGTCTCACCTGCTGAGTTCCTCCAGCATTTTGTGTGTGTTACTCTGTCCATAGACACTGTCTGACCTGCTGAGTTCCGCCAGCATTTTGTGTGTGTTACTCTGTCCATAGACACTGCCTGACCTGCTGAGTTCCTCCAGCATTTTGTGTGTGTTACTCTGTCCATAGACACTGCCTGACCTGCTGAGTTCCTCCAGCATTTTGTGTGTGTTACTCTGTCCATAGACACTGCCTGACCTGCTGAGTTCCTCCAGCATTTTGTGTGTGTTACTCTGACCATAGACACTGTCTGACCTGCTGAGTTCCTCCAGCATTTTTTGTGTGTTACTCTGTCCATAGACACTGTCTGACCTGCTGAGTTCCTCCAGCATTTTGTGTGTGTTACTCTGTCCATAGACACTGTCTGACCTGCTGAGTTCCTCCAGCATTTTGTGTGTGTTACTCTGACCATAGACACTGTCTGAGTTCCTCCAGCACTTTGTGTGTGTTACTCTGACCATAGACACTGTCTGACCTGCTGAGTTCCTCCAGCATTTTGTATGTGTTACTCTGACCAGAGACACTGTCTGACCTGCTGAGTTCCTCCAGCATTTTGTGTGTGTTACTCTGTCCATAGACACTGTCTGACCTGCTGAGTTCCTCCAGCACTTTGTGTGTGTTACTCTGTCCATAGACACTGCCTGACCTGCTGAGTTCCTCCAGCACTTTGTGTGTGTTACTCTGTCCATAGACACTGCCTGACCTGCTGAGTTCCTCCAGCACTTTGTGTGTGTTACTCTGTCCATAGACACTGCCTGACCTGCTGAGTTCCTCCAGCATTTTGTGTGTGTTACTCTGTCCATAGACACTGTCTGACCTGCTGAGTTCCTCCAGCACTTTGTGTGTGTTACTCTGTCCATAGACACTGCCTGACCTGCTGAGTTCCTCCAGCATTTTGTGTGTGTTACTCTGACCATGGACACTGTCTGACCTGCTGAGTTCCTCCAGCATTTTGTGTGTGTTACTCTGTCCATAGACACTGTCTGACCTGCTGAGTTCCTCCAGCATTTTGTGTGTGTTACTCTGACCATAGACACTGTCTGACCTGCTGAGTTCCTCCAGCATTTTGTGTGTGTTACTCTGTCCATAGACACTGTCTGACCTGCTGAGTTCCTCCAGCATTTTGTGTGTGTTACTCTGTTCCATAGACACTGTCTGACCTGCTGAGTTCCTCCAGCATTTTGTGTGTGTTACTCTGTCCATAGACACTGTCTGACCTGCTGAGTTCCTCCAGCATTTTGTGTGTGTTACTCTGTTCCATAGACACTGTCTGACCTGCTGAGTTCCTCCAGCATTTTGTGTGTGTTACTCTGTCCATAGACACTGTCTGACCTGCTGAGTTCCTCCAGCATTTTGTGTGTGTTACTCTGTTCCATAGACACTGTCTGACCTGCTGAGTTCCTCCAGCATTTTGTGTGTGTTACTCTGTCCATAGACACTGTCTGACCTGCTGAGTTCCTCCGGCATTTTGTGTGTGTTACTCTGTCCATAGACACTGTCTGACCTGCTGAGTTCCTCCGGCATTTTGTGTGTGTTACTCTGTTCCATAGACACTGTCTGACCTGCTGAGTTCCTCCAGCATTTTGTGTGTGTTACTCTGACCATAGACACTGCCTGACCTGCTGAGTTCCTCCAGCATTTTGTGTGTGTTACTCTGTCCATAGACACCGCCTGACCTGCTGAGTTCCTCCAGCATTTTGTGTGTGTTACTCTGTCCATAGACACTGTCTGACCTGCTGAGTTCCTCCAGCATTTTGTGTGTGTTACTCTGACCATAGACACTGTCTGACCTGCTGAGTTCCTCCGGCATTTTGTGTGTGTTACTCTGACCATAGACACTGTCTGACCTGCTGAGTTCCTCCAGCATTTTGTGTGTGTTACTCTGTCCATAGACACTGTCTGACCTGCTGAGTTCCTCCAGCACTTTGTGTGTGTTACTCTGTCCATAGACACTGCCTGACCTGCTGAGTTCCTCCAGCACTTTGTGTGTGTTACTCTGTCCATAGACACTGTCTGACCTGCTGAGTTCCTCCAGCATTTTGTGTGTGTTACTCTGTTCCATAGATGCTGCCTGACCTGCTGAGTTCCTCCAGCGTTTTGTGTGTGTTACTCTGACCATAGACACTGTCTGACCTGCTGAGTTCCTCCAGCATTTTGTGTGTGTTACTCTGACCATAGACACTGCCTGACCTGCTGAGTTCCTCCGGCATTTTGTGTGTGTTACTCTGTTCCATAGACACTGTCTGACCTGCTGAGTTCCTCCAGCATTTTGTGTGTGTTACTCTGTCCATAGACACTGTCTGACCTGCTGAGTTCCTCCAGCATTTTGTGTGTTTTACTCTGTTCCACAGATGCTGCCTGACCTGCTGAGTTCCTCCGGCATTTTGTGGGTGTTATTCTGACCATAGACACTGCCTGACCTGCTGAGTTCCTCCAGCATTTTGTGTGTGTTACTCTGTTCCATAGGTGCTGCCTGACCTGCTGAGTTCCTCCGGCATTTTGTGGGTGTTACTCTGACCATAGACACTGCCTGACCTGCTGAGTTCCTCCAGCACTTTGTGTGTGTTACTCTGACCATGGACACTGTCTGACCTGCTGAGTTCCTCCAGCATTTTGTGTTTGTTACTCTGACCATAGACACTGCCTGACCTGCTGAGTTCCTCCAGCATTTTGTGTGTGTTACTCTGTCCATAGACACTGTCTGACCTGCTGAGTTCCTCCAGCATTTTCTGTGTGTTACTCTGTTCCATAGACACTGTCTGACCTGCTGAGTTCCTCCAGCATTTTGTGTGTGTTACTCTGTTCCACAGATGCTGCCTGACCTGCTGAGTTCCTCCAGCATTTTGTGTGTGTTACTCTGACCATAGACACTGTCTGACCTGCTGAGTTCCTCCGGCATTTTGTGTGTGTTACTCTGTCCATAGACACTGTCTGACCTGCTGAGTTCCTCCAGCACTTTGTGTGTGTTACTCTGTCCATAGACACTGCCTGACCTGCTGAGTTCCTCCAGCATTTTGTGTGTGTTACTCTGTTCCATAGACACTGTCTGACCTGCTGAGTTCCTCCAGCATTTTGTGTGTGTTACTCTGTTCCATAGACACTGTCTGACCTGCTGAGTTCCTCCAGCATTTTGTGTGTGTTACTCTGTTCCACAGATGCTGCCTGACCTGCTGAGTTCCTCCAGCATTTTGTGTGTGTTACTCTGTCCATAGACACTGCCTGACCTGCTGAGTTCCTCCAGCATTTTGTGTGTGTTACTCTGTCCATAGACACTGTCTGACCTGCTGAGTTCCTCCAGCATTTTGTGTGTGTTACTCTGTCCATAGACACTGTCTGATCTGCTGAGTTCCTCCAGCATTTTGTGTGTGTTACTCTGTCCATAGACACTGTCTGACCTGCTGAGTTCCTCCGGCATTTTGTGTGTGTTACTCTGTTCCACAGATGCTGCCTGACCTGCTGAGTTCCTCCAGCATTTTGTGTGTGTTACTCTGTCCATAGACACTGTCTGACCTGCTGAGTTCCTCCAGCATTTTGTGTGTGTTACTCTGTCCATAGACACTGTCTGACCTGCTGAGTTCCTCCGGCATTTTGTGTGTGTTCCTCTGACCATAGACACTGTCTGGCCTGCTGAGTTCCTCCAGCATTTTGTGGGTGTTACTCTGACCATAGACACTGCCTGACCTGCTGAGTTCCTCCAGCATTTTGTGGGTGTTACTCAGTCCATAGACACTGCCTGACCTGCTGAGTTCCTCCAGCATTTTGTGTGTGTTACTCTGTCCATAGACACTGTCTGACCTGCTGAGTTCCTCCGGCATTTTGTGTGTGTTACTCTGACCATAGACACTGTCTGGCCTGCTGAGTTCCTCCAGCATTTTGTGGGTGTTACTCTGACCATAGACACTGTCTGGCCTGCTGAGTTCCTCCAGCATTTTGTGGGTGTTACTCAGTCCATAGACACTGTCTGACCTGCTGAGTTCCTCCAGCATTTTGTGGGTGTTACTCTGTCCATAGACACTGCCTGACCTGCTGAGTTCCTCCAGCATTTTGTGTGTGTTACTCTGTTCCATAGACACTGTCTGACCTGCTGAGTTCCTCCAGCATTTTGTGTGTGTTACTCTGTCCATAGACACTGTCTGATCTGCTGAGTTCCGCCAGCATTTTGTGTGTGTTACTCTGTCCATAGACACTGCCTGACCTGCTGAGTTCCTCCAGCATTTTGTGTGTGTTACTCTGTCCATAGACACTGCCTGACCTGCTGAGTTCCTCCAGCATTTTGTGTGTGTTACTCTGTCCATAGACACTGCCTGACCTGCTGAGCTCCTCCAGCATTTTGTGTGTGTTACTCTGACCATAGACACTGTCTGACCTGCTGAGTTCCTCCAGCATTTTGTGTGTGTTACTCTGTCCATAGACACTGTCTGACCTGCTGAGTTCCTCCAGCATTTTGTGTGTGTTACTCTGTCCATAGACACTGTCTGACCTGCTGAGTTCCTCCGGCATTTTGTGTGTGTTACTCTGTCCATAGACACTGTCTGACCTGCTGAGTTCCTCCGGCATTTTGTGTGTGTTACTCTGTCCATAGACACTGTCTGACCTGCTGAGTTCCTCCAGCATTTTGTGTGTGTTACTCTGTCCATAGACACTGCCTGACCTGCTGAGTTCCTCCAGCACTTTGTGTGTGTTACTCTGACCATAGACACTGTCTGACCGGCTGAGTTCCTCCAGCATTTTGTATGTGTTACTCTGACCAGAGACACTGTCTGACCTGCTGAGTTCCTCCAGCATTTTGTGTGTGTTACTCTGTCCATAGACACTGTCTGACCTGCTGAGTTCCTCCAGCACTTTGTGTGTGTTACTCTGCCCATAGACACTGCCTGACCTGCTGAGTTCCTCCAGCACTTTGTGTGTGTTACTCTGTCCATAGACACTGCCTGACCTGCTGAGTTCCTCCAGCACTTTGTGTGTGTTACTCTGTCCATAGACACTGCCTGACCTGCTGAGTTCCTCCAGCATTTTGTGTGTGTTACTCTGTCCATAGACACTGTCTGACCTGCTGAGTTCCTCCAGCACTTTGTGTGTGTTACTCTGTCCATAGACACTGCCTGACCTGCTGAGTTCCTCCAGCATTTTGTGTGTGTTACTCTGACCATGGACACTGTCTGACCTGCTGAGTTCCTCCAGCATTTTGTGTGTGTTACTCTGTCCATAGACACTGTCTGACCTGCTGAGTTCCTCCAGCATTTTGTGTGTGTTACTCTGACCATAGACACTGTCTGACCTGCTGAGTTCCTCCAGCATTTTGTGTGTGTTACTCTGTCCATAGACACTGTCTGACCTGCTGAGTTCCTCCAGCATTTTGTGTGTGTTACTCTGTTCCATAGACACTGTCTGACCTGCTGAGTTCCTCCAGCATTTTGTGTGTGTTACTCTGTCCATAGACACTGTCTGACCTGCTGAGTTCCTCCAGCATTTTGTGTGTGTTACTCTGTTCCATAGACACTGTCTGACCTGCTGAGTTCCTCCAGCATTTTGTGTGTGTTACTCTGTCCATAGACACTGTCTGACCTGCTGAGTTCCTCCAGCATTTTGTGTGTGTTACTCTGTTCCATAGACACTGTCTGACCTGCTGAGTTCCTCCAGCATTTTGTGTGTGTTACTCTGTCCATAGACACTGTCTGACCTGCTGAGTTCCTCCGGCATTTTGTGTGTGTTACTCTGTCCATAGACACTGTCTGACCTGCTGAGTTCCTCCGGCATTTTGTCTGTGTTACTCTGTTCCATAGACTCTGTCTGACCTGCTGAGTTCCTCCAGCACTTTGTGTGTGTTACTCTGACCATAGACACTGTCTGACCTGCTGAGTTCCTCCAGCATTTTGTGTGTGTTACTCTGTCCATAGACACCGCCTGACCTGCTGAGTTCCTCCAGCATTTTGTGTGTGTTACTCTGTCCATAGACACTGTCTGACCTGCTGAGTTCCTCCAGCATTTTGTGTGTGTTACTCTGACCATAGACACTGTCTGACCTGCTGAGTTCCTCCGGCATTTTGTGTGTGTTACTCTGACCATAGACACTGTCTGACCTGCTGAGTTCCTCCAGCATTTTGTGTGTGTTACTCTGTCCATAGACACTGTCTGACCTGCTGAGTTCCTCCGGCATTTTGTGTGTGTTACTCTGTTCCATAGACACTGTCTGACCTGCTGAGTTCCTCCAGCACTTTGTGTGTGTTACTCTGTCCATAGACACTGTCTGACCTGCTGAGTTCCTCCAGCATTTTGTGTGTGTTACTCTGTCCATATACACTGTCTGACCTGCTGAGCTCCTCCAGCATTTTGTGTGTGTTACTCTGTCCATAGACACCGCCTGACCTGCTGAGTTCCTCCAGCATTTTGTGTGTGTTACTCTGTCCATAGACACTGTCTGACCTGCTGAGCTCCTCCAGCATTTTGTGTGTGTTACTCTGACCATAGACACTGTCTGACCTGCTGAGTTCCTCCAGCATTTTGTGTGTGTTACTCTGACCATAGACACTGTCTGACCTGCTGAGTTCCTCCAGCATTTTGTGTGTGTTATTCTGTTCCATAGACACTGTCTGACCTGCTGAGTTCCTCCAGCATTTTGTGTGTGTTACTCTGACTATAGACACTGTCTGACCTGCTGAGTTCCTCCAGCACTTTGTGTGTGTTACTCTGTCCATAGACACTGCCTGACCTGCTGAGTTCCTCCAGCACTTTGTGTGTGTTACTCTGTCCATAGACACTGCCTGACCTGCTGAGTTCCTCCAGCATTTTGTGTGTGTTACTCTGTTCCATAGACACTGTCTGACCTGCTGAGTTCCTCCAGCATTTTGTGTGTGTTACTCTGACCATAGACACTGCCTGACCTGCTGAGTTCCTCCAGCACTTTGTGTGTGTTACTCAGTCCATAGGTGCTGCCTGACCTGCTGAGTTCCTCCAGCATTTTGTGTGTGTTACTCTGTTCCATAGACTCTGTCTGACCTGCTGAGTTCCTCCAGCATTTTGTGGGTGTTACTCTGTCCATAGACATTGCCTGACCTGCTGAGTTCCTCCAGCATTTTGTGTGTGTTACTCTGTCCATAGACACTGTCTGACCTGCTGAGTTCCTCCAGCATTTTGTGGGTGTTACTCTGTCCATAGACACTGCCTGACCTGCTGAGTTCCTCCAGCATTTTGTGTGTGTTACTCTGTCCATAGACACTGTCTGACCTGCTGAGTTCCTCCAGCATTTTGTGTGTGTTATTCTGTTCCATAGACACTGTCTGACCTGCTGAGTTCCTCCAGCATTTTGTGTGTGTTACTCTGACTATAGACACTGTCTGACCTGCTGAGTTCCTCCAGCACTTTGTGTGTGTTACTCTGTCCATAGACACTGCCTGACCTGCTGAGTTCCTCCAGCACTTTGTGTGTGTTACTCTGTCCATAGACACTGCCTGACCTGCTGAGTTCCTCCAGCATTTTGTGTGTGTTACTCTGTTCCATAGACACTGTCTGACCTGCTGAGTTCCTCCAGCATTTTGTGTGTGTTACTCTGACCATAGACACTGCCTGACCTGCTGAGTTCCTCCAGCACTTTGTGTGTGTTACTCAGTCCATAGGTGCTGCCTGACCTGCTGAGTTCCTCCAGCATTTTGTGTGTGTTACTCTGTCCATAGACACTGTCTGACCTGCTGAGTTCCTCCAGCATTTTGTGTGTGTTACTCTGTCCATATACACTGTCTGACCTGCTGAGCTCCTCCAGCATTTTGTGTGTGTTACTCTGTCCATAGACACTGTCTGACCTGCTGAGTTCCTCCAGCATTTTGTGTGTGTTACTCTGACCATAGACACTGTCTGACCTGCTGAGTTCCTCCAGCACTTTGTGTGTGTTACTCTGTCCATAGACACTGCCTGACCTGCTGAGTTCCTCCAGCATTTTGTGTGTGTTACTCTGTCCATAGACACTGCCTGACCTGCTGAGTTCCTCCAGCATTTTGTGTGTGTTACTCTGTTCCATAGACACTGTCTGACCTGCTGAGTTCCTCCAGCATTTTGTGGGTGTTACTCTGTCCATAGACATTGCCTGACCTGCTGAGTTCCTCCAGCATTTTGTGTGTGTTACTCTGTCCATAGACACTGTCTGACCTGCTGAGTTCCTCCAGCATTTTGTGGGTGTTACTCTGTCCATAGACACTGTCTGACCTGCTGAGTTCCTCCAGCATTTTGTGTGTGTTACTCTGTCCATATACACTGTCTGACCTGCTGAGCTCCTCCAGCATTTTGTGTGTGTTACTCTGTCCATAGACACTGTCTGACCTGCTGAGTTCCTCCAGCATTTTGTGTGTGTTACTCTGACCATAGACACTGTCTGACCTGCTGAGTTCCTCCAGCACTTTGTGTGTGTTACTCTGTCCATAGACACTGCCTGACCTGCTGAGTTCCTCCAGCATTTTGTGTGTGTTACTCTGTCCATAGACACTGCCTGACCTGCTGAGTTCCTCCAGCATTTTGTGTGTGTTACTCTGTTCCATAGACACTGTCTGACCTGCTGAGTTCCTCCAGCATTTTGTGGGTGTTACTCTGTCCATAGACATTGCCTGACCTGCTGAGTTCCTCCAGCATTTTGTGTGTGTTACTCTGTCCATAGACACTGTCTGACCTGCTGAGTTCCTCCAGCATTTTGTGGGTGTTACTCTGTTCCATAGACACTGTCTGACCTGCTGAGTTCCTCCAGCATTTTGTGGGTGTTACTCTGTCCATAGACATTGCCTGACCTGCTGAGTTCCTCCAGCATTTTGTGTGTGTTACTCTGTCCATAGACACTGTCTGACCTGCTGAGTTCCTCCAGCATTTTGTGGGTGTTACTCTGTCCATAGACACTGCCTGACCTGCTGAGTTCCTCCAGCATTTTGTGTGTTACTCTGTTCGATAGACACTGTCTGACCTGCTGAGTTCCTCCAGCACTTTGTGTGTGTTACTCTGTCCATAGACACTGCCTGACCTGCTGAGTTCCTCCAGTACTTTGTGTGTGTTACTCTGTCCATAGGTGCTGCCTGACCTGCTGAGTTCCTCCAGCATTTTGTGTGTGTTACTCTGTTCCATAGACACTGTCTGACCTGCTGAGTTCCTCCAGCATCTTGTGTGTGTTACTCTGACCATAGACACTGTCTGACCTGCTGAGTTCCTCCAGCACTTTGTGTGTGTTACTCTGTCCATAGACACTGCCTGACCTGCTGAGTTCCTCCAGCATTTTGTGTGTGTTACTCTGTCCATAGACACTGCCTGACCTGCTGAGTTCCTCCAGCATTTTGTGTGTTACTCTGTTCGATAGACACTGTCTGACCTGCTGAGTTCCTCCAGCACTTTGTGTGTGTTACTCTGTCCATAGACACTGTCTGACCTGCTGAGTTCCTCCAGTACTTTGTGTGTGTTACTCTGTCCATAGGTGCTGCCTGACCTGCTGAGTTCCTCCAGCATTTTGTGTGTGTTACTCTGTTCCATAGACACTGTCTGACCTGCTGAGTTCCTCCAGCATTTTGTGGGTGTTACTCTGTCCATAGACATTGCCTGACCTGCTGAGTTCCTCCAGCATTTTGTGTGTGTTACTCTGTCCATAGACACTGTCTGACCTGCTGAGTTCCTCCAGCATTTTGTGGGTGTTACTCTGTCCATAGACACTGCCTGACCTGCTGAGTTCCTCCAGCATTTTGTGTGTGTTACTCTGTCCATAGACACTGTCTGACCTGCTGAGTTCCTCCAGCATTTTGTGGGTGTTACTCTGTCCATAGACATTGCCTGACCTGCTGAGTTCCTCCAGCATTTTGTGTGTGTTACTCTGTCCATAGACACTGTCTGACCTGTTGAGTTCCTCCAGCATTTTGTGGGTGTTACTCTGTCCATAGACACTGCCTGACCTGCTGAGTTCCTCCAGCACTTTGTGTGTGTTACTCTGTCCATAGGTGCTGCCTGACCTGCTGAGTTCCTCCAGCATTTTGTGTGTGTTACTCTGTTCCATAGACACTGTCTGACCTGCTGAGTTCCTCCAGCATTTTGTGGGTGTTACTCTGTCCATAGACATTGCCTGACCTGCTGAGTTCCTCCAGCATTTTGTGTGTGTTACTCTGTCCATAGACACTGTCTGACCTGCTGAGTTCCTCCAGCATTTTGTGGGTGTTACTCTGTCCATAGACACTGCCTGACCTGCTGAGTTCCTCCAGCATTTTGTGTGTGTTACTCTGTCCATAGACACTGTCTGACCTGCTGAGTTCCTCCAGCATCTTGTGTGTGTTACTCTGACCATAGACACTGTCTGACCTGCTGAGTTCCTCCAGCACTTTGTGTGTGTTACTCTGTCCATAGACACTGTCTGACCTGCTGAGTTCCTCCAGCATTTTGTGTGTGTTACTCTGTCCATAGACACTGCCTGACCTGCTGAGTTCCTCCAGCATTTTGTGTGTGTTACTCTGTCCATAGACACTGCCTGACCTGCTGAGTTCCTCCAGCATTTTGTGTGTGTTACTCTGTTCCATAGACACTGTCTGACCTGCTGAGTTCCTCCAGCATTTTGTGTGTGTTACTCTGTCCATAGACACTGCCTGACCTGCTGAGTTCCTCCAGCATTTTGTGTGTGTTACTCTGTTCCATAGACACTGTCTGACCTGCTGAGTTCCTCCAGCATTTTGTGTGTGTTACTCTGTTCCACAGATGCTGCCTGACCTGCTGAGTTCCTCCAGCATTTTGTGTGTGTTACTCCGTCCATAGACACTGTCTGACCTGCTGAGTTCCTCCAGCACTTTGTGTGTGTTACTCTGTCCATAGACACTGCCTGACCTGCTGAGTTCCTCCAGCATTTTGTGTGTGTTACTCTGTCCATAGACACTGCCTGACCTGCTGAGTTCCTCCAGCATTTTGTGTGTGTTACTCTGTCCATAGACACTGTCTGACCTGCTGAGCTCCTCCAGCATTTTGTGTGTGTTACTCTGTGCATAGACACTGTCTGACCTGCTGAGTTCCTCCAGCATTTTGTGTGTGTTACTCTGACCATGGACACTGTCTGATCTGCTGAGTTCCTCCAGCATTTTGTGTGTGTTACTCTGACCATAGACACTGTCTGACCTGCTGAGTTCCTCCAGCATTTTGTGTGTGTTACTCTGTCCATAGACACTGTCTGAGTTCCTCCAGCATTTTGTGTGTGTTACTCTGTCCATAGACACTGTCTGACCTGCTGAGTTCCTCCAGCATTTTGTGTGTGTTACTCTGACCATAGACACTGTCTGACCTGCTGAGTTCCTCCAGCATTTTGTGTGTGTTACTCTGACCATGGACACTGTCTGACCTGCTGAGTTCCTCCAGCATTTTGTGTGTGTTACTCTGTCCATAGACACTGCCTGACCTGATGAGTTCCTCCAGCACTTTGTGTGTGTTACTCTGACCATGGACACTGTCTGACCTGCTGAGTTCCTCCAGCATTTTGTGTGTGTTACTCTGACCATGGACACTGTCTGACCTGCTGAGTTCCTCCAGCATTTTGTGTGTGTTACTCTGTCCATAGACACTGCCTGACCTGCTGAGTTCCTCCAGCATTTTGTGTGTGTTACTCTGTCCGTAGACACTGCCTGACCTGCTGAGTTCCTCCAGCATTTTGTGTATGTTACTCTGTCCATAGACACTGCCTGGCCTGCTGAGCTCCTCCAGCATTTTGTGTGTGTTACTCTGTGCATAGACACTGTCTGACCTGCTGAGTTCCTCCAGCATTTTGTGTGTGTTACTCTGACCATGGACACTGTCTGATCTGCTGAGTTCCTCCAGCATTTTGTGTGTGTTACTCTGACCATAGACACTGTCTGACCTGCTGAGTTCCTCCAGCATTTTGTGTGTGTTACTCTGTCCATAGACACTGTCTGAGTTCCTCCAGCATTTTGTGTGTGTTACTCTGTCCATAGACACTGTCTGACCTGCTGAGTTCCTCCAGCATTTTGTGTGTGTTACTCTGACCATAGACACTGTCTGACCTGCTGAGTTCCTCCAGCATTTTGTGTGTGTTACTCTGACCATGGACACTGTCTGACCTGCTGAGTTCCTCCAGCATTTTGTGTGTGTTACTCTGTCCATAGACACTGCCTGACCTGCTGAGTTCCTCCAGCACTTTGTGTGTGTTACTCTGTCCATAGACACTGCCTGACCTGCTGAGTTCTTCCAGCATTTTGTGTGTGTTACTCTGTCCATATACGCTGTCTGACCTGCTGAGTTCCTCCGGCATTTTGTGGGTGTTACTCTGTCCATAGACATTGCCTGACCTGCTGAGTTCCTCCAGCATTTTGTGTGTGTTACTCTGTCCATAGACACTGTCTGACCTGCTGAGTTCCTCCAGCATTTTGTGGGTGTTACTCTGTCCATAGACACTGTCTGACCTGCTGAGTTCCTCCAGCATTTTGTGTGTGTTACTCTGTCCATATACACTGTCTGACCTGCTGAGCTCCTCCAGCATTTTGTGTGTGTTACTCTGTCCATAGACACTGTCTGACCTGCTGAGTTCCTCCAGCATTTTGTGTGTGTTACTCTGACCATAGACACTGTCTGACCTGCTGAGTTCCTCCAGCACTTTGTGTGTGTTACTCTGTCCATAGACACTGCCTGACCTGCTGAGTTCCTCCAGCATTTTGTGTGTGTTACTCTGTCCATAGACACTGCCTGACCTGCTGAGTTCCTCCAGCATTTTGTGTGTGTTACTCTGTTCCATAGACACTGTCTGACCTGCTGAGTTCCTCCAGCATTTTGTGGGTGTTACTCTGTCCATAGACATTGCCTGACCTGCTGAGTTCCTCCAGCATTTTGTGTGTGTTACTCTGTCCATAGACACTGTCTGACCTGCTGAGTTCCTCCAGCATTTTGTGGGTGTTACTCTGTTCCATAGACACTGTCTGACCTGCTGAGTTCCTCCAGCATTTTGTGGGTGTTACTCTGTCCATAGACATTGCCTGACCTGCTGAGTTCCTCCAGCATTTTGTGTGTGTTACTCTGTCCATAGACACTGTCTGACCTGCTGAGTTCCTCCAGCATTTTGTGGGTGTTACTCTGTCCATAGACACTGCCTGACCTGCTGAGTTCCTCCAGCATTTTGTGTGTTACTCTGTTCGATAGACACTGTCTGACCTGCTGAGTTCCTCCAGCACTTTGTGTGTGTTACTCTGTCCATAGACACTGCCTGACCTGCTGAGTTCCTCCAGTACTTTGTGTGTGTTACTCTGTCCATAGGTGCTGCCTGACCTGCTGAGTTCCTCCAGCATTTTGTGTGTGTTACTCTGTTCCATAGACACTGTCTGACCTGCTGAGTTCCTCCAGCATCTTGTGTGTGTTACTCTGACCATAGACACTGTCTGACCTGCTGAGTTCCTCCAGCACTTTGTGTGTGTTACTCTGTCCATAGACACTGCCTGACCTGCTGAGTTCCTCCAGCATTTTGTGTGTGTTACTCTGTCCATAGACACTGCCTGACCTGCTGAGTTCCTCCAGCATTTTGTGTGTTACTCTGTTCGATAGACACTGTCTGACCTGCTGAGTTCCTCCAGCACTTTGTGTGTGTTACTCTGTCCATAGACACTGTCTGACCTGCTGAGTTCCTCCAGTACTTTGTGTGTGTTACTCTGTCCATAGGTGCTGCCTGACCTGCTGAGTTCCTCCAGCATTTTGTGTGTGTTACTCTGTTCCATAGACACTGTCTGACCTGCTGAGTTCCTCCAGCATTTTGTGGGTGTTACTCTGTCCATAGACATTGCCTGACCTGCTGAGTTCCTCCAGCATTTTGTGTGTGTTACTCTGTCCATAGACACTGTCTGACCTGCTGAGTTCCTCCAGCATTTTGTGGGTGTTACTCTGTCCATAGACACTGCCTGACCTGCTGAGTTCCTCCAGCATTTTGTGTGTGTTACTCTGTCCATAGACACTGTCTGACCTGCTGAGTTCCTCCAGCATTTTGTGGGTGTTACTCTGTCCATAGACATTGCCTGACCTGCTGAGTTCCTCCAGCATTTTGTGTGTGTTACTCTGTCCATAGACACTGTCTGACCTGTTGAGTTCCTCCAGCATTTTGTGGGTGTTACTCTGTCCATAGACACTGCCTGACCTGCTGAGTTCCTCCAGCACTTTGTGTGTGTTACTCTGTCCATAGGTGCTGCCTGACCTGCTGAGTTCCTCCAGCATTTTGTGTGTGTTACTCTGTTCCATAGACACTGTCTGACCTGCTGAGTTCCTCCAGCATTTTGTGGGTGTTACTCTGTCCATAGACATTGCCTGACCTGCTGAGTTCCTCCAGCATTTTGTGTGTGTTACTCTGTCCATAGACACTGTCTGACCTGCTGAGTTCCTCCAGCATTTTGTGGGTGTTACTCTGTCCATAGACACTGCCTGACCTGCTGAGTTCCTCCAGCATTTTGTGTGTGTTACTCTGTCCATAGACACTGTCTGACCTGCTGAGTTCCTCCAGCATCTTGTGTGTGTTACTCTGACCATAGACACTGTCTGACCTGCTGAGTTCCTCCAGCACTTTGTGTGTGTTACTCTGTCCATAGACACTGTCTGACCTGCTGAGTTCCTCCAGCATTTTGTGTGTGTTACTCTGTCCATAGACACTGCCTGACCTGCTGAGTTCCTCCAGCATTTTGTGTGTGTTACTCTGTCCATAGACACTGCCTGACCTGCTGAGTTCCTCCAGCATTTTGTGTGTGTTACTCTGTTCCATAGACACTGTCTGACCTGCTGAGTTCCTCCAGCATTTTGTGTGTGTTACTCTGTCCATAGACACTGCCTGACCTGCTGAGTTCCTCCAGCATTTTGTGTGTGTTACTCTGTTCCATAGACACTGTCTGACCTGCTGAGTTCCTCCAGCATTTTGTGTGTGTTACTCTGTTCCACAGATGCTGCCTGACCTGCTGAGTTCCTCCAGCATTTTGTGTGTGTTACTCCGTCCATAGACACTGTCTGACCTGCTGAGTTCCTCCAGCACTTTGTGTGTGTTACTCTGTCCATAGACACTGCCTGACCTGCTGAGTTCCTCCAGCATTTTGTGTGTGTTACTCTGTCCATAGACACTGCCTGACCTGCTGAGTTCCTCCAGCATTTTGTGTGTGTTACTCTGTCCATAGACACTGTCTGACCTGCTGAGCTCCTCCAGCATTTTGTGTGTGTTACTCTGTGCATAGACACTGTCTGACCTGCTGAGTTCCTCCAGCATTTTGTGTGTGTTACTCTGACCATGGACACTGTCTGATCTGCTGAGTTCCTCCAGCATTTTGTGTGTGTTACTCTGACCATAGACACTGTCTGACCTGCTGAGTTCCTCCAGCATTTTGTGTGTGTTACTCTGTCCATAGACACTGTCTGAGTTCCTCCAGCATTTTGTGTGTGTTACTCTGTCCATAGACACTGTCTGACCTGCTGAGTTCCTCCAGCATTTTGTGTGTGTTACTCTGACCATAGACACTGTCTGACCTGCTGAGTTCCTCCAGCATTTTGTGTGTGTTACTCTGACCATGGACACTGTCTGACCTGCTGAGTTCCTCCAGCATTTTGTGTGTGTTACTCTGTCCATAGACACTGCCTGACCTGATGAGTTCCTCCAGCACTTTGTGTGTGTTACTCTGACCATGGACACTGTCTGACCTGCTGAGTTCCTCCAGCATTTTGTGTGTGTTACTCTGACCATGGACACTGTCTGACCTGCTGAGTTCCTCCAGCATTTTGTGTGTGTTACTCTGTCCATAGACACTGCCTGACCTGCTGAGTTCCTCCAGCATTTTGTGTGTGTTACTCTGTCCGTAGACACTGCCTGACCTGCTGAGTTCCTCCAGCATTTTGTGTATGTTACTCTGTCCATAGACACTGCCTGGCCTGCTGAGCTCCTCCAGCATTTTGTGTGTGTTACTCTGTGCATAGACACTGTCTGACCTGCTGAGTTCCTCCAGCATTTTGTGTGTGTTACTCTGACCATGGACACTGTCTGATCTGCTGAGTTCCTCCAGCATTTTGTGTGTGTTACTCTGACCATAGACACTGTCTGACCTGCTGAGTTCCTCCAGCATTTTGTGTGTGTTACTCTGTCCATAGACACTGTCTGAGTTCCTCCAGCATTTTGTGTGTGTTACTCTGTCCATAGACACTGTCTGACCTGCTGAGTTCCTCCAGCATTTTGTGTGTGTTACTCTGACCATAGACACTGTCTGACCTGCTGAGTTCCTCCAGCATTTTGTGTGTGTTACTCTGACCATGGACACTGTCTGACCTGCTGAGTTCCTCCAGCATTTTGTGTGTGTTACTCTGTCCATAGACACTGCCTGACCTGCTGAGTTCCTCCAGCACTTTGTGTGTGTTACTCTGTCCATAGACACTGCCTGACCTGCTGAGTTCTTCCAGCATTTTGTGTGTGTTACTCTGTCCATATACGCTGTCTGACCTGCTGAGTTCCTCCGGCATTTTGTGTGTGTTAGTCTGTTCCATAGGTGCTGCCTGACCTGCTGAGTTCCTCCGGCATTTTGTGGGTGTTACTCTGACCATAGACACTGCCTGACCTGATGAGTTCCTCCAGCACTTTGTGTGTGTTACTCTGACCATGGACACTGTCTGACCTGCTGAGTTCCTCCAGCATTTTGTGTGTGTTACTCTGACCATGGACACTGTCTGACCTGCTGAGTTCCTCCAGCATTTTGTGTGTGTTACTCTGTCCATAGACACTGCCTGACCTGCTGAGTTCCTCCAGCATTTTGTGTGTGTTACTCTGTCCGTAGACACTGCCTGACCTGCTGAGTTCCTCCAGCATTTTGTGTATGTTACTCTGTCCATAGACACTGCCTGGCCTGCTGAGTTCCTCCAGCATTTTGTGTGTGTTACTCTGACCATAGACACTGCCTGACCTGCTGAGTTCCTCCAGCACTTTGTGTGTGTTACTCAGTCCATAGGTGCTGCCTGACCTGCTGAGTTCCTCCAGCATTTTGTGTGTGTTACTCTGTTCCATAGACACTGTCTGACCTGCTGAGTTCCTCCAGCATTTTGTGGGTGTTACTCTGTCCATAGACATTGCCTGACCTGCTGAGTTCCTCCAGCATTTTGTGTGTGTTACTCTGTCCATAGACACTGTCTGACCTGCTGAGTTCCTCCAGCATTTTGTGGGTGTTACTCTGTCCATAGACACTGCCTGACCTGCTGAGTTCCTCCAGCATTTTGTGTGTGTTACTCTGTCCATAGACACTGTCTGACCTGCTGAGTTCCTCCAGCATCTTGTGTGTGTTACTCTGACCATAGACACTGTCTGACCTGCTGAGTTCCTCCAGCACTTTGTGTGTGTTACTCTGTCCATAGACACTGCCTGACCTGCTGAGTTCCTCCAGCATTTTGTGTGTGTTACTCTGTCCATAGACACTGCCTGACCTGCTGAGTTCCTCCAGCATTTTGTGTGTTACTCTGTTCGATAGACACTGTCTGACCTGCTGAGTTCCTCCAGCACTTTGTGTGTGTTACTCTGTCCATAGACACTGCCTGACCTGCTGAGTTCCTCCAGTAATTTGTGTGTGTTACTCTGTCCATAGGTGCTGCCTGACCTGCTGAGTTCCTCCAGCATTTTGTGTGTGTTACTCTGTTCCATAGACACTGTCTGACCTGCTGAGTTCCTCCAGCATTTTGTGGGTGTTACTCTGTCCATAGACATTGCCTGACCTGCTGAGTTCCTCCAGCATTTTGTGTGTGTTACTCTGTCCATAGACACTGTCTGACCTGCTGAGTTCCTCCAGCATTTTGTGGGTGTTACTCTGTCCATAGACACTGCCTGACCTGCTGAGTTCCTCCAGCATTTTGTGTGTGTTACTCTGTCCATAGACACTGTCTGACCTGCTGAGTTCCTCCAGCATTTTGTGTGTGTTACTCTGTCCATAGACACTGCCTGACCTGCTGAGTTCCTCCAGCATTTTGTGTGTGTTACTCTGTCCGTAGACACTGCCTGACCTGCTGAGTTCCTCCAGCATTTTGTGTATGTTACTCTGTCCATAGACACTGCCTGGCCTGCTGAGCTCCTCCAGCATTTTGTGTGTGTTACTCTGTGCATAGACACTGTCTGACCTGCTGAGTTCCTCCAGCATTTTGTGTGTGTTACTCTGACCATGGACACTGTCTGATCTGCTGAGTTCCTCCAGCATTTTGTGTGTGTTACTCTGACCATAGACACTGTCTGACCTGCTGAGTTCCTCCAGCATTTTGTGTGTGTTACTCTGTCCATAGACACTGTCTGAGTTCCTCCAGCATTTTGTGTGTGTTACTCTGTCCATAGACACTGTCTGACCTGCTGAGTTCCTCCAGCATTTTGTGTGTGTTACTCTGACCATAGACACTGTCTGACCTGCTGAGTTCCTCCAGCATTTTGTGTGTGTTACTCTGACCATGGACACTGTCTGACCTGCTGAGTTCCTCCAGCATTTTGTGTGTGTTACTCTGTCCATAGACACTGCCTGACCTGCTGAGTTCCTCCAGCACTTTGTGTGTGTTACTCTGTCCATAGACACTGCCTGACCTGCTGAGTTCTTCCAGCATTTTGTGTGTGTTACTCTGTCCATATACGCTGTCTGACCTGCTGAGTTCCTCCGGCATTTTGTGTGTGTTAGTCTGTTCCATAGGTGCTGCCTGACCTGCTGAGTTCCTCCGGCATTTTGTGGGTGTTACTCTGACCATAGACACTGCCTGACCTGATGAGTTCCTCCAGCACTTTGTGTGTGTTACTCTGACCATGGACACTGTCTGACCTGCTGAGTTCCTCCAGCATTTTGTGTGTGTTACTCTGACCATGGACACTGTCTGACCTGCTGAGTTCCTCCAGCATTTTGTGTGTGTTACTCTGTCCATAGACACTGCCTGACCTGCTGAGTTCCTCCAGCATTTTGTGTGTGTTACTCTGTCCGTAGACACTGCCTGACCTGCTGAGTTCCTCCAGCATTTTGTGTATGTTACTCTGTCCATAGACACTGCCTGGCCTGCTGAGTTCCTCCAGCATTTTGTGTGTGTTACTCTGACCATAGACACTGCCTGACCTGCTGAGTTCCTCCAGCACTTTGTGTGTGTTACTCAGTCCATAGGTGCTGCCTGACCTGCTGAGTTCCTCCAGCATTTTGTGTGTGTTACTCTGTTCCATAGACACTGTCTGACCTGCTGAGTTCCTCCAGCATTTTGTGGGTGTTACTCTGTCCATAGACATTGCCTGACCTGCTGAGTTCCTCCAGCATTTTGTGTGTGTTACTCTGTCCATAGACACTGTCTGACCTGCTGAGTTCCTCCAGCATTTTGTGGGTGTTACTCTGTCCATAGACACTGCCTGACCTGCTGAGTTCCTCCAGCATTTTGTGTGTGTTACTCTGTCCATAGACACTGTCTGACCTGCTGAGTTCCTCCAGCATCTTGTGTGTGTTACTCTGACCATAGACACTGTCTGACCTGCTGAGTTCCTCCAGCACTTTGTGTGTGTTACTCTGTCCATAGACACTGCCTGACCTGCTGAGTTCCTCCAGCATTTTGTGTGTGTTACTCTGTCCATAGACACTGCCTGACCTGCTGAGTTCCTCCAGCATTTTGTGTGTTACTCTGTTCGATAGACACTGTCTGACCTGCTGAGTTCCTCCAGCACTTTGTGTGTGTTACTCTGTCCATAGACACTGCCTGACCTGCTGAGTTCCTCCAGTACTTTGTGTGTGTTACTCTGTCCATAGGTGCTGCCTGACCTGCTGAGTTCCTCCAGCATTTTGTGTGTGTTACTCTGTTCCATAGACACTGTCTGACCTGCTGAGTTCCTCCAGCATTTTGTGGGTGTTACTCTGTCCATAGACATTGCCTGACCTGCTGAGTTCCTCCAGCATTTTGTGTGTGTTACTCTGTCCATAGACACTGTCTGACCTGCTGAGTTCCTCCAGCATTTTGTGGGTGTTACTCTGTCCATAGACACTGCCTGACCTGCTGAGTTCCTCCAGCATTTTGTGTGTGTTACTCTGTCCATAGACACTGTCTGACCTGCTGAGTTCCTCCAGCATTTTGTGGGTGTTACTCTGTCCATAGACATTGCCTGACCTGCTGAGTTCCTCCAGCATTTTGTGTGTGTTACTCTGTCCATAGACACTGTCTGACCTGTTGAGTTCCTCCAGCATTTTGTGGGTGTTACTCTGTCCATAGACACTGCCTGACCTGCTGAGTTCCTCCAGCACTTTGTGTGTGTTACTCTGTCCATAGGTGCTGCCTGACCTGCTGAGTTCCTCCAGCATTTTGTGTGTGTTACTCTGTTCCATAGACACTGTCTGACCTGCTGAGTTCCTCCAGCATTTTGTGGGTGTTACTCTGTCCATAGACATTGCCTGACCTGCTGAGTTCCTCCAGCATTTTGTGTGTGTTACTCTGTCCATAGACACTGTCTGACCTGCTGAGTTCCTCCAGCATTTTGTGGGTGTTACTCTGTCCATAGACACTGCCTGACCTGCTGAGTTCCTCCAGCATTTTGTGTGTGTTACTCTGTCCATAGACACTGTCTGACCTGCTGAGTTCCTCCAGCATCTTGTGTGTGTTACTCTGACCATAGACACTGTCTGACCTGCTGAGTTCCTCCAGCACTTTGTGTGTGTTACTCTGTCCATAGACACTGTCTGACCTGCTGAGTTCCTCCAGCATTTTGTGTGTGTTACTCTGTCCATAGACACTGCCTGACCTGCTGAGTTCCTCCAGCATTTTGTGTGTGTTACTCTGTCCATAGACACTGCCTGACCTGCTGAGTTCCTCCAGCATTTTGTGTGTGTTACTCTGTTCCATAGACACTGTCTGACCTGCTGAGTTCCTCCAGCATTTTGTGTGTGTTACTCTGTCCATAGACACTGCCTGACCTGCTGAGTTCCTCCAGCATTTTGTGTGTGTTACTCTGTTCCATAGACACTGTCTGACCTGCTGAGTTCCTCCAGCATTTTGTGTGTGTTACTCTGTTCCACAGATGCTGCCTGACCTGCTGAGTTCCTCCAGCATTTTGTGTGTGTTACTCTGTCCATAGACACTGTCTGACCTGCTGAGTTCCTCCAGCACTTTGTGTGTGTTACTCTGTCCATAGACACTGCCTGACCTGCTGAGTTCCTCCAGCATTTTGTGTGTGTTACTCTGTCCATAGACACTGCCTGACCTGCTGAGTTCCTCCAGCATTTTGTGTGTGTTACTCTGTCCATAGACACTGTCTGACCTGCTGAGCTCCTCCAGCATTTTGTGTGTGTTACTCTGTGCATAGACACTGTCTGACCTGCTGAGTTCCTCCAGCATTTTGTGTGTGTTACTCTGTCCGTAGACACTGCCTGACCTGCTGAGTTCCTCCAGCATTTTGTGTATGTTACTCTGTCCATAGACACTGCCTGGCCTGCTGAGCTCCTCCAGCATTTTGTGTGTGTTACTCTGTGCATAGACACTGTCTGACCTGCTGAGTTCCTCCAGCATTTTGTGTGTGTTACTCTGACCATGGACACTGTCTGATCTGCTGAGTTCCTCCAGCATTTTGTGTGTGTTACTCTGACCATAGACACTGTCTGACCTGCTGAGTTCCTCCAGCATTTTGTGTGTGTTACTCTGTCCATAGACACTGTCTGAGTTCCTCCAGCATTTTGTGTGTGTTACTCTGTCCATAGACACTGTCTGACCTGCTGAGTTCCTCCAGCATTTTGTGTGTGTTACTCTGACCATAGACACTGTCTGACCTGCTGAGTTCCTCCAGCATTTTGTGTGTGTTACTCTGACCATGGACACTGTCTGACCTGCTGAGTTCCTCCAGCATTTTGTGTGTGTTACTCTGTCCATAGACACTGCCTGACCTGCTGAGTTCCTCCAGCACTTTGTGTGTGTTACTCTGTCCATAGACACTGCCTGACCTGCTGAGTTCTTCCAGCATTTTGTGTGTGTTACTCTGTCCATATACGCTGTCTGACCTGCTGAGTTCCTCCGGCATTTTGTGTGTGTTAGTCTGTTCCATAGGTGCTGCCTGACCTGCTGAGTTCCTCCGGCATTTTGTGGGTGTTACTCTGACCATAGACACTGCCTGACCTGATGAGTTCCTCCAGCACTTTGTGTGTGTTACTCTGACCATGGACACTGTCTGACCTGCTGAGTTCCTCCAGCATTTTGTGTGTGTTACTCTGACCATGGACACTGTCTGACCTGCTGAGTTCCTCCAGCATTTTGTGTGTGTTACTCTGTCCATAGACACTGCCTGACCTGCTGAGTTCCTCCAGCATTTTGTGTGTGTTACTCTGTCCGTAGACACTGCCTGACCTGCTGAGTTCCTCCAGCATTTTGTGTATGTTACTCTGTCCATAGACACTGCCTGGCCTGCTGAGTTCCTCCAGCATTTTGTGTGTGTTACTCTGACCATAGACACTGCCTGACCTGCTGAGTTCCTCCAGCACTTTGTGTGTGTTACTCAGTCCATAGGTGCTGCCTGACCTGCTGAGTTCCTCCAGCATTTTGTGTGTGTTACTCTGTTCCATAGACACTGTCTGACCTGCTGAGTTCCTCCAGCATTTTGTGGGTGTTACTCTGTCCATAGACATTGCCTGACCTGCTGAGTTCCTCCAGCATTTTGTGTGTGTTACTCTGTCCATAGACACTGTCTGACCTGCTGAGTTCCTCCAGCATTTTGTGGGTGTTACTCTGTCCATAGACACTGCCTGACCTGCTGAGTTCCTCCAGCATTTTGTGTGTGTTACTCTGTCCATAGACACTGTCTGACCTGCTGAGTTCCTCCAGCATCTTGTGTGTGTTACTCTGACCATAGACACTGTCTGACCTGCTGAGTTCCTCCAGCACTTTGTGTGTGTTACTCTGTCCATAGACACTGCCTGACCTGCTGAGTTCCTCCAGCATTTTGTGTGTGTTACTCTGTCCATAGACACTGCCTGACCTGCTGAGTTCCTCCAGCATTTTGTGTGTTACTCTGTTCGATAGACACTGTCTGACCTGCTGAGTTCCTCCAGCACTTTGTGTGTGTTACTCTGTCCATAGACACTGCCTGACCTGCTGAGTTCCTCCAGTACTTTGTGTGTGTTACTCTGTCCATAGGTGCTGCCTGACCTGCTGAGTTCCTCCAGCATTTTGTGTGTGTTACTCTGTTCCATAGACACTGTCTGACCTGCTGAGTTCCTCCAGCATTTTGTGGGTGTTACTCTGTCCATAGACATTGCCTGACCTGCTGAGTTCCTCCAGCATTTTGTGTGTGTTACTCTGTCCATAGACACTGTCTGACCTGCTGAGTTCCTCCAGCATTTTGTGGGTGTTACTCTGTCCATAGACACTGCCTGACCTGCTGAGTTCCTCCAGCATTTTGTGTGTGTTACTCTGTCCATAGACACTGTCTGACCTGCTGAGTTCCTCCAGCATTTTGTGGGTGTTACTCTGTCCATAGACATTGCCTGACCTGCTGAGTTCCTCCAGCATTTTGTGTGTGTTACTCTGTCCATAGACACTGTCTGACCTGTTGAGTTCCTCCAGCATTTTGTGGGTGTTACTCTGTCCATAGACACTGCCTGACCTGCTGAGTTCCTCCAGCACTTTGTGTGTGTTACTCTGTCCATAGGTGCTGCCTGACCTGCTGAGTTCCTCCAGCATTTTGTGTGTGTTACTCTGTTCCATAGACACTGTCTGACCTGCTGAGTTCCTCCAGCATTTTGTGGGTGTTACTCTGTCCATAGACATTGCCTGACCTGCTGAGTTCCTCCAGCATTTTGTGTGTGTTACTCTGTCCATAGACACTGTCTGACCTGCTGAGTTCCTCCAGCATTTTGTGGGTGTTACTCTGTCCATAGACACTGCCTGACCTGCTGAGTTCCTCCAGCATTTTGTGTGTGTTACTCTGTCCATAGACACTGTCTGACCTGCTGAGTTCCTCCAGCATCTTGTGTGTGTTACTCTGACCATAGACACTGTCTGACCTGCTGAGTTCCTCCAGCACTTTGTGTGTGTTACTCTGTCCATAGACACTGTCTGACCTGCTGAGTTCCTCCAGCATTTTGTGTGTGTTACTCTGTCCATAGACACTGCCTGACCTGCTGAGTTCCTCCAGCATTTTGTGTGTGTTACTCTGTCCATAGACACTGCCTGACCTGCTGAGTTCCTCCAGCATTTTGTGTGTGTTACTCTGTTCCATAGACACTGTCTGACCTGCTGAGTTCCTCCAGCATTTTGTGTGTGTTACTCTGTCCATAGACACTGCCTGACCTGCTGAGTTCCTCCAGCATTTTGTGTGTGTTACTCTGTTCCATAGACACTGTCTGACCTGCTGAGTTCCTCCAGCATTTTGTGTGTGTTACTCTGTTCCACAGATGCTGCCTGACCTGCTGAGTTCCTCCAGCATTTTGTGTGTGTTACTCTGTCCATAGACACTGTCTGACCTGCTGAGTTCCTCCAGCACTTTGTGTGTGTTACTCTGTCCATAGACACTGCCTGACCTGCTGAGTTCCTCCAGCATTTTGTGTGTGTTACTCTGTCCATAGACACTGCCTGACCTGCTGAGTTCCTCCAGCATTTTGTGTGTGTTACTCTGTCCATAGACACTGTCTGACCTGCTGAGCTCCTCCAGCATTTTGTGTGTGTTACTCTGTGCATAGACACTGTCTGACCTGCTGAGTTCCTCCAGCATTTTGTGTGTGTTACTCTGACCATGGACACTGTCTGATCTGCTGAGTTCCTCCAGCATTTTGTGTGTGTTACTCTGACCATAGACACTGTCTGACCTGCTGAGTTCCTCCAGCATTTTGTGTGTGTTACTCTGTCCATAGACACTGTCTGAGTTCCTCCAGCATTTTGTGTGTGTTACTCTGTCCATAGACACTGTCTGACCTGCTGAGTTCCTCCAGCATTTTGTGTGTGTTACTCTGACCATAGACACTGTCTGACCTGCTGAGTTCCTCCAGCATTTTGTGTGTGTTACTCTGACCATGGACACTGTCTGACCTGCTGAGTTCCTCCAGCATTTTGTGTGTGTTACTCTGTCCATAGACACTGCCTGACCTGATGAGTTCCTCCAGCACTTTGTGTGTGTTACTCTGACCATGGACACTGTCTGACCTGCTGAGTTCCTCCAGCATTTTGTGTGTGTTACTCTGACCATGGACACTGTCTGACCTGCTGAGTTCCTCCAGCATTTTGTGTGTGTTACTCTGTCCATAGACACTGCCTGACCTGCTGAGTTCCTCCAGCATTTTGTGTGTGTTACTCTGTCCGTAGACACTGCCTGACCTGCTGAGTTCCTCCAGCATTTTGTGTATGTTACTCTGTCCATAGACACTGCCTGGCCTGCTGAGCTCCTCCAGCATTTTGTGTGTGTTACTCTGTGCATAGACACTGTCTGACCTGCTGAGTTCCTCCAGCATTTTGTGTGTGTTACTCTGACCATGGACACTGTCTGATCTGCTGAGTTCCTCCAGCATTTTGTGTGTGTTACTCTGACCATAGACACTGTCTGACCTGCTGAGTTCCTCCAGCATTTTGTGTGTGTTACTCTGTCCATAGACACTGTCTGAGTTCCTCCAGCATTTTGTGTGTGTTACTCTGTCCATAGACACTGTCTGACCTGCTGAGTTCCTCCAGCATTTTGTGTGTGTTACTCTGACCATAGACACTGTCTGACCTGCTGAGTTCCTCCAGCATTTTGTGTGTGTTACTCTGACCATGGACACTGTCTGACCTGCTGAGTTCCTCCAGCATTTTGTGTGTGTTACTCTGTCCATAGACACTGCCTGACCTGCTGAGTTCCTCCAGCACTTTGTGTGTGTTACTCTGTCCATAGACACTGCCTGACCTGCTGAGTTCCTCCAGCATTTTGTGTGTGTTACTCTGTCCATATACGCTGTCTGACCTGCTGAGTTCCTCCGGCATTTTGTGTGTGTTAGTCTGTTCCATAGGTGCTGCCTGACCTGCTGAGTTCCTCCGGCATTTTGTGGGTGTTACTCTGACCATAGACACTGCCTGACCTGATGAGTTCCTCCAGCACTTTGTGTGTGTTACTCTGACCATGGACACTGTCTGACCTGCTGAGTTCCTCCAGCATTTTGTGTGTGTTACTCTGACCATGGACACTGTCTGACCTGCTGAGTTCCTCCAGCACTTTGTGTGTGTTACTCTGACCATAGACACTGTCTGACCTGCTGAGTTCCTCCAGCATTTTGTGTGTGTTACTCTGTCCGTAGACACTGCCTGACCTGCTGAGTTCCTCCAGCATTTTGTGTATGTTACTCTGTCCATAGACACTGCCTGGCCTGCTGAGTTCCTCCAGCATGTTGTGTGTGTTACACAGAGGACAAGAGAAGTTTTTCACTCCTGTGACGCCACTGGTGCCTAACTGTGTTGGTCTCTGCTGTTCCTTTGGATTCACCAGCTGCACGGAGAATGTGAGCCTGTTATACGGGCAACAGATCGCTCTCCATATCGCACTGCCGTGGCCTGTGTATCATGCAGACAACTGGGATGCTCCCAGCAACATCTATGGATGATCCTGACCAACAGACGGTCTCTGTAGGATTGCTCTTGGTATCAGTACCATTTTATAATACCAATAGATACTGATTGATCATTTTTGATAGTGATTTCTAATGCTTGTAATTTGATACTGATTGTTCCTTTTCAGTACAGTCATATTGAGTACAAAGGGAATGAAGAAAATAAATTGGGGAGAATTCAAATAGATCCATCAAAATATTGCCCAATTGAGCAAATGGGAATTTGGAAATTGGCGGAGCAGCACGTTAGTGTGGGGGGGGGGGGGGGGGGTTAACTCAATGGTTTACAATGCCACTGACCTGGGTTCATTTCCCACCACTGTCTGTAAGGATGTTGTATGTTCTCCCCGTGACCTCATGCGTTTCCTCTGGGTGCTCCAGTTTCCTCCCACATTCACGTTCGGGTTACTGCTGGCATGCCAGGCTGCTCCTAGCACATCCTCCAACGGTGAACAGAGGCTTCCTAAGGTAGGGAAGTCTAGGACAGAGGGCACAGCCTTGGAATCAAAGGATAGCCCTTTAGGTCAGAGCTGAGGAGGAATTTTGTTGATTAGTCAGAGTGTCAAGGGTTACAGGGAGAAGGCAGGACAATGGGCTGAGAGGGAAACTATGATGGAATGGTGGAGGACTCAATGGGCCAAATGGCCGAATTCTACTTGTATGTCTTATGGTATTAGGGTCTTTTGGGAACAAAACCCACGTGCACTAGTAACACACACAAAATCACCTATCAACTACCACCTCATACTTCTTCCTCCTCTGCCCCTACCTTCTTATTCAGACTTCTCATCTCTTTTCCAGTTCTGTTGAAGGGTCTTGACCTGAAACATTGACTATTTAACCTTTTCCATCGATGCTGCCTGACCTGCTGAGTTCCTCCAACATTTTGTGTGTTGCTCTGGATTTCCAACATCTGCAGATTTTCTCTTGTTTGTGATTCCACCTGCACTGGTTTGTATTTCTTCTAGAATTTTCTTGATTGTGCTTCATTTCTCAAATACAAAGTTAAAAAAAAATCACAGATGAGTCTTAACTGCCTGAGGCTTTTGGCGAATTTCAGTTCCAGTTTAGTGAGGAGGATTGCAACAAATAGAAACTGTTCCCACTAGATGACACGACTGAGCAGTTCCAGCTGACGTCAGCCAGGAATTAGAGCAAAAGTCCTCAATTTTGCACAGAAATGCCAGCAAAAAATCGACAATATTCCATTCTTTTATTTCAACACTAGTTTCTGAAAAATCTTTTGGAGGCTGGCAATCTTGCGGTCAGAGCATCAGAATCAAGTTCATTAGCACTGATGTGCAATTCGTTGTCCCGTGGCAGTGACACACTGCAAAGACAGAACATTTCTGCATTACAAAATAAATAAATATTGTAGGAAAAGGGGAAATGAGGGAATGAATATTCAAGGTTCATGGACCATTCAGAAATCTGATAGTGGAGGGGAAGTTGCAGTTATTAGAACATTGAGTGTGAGTGTCTGGGCTCCTGTACCTCCTCCCTGAATGAGAAAAGGGCAGGTCCTGATTTGCAGTGGGGAAGTTGAATTATAAATATTTCCAAATGAATGTGGATAAAGAAAGATGAAAAGTGAAGGGAAAGGAGAGAGAGATCAAAACGTTGAAGAGAGACGTCGAGGAAAGCATGAATAGAAAATCAAAGGTGATTTTTTTGCGGGGAGAAGCCTTCTTTTGTCATGTTAAACGCAGCTGATCGGCGGGTTAAGGTCAGGGCTGGGGTAAGTGAGGGCTGGGACAGTATCAAAAAGTCATTTCTTTCCCCTCTCGATCGTGCAGCCTGTTGTACGCTCTGCTTCGCACCAGCCGCAGTAAGTGAGTATTGATCAGTACTTCAATGCAAACCTGTCAAATTAATTTTGTAGAACTCATATACGGCCAGTCTAAAATTGCCTCTGCATCTGTTCCTTGCCTTGAGCCTATGAATTTTAATCATGAACCAAATAGGATGTAGCTGATTTTTTTTTGCTAGAACCTTGAATAGAAAAGGTTTTACCTGTAAATGCCATCCAATAGTTTTGCATTATTCTTTTGAGAGCTTTTTGCTTCTGAGGTCAAAAAAATAATTTCTTCAAATTCTTCTGAGGTGCTACGGTCCAATTGTATTTTTGATGTTTCTTTTCTGTGCTGAAAATCAGCTCTAAGATGAAAGAGGGGCCCTGAAAAGCAATGATAAAGCGCTGTTAACTCTGTTTCCTACGCAGACTACAAAATCATTCAGCTGAAAGTGTTAGCCTTCCCTCTCCTTCTTGAAGGATTTATGGAAGACTGAAAACAAGAGTGGCCTTTTAGCTTTCCGAGACTGTCGGGGCAATTTTAACTTTATCCACCCATCAAGAAACTGTTAAGATCATCTGTAAAATTGATTTAAGGTTCTGTCCAATTTCGGACTCCACGCTGAGACTTGAAGTCGATATTAGATGTGCTTTGTGCGGTTCCCTTGTTAGTGATTCACACTCAGTGGCCACTTTATTAGGTACACCTGTACCCCTGCTCAGAAATGCAAATATCTAATTAGTCAATTATGTGGCAGCAATTCAAAGTGTAAAAGCATGGTCAAAAGGCTCAGTTGTTGTTCAGACCAGACATCAGAATGGGGGAAGAAATGAGATCTAAGTGACATTGACTGTGGAATGATTGTTGATGCCAGATGGGGTGGTTTGAGAATCTCAGAAACTGCAGATCTCAAGTACAACAGTCTCCAGAGTTTACAAAGAATGGTGTGAAAAGCAAAAAAAATCCAGTGAGCGACAGTCCTGTGGGTTGAAACATCTTGTTAATGAGAGAGGTCAGACTGGTTCAAACTGACAGGAGGGTGATAGTAACTCAAATAAAAAGTGTTAAAACAGTGGTATGCAGAAGAAGAGTGATAAATACTGATTTTTCATCTCTTCTGGGATTATTCCAGTCTCATAAATGTCATTGATCAAATCAGTAAATTTTTCAATTCCATAATCTTCAAAGGTGATAATTTGTTCTATTATTAATTCACCAGGACCTGCTGCCTTTCCTTTCTTCATCTTATTTATTGCATTATGAACTTCAGATTTTAAAATACTTGGACCTTCAAAGTTCTTCTTAATTTCTGGTTTTTCACCTTGATTGTCTTCAAACAATTCCTGAATATACTCAGTCCATCTGTTCATAACCTCATCTTTTTCCATGATAATGGTGCCGTCCTTTGCTTTCAAACATCCACCTGAAGAACAGTGAAGCTGTTTACCAGTGATATTCTTGATTTGTTGATGTAACCTTCTTGGATCAGTAACAGGGATTCTTTCTAGTTGCTCACATTCTTGGTTTAACCATTCTTCTTTGGCTTTTTGACATAAGCTTTCAACTTTTTTATCTAAGGACTTATATTCTATAGGATTTGCTTTCTTCCGTCTCCTTTCTCCCATTAGATTTTTGATTTCATCTGTCTTCCATTTATTCCTTGTGCTTTTTTCTTTGTAACGAATCACTGACTTTGCTGATTCTACCAAGTCATCCTTTAGAGGGTTAAACTTCATTTCTACATGATTGCTATCATCTTCAACAGATTCTGTTTCTAGACTTTGAAATCTATTTCTTACTTCAATTGTAAATTTTTGTCTTAATCAACATGTACAAACAAGCTGGAGGAACTCAGCAGATCGGGCAGCATCCGTGGAAACAAGCAGTCAACGTTTTGGACGAAGGGTCTCGGCCCGAAACGTTGACTGCTTGTTTCCATGGATGCTGCCCGACCTGCTGAGTTCCTCCAGCTTGTTGTACGTGTTGACTTGATCACAGCATCTGCAGTGTACTTTGTGTTTAATTTTTGTCCTAAGTTTTCTTCTTTAATTAATCACTCTTCCTAAGAAACCTGGAGCAATAGAATGTGAATTACATAGGACCATGAGTTTAATGAGTCATATCACCAAGATACCTCTAAGAATTTTGATGACAAGAGTTAAGAGTAAGATGCAAGCTGAAATAGGTAAAGAACAATGTGGTTTTGTGAAAGACAAAGGTACAAGAAATGCGATATTGATGTTAAGGATACTATCAGAACGAGCTATTCAAGTTCAAAAAGATTTGTTTGTTTTATTGACTATACAAAAGCATTTGATAAAGTGAAGCACAATAAGTTAATTGAAATATTACAGGAAGCTCTAGATCTAGATTCGAAAGACCTCTGCCTAATCAGAAATCTGTACTGGGAACAAACTGCTGCTGTAAGAATAGATGGAGAAGTCAGTCAGTTTACGAAAATCAAGAGAGGTGTTAGGTGTTAGAGAGGTGATTCTCCCCTGATTTGCTTAATGTGCATAGTGAAACAATATTACAAAAAATAAGAGACATCTTGGGAATCAAAGTTGGCGGTGAAAACATCAATAATTTCAGATATGTGGATGACAGTGTGTTAATTGCAAGTACGGAGGAAGAACTACAAAACTTAATTGATATAGTTGTTGAAGAAAGAGCAAAAATGGGTCTATCTATCAATTGCAGAAAGACAGAATGTATGGTGATATCTAAAAAGAAGGAGAATCCTATCTGCAGGCTGAGAATAAACGGGGAAGACATAAAACAAGTACATAACTTTTGCTACTGAGGAAGCTGGGTGACATCAGATGGCAGGTGCAACATGGACATCAAAAGAAGAATTGGGATGGCAAAAGACACCTTTACGAGAATGAAGAACATACTGACCAACACTAAACTAGGCATGACAACCCGCCTCAGAGTACTGAAATGGTACGTTTATCCAGTTATGTTATATGGCTCAGAATGTTGAACAATATCTAGTAACATGAGGAAACAAACTGAAGCAGCAGAGATGTGGTTTTTGAGGAGGATGCAAAGAATATCATAGACTAAATGAATATCTAACGAGGATGTCATGAACAGAGCAAGCACAAAAAGAGAAATAATGTAAGAGATCATGAAAAGGCAACGTAACTTCATTGGACATGTGATTAGGAAAGAGGAGTTAGAATGCACGGTAATTATGGGAAAGATTGAAGGGAAGAAAGCAAGAGGAAGGCAAAGACAAATGATGATGGAGACAGCAGCCAGAGAACTGGAAATGAATACCAATGAATCGATCTACTTGACCCGAAACAGGAGTGTGTGGGCCATGGCAGTCAAAGCTCAGACTGGGCACGGTACCTGATGATGATGGTGCAGAAGAGCATCTCTGAATGCACAACACATCGAACCTTGAAGTGGATGGGCTACAGCAGCAGAAGACTATGAACACACACTCAGTGGCCACTCTGTTAGGTACTGTTCAGGAGGTAACTAATGATGTGGCCACAAAGTGAATGTTGAAAACCTTCCTCTCTCCTCTTTGGGAATGTTTCAAAATGAGTATTAGCCCTGTAGAGAGTCTGAAGTAAGGATTGGGCGATTGAAATGGCATCTCCTCATTGTATACTTCTTGAATTGACAGGAGGCAGCAGACATGTGTTGAGATTCAAGATTTAAAATTGTTTATTGTCATTCTTCAGTAGACGAGTGCAAAAGAGAACAAAGTAATTGTTCCCATGCAGCATAAAAAATGCAATAAACTTGTGAACACAATAAAACAAAACAATATAAATATAAAAGCAATCCCATGAAACACAATGTACAAGTAACTGTTATACACATGGACTGATTGTATGTACATAAAGTGACACTAGGTGATGGGTTTGTAGTGGTGGTTGGGGTGTGGAGGGTGGGTTAGTGGGTGGAGGTGTTGATCAGCCTCACTACTTGGGGAAAGTAACTGTTTTTGAGTCTGGTGGTCCTGGTGCGGATGCTGCGTAGCCTCCACCCTGATGGGAGTGGGACAAACAGTCCATGAGCAGGTGGGTGGGATCCTTTGTGATGTTATTGGCCCTTTTCTGGCCCCTTTCTGTACTGTATCTATGTCCTTAATGGTGGGTAGGCTGGCGCTATTGATGCATTGGGTTAGGGTTAGGGTCACCACCCTCTGAGTAAAGTTCCCTCTCATGGTCCCCTTAAACATTTCACCTTTCACTCTTAACCTATGACCTCTAGTTCTAGTCTCACCCAACCTCAGTGGAAAAAATTCTGCTTGCATTTACCCTATCCACACCCTTCAGAATTTTGTATATCTCTACAAGATCATGATAGTGTAGTGATTAGCGTAACACTAGTACAGCGTCTGTGACCCAGGTGCAATCCCCCTGCTGTCAGTAAGGAGTTTGTATCACCCCTCAACCATCAGGTATGGGTAACTTCACTCACACAGTGCTGAACTGATTTCACAATCCATGGACTTACTTTCAAGACAAAAAGTTGGCAGCAAAGAACCTTTGCTCCCTGAGAGCCCATTCCTGGGGAGACGGAATAGTAGGCCCTGCCAGTTGAGAAGTCAGTGACAACAGCGGGATGACTTGGAAGTTGTGTGGTCAGACTAAGGATGAAACCTTTGAGAGGTGACAATCGTCAGGGAAGGGTGGGACCTGCAGTGGGAATGGCAAAACTTTATTTATTGAGGTACAGCACTGAACAGGCCTTGAGTCACACCACCCAGCAACCCACCGATTTCACCCTCGCCTAGTCACAAGGTAATTTACAATGAGCAACTAACCCATCAACCAGTAGGTCTGTGGACTGTGGGAGGAAACCAGAGCACCCAGAGGAAAGCCAAGCAGTCATGGGGAGAAGGTACAAACTCCTCACAGGCAGCGCGGGTTAACCTTACTGTAAAGCATTGTGCTAAACATTATGCCACTGTGAAGGAGACACAGTGAGACTGGTAGTGCACTAATACACTGGAGACTTCTCCATGAGAGGTCAGTTGCTCACAGGCACGTTTTCCCTGCATATTTAAAAGATCCTTGGATAGGCACATGGATGACAGGAGAATGGTGGGCTATGTAGGAGGGAAGGGTGAGACTGATCTTAAATTTAGGTTAAAGGGTCAGTAACATATTGTGGGCCAAAGGGCCTGTACTGTGCTGTAGCGTTATATGTATTGCATATCAATGATAAAAAAAACCTGATCCTGATTCTGATTCTACAACAATCTTAAATCGGATCACAGGACAGTTTATTAATGATCTGTATAATTATGTATTATAGTTTTGTAATGGCCTTAGTGAACTTCCACTAAGCCACATGTTAATGGAGTCATATTCCTTCTAGAAAGTTCCAAGTTTCTATGTAATGATGATTCGTACCTAACGACACTGCATATTTTCTCTGTTCCCTTCATGAAGATGAAAAGTTTATCTTTATTTATCACAGGATCACTGAAACAGTGAAATGGGTGGTTTGTGTCATCGACAAACACAGTCTGAGGATGTTCGGGGGGCAGCCCACAAGTGTCGCCAATCTCCTGCTCACCCTGACCAGTGCGTCATTGGGACGTGGGAGGAAACTGGAGCACCCGGAGGATCACACCTCAGCCCTGAGACTGTGGACTCACTTTCAGGGACACTACTGCTCATGCTCTGTGTGTTATCTGTTTTCTTTTTAATGATTTGCACGACTTGTTCATTTTTCACACATTGGGCGTTTGATGGCCTTTGTTGTGTGGGTGTTTTGTGGATTCTACTTGTGTTCCTGTTTGGTGGCTGCCTGCAAGAAGATGAATCTTGAGACTGTATACAGTATACTCTACATATTTTGATAATAAATGTACTTTGAACTTTGAACTTGGAAACCCACGGGGCAAATGTACATTGAACCCCGACGGCTGGCACTGTAAGTCGTGACATTAACGATATGCAGTTTTATGCATTTGCCTTTGACGAGTGCAGGCAGGCAACTGGGGTTAGCTCCTCTCTCCACTCCAGGCAGATCCAGGTGATAAATATGTAATTTATTTTGGGATACAGCATGGTAAAAAGTGCCTATGGCCCAACAAGCCCACAAGGCCAGATACACCCAAGTGACCAATTAACCTCCTAATCTGTACATCTTTGGAGGTAACCGGAGCACCCCGAGGAAACCAATGCAGTCAAAGAGACAGCGTACAAACTCCTTACAAACATCAGCAGGAACTGAACATGAGTCGCTGGCATTGTGAAGCGCTATGCTGACCCAAGAGGGACGAGACTTTTGCTGACAGACCAGACGTCTCCAAGGAGAGCTCGATAGGTTAATATCTGCAGATGTTTGAGGATCAGGATTAAGCTACCTCAGTGAGAATTACACACCAAGATGTAAGTAACCTCGTGTCCTCGTTGCTTTAGAACTTGTAACCTACCTAATCCCCATATGTGAGCCTTATTGACTAAAACGATTGCACCATCTACTTTTACTTACTATTTCATTAAGGCAAATTGACTTTCATTTACTAGTCTGTAACATGCATGGCTTAGCCAGCTGCTCCTGCTGTACTGGAAGCAAGAAATTTGCTATCTGTCTAATGACTGGATCCAAAATAAAGCACCAAGCTGAGATTGGGGAACCACTTTGTCGAGCATCTTCTTTCCATCTGATAAAAACAGGATCTCCCAGTGGCCAAGCATTTTATCTCCTATGCAACACACTCAAAATGCTGGAGGAGCTCAGCCAGTCAGATGACATCTATGGAAAAGAGCAAACAGTCGATGTTTCATCTGGAGTGATGCTCTTATCTCCATCTCCATTCAGACCATGGTCTCTGCTTTTACCACGACAAGAACACCTCAGGGTGAAGGAGCAAAACCTCAGATTCCATCTGGGTAGCATCCTATCCGATGGCATGACCATCGATTTCTCCTTCTGGTAACTCCTACCCACACCTCTTTCCTCAACTTCAAGTTCAAGTGTATTGTCATCTGACTGTACATAGATACAACCAAATGAAACAACGTTCGTCCGGATCATGGTGCACCCACACAACATATCACACACAGCATGTAAACAAAAATATTACCATAAATAAGTTAATAAAATATAATTCAAAATGCATGTAGTGTGTTGCACAGGTAAATAGTAAACAGCTCACTGACCTAACAACAACACCTCAGTGCTGACAGGGTAATCATTAGTCTCACAGCCTGAGGGAAGAAGCTGTTACCCAGTCTGGCAGTCCCAGTCCTGAAGCTCCTGTACCTCCTTCCTGACAGGAGTGGGTCAGAGAGATTGAGGGATGGGTGGTAGGGATCCTCAACAATGCTTTGAGCGCTTTGTCTATAATGTGATCCTCTCACTGATTTTGACCATCCTCTGTAGGGTCTGCGTTCGATACTTTGCAGCTTCCGTACCACACAATGATGCAGACAGACAGGACACACGATGGTGCTCCTGTAGAAAGTGCTAGAGTGGGGGTGGGAAGCCTTGCATGCCACAATGTCCTTGGAAAGTATAGGCACAACTGTGCCTTCTTGACTAATGAGGAGGTGTTGTGGGTCCAGATTAGATCCTCTGTTATGCGCACACCAAGTCACTCTCTCCAAGGAAGAGCCATTGATCGGTTAACCTGTGCCTTCTTAAGAACCACAATCATCTCTTTTACCTTTTCCACTTTGAGACCCAGGTGTTGCTTACACCACTTGACAAGCCTCTGTTAATGCCAGCTCATCATTGATGCTGATGAAGCCAACCACTGTAGTATCATCAGCAAACTTGATATTGGGGTTTGAGCTGAATCTGACAGTGCCGTTGTGGGTCAGCAGCGGGCTGAGCACACACCCGTGGGGGGAGGGAGCACCAGTGCTCAGCGGGATGGAGCTTGAGATGTTCCTGCAGCACCAAGATGGGTTCCATCAAGAAGTCCATGGTCCAGTTACAGGGAGGGGTATTAAGTCCCATTGAGGACAATTTACCCACCAACCTCTGATTGTGTTAAACACCGAGCTGAAGTCGATGTGCATCATCCTGGCGAATGAGGCATTGTTTTCGAGGTGGGGCAGGATTATGGCATCATCAGTGGATCAGTTTGAGTGCTAGATCAACTAGAAAGGGTCCAATGTAGCTCGAAAGTGGGATTTTGTACGATCCATTACCAGCCACTCAGAACACTCCATGATTGTTCAAGAGTGTACTGGGCACGGGAACAACGGTGACTGCCTTGAACCTTGCAGAGACGGTCAGTGGGCTGTTGCAAACAGATATTAAAGATGTCCATTAAGGTCTTTGTTAGCTGGGCTGCACCTGACCATGTATGTCATCTGGCCTTACAGCTTTGCGTGGGTTATCCCGACGATGGTCCTCCTCACCTTGGCTGAAGCCAGACAGGGTGTCTGTTCCTCAGGGAGAAGAGAAGGTACTCTGTTACTTCTCTTCAGTTCCCCCTCTGGCCTCTTTCCTCTTCTCATTACCTGCTTATCACCTCCGACCGGTGCCTCTCCTCCTTCCTTTTCTTCTATGGTCCACTCTTCTAAGAGGTTCCTTCTTCTCCAGACATTTACCCTTTCCACCTATCATCTCCCAGCTTCTTGCTTCACCTATCATCTTCTACCTTGTCCTCCTTCACCTCCCACCACCTTTTTATTCTTCTCCCTTCCTTTTGAGGGTCTTGACCCCAAATATCGACTGTTTATTCCCCTCCATATATGCTGCCTGGCCTGCTGGGTTCCTCCAGCATTTTGTTTGTGAGGCCCAAAAATCAATGCCTGTATTTCCTTCTCAAGTGTGCCTTGAGGTGTGGAAAACCAGGAGGGAGACTATAAATGAGACGTAGACATTAGGAGTGTTAGTATTTACGCTCAGTGTGCCCATCAGGAAAACCAGGAGGGAGACTATAAATGAGACGTAGACATTAGGAGTGTTAGTATTTATGCTCAGTGTGCCCATCAGGAAAACCAGGAGGGAGACTATAAATGAGACATAGACATTAGGAGTGTTAGTATTTACGCTCAGTGTGCCCATCAGGAAAACCAGGGGGAAGACTATAAATGAGACGTAGACATTAGGAGTGTTAGTATTTACGCTCAGTGTGCCCATCAGGAAAACCAGGGGGAAGACTATAAATGAGACGTAGACATTAGGAGTGTTAGTATTTACGCTCAGTGTGCCCATCAGGAAAACCAGGGGGAAGACTATAAATGAGACGTAGACATTAGGAGTGTTAGTATTTACGCTCAGTGGCACTATCAGGTCCACCTGTGCACCTCACTAATGCAAACAGCCCATCACGTGGCAGCAACTCAATGCATAAAAGCATGCAGACATGGTCAAGAGGTTCAGTTGTTGTTCAGACCATATATCAGAATGCAGAAGAAATGTGATCTAAGTGACTTTGGAATGATTGTCAGACATTGTGGTTTGAGTATCTCAGAAACTGCTGATCTCCTGGGATTTTCACACACTGCAGTCTCCAGAATTTACAGAGAATGGTGTGAAAAACTAAAAACATCCAGTGAGCAGCAAATATTCAGGGGGACAGAGTAGTGTAGCTCTTTGTACAAAGCTCTTCAGCACTAGTAATCAAAAGGTTAAGTCCCATCACCCCTACTGGGACATAGGCTGCAAAGAACAGTTCACCAGAGTCGTCTGTCCTGAGCTAGGCGGTCGAGTTGTCCCCAAGCCTAGCCATCTTCTTGGTGTTTCCTTCCTCTCCCAGGGACGAGGACTTTAGAGCTTCTGTTGGTGTGTCTGTAGCTCTGGGTTTTTACGAGATGAGGTTGCTAGCCCAATGCCCAACCCTCCTTTCACACCGGGCTTGGGACCGTCTATGTCGGAGTTTGGTGATCGGTAGCTCAGGTTTCAATTCCAATCGCTGTCTGTGAGGAGTTTGCACCTTCTCCCCATGACTCTGGGTACTTCAGATTCCTCCCACAGTCCAAGGACATACAGGTGAGGGTCAGTGAGTTGTGAGCATGCTATGTTGGTGCTGAAAGCTGCTCATAAGACCATAACATCTAGGAGAAAAATTAGACCATTTGGCCCATCGAGTCTACTCATCCATTTCCTTCTCAGGCCCAATCTCCTGTCTTCTCCCCATATCCCTTCATGCTCTGACCAATCAAGAATCTATCAAACTCTTCCTCAAATATACCCAATGACTTGGCCTCCACAACTGTCTGTGGCAATGAATTCCACAGATTCACATTCTTTTGCTAAAGAAATTCCCCTTCATCTCTGTTCTAAGTGGACGTCCTTCTAGTCTGAGGCTGTGTCCTCTGGTCTTAGATTCCCCCACCATAGGAAACATCCTCTACACATCCACTTAATCGAGACCTTTCAACATTCGATAGTTTTCAATGAGATCTCCCCTCAATCTTCTAAATTCCAGTGAATACAGACCAGAGCCATCAAACATTCCTCATGCCAAGTCTTTCAATCGTGAAATCATTTTCATGAACCTCCTTTGAAGCCTCTCTAGTGTCAACACATCCTTTCTTAGATACTTACTTACTATCTGTTACACCCCGGGCATTTAGGGCAGCAATGAAGCTCCTCCATCTCTGTCTGTCCTTGGCCATCTTCTGTATTGCACCTCAGGGTCCTCAGTCACACAAAGATGTAGAAAGATTCTTCATTGCTGTTCCCGTAACAATTTTTTTTGACCAATCGGGTATGTTAGCCCTGGGCTGAACCCCTGAACCTGGAGGACCGGTTGATCGCTCTTAGTCTGGCCTCTACGCTTTGACCTTATTGCCATGGGTGACTCTACCTAGAACCAAAGGCACAAGGTTCTGATTCCAGCCAACAGAGCTCTCCGGATCATTGAGGCACAAAAGCCTCCAAACCCTATGACAAGGTTATGATCCTCTAGCAAGCTTTCTTAGTTAAGGGGCCCAAAGCTGCTCACAATGCTCTAAGTGAGGCCTCACCAATGCCTTATAAATCCTCAGCAGTGCATCCGTACTGTTATATTTCAGTCCTCTCAAAATGAATGCCAACATTGCATTTTGCTTCCTTACCACTGACTCGACCTGCAAAACCTGAAAGTTATGTCCGCAGCACATGCTCAGACTGTTGGTTATTTATGCAAACAACACATTTCACTGTATGATGTCAATGCACATGTGACAAGTAAAACTCAGCTTTTATCTCTTTTTTTCCAATTTTCAGTCTCGCCATTAGTGATAGAGCTTCTTGTCAGCAGTTTCAGATGCATTCTCGCTCCTCACATTAAATTAATATTGGTGCATTCTAGCAGAGTGTGAGGAAAATCGTAAAGCAGGGTGCTGCAGGATCTAATTTGTCTGTGCTGCATGAGAAAGTAGCCAAACATACTGGCATGGAAGCCATAGGCTATGGATATCAAAGCATTATTTGGTGATATCCGTCGCCAAGTTAGCAATTAGCAATGAGTGCGAGCAAGACTTGGAAGCTCTCCAAGGCTCTGTCTCTGTGAAGTAGACAATATTGCGCAAGACATTGATAGTGATGCTGTTAACAAAGTGGTCGCCTCAAAATATTGAGCAATATTCAGCCCATCAAGTCTGCTCCACCATTCTATCATGGTTGATCCAGATCCCATTCAACCCCATACACTTGGTTCTTGCCATATCCTTTGATGCCCTGACTGATCAGGAAACCATCACCTTCCACGTTAAATATACTCACAGACTTAGCCTACGTTGCAGTCTGTGGCAGAGCATTCTACAGATTAACCACTCTCTCTCTCTAAAAATATTCCTCCTTACCTTTATCCTAAAAGGTTGTCTCTCAATTTTGAGGCTGTGCCCTCTGCTATTGGATACGCCCACCATAGGAAACATCCTCTCCACATCCACCATATTTAATCCTTTCAACATTCGGAAGGTTTCAATGAGATCTCCACGCATTCTTTAAATTCCAGTGAGTACAGGTCCAAAGCTGCCAAACATTCCTCATATGTTAACCCCTTCATTCCCAGAACCATCCTCATGAACCTCCTCTGGACTCTCTCCAATGACAACACATCCTTTCTGAGATATGGGGCCCAAAACTGTTGACAATACTCCAAGAGCAGCTTGACTAGTGTCTTATAAAGGCTCAGCATTATCTCCTTGCTTTTATATTCGATTCCCCTTGAAATAAATGCCAACATTGCATTTGTCTTCTTCAACACAGATACATCCTGTAAATTGACCTTCTGGGAGTCTTGCACAAGCACTCCCAAGTCCTTCTGCATGCTTGATGTTTCAGTTTTCTCCCCATTTAGATAATAGTCTGCACTATTGTTCCTCTTTCCAAAACGCATTAGAATCAGAATCAGGTTTATTATCACTGGCATGTGACGTGAAATTTGTTAACTCAACAGTTCAATGTAATACATAGTATAGAAGAGAAAAGATAAAATTATAAAAATAGTAATAAATAAATGAATAAACAATTACAGTATACACATATTGAATAGATTAAAAAACATGCAAAAGACAGAAAAACTGAAGAGTGTATAGATAGTGTATAGGTACTTTATAGGCCAGTACCCAAGATGGAGCTGACTAGATTTACAACCCTCTGCAGCTTCTTTCGGTCCTGTGCAGTAGCCCCTCCATACCAGACAGTGATGCAGCCTGTCAGAATGCTCTCCATGGTACATGGTACATGGTTTCCACGGTATAGAAGTTTTTGAGTGTATTTGTTCACATGTCAAATCTCTTCAAGCTCCTAATAAAGTAGAGCCACTATTTTGCCTTCTTTATAACTACATCAATATGTTGGACCAGGTTAGATACTCGGAGATAATGACACCCAGGAACTTGAAACTTCTGATCCCTCTATGAGGATTGGTATGTGTTCCTTCATCTTACCCTTCCTGAAGTCCACAATCAGCTCTTTCATCTTACTGACGTTGAGTGCCAGGTTGTTGCTGCGGCACCACTCCACTAGTTGGCATATCTCACTCCTGTACGTCCTCTCGTCACCACCTGAGATTCTACCAACAATGGTTGTATCGTCAGCAAACTTATAGATGGTATTTGAGCTATGCCTAGCCACACAGTCATGGGTGTAGAGAGAGTAGAGCAGTGGGCTAAGCACAGACCCCTGAGGTGCACCAGTGTTGATTGTCAGCAAGAAGGTTATGTTATCACCAATCTGCACAGATTGTGGTCTTCTGATTAGGAAGTCAAGGATCCAATTGCAGAGGGAGGTACAGAGGCCCAGGTTCTGTAACTTCTCAATCAGGATTGTGGGAATGATGGTATTAAATGCTGAGCTATAGTCGATGAACAGCGTCCTGACGTAGGTGTTTGTGTTGTCCAGGTGGTCTAAAGCTGTGTGGAGAGGCATTGAGATTGCGTCTGCCGTTGACCTATTCTCATACATTTCCTAACACTGTATTGCATTTGCCAATTTTTGCCCATTCTTCCAATTTGTCCAAGTCCTGCTGCAATCACATTGCGTCCTCAGCACTACCTACCCCTCCATCTATCTTAATATCATCTTCAAACTTTGCCACAAAGCCATCAATTCCACTATCTAAATCATTGACAATGTGAAAAGCAGTGGTTCCAATACTGATGGTGCCACAGCAACAACCTGGCACTCAACATCAGTAAGACGAAAGAGCTGATTGTGGTCTTCAGGAAGGGTAAGATAAAGGAACACCACTAGTCACCGGCAGCCAACCAGAAAAGGCCCCTTTTATTCCCACTCACTGCCTCCTGCCTGTCAGCCATTCCCCTATCCATGTCAGTATCTTTCCAGTAACACCATAGGATTTTATCTTATTAAGCAGTCTCATGGCACCTTATTATATGCCTTCTGAAAATCTAAGTAAATGACATCCACTGCCTCTCCTTTATCCACCCAGCTTGTTACTTCCTTCAAGAATTCTAACAGATTTGTCAGACAACATTTCCCTTAACAGAAACCATGCTGACTTTGATTTATTTTATCATTGTCTCCAAGTAGCCCAAAATCTCATCCTTAATAATAGACTCCAACACTTTCCCAACCACTGAAGTTAAGCTAACCAGCCTATAATTTCCTTTCTTTTGCCTTCCCCCCTTCTTAAAGAGTGGAGTGACATTTGCAATATTCCAGTCCTCCGGGACCATGCCAGAAGCAAATGATTCTTGAAAGATCATGACCAATGCATCTGCTATCTCTTCACCAACCTCTCTCAGGACTTTGGGATATGGTCTGTCTGTTCCATGTGACTTATCCATCTCAGATCTTTCAGTTTGCATAATACTTTTTGTTTTGTAATAACAATGGACCTCACTCATGCTCCCTGACACTCACGGACCTCTGGCACACTGCTGGTGTCTTCCACAGTGAAGACTGATACAAAGTACTCATCAAGTTCATCTGCCATTTCTTTGTCCCTCCCCACTTACTACCTCACCAGCATCATTTTCCAGTGGTCCAATATCAACTCTTATTTCCTTTTTATTCTTTATGTAACTGGAAAAAAACATCTGGTATCCTGTTTTAGATTATTGGCTAGTTTGCCCTCATATTTCATTTTACCCTTCTGAAAGCTTTATTAGTTCCCTTTGGTTGGATTTTAAAAGCTTCCCAATCATCCAACTTCCCACTCACTTTTCCTATCTCATATGCCCTTTCCTTGACTTTTATGCAGTCCTGAACTTCCCTCGTCAGCCACGATTGCCTACTCCTGCCATTTGAGAACTTCTTCCTCTGTAGGATACATCTATCCTGCGACTTGTGAACTATTCCCATAAAATGTCAGCCATCTCTGCTCTGCCGTCATCCCCACCAGTATCCCCCTCCAATCCACCTGGGCAAGCTCCTCTCTCATGCCCCTGTAATTCCCTTTATTCCATTGTGATACTGAGATATGTGACTTATGCTTCTCCCTCTCAAATTGCAGTATGAATTCAATCATATTATGATCACTTCCTCCTCAAGGTTCCTTTACGTTAAGCTCCCTAATAAAATCTGGGTTATTACACCACATCAATCTAATATAGCCTTTCCCCTAGTAGGCTCGAGCATAAGATGCTCTAAAAACCACCTCGTAGGCATTTAACAAATTCCCTCTCTTGCGATCCAACACCAACCTGATTTTCCCAATCCTCATGCATATTGAAATCCTCCATTACACTTATGACACGCCTTTTCCAGCTCCCTCTGCAATCTGAACCCCACATATTGGCTACTGTTTAGAGGCCTATATATGATTCCCAAAATGTTTTTTTTAATCCTTTAAGTTTCTTAATTCCACTCACAAAGATTCAACATTCTCTGACCCTATGTCACCTCTTTCTAAAGATGTAATTCCATCTCTTACCAGCAGAGCCACTGAAGCTTCACTGTGCCAGTGCTGAAATCTGCTCCGTGTGTGGCCATTTCAATTGCAGCCTGCTCTCAAGAGGTTTTGTAGCAACTTTATTAAACTCTGGTTCGGCCACATCTGGAGTATTGCGTACCGTTCTGGTCACCCCACTATAGGAGGGATGTTGAGGCTTTGGCGAGGGTGCACAAGATGCTGCCTGGTTTAGAGGGAAAGTGCTATCATGGGCGGTTCGATGAACTCGGGTTGTTTTCTCTGGAGCACCGGAGGCTGAGGGGAGATCTGATAGAGGTTTACAAATTTGAGAGGCACAGACAGAGTGGACAGAGTGAACATGTTTCCCATGTTTGAAATATCTAAAACCAGAGGGCATGCATTGAAGGTGAGATGGGGTAGGTGAAGGGTAAATAGAGTGGTGGATGCCTGGAATGCACTGCCTAGGATGGTGGTTTAGGCAAACTCATCAGAGATGTTAAGGGATGTTTGGATAGGCACCTGGATGTGAGGAAGATGGAGGGATGTGGACATGGCGTAGGTGGGAGGGATTAGTGTGTGAGTGTTTTTGATTTGCTTTTTATCTGGTTTGGCACAACACTGTGGGCTGAATGGCCTGTCCCTGTGTTGTACTCTTCCATGTTCTGTGTTAAATTGAGTATAGGGAAAGAGTTTCAAAAGGATAAAATGTTTGTATTCATCACAAAATGCAATTTATTTCAGATGAGCTTTGCACGATCAGGTGCCATTGATGGGAATTTATAAACACAAGAGCTTCTGCGGATGCTGGAAATGCAGAGTAACACACACAAAGTGCTGGAGGAACTCAGCAGGTCAGGTAGCAGCTATAGAGGGGAATAAACAGTTGGTGTTCTGGCTGAGACCCTTCATCGGGGGAGGTGGCAAAATATAAATGTGGGAGGAGAGGAAGAGGGACGAGATGGAGGTGATGGGTGAAGTTAGGTGGATGGGAAAGGTAAAAGGTTGGAGAAGAAGGAATCTGATAACAGAGGAGAGTGGACCATGGGAGAAAGGGAAGGAGGAGGGACACCAGGCATGTGATAGACAGGTGAAAGGAAGAGGTAAGAGGCCAGAGTGAGGAATAGAAGAAAAGGAAAGGGGGAAGGAAAAAGAACATCTTTACCAGAAGGAGAAATTGATGTTCGTGCTGTCAGATTGGAGGCTACCCAGATGCAATATGAGCTACAACACACACAAAATGCTGGTGGAACACAGCAGGTGAGGCAGCATCTACAGGGAGAAGCACTGTCGACGTTTCGGGCCGAGACCCTTCGTCAGGACTAACTGAAAGGAAAGATATTAAGAGATTTGAAAGTAGTGGAGGGAGGGGGAAATGTAAAATGATAGGAGAAGACCGGAGGGGGTGGGATGAAGCCAAGAGCTGGAAAGGTGATTGGCGAAAGTGATACAGAGCTGGAGAAGGGAAAGGATCATGGGGTGGGAGGCCTCGGGAGAAAGAAAGGGGGAGGGGTTGAAGCACCAGAGGGAGATGGAGAACAGGCAAACAACTAAATATGTCAGGGATGGGGTAAGGATGCAATATGAGGTGTTGCTTCTCTGACCTGAGAGTGGCCTCACTGTGATTCTGCAGATGCTGAAAATCCAGAGTAATACACATAAAATGTAGAGGAACTCAATAGCTCAGGTGGCATCGATAGAGTTGTCATTTCCTCAGTTTCCTCAGACCTGGAAAGGAAAGCGGGAAGAAGCCAAAGTAAGACGATGGGTGGAGGGGAAGGTATATAAGCTGGCAAGTGATAGGTCAAGCCAGGTGAAGGGGAAGGTGGATGTGTGTGGGAGCGGAGATGGTAAAAATCTGGGAGGTAATACGTGGAAGAGGTGAAGTGTTGAATAAGAAGGAATCAGATAGGAGAGGAGAGTTGTCCATGGGAGGAAGAGAAAGAGAAAGGGACAAGAGGAAGGTGATGTACAGGTGAGGGGAAGAGAAAGGATAAAAGGGGAGTCAGAATGGGGAATGGAAAAAGAAAGGGGGGGGGGGTAGAAATTACTGGAAGTTTGAGAAATCAATGCTCATGCTGTCAGGTTGGAAGCTACCCAGACAGAATATGAGGTGTTGCTCCTCCGGTCTGGTTTCACAGAGGCTGTAGAGGAGGCCATGGACTGACATTTCTGAATGGGAATGACAAGTTGAATTTATAAAGTGTCTGAATGATCAGAAGGCAGTCAAACATGCATTTGAATGTGATCACTGACAAAGTATTGTAAAGTACTACAGAGACTAAATTTCCACAAACACAACATGAAAACAGTTTAAAGTTCAAAGTAAATTTTTCATCAACGTACATATTAGTCACAATGTACAATCCTAACATTTATTTTCTTTCAGGCATACTCAATAAATCCATAATAGAATAATGACCATAATAGAATCAATGAAAGAGCACACCAACTTGGGCATTCAACCATTGTGCAAAAGACAACAAACTGAAAACACACAAATAAATAATAGTAGGTCAAATCTGATGGCAGAAATAATAGTAATAAATAAATAAACAATAAAAATCAAGAGCATGAGATGAAGAGTCTTTGAAAGTGAGTCCATAGGTTGTGGGAACAGTTCAGTGATGGGGCAAGTGAAGTTGAGTGAAGTTCTCCCCTCTGGCTCAGGAGCCTGATGGTTGAGGGGTAGTAACTTTTCCGAAACCTGGTAGTGTGGGTCCTAAGGTTCCTGTACCTTCTTCCTGATGGCAGCAGTGAGAAGAGAGCATGGCCTGGGTGGTCGGGTTCCTTGATGATGGATGCTGCTTTCCTGCGATAATGCTCAATGGTGGGAGGGTTTTACCCGTGATGGACTAGGCCATATCCACTACTTTTTGTAGGATTTTCTGTTCAAAGAAACATAGAAAACCTACAGCACAATACAGACCCTTCGGCTCACAAAGCTGTGCCGAACATGTCCCTACCTTAGAACTACCTAGGCTCACCCATAACCCTCTATTTTTCTAAGCTCCATGTACCTGTCCAGGAGTCTCTTAAAAGACCCTATCGTATCCGCTTCCATCACCGTCACTGGCAGCCCATTCCACGCACTCACCACTCTCTGAGTGAAAAACTTACCCCTGACATCTCCTCTGTACCTGCTTCCAAACACCTTAAAACTGTGCCCTCTCGTGCTAGCCATTTCAGCCCTGGGAAAAAGCCTCTGATTGTCCACAGGATCAGTGCCTCTCATTATCTTATACACCTCTATCAGGTCACCTCTCATCCTCCATCGCTCCAAGGAGAAAAGGCAGAGTTCACTCAACCTATTCTCATAAGGCATGCTCCCCAATCCAGGCAACATCCTTGTAAATCTCCTCTGCACCCTTTCTATGGTTTCCAATTCTTCCTGTAGTGAGGCGACCAGAACTGAATTTATTGAGTTTTTGTGGCACCACTCAGCTGACTCATCACCACCTTTGATTCAGTCTATGACTGACGTGATGTTGCTAGCAAATTTGAAAATAGCATTAGAGCTGTGCTTAGCCACACAGTTGTAAGTGTGAAGCGAGTAGAGCGGGGGGTAAGGACACAGCTGTGTACACCTGTGCTGATGGAGATTGTGAAGATGTTGTTGCCAATTCAAACTGACTGGGGTCTACAAGTTTCCAATTGTACAAGGAAGTATTGAGGCCAAGTTCTGGAAGTTTATTGATTAGTTTTGAGGCAATGATAATATCAAATGCTGATCTGTAGTCAATAAAGAGAATCGTAATGTAGACATCTTTTCTGTCCAGATGACCCAGGGTCGAGTGAGCAGCCAGTGAGACGGCATCTGCTCTGGACCTGTTGCGCCGGTAGGCAAATTAAAGCGGATCCAAGTTTCTTCTCAGGCAGGAATTGACGCACTTCATCGCCAGCCCTTCAAAGCATTCCATCACTGCGGATGTATGTGCAACTGGGCGACAGCCATTGAGGTCACCATGTTCTTGTCAGGCACCAGCATGTGAAACCTGCCTGAAACAGGTGGGTACGCCAGACTGCCAAAGCGAGGGGTTAAGGATCTCGGTGAACACTCCAGCCAGCTGATCAGCACAGGTCTTTAGCGCTCAGCCAGGTACCCCGTCTGCATTCCATGGGTCATGATGTGGACTTTAAACCATAGCACAGGACAGTGGAAGAACTCCAATGGTCTTCTTTCAAGTAAAGACGAAAGATGAGCTTTATTTATCTCTTGTACGTTCAAATATTGAAATGTACTGGTAAACACGATGTTTGTGTCAAAGACCAACAAAGTCCGAGAATGTGCTGGGGGCCGTCAGCAAGAGTCATTTGCTTCTGGCACCAACATGGCAAACACAACCAGCTTATACTTACCTTATTTACACCCTCATCATTCGATATGCTTCCATCAAACCTCCCCTACGACCAGAGCCCCATGTTCAATGTGAAAGGTGAAATGCTTAGGGGGAAAATGAGGGGGAGTTTCTTCACTCAAACGCTGGCAGAACAAGTGGAAGATGCAGATTCAATTGCAAGATTTAAGAGAAGTTTAGATAAGTACAAGGATGGGAGGGCTATGGAGGGAGTACAAGGATGGGAGGGTTATGGAGGGGGTACAAGGATGGGAGGGTTATGGAAGGGGTACAAGGATGGGAGGGTTATGGAGGGGGTACAAGGATGGGAGGGGTATGGAGGGGGTACAAGGATGGGAGGGTTATGGAGGGGGTACAAGGATGGGAGGGTTATGGAAGGGGTACAAGGATGGGAGGGTTATGGAGGGGGTACAAGGATGGGAGGGGTATGGAGGGGGTACAAGGATGGGAGGGCTATGGAGCGGTATGGAGGGGTATGGAGGGGGTACAAGGATGGGAGGGTTATGGAGGGGGTAAAAGGATGGGAGGGTTATGGAGGGGGTACAAGGATGGGAGGGGTATGGAGGGGGTACAAGGATGGGAGGGTTATGGAGGGGGTACAAGGATGGGAGGGCTATGGAGCGGTATGGAGGGGTATGGAGGGGGTACAAGGATGGGAGGGTTATGGAGGGGGTACAAGGATGGGAGGGTTATGGAGGGGGTACAAGGATGGGAGGGTTATGGAGCGGTATGGAGGGGTATGGAGGGGGTACAAGGATGGGAGGGTTATGGAGGGGGTACAAGGATGGGAGGGCTATGGAGCGGTATGGAGGGGTATGGAGGGGGTACAAGGATGGGAGGGTTATGGAGGGGGTACAAGGATGGGAGGGCTATGGAGCGGTATGGAGGGGTATGGTGGCTGTACAAGGATGGGAGGGTTATGGAGCGGTATGGAGGGGTATGGAGGGGGTACAAGGATGGGAGGGTTATGGAGGGGGTACAAGGATGGGAGGGCTATGGAGCGGTATGGAGGGGTATGGAGGGGGTACAAGGATGGGAGGGTTATGGAGCGGTATGGAGGGGTATGGAGGGGGTACAAGGATGGGAGGGTTATGGAGGGGGTACAAGGATGGGGTTATGGAGGGGGTACAAGGATGGGAGGGCTATGGAGGTGGTACAAGGATGGGAGGGCTATGGAGCGGTATGGAGGGGTATGGAGGGGGTACAAGGATGGGAGGGTTATGGAGGGGGTACAAGGATGGGAGGGTTATGGAGGGGGTAAAAGGATGGGAGGGTTATGGAAGGGGTACAAGGATGGGAGGGTTATGGAGGGGGTACAAGGATGGGAGGGGTATGGAGGGGGTACAAGGATGGGAGGGTTATGGAGGGGGTACAAGGATGGGAGGGTTATGGAAGGGGTACAAGGATGGGAGGGTTATGGAGGGGGTACAAGGATGGGAGGGGTATGGTGGGGGTACAAGGATGGGAGGGCTATGGAGCGGTATGGAGGGGTATGGAGGGGGTACAAGGATGGGAGGGTTATGGAAGGGGTACAAGGATGGGAGGGTTATGGAGGGGGTACAAGGATGGGAGGGGTATGGAGGGGGTACAAGGATGGGAGGGTTATGGAGGGGGTACAAGGATGGGAGGGTTATGGAAGGGGTACAAGGATGGGAGGGTTATGGAGGGGGTACAAGGATGGGAGGGGTATGGAGGGGGTACAAGGATGGGAGGGCTATGGAGCGGTATGGAGGGGTATGGAGGGGGTACAAGGATGGGAGGGTTATGGAGGGGGTAAAAGGATGGGAGGGTTATGGAGGGGGTACAAGGATGGGAGGGGTATGGAGGGGGTACAAGGATGGGAGGGTTATGGAGGGGGTACAAGGATGGGAGGGCTATGGAGCGGTATGGAGGGGTATGGAGGGGGTACAAGGATGGGAGGGTTATGGAGGGGGTACAAGGATGGGAGGGTTATGGAGGGGGTACAAGGATGGGAGGGTTATGGAGCGGTATGGAGGGGTATGGAGGGGGTACAAGGATGGGAGGGTTATGGAGGGGGTACAAGGATGGGAGGGCTATGGAGCGGTATGGAGGGGTATGGAGGGGGTACAAGGATGGGAGGGTTATGGAGGGGGTACAAGGATGGGAGGGCTATGGAGCGGTATGGAGGGGTATGGTGGCTGTACAAGGATGGGAGGGTTATGGAGCGGTATGGAGGGGTATGGAGGGGGTACAAGGATGGGAGGGTTATGGAGGGGGTACAAGGATGGGAGGGCTATGGAGCGGTATGGAGGGGTATGGAGGGGGTACAAGGATGGGAGGGTTATGGAGCGGTATGGAGGGGTATGGAGGGGGTACAAGGATGGGAGGGTTATGGAGGGGGTACAAGGATGGGGTTATGGAGGGGGTACAAGGATGGGAGGGCTATGGAGGTGGTACAAGGATGGGAGGGCTATGGAGCGGTATGGAGGGGTATGGAGGGGGTACAAGGATGGGAGGGTTATGGAGGGGGTACAAGGATGGGAGGGCTATGGAGCAGTATGGAGGGGTATGGAGGGGGTACAAGGATGGGAGGGTTATGGAGGGGGTAAAAGGATGGGAGGGTTATGGAAGGGGTACAAGGATGGGAGGGTTATGGAGGGGGTACAAGGATGGGAGGGGTATGGAGGGGGTACAAGGATGGGAGGGTTATGGAGGGGGTACAAGGATGGGAGGGTTATGGAAGGGGTACAAGGATGGGAGGGTTATGGAGGGGGTACAAGGATGGGAGGGGTATGGAGGGGGTACAAGGATGGGAGGGCTATGGAGCGGTATGGAGGGGTATGGAGGGGGTACAAGGATGGGAGGGTTATGGAGGGGGTAAAAGGATGGGAGGGTTATGGAGGGGGTACAAGGATGGGAGGGGTATGGAGGGGGTACAAGGATGGGAGGGTTATGGAGGGGGTACAAGGATGGGAGGGCTATGGAGCGGTATGGAGGGGTATGGAGGGGGTACAAGGATGGGAGGGTTATGGAGGGGGTACAAGGATGGGAGGGTTATGGAGGGGGTACAAGGATGGGAGGGTTATGGAGCGGTATGGAGGGGTATGGAGGGGGTACAAGGATGGGAGGGTTATGGAGGGGGTACAAGGATGGGAGGGCTATGGAGCGGTATGGAGGGCTATGGAGGGGGTACAAGGATGGGAGGGTTATGGAGGGGGTACAAGGATGGGAGGGCTATGGAGCGGTATGGAGGGGTATGGTGGCTGTACAAGGATGGGAGGGTTATGGAGCGGTATGGAGGGGTATGGAGGGGGTACAAGGATGGGAGGGTTATGGAGGGGGTACAAGGATGGGAGGGCTATGGAGCGGTATGGAGGGGTATGGAGGGGGGTACAAGGATGGGAGGGTTATGGAGCGGTATGGAGGGGTATGGAGGGGGTACAAGGATGGGAGGGTTATGGAGGGGGTACAAGGATGGGGTTATGGAGGGGGTACAAGGATGGGAGGGCTATGGAGGTGGTACAAGGATGGGAGGGCTATGGAGCGGTATGGAGGGGTATGGAGGGGGTACAAGGATGGGAGGGTTATGGAGGGGGTACAAGGATGGGAGGGCTATGGAGCGGTATGGAGGGGTATGGAGGGGGTACAAGGATGGGAGGGTTATGGAGCGGTATGGAGGGGTATGGAGGGGGTACAAGGATGGGAGGGTTATGGAGGGGGTACAAGGATGGGAGGGCTATGGAGCGGTATGGAGGGGTATGGTGGCTGTACAAGGATGGGAGGGTTATGGAGCGGTATGGAGGGGTATGGAGGGGGTACAAGGATGGGAGGGTTATGGAGGGGGTACAAGGATGGGAGGGCTATGGAGCGGTATGGAGGGGTATGGAGGGGGTACAAGGATGGGAGGGTTATGGAGCGGTATGGGGTATGGAGGGGGTACAAGGATGGGAGGGTTATGGAGGGGGTACAAGGATGGGGTTATGGAGGGGGTACAAGGATGGGAGGGCTATGGAGGTGGTACAAGGATGGGAGGGCTATGGAGCGGTATGGAGGGGTATGGAGGGGGTACAAGGATGGGAGGGTTATGGAGGGGGTACAAGGATGGGAGGGTTATGGAGGGGGTACAAGGATGGGAGGGCTATGGAGCGGTATGGAGGGGTATGGAGGGGTACAAGGATGGGAGGGTTATGGAGGGGGTACAAGGATGGGAGGGCTATGGAGCGGTATGGAGGGGTATGGAGGGGGTACAAGGATGGGAGGGTTATGGAGGGGGTACAAGGATGGGAGGGTTATGGAGGGGGTACAAGGATGGGAGGGCTATGGAGCGGTATGGAGGGGTATGGAGGGGGTACAAGGATGGGAGGGTTATGGAGGGGGTACAAGGATGGGAGGGCTATGGAGCAGTATGGAGGGGTATGGAGGGGGTACAAGGATGGGAGGGTTATGGAGGGGGTACAAGGATGGGAGGGCTATGGAGCGGTATGGAGGGGTATGGAGGGGGTACAAGGATGGGAGGGTTATGGAGGGGGTACAAGGATGGGAGGGCTATGGAGCAGTATGGAGGGGTATGGAGGGGGTACAAGGATGGGAGGGTTATGGAGGGGGTACAAGGATGGGTGGGCTATGGAGCGGTATGGAGGGGGTACAAGGATGGGAGGATTATGGAGCGGTATGGAGGGGTATGGAGGGGGTACAAGGATGGGAGGGTTATGGAGGGAGTACAAGGATGGGAGGGCTATGGAGCGGTTTGGAGGGTTATGGAGGGGGTACAAGGATGAGAGGGTTATGGAGGGGGTACAAGGATGGGAGGGCTATGGAGCAGTATGGAGGGGTATGGTGGGTGTACAAGGATGGGAGCGGTATGGAGGGATTCGAAGGGGGTACAAGGGTGGGAGGGGTATGGAGGGGGTACAAGGATGGGAGGGTTATGATGGGGGTACAAGGATGGGAGGGTTATGGAGCGGTATGGAGGGGTATGGTGGGTGTACAAGGATGGGAGCGGTATGGAGGGATTCGAAGGGAGTACAAGGATGGGAGGGTATGGTGGGTGTACAAGGATGGGAGCAGTATGGAGGGATTCGAAGGGGGTACAAGGGTGGGAGGGTATGGTGGGTGTACAAGGATGGGAGCAGTATGGAGGGATTCGAAGGGGGTACAAGGGTGGGAGGGGTATGGAGGGGGTACAAGGGTGGGAGGGGTCTGGAGGTGTATGGAGGGGTAATGGATGTGAGAGCTCTGTGAGCTCTGGTCCAAGTGCAGGTAGATGGAATTAGGCAGAGTAATAGATGGACAGAAGGGCCTGTTTCTGTGCTGTTGTGCTCTATGACTGTATGACTCTAATATCTACAAATAGAGTTTTACATTTTACCAGCAGCTCTTCAGTTCAAAGATAGCAACTGAATCAATGTTCCCTTTTCTTTGACTTAATTGACTTCTGCATAATAAATCAGTGTAGACCTTTCTCTGAATAATAACCAGCGCTCTGGCCGCAGGTTCTTGAGACTGAATATTAAAGTTATCAAAGTGGCCAAAAGTTACCAGGCAACAGCTTTCAAACATTCCATTCTCAGCTGTCAGTCATTTGGGCATCAGTGTTGGATTGTTCTCTAACAACTGATGAACAACTACCTCTGACCTCTGGTTAATGAAAACCAAAAAAAAACAACAGCACATGCTTGGGGTCCATTTCCATTGATCCCTCAAACCCCTCAGGTTGTTAGGGTGTTCGAGAAAGCATATGGTGTGTTGGTTTTCATTAGTCAGGGGATGGAGTTCAAGAGCTGCGAGATAATATTATAAAGCATAATTTAGACAGCATAGAAAACTGGAAAGAATACAGCAAGATATAGATCAGTGCAGATATGGGTGGAGAAATGGAAGATGGAGTTTAACGCAGATCTGAAGTGTTGTACCTTGTTAGGTCAAATGTCAAGAGACTGTACACAGTTAAGGACAAGACCCTCAACAGTGTTGATGAGCAGAGAGATCTTGGGGTCCAAGTTCACAGCTGAAAACGACTGCACAGGTCGATAGGGTGGCTAAGAAGGCATATGGCATGCTTGCCTTCATTAGTCAAGGCTTTGAGTTCAAAAGTCAGGAAGTTATGTTGCAGCTTTGGACAACTGTAGTTAGGCCACATCTGGAGTGTTGCACACGGTTTGGTCACCCTTTATAGAGGATCTTGAGGCTTTGGAGAAGGTGAAAACGAGATTTGTCAAGATGATGACTGGATTTGAAAGCATGTGTTATGAGTGAAGGTCGAGTGAGGTAGGGCTTTTCTCTTTGGAGTGAAGGATGATGAGAGGTGACTTGACAGAGGTGTCAAGATGACAAGAGTGATAGATAGAATGGACAACCAGAGACTTTTTTCCAGGGCTAATACAAGAGGGCATAACTTTAAAGTGATTGGAAGAAGGTATAGAGGGGATGTCAGAGGGAAGATTTTTACACAGAGTGGTGGGTGTGTGGAATGCTGCTGCCAGAGGTGGTGGTAGAGACAGATACATTAGGACATTTAAGAGACTCTTAGGGATATGGATGAAAGGCAAGTGGACGGCAATATAGAAGGGAAGGGTTAGATTGATTGGACCAGGTTAAAAGGTCAGCACAACATCATGATCTAAAGGGTCTGTACTGCGTGGTAGTTTTCTGTGTTCTATCTTTCTTCTTAGAGGATTTTTACCTTATCGCGGTGCAGAGAATTGTGAGTTCCTGAGATCCCAAAAGTAATGGCATCTGGTCCTTAGCTGCTGGTAGGGTCACCCATGGTGGTAAGGTCAAGGGGGAGATTCCAACACCCCATGCTGCCCAGCAACCCACAGATTTATCCCTAACCTAACCACAGGGCAATTTACAATGACCAATTAACAGTACATCTTTGGACTGTGGGAGGAAACCGGAGCACCTACAGGAAACCCACACAGAAGGAACGTATGAATTCCTTACAGAGGATGTTGGGATTGAACTCTGAACTGTATTAGTGTCACACTAACAACTGTTCTACCATGGCACCTGTACGTTTTTGTTTTCAACTCTTGTCACACTGAATAAAATGATCGCAAGGAACAAGTTTTATTTCTCATTCTTGACGTCTGAGGCTTTGGATCACAAAAGCATCAGCGTCTCAATATGACACTGGGACAGAGCTCTTTCTGCCAAGCTGTGTATGAACCCATCTACCCACCTGGCAGTTTTAAATCCTTCGCTTCACCGTGAATAGACATCACAAAGTTAGCTTGCGTGATTCACTCCAGCTCTGCAAAGAACGTTTATAGAGTGCCATGGTGCATGGCGCTTAGCACAATGTTCTTACGGCTTGGGGCATTCCAGACTTCAGAGTTCAAATCCCACGTGTCTATAAAGAGTTTGTACATTTTACCCATGACTGCATAGGTTTCCTCCGGTGCTCTGTTTCCTCCTACAGTCCTAGGATGTACTGGTTACTAGGTTAATTGGTCATTGTAAATTGGCTGGTGATCAGACGGGTTAAATCAGGTGTTGCTGGGTAGTGCAGTAGAGCTTGGTGGACTGCGAGGGTCTGTTCTGCATATCTCTAAATAAACGTTGAAAAAGAAGGATCATTTTCCAAAAGCCCTAGCTACAAATCTATAATCAAATATGACAAAGCAGACAAGTTTTCTGCTTAATTCCCTTGCGATTATTTTTTGTTTGGGTATTTTGCAATCCCATTAAAATGCTCTTGCCAAAGTGTGGAGGTAAATTGTAGTTTAGTTTTCCCTGACAGCGTGTTATAGGGTGCAATAACAGTTGCCGATGACCTCTGTCAGCTCGTCCCGTCTCATCAGGGCCGAGGAAGGTGGAATCTGTCAGTCTCAATCCCCATCAGCGCCAGGAAGCCACGGCTTTAATTTCCAGCTGGCCTCGGATGTAGTTGTGTAGTAATCTTTTCTGATGATACATTTAATTGAGGAGGGTTATTGGTTGCTTCGTTCTACATATCTCTGGGGCAAGAGGCCCTTCTGATCAGCAGAATCATCAGAGTTTGGTTTGCTTGTTTGTGGACTATCTCACCTTTCTGCACAGGCCAAGTAGATGTGGGGCACGCAAAGGGTTTAACCCTTTGTAAAGCTGGTTCCAGTCCCTCCTCATGACAGTGGCACCAATTCCATCGCTCTCCATTGCAGTGTGTGATCAGCACTGTCTCTCATTATTACCCTTTGCTTCACGGCATGTTGAGTCCCAGTCAACTGGTGGAGAGTAAAAGGTCAAATTCAACAAAAGTAAGTTTCTATCAATGTACACGCAAAGAAACACAAAGACCGGCAAACAACCAGTGTGTAAACTGTTCAAATACAAATAATAACAAAAATAAGTAAATAAATAATATTGAGAGCATACGTCGTAGAGTCCTTGAAAGTGAGTCCATTGGTTGTGGAATCAGTTCAGCGTTGAGATGAGTGAAGTTTTCCACACCATTTCAGGAGCCTGGTAATTAGAGGCCAAGTCACTGGGTATATTTAAGGGAGAGTTTGATAGATTTTTGATTAGTCAGGGTGTGAAGAGATACGGAAAGAAAGGAGGAGATTGGGGCTGAAGGAAATGGATCAGCCATGATGAAATGGTGGAGCAGACTCGACGGGCCAAATGGCCTAATTCTTCTCCTATATTGTATGGTCTTATGAGTAATAACTGTTCCTGAATCTGACGGTGTGGAACCTGAGGCTCCTGTTCCTCCTGCCCGTTGGTAGAAGAGAGCATGTCCTGGATAGTGGGACATCCATGATGATGGATGCTGCTTTCCTGTGACAATCCTCTCTGTAGATGATCATTTACACTGTGTTGTTTTATTCTGTTGGCAAAATAGGATTCACCAGGGCAGGTTTTGACCCACTTACTCTGTTCAAGTAACGTGATAGGAGGAGCACATAGATGCAGTAAATCATGGATTTACCAGTGGTGCTTGGTTCTGGGAGTACAATCTCACATTGTACATAATTTATGACCAGCAGAAAGCCCTGTTCAATAAAACCAATAAGGAACCAATGGCCAAATGGCCTCCTTCTTTGCTGTAAATCTCAGACTAATACAGCACAGAGACTGTACCTTCAGCCCAACTGGTGTCTTTGACGATTAACTCGACCCTAACTCTGACAACTCACATTCATTCCTCAATCACATTTTACATACTGCACTTAGCCCTCATCACCCAACTGTTCTGGAGATTAAACTAGGAATTGCCATTTTTATATAGAAATTGACTGGTCCTTATGGTTATTGTCCAATAGGTAACTTTGGGGAGATTCAAATTCCTTATCTACATTATCAATCACTGTTCATACTGCAATAATACAGGTATTAATAGTTAATAGAATCTACATGCTGAAGGCCAGTCATCTTCAGAATTAGTAAAGTAACTGACCAGTCATAAGTGTCACCCTAGAATCCTTTGTCTGCATCTTTATTCTATTTTGTGATGTCAAATGGCCCAGGAAATTATAGACCAGTGAGTCTTACTTCAGTGGTTGGTAAGTTGATGGAGAAGATCCTGAGAGACAAGAATTATGAACATTTGGAGAGGTATAATATGATTAGGAATAGTCAGCATAGCTTTGTCAAAAGCAGGTTGTGCCTTACGAGCCTGATTGAATTTTTTGAGGATGTGACTAAACACATTGATGAAGGAAGAGCAGTAGATGTAGTGTATATGGATTTCAGCGAGGCATTTAATAAGGTACCCCATGCAAGGCTAATTGAGAAAGTAAGGAGGCATGGGATCCAAGGGGACATTGCTTTGTAGATTCAGATTGGCTTGCCCACAGAAGGCAAAGAGTGGTTGTAGACGGGTCATATTCTGCATGGAGGTCGGTGACCTCAGGGATCTGTTCTGGGACGCCTTCTCTTCATGATTTTTATAAATGACCTGGATGAGGAAGTAGAGGGATGGGTTAGTAAATTTGTTGATAAAACAAAGGTTGGGGTTGTTGTGAATAGTGTGGAGGGTTGTCAGAGGTTACAGTGGGACATTGATAGGATGCAAAACTGGGCTAGGACGTGACAGATGGAGTTCAACCCAGATAAGTGAGAGGTGGTTCATTTTGGTAGGTCAAATATGATGGCAGAATATAGTATTAATGGTAAGACTCTTGGCAGTGTGGAGGATCAGAGGGATCTGGGGGTCCGAGTCCATAGGACGCTCAAAGCAGCTGCGCAGACTGACTGTGGTTAAGAAAGCATACGGTGTATTGGCCTTCATCAATCATGGGATTGAGTTTAAGAGCCAAGAGGTAATGTTACAGCTATATTGAAACATATAAGATTATTAAGGGATTGGACACGCTAGAGGCAGGAAACATGTTCCCGATGTTGGGGGAGTCCAGAACCAGACGCCACAGTTTAAGAATAAGGGGTAGGTCATTTAGAATAGAATTGAGGAAAAACTTTTTCACCCAGAGAGTTGTGGATCTGTGTAATGCTCTGCTGGAAGGCAGTGGAGGCCAATTCTCTGGATGCTTTCAAGAAAGAATTAGATAGAGCTCTTATAGATAGAGGAGTCAAAGGATATGGGGAGAAGGCAGGAACGGGGTACTGATTGTGTATGATCAGCCATGATCACAGTGAATGGCGGTGCTGGCTCAAAGGGCTGAATGGCCTACTCCTGCATCTATTGTCTATTATATTGCAGCTATATAGGACCTTAGTCAGACCCCACTTGGAGTACTGTGCTCAGTTCTGGTCACCTCACTACAGGAAGGATGTGGAAACCATAGAAAGGGTGCAGAGGAGATTTACAAGGATTGCCTGGATTGGGGAGCATGCCTTATGAGAATAGGTTGAGTGAAATCAGCCTTTTCTCCTTGGAGTGACAGAGGATGAGAGGTGACCTGATAGAGGTGTACATGATAATGAGAGGCATTGATCGTGTGGATAGTCAGAGGCTTTTTCCCAGGAGTGAAATGACCAACACGAGAGGACATGGTTTTAAGGTGCTTGGAAGAAGATACAGAGGAGATATCAGGGGTAAGTTTTTTACTCAGAGAGTGGTGAGTGTGTGGAATGAGCTGCCAGTGATGGTGGTGGAGGTGCATACGATAGGGTCTTTTAAGTGTCTCCTGGATAGGTACATGGAGCTTAGAAAAATTAGGGTTATGGGTAACCCTAGGTAATTTCTAAAGTAAGTCCATGTTTAGCACAGCATTGTGGGCCGAAGGGCCTATATTGTGCTGTAGGTTTTCTATGTTTCTATGTTTTTTTTTTATTATGAGGATGCACTACCCAGTTATACCCATGTGACCAATTATCCCACTCACTTGTATGTCATTAGAGTGTGGGAGGAAAGTCACAAGTTGCAGACAGCAATGCAATTGAACCCGGGTCGTTGCTGCTGTAATGTGCTACAGTACCTGCTATGCTATCACACCACCTCATGTGTTATTCTTCCAACCTGAGTGTGGCCTCATCGTGGTGGTAGGGTGGCCATGGACCAACGTGTCAGAATGGGAATGGGAAGTTGATTTGAAATGAAAGGCCACTGGGAGATCTTGCCCTTTGAGATTTTTCAATACTCCACAACCAAAGTTTTATACATTTGCAACATATCTTTTCATATGTAATTTAAGAGAAAAAGAGAGGGCGTGCAACAAAGTAAAAATTGGCGGGAAGACAGAGGATTGGGAAGCTTTTAAAAATCCTACAGAGAGTAACTAAAAGAATCATTAGGAGGGAAAAGCTGAAATACAAAGGCAAGCGAGCAAACAATATCAAAATGGATAGTCAAAGCTTTTTCAAGTATGCAAAAAATAAAAGAGATGAGAGTGGATATAGGACCACTAGAAAATGAGGCAGGAGAAATAATAACGGGGACAAGGAAATGATTGACGAACTAAATGAGTATTTTGAGTCAGTCTTCACTGTGGAAGACACTAACAGTATGCCTGATGTCACAGTGTGAAGGAAGAGAAGTGAGCGCAACTACTGTTACAAGGGAGATGGTGCTCAAAAAGCTGAAAGACCTAAAGGTTTATACGTCACCTGGACTGGACGAACTGAAAGAGGTGGCGTTAGAGATTGTGGTGGCATTAGCAATGATCTTTCAAAAATCATTGGACTCTGACATGGTGCCTGAGGACTGGAAAATTGCAAATGTCACTCCACTCTTTAAGAAAGGAGGACAGTAGCAGAAAGGAAATTATAGACCAGTTAGCTTGACCTCAGTGGTTGGGAAGATGTTGGAGTCAATTGTTAAGGATGAGGTTATGGAGTTCTTGGTGGCACAGGACAAGATAGGACAAAGTCACCATGATTTCCTTCAGGGAAAATCCTGCCTGATGAACCTGTTGGAACTCTTTGAGGAGATTACAAGTAGGATAGATAAAGGGGATGCAGTGGATGATGTATATTTGTACTTTCAGAAGGCCTTTGTCAAGGTGCTACACATGAGACTGTTTACCAAATTAAGAGCCCATGGTGTTACAGGAAAGTTACTGGTGTGGTTGGAGAATTGGCTGAATGTTGGAACCACTTCCTTTTCTGCTGTATATCAATGATGTCGATGATGGAATAGATGACTTTGTTGCCACGTTTGCAGATGATATGAAGATTGGTGGAGGGGCAGGTAGTGCTGAGGAAAAAGGTAGGCCGTAGAAGGACTTAGGCAGATTAGGAGAATGGGCAAGAAAGTGGCAAATGAAATACAGTGTTGGAAAATGCATGGTCATGCACTTTGGTAGTAGAAATAAATGTGCAATTTTCTAAATGAGGAGAAAATCCAAAACTCTGAGATGCAAAGTGACTTGGGAGTCCTTGTGCAGAAGGACTCTTCTTTCAGAGGGTGGTAACCTTTGAAAGGTTAACTTGTAGGTTGAGTCAGTGGTGAGGAAGGCAAATGCCATGTGAGCATTCATTTCGAGAGGTCTAGAATACAAGAGCAGGGATGTGATGCTGAGGCTTTATAAGGCACTGGTGAGACCTCACCTTGAGTATTGTGAACAGTTTTGGGCCCCTGATCTTAGAAAAGATGTGCTGACATTGGAGAGGGTCCAAAGGACGGTCACAAAGATGATTCTGTGAACGAAAGGGTTAACATACGAGAAACATTTGATAGCTCTGTGTCAGTACTCACTGGAATTCAGAAGGAGGAGCAGGGATCTCATTGAAACCTTTTGAATGTTGAGAAGTCTAGACAAAATAGATGTAGAAAGGATGTTCCCCATGGTGGGAGAGTCTAGGACAAGAGGGCACAACCTCAGGATAGAGGGGCACCCTTTCAAAACAGAGATGCGGAGAAATTTCTTTAGCCAGAGGGTGGTGAATTTGCAGAATTTATTACCGCAGACAGCTGTGGAATCATTGGGTGTACTTAGGCAGAGGTTGATAGTTCTTGATTGGCCATGGCACCAAAGGTTACGGAGAGAAAACCGGGGAGTGGGACTGAGGAGGGAATATAGGATCAGCTATGATTGAATGGTGGAGCAGGTTCGATGGGCCAAGTGGCCTAATTCAGCCCCCTTGTCTTATGGGCTTATGTTATACTTGACAGCCCAACAGCTGTAGGCAAGCATGCAGTACAGCTTCATAATGGGAACGGGAAGCTGAACTGAAGTGGGTGGCCACCGGGAAATCCAGCCTATCGTGATGGACAAAAAGGTGCTCGACAAAGAGGCCCCAATCGGCATCGCGTCTCACCGGTGTAGAGGAGGCCACATTAGGAGCACCAGATGCCATAGACGTCACCGACAGATTTTGCAGGTGATGATCTGGCTGCTCGGCTGATCTGTCGTTCTGCTGATATTTGTTTCAGCACGGAACAGGCAATTCCAGCCCAATGACCCGCACGACCCAGTTACCCACCAATTTAACCCCAGCCTAATCACAGGACAATTTACAAAGACCAATTAACCGACTAATTGGTATGTCTTTGGACTGTGGGAGGAAATCCACATGCACACAGGAAGAATGCACAAACTTTCTTACAGAGGACAGCAAAATGAAACTGTGAATTCCTATGTCCTCAAACAGTGATGTGTCACACGTGTGAACAGATGGAAATGTAAATAATGCCGTTGTAATTAGGATTTCACAGCTTGTGCTACACTGAAACATTTTAAAGTTACACATTTTCAGCCTCAACATGCCAGTGATTTATAGTCCTTTACCAACCACATTTGCTTCTTTTCAGTACTGAAGTATTTTAACATTTGCTGAGGTACTTTAAAGTTAGTAGAATTAAGTGTCACAGAATTTACGACGCAATACTAGAGGCATCACGGTAGTGTAACGGTTAGTACAACACTATTACAGCTCGACGTTCAATTCTGACATCCTCTGTATCAAAGTTTGTTGTGACCACGTGGGTTTCCTCCGGGTGCTCTTGTTTCCTCCAACAGTCCAAAGATGCACTGGATTAGCAGGTTAATAGGTCATTGTAAGTTGTTCTGTGATTAGCTAGGGTTAGAAACCAAAGCGCACAGGAAGAATGTTCTGTACAAACTTTCTTACTCAAGCTGTAATGGTAGTGTACTCGCCATTCCACCTTCGTGGCATCCCGACTGAGGATAGAAGCCACCCTGCACCCTTTACGTGCCTCTCTCACTCTCTCTCCCCCCTCTCTCTCTCTCTCTCCCCCTCTTTCTCTCTCTCGCTCTCTCTCTCTCTCTCTCTCTCCCTCTCTCTCTCTCTCTCTCTCTCTCTCTCTCTCTCTCTCTCTCTCTCTCTCTCTCTCACTATCCAAGACAATCCTAGGTCTCATAAGTTCCAACACATGCTGTTTAATGATCCATGAAACACTTATTTTTTCCCTGCTGATAAGCAGATCATAGATAGATTTTCTCTAATTAAAAACATCAGCAATACAAACAGGAAGCTGAGGGTGTTCCTGACAATAGGCGTGATGAAGTGCTACTCGAGAGGCTTTGAACTATAATGCAGTAATTAAATACTGAAGTAATTAATCAAGTGAGATTACAGCTACATTTCTGCACCAGTAAATCGCTGCTGATGTTATTGTATACTGGGGAATAATTTCTAGTTTAATAAACAGTATCATAAATTTTTTTTGAAGAATGAAGAAATGTGTTTATCTTTCACTTGTAAGTAGTAAATAATAATTCTAAAATTATATTCTCATTAGAGATTAATTAGCTTTGTTATATCTGAGATATTATTCAGAGCCTGAGAGACAGGGAGCTGAAGAAATTGAAGTAATTGTCGAACATTACATGAGGTATTCAGGATGTTGCTCTAATTTCATTTGTGGTGCTTTTCACTTTTCCTAAAACCATTTCCCCCTCTTTCTACAAATTAGCAAGGAGCTTGGGAAGATATTGTTGTAAAGAGAGCAGGTTTAATGGCAGGGAATTAGAAAAGGGTTCTACCTGGTAACTAGATCCCGCTCGGCTAGCTGGCTATAAATAAGGCTGTTTGCATTAAGAGTGGGCCCCATCTGTCCACTCGTATATGATTCAATCTGATTATCGTCTTCCCTTTGTCTGCCGTCCTTTCAGCTCACTACAGGAGGCTTAACAACATTACACGGCACCGAGGAAATGCTTAATGTTTGAATCACTATTAAAGAAACAGAATAAATCTGGCAGGCTGCACTATTACTGATGGTGTCTGCATTTCATTTCATCTGGTCCAAATCGTACTGTCCTGCTCAGTTCTCCTCTACACCTGTGTGAGCTTTTCACATGACACTGTGATCTCTTTTCAGCTATTAGCAGATAAAATTTCAACTAATAAATCAAGAAGAAAGTTTTAATAAAAAAGAATAACCTTTTTTTGTTCTTTACACAGATCAAGTAGTAACATATGCGCCATGGTAGTGTAGTGGCTATTGCAATAACATTACCGCTCAATGTGTCGGAGTTCAGAGTTCAATTCCGATGCCTGCTATAGGGAGTTTGTACCTTCTCCCTGCCAATGCGTGGGTTTCCTCCCACAGTCCAAAGCTGCACTGATTACTAGGTTAATTGGTCATTGTAACTTGTTCTGTGATTAGGCCAGGGTTAAGCCGGTTGGTGTATTGCTGTGCAGTAAAGCTTGGTGGACTGCATCACCAAATAAAATAAAATGTGGATGACTAATAATAATATGAGAATCATAAGATCGCAAACCTGGGAAATCTGAATTAAAACCTGAAAATGTCCAGCAGGTCAGACAGCATCTATGGAGAGAGAAGTTTTATCATTTTCAGAATTGATTCCACAACCTACAGGCTCACTTGAGAACTATACAATGCATGTTCTCAGTATTATTTATGTTTTTAATTTTTTGTACAATGTGTCTTCTTTTGCACATGGATTGCCTGTCAACCATTATTCATTTATTTATTTATTGTTTAGAGATACAGCACGAAACAGGCTCTCCTGACCCAATGAATCACTCCGTCCAGCAACCCATCAATTTAACCGCAGCCTAATCACAGGACAATCTACATTGACAATTAACCTACTAACCGGTACACCTTTGGACTGTGGGAGGAAATCGGAACACCCAGAAGAAGCCCACGAGTCACAGGGAAGACATATAAACTCGTTACAGCAGACACCAGAACTGAACTCTGATTTCTGACCATCCAAGCTTTAACAGTGTTGCAATAATCTCTATGCGACCGTGGTGTCTGTATCTCAATAATAGGTATAGTTTTTTCATAAATTCTATTGCATTTCTTTATTTAATTGTAAATGCCTGCAAAAAAGTTAAATCTCAGGGTAGCATATGGTGACATATTTGCTCTTTCATAATAAATTCACTTTGAAGTTTGAACAAGATTTAACACATCAGAATGATGATGCTTCATTGAACAGCAACACATCCTTCCTATAATGAGGTGACCCGAACTGAACACAATATTCTAAGTGTGGTTTCACCGGAGTTTTATAGATCTGCAACATTACCTCATCCCAAACTTCCTTGTCCATTCATCCCTCCCCACCGATCCCCCTCCTGGCACTTGTCCTTACAAGCAGAACATGTACCACACCTGCCCCTACACCTCCTCCCTCACCACCATTCAGGGCCCCAGACAGTCCTTCCAGGTGAGGCAACACTTCACCTGCGAGTCTGTTGGGGTGATATACCAGTGCTCCTGGTGTGGCCTCCTGTATATTGGTGAGATTAGACGTATATTGGGAGACCGCTTCACCAAACATCTACAATCCATCCACCAGGAAAAGCGGGATGTCCCAGAAGCCACCCATTTAAATTCCACTTCCCATTCCCATCCCAATATGTCTATCCATGGCCTCTTCCACTGTTGTGATGAGGCCACACTTAGGTTGAAGGAAGAACACTTTATATTCTGCCTGGGTAGTCTCCAACCTGAAGGCACAAACATCAATTTTTTGAACTTCCGGTAAAGCCCCCATCTTTCACCATTTCCCATCCCCTTTTCCCTCTCTCACCTTATCTCCTTGCCCACCCATCCCTTCCCTCTGATGTTCTTCCCCCCCTTTTCTTTCTTCCATGGCCTTTTGACCTCTTCTATCAGACTCCCCCCTCCAGCCCTCTCTCTCTTTCACCAATCAACTTCCCAGCTCTTTACTTCATGCCTACTCTCTCAGTTTCACCTATCACCCTGAGTTTTCCTCTCCTCTCCCCCTAATCTTTTAAATCCACTCCTCAGCTTTTTCTCACCAGTCCTGCCTGAAACATTGACTGTACTTTTTTCCACAGATGCTGCCTGGCCTGCTGAGTTCCTCCAGCATTTTGTATGTTTTGCTTTGGATTTTCAGGCAAATGCAATGTTGGCATTCATTTCAAGGGGAATAGAATATACAAGCAAGGAGATAATGCTGAGCCTTTATAAGACACTGGTCAGGCTGCACTTGTAGCATTGTCAACAGTTGTGGGCCCCATATCTCAGAAAGGATGTGTTGTCATTGGAGAGAGTCCAGAGAAGGTACATGAGGATGATTCTGGGAATGAAGGGGTTAACATATGAGGGGTGTATGGCAGCTTTGGGCCTGTACTCACTGGAGTTTAGAAGAATGCGTGGGGATTGCATTGAAACCTACTGAATGTTGAAAGGACTAGATAGGGTGGATCTAGGGAGGATGTTTCCTATGGTGGAGGTATCCTGATCTAGAGAGCACAGCCTCAAATTGATGAGCAGTGACCATTTAGAACAGAGGTAAGGAGGGATTTTTTTAGCCAGAGAGTGGTGAATCTGTGGAATGCTCTGCCACAGACTGCGGTGGAGGCCAAGTCCATGTGTATATTTAAGGTGGAAATTGATAGTTTCCTGACCGGTCAGGGCATCAAAGGATATGATGAGAAGGCAGGTGTATGGTTTATTAATCAGGTTTATTAACACTGACATCTGTTGTGAAATGTGTCATTTTGTGGCAGCAGTGCAGTGCAAAAGGCACAGCTCGGTGGGTGGAATGGCCTAGTCCAGGCTGTATCTCAAAATAAATCAAAATAAATAAAATTACTACAAGCTACAAAATAAGTCAATAGTGCAAAGAAAAAAGAATAGTGTGGTAGTGTCCATTCAGAAATCTGATATCGGAGGGGAAGAAGCGGTTCCTAAAACATTAAGTGTGGGCCTCCTTCGTGATGATAGCAATGAGAAAAGGGACTGTCACAAGTGATGAGAGTCTTTCTTGAGGCATCTCCTTTTGCAGATGTCCTGGATGCTGGGAGGTGAGTGCCCGTGATGGAGTTGGCTGCAGCCTCTTTCGGTCCTGTGCGTTGGAGCTACCATACCAGGTGGTGATGCAACCAGTCAGAAGCCTCCCTAGCACACACCTGTAGAAACTTGTGAATGGAAGCCAGCCTTTGTAAAGTAATTAGAAGGGATATGTACACTTATCGGTATCCCTTCCTGAACTGTTGAGTTGTGTTTGCGATGTTAGGAAAACTCATGTTGTAGAGCTGAGTGATGCGGGAGGTTCCTTGGACTATGAGCAAGGAGAAAGGTGAACTAGCATTTCCATTTCTTACCTGCAGCCATTGTAAATATCCTAATGCTGTCTGTAGATCAGGTGAGAGTTCCAGAACAATGTGTTTTAACACTTCAATGAGCTATGTGTGACATAGGAACAGAATTAGGCCATTGGGCCCATTTGATCATGACTGATTTACTATTCCTCTCAAACCCATTCTCCTACCTTTATCATGTAACCTTTGACACCTTGACTAATCAAGAAACTGTCAGCTTCCACTTTAAATACACTCAAAGGTTTGTCCTCCACAGCCATCTGTGGCAATAAATTCCACAGATTCACCACTGTCTGGATAAAAAAAATCCTCTTCATCGCTGTTCTCAAGGCATGTTCTTCTATCCTGTAGTTTAGAGATAAGTACTATGACTATGCGCTATAGCAGAGAAGGAACAGTAGTTACTGTAATAGTGTACTATAGAATAACTACTATGACTATACTATAGAAAATGTATTATGACTACTATTGGTATGTACTATGATAGTGTTCTATAGGATATGTAATATGACTCTACTATAGGATATGTCCTGTGATTGTGTACTGTAAGATATGTATTATGACTGTATACTATAAGGTATGCACTATGACTGTGTACTATAGGATATGTAATATGACTGTACTATAGGATATGTAATATGACTGTACTGTAGGATATGTACTATGACTGTACTATAGTATATGCACTATGAATGTGAACTATAGGGTATGTACATGACTGTATTATAGGATGTGTACTATGACACTACTATAGGATATGTACTATCACAATTATAGGGCATATACTGTAACTGTGTTCTGTAGTATATGTATGATATACTACGGTGAGAGTAGGAATGGAATGAGGTGGAGGATAAAGGCGTGGCTGAGGGATTGGAGCAGGGGGCAGGGATTCAAGTTTCTGGATCATTGGGACCTATTTTGGGGCAGGTATGACCTGTACAAAAAGGACGGGTTACACTTGAACCCTAGGGGGACCAATATCCTGGCGGTGAGATTTGCGAAGGCTACTGGGGAGACTTTAAACTAGAATGGTTGGGGGGTGGGAAGCAAATTGAAGAGACTAGGAGAGAGGAAGTTAGTTCACAAATAGAGAAAGCTAGTAGACAGTGTGTGAGGGAGGATAGGCAGGTGACAGAGAAGGGGAGCGCTCAGACCGAAGATGTAGGGGAGAAGGAAGAAAAAGATAATAAAGTTGTTGGCACCATTAGGGATAAACAGAGAGAAAGAGGTGGAGAGTTTCTTAAATTCATCTATTTTAATGCTAGGAGCATTGTAAGAAAGGTGGATGAGCTTACGAGCATGGATTGATACCTGGAAATATGATGTTGTAGCTATTAGTGAAACATGGTTGCAGGAGGGGTGTGATTGGCAACTAAATATTCCTGGATTTCGTTGCTTCAGGTGTGATAGAATTGGAGGGACAAGAGGGGGAGGTGTTGCACTGCTTGTCAGAGAAAATATTACAGCGGTGCTCTGGCAGAATAGATCAGAGGGCTCGTCTAGGGAGACTATTTGGGTGGAATTGAGGAATGGGAAAGGTGTAGTAACACTTATAGGGGTGTATTATAGACCACCTAATGGGGAGCGAGAATTGGAGGAGCAAATTTGTAAGGAGATAGCAGATATTTGTAGTAAGCACAGGGTTGTGATTGTGGAAGATTTTAATTTTCCACACGTAGACTGGGAAGCCCATACTGTAAAAGGGTTGGATGGTTTGGAGTTTGTAAAATGTGTGCAAGATAGTTTTTTGCAGCAATACATAGAGGTACCGACTAGAGAAGGGGCAGTGTTGGATCTCCTGTTAGGGAATGAGATAGGTCAGGTGACGGAGGTATGTGTTGGGGAGCACTTCGGGTCCAGTGATCACAATGCCATTAGTGTCAATATAATTATGGAGAAGGATAGGACTGGACCCAGGGTTGATATTTTTGATTGGAGAAAGGCTAACTTTGAGGAGATGTGAAGGGATTTAGAAGGAGTGGATTGAGACAATTTGTTTTATGGGAAGGATGTAATAGAAGGAAGTAATTTGTTTTATGGGAAGGATGTAATAAATGTTCAGGGGATAGACAATAGACAGTAGGTGCAGGAGTAGGCCATTCGGCCCTTCTAGCCAGCACCGCCATTCACTGTGATCATGGCTGATCATACACAATCAGTACCCCATTCCTGCCCTCTCCCCATATCCCTTGACCCCGCTATCTATAAGAGCTCTATCTAACTCTCTCTTGAATGCATCCAGAGACTTGGCCTCCACTGCCTTCTGGGGCAGAGCATTCCACATATCCACCATTCTCTGGGTGAAAAAGTTTTTCCCCATCTCTGTTCTAAATGGCCTACCTCTTATTCTTAAACTGTGGCCTTTAGTTCTGGACTCACCCATCAGCGAGAACATGCTTCCTGCCTCCAGCGTGTCCAATCCCTTAATAATCTTATATGTTTCAATCAGATCCCCTCTCGTCCTTCTAAATTCCAGTGTATACAAGCCCAGTCACTCCAATCTTTTAACATATGACAGTCCCGCCATTCCGGGAATTAACCTTGTGAACCTACGCTGTACTCTCAATAGCAAGAATGTCCTTCCTCAAATTTGGAGACCAAAACTGCACACAATACTCCAGGTTGGGTCTCACCAGGGCCCTGTACAGCTGCAGAAGGACCTCTTTACTCCTATACTCAATTCCTCTTGTTATAAAGGCCAGCATGCCATTAGCTTTCTTCACTGCCTGCTGTACCTGCATGCTTGCTTTCATTGACTGATGTACATAGAGAATAGAGAATGTAATTGAGAAATGGAGGTCATTTAAAGGTGAAATTTTGAGGGTACACAATCTTTATGTTCCTGTTAGGTTGAAAGGAAAGGTTAGGAGTTTGAGAGAGCCATGGTTTTCAAGGGATATTGGAAACTTGGTTAGGAAAAAGAGAGATATCTACAATAAATATAGGCAGCATGGAGTAAATGAGGTGCTCGAGGAATATAAAGAATGTAAGCAGAATCTTAAGAAAGAAATTAGAAAAGCTAAAAGAAGATACGAGGTTGCTTTGGCAAGTAAGGTGAAAATAAATCCAAAGGGTGTCTACAGTTATATTAATAGCAAACGGATAGTGAGGGATAAAATTGGACCCTTAGAGATTCAGAGTGGACAGCTATGTGTGGAGCCAAAAGAGATGGGGGAGATGTTGAACAATTTATTTTCTTTGGTATTCACTAAGGAGAAGGATATTGAATTGTGTAAGGTAAGGGAAACAAGTAGGATAGTTATGGAAACTATGATGATTAAAGAAGAGGAAGTACTGGCGCTTTTAAAGAATATAAAAGTGGATAAGTCTCCAGGTCCTGACAGGATATTCCCTAGGACCTTAAGGGAAGTTAATGGAGAAATAGCAGGGGCTCTGACAGAAATATTTCAAATGACATTAGAAACGGGGATGGTGCCGGAGGATTGGTGTATTGCTCATGTGGTTCCATTGTTTAAAAAGGGTTCTAAGAGTAAACCTAGCAATTATCAGCCTGTAAATTTGACATCAGTGGTGGGTAAATTAATGGAAAGTATTCTTAGATATGGTATATATAATTATCTGGATAGAAAAGATCTGATTAGCAACAGTCAACATGAATTTGTGCGTGGAAGCTCATGTTTGACAAATCTTATTGAATTTTTTGAAGAGGTTACTAGGAAAGTTGACAAGGGTAAAGCAGTGGATGCTGTCTATATGGACTTCAGTAAGGCCTTTGACAAGGTTCCGCACAGAAGGTTAGTTAGGAAGGTTCAATTGTTAGGTATTAATATTGAAGTAGTAAAATGGATTCAACAGTGGCTGGATGGGAGATGCCAGAGAGTAGTGGTGGATAACTGTTTGTCAGGTTGGAAGCCGGTGACTAGTGGTGTGCCTCAGGGATCTGTACTGGGTGGATCATATACATTAATGATCTGGATGATGGGGTGATAAATTGGATTAGTAAGTATGCAGATGATAGGTGGCATTGTGGATAATGAAGTAGGTTTTCAAAGCTTGCAGAGAGATTTAGGCCAGTTAGAAGAGTGGGCTGAAAGATGGCAGATGGAGTTTAATGCTGACAAGTGTGAGGTGCTACATTTTGGTCGGACTAATCAAAATAGGACATACATGGTAAATGGTAGGGCATTGAAGAATGCAGTAGAACAGAGTGATCTAGGAATAATGGTGCATAGTTCCCTGAAGGTGGAATCTCATGTGGATAGGGTGGTGAAGAAAGCTTTTGTTATGCTGGCCCTTATAAATCAGAGCATTGAGTATAGGAGTTGGGATGTAATTTAAAAATTGTACAAGGCATTGGTGAGGCCAAATTTGGAGTATTGTGTCCGAATTATGGGAAAGATGTCAACAAAATAGAGAGAGTACAGAGAATGATACCTGGGTTTCAGCACCTAAGTTACAGAGAAAGGTTGAACAAGTTAGGTCTTTATTCTTTGGAGCGTAGAAGGTTGAGGGGGGACTTGATAGAGGTATTTAAAATTATGAGGGGGATAGATAGAGTTGACGTGGATAGGCTTTTTCCATTGAGAGTAGGGGAGATTCAAACAAGAGGACATGAGTTGAGAGTTAAGGGGCAAAAGTTTAGGGGTAACACAAGGGGGAACTTCTTTACTCAGAGAGTGGTAGATGTGTGGAACGAGCTTCCGGTAGAAGTGGTAGAGGCAGGTTCGATTTTGTCATTTTAAAAAAAATTGGATAGGGATATGGACAGGAAAGGAAGGGAGGGTTATGGGCTGAGTGCAGGTAGGTGGGACTAGGTGTGAGTAAGCGTTCGGCACGGACTAGAAGGGCCGAGATGGCCTGTTTCAGTGCTGTAATTGTTATATGGTTATGATGACCGTATAGTATAGGCTATGTATATTGTCTGTATTATAGGATATGTACTGTGACTGAACTATGGGATATACAGCATGACTGTGTACTATAGAACGTATTATGACTGTGCTATAGAATATGTCCTGTGACTGTACTATAGGATATGTATTATAACTCTGCTATAGGACATGTGCAATCACTGTGCTATATAGCATATGTATGATGACCATATAGTATAGGATGATTATTTTGCCTGTATTGTAGGATATGTACTATACTGACCTATATAGCATGACTGTGTACTATAGGATAAGTACTATGACGGTACTATAGAATATGTAATATCACTATTTATTATAGGATATGTAATATGACTATGTACTATAGAACATGAATTATGACTGTGCTATAGAATATGTCCTGTGACTGTGTACTATAGGATATGTATCATATCTGTACTATAGGATATGTACCCTGACTGTACAATAGGATTTGTACTATGACTGTGTAAGGTCAGTTGGTAGTTATCTATTGATTTTAGTTATTTATTTATTCAGAAATACACTTGGTTTCAGGCCCTTGCACCTCAATGAGCCCACACTGCCCAGTTACAGCCATTGAGCCTACTAACTCTTATGTCTTTCTATGATGGAGGAACTGAGAGCACCCGGAGGAAACACACACAGTGACAGAAGGAACGTAGGATTTCCTTACAGACAGCAGTGGGAATTGAACCTGGATTGCTGGTGCTGTAAAGAGTTGTGCCAACCACCACATGAATCTCTGCCCACTCCTTACAGACTGGTGCTGTAAAGAGTTGTGCCAACCACCACATGAATCTCTGCCCACTCCTTACAGACTGGTGCTGTAAAGAGTTGTGCCAACCAGGATGCCGCCATGTCACATCTTTATCTATTTATATGATTTATTGATACTGCGTGATACAGGCCCTTCTGGCCCTTCGAGCCCCCCCACCCAGCATCCCACCTTTCTAACCCCAGCCTAATCACAGGACTATTTACAGTGACCATTAACCTGCTAACCGGCATGTCTTTGGACTGTGAGAGGATGCAGGAGTACCTGGAAGAAACCCACACCTTCCACGGGAAGAATTGTATAAGCTCCTTACAGACGACACCTGAACTCTGAACTCCGACACCCCAAGCCTTAATAGTGTTGCGCTAACCATCACGCTATCTTAGAAATGGAAGGAACTTTGTTATTTTACGTATCTCCAGTTTCATGAAGTATACGGTTAAAACTTTTTGATGAATATTTTCTGGTAAAATAGAATGAGAATCAGGTTTAATATCACCGGCATATGCCATGAAATTTGTTGTTTTGCAGCAGCAGTACATTGTAATACATAATAGAACATCTATAAATTACAATAGGAAAAGTATATTAAAAAATAAATTAAATAAGTGGCGCCAAAAGAGAGTGAAAAAAATACTGAGGTAGCATTCATGGATTCATTATTCATTCCGAAATCTGATGGTGAAGCTGTTCCTGAATCGTTGAGTGTGTATCTTCAGGCTCCTGTCCCTCCTCCCTGATGGTGGCAATGAGAAGAGGGCTTGTCCTGGGTGATGGAGGTCCTTTCTGAGGGTGGCCTATATGATGGGATGGCAAAGCTAGTGCCCGTGATGTCAAAGCATGTGAAGCAGAGCCCCTCCCCACTCCCCACATGAACCCCTTAAATGACAGACAGTTAATATAATAAATTCCAAGTGAGCTGCATTTGCTGACGGCCCTCGCAGTGCAAACCACAAATATGGCTGTCACAACATGAAAAACACCAAGTGTATGGATGAATGGAGAGAGATTCTGTCCCAGTACCCAGAGGGATGGGTCTGCTGATAGGCCTCTCATCTGCTTAGCACATAATGCATGTCTTCGCTGCAGCACTGGTAATGTGTTTTTTTTCAACTTCTTTTATCCAGAGGAATGAATCACATAAGTAGAGCAGTGGAACAAGATTTTCAATCCATTGCCTTTGATTAAGTGCTTTTACATGAGGTCTCAGAACCTGCAATAATATTAATGGAGTAGAAAGCAGAGTAAAGCCTGGGCCTAGGGTTTCCGAGTAGCTTTATCCCAGGGATGAAGAGAGCGATTATAAAATTACACATATTTCTACTTATCATTGCTCAGTAGGAAGTTCAGAATGAGAATTAAACCTAAGCCTCCTTACAAGATTTAAATGTTAGAACAAAACCGATTATTACAGCATAATTTTTTTTTATTAAATTAAATAAACACCACCGACCTAGATTGGACGTGGAGAGGTTGTTTCCAATAGAGGGGGACCAGAGGGCACAGCCTCAGAGCAGAAGGACGTTCCTTTAGAACAGAGATCGGGAGGAAATTCTTTGCCACAGACGGCAGTGAAGGTATGATTGCTAAAATAATTACCTATTGCCTCGAGCTTCAGAAGAACTTGTGGCTAATTGCGGCATATCGAATCACAATGCAGCCAGTCAAGAGGCAACTTTCCCAATGTACAGTGGTTTCAGCTGAGAGCCCATGGACAATGCTCCTGGTCAGTAATACGTTCATGGTCCTGAGGTTTTCAGGGTTCACTAGCACACACAATTGCAAAAAATTCCAAAGTTCTTTGATGTGATCGTTCTTCTTGTGATTGCAAGATCCTGTTGGACATTGGTGTCGCGGAACGCTTCGTCTGGTTCTCTGTTTTATTGGCGGGGTTGATGGTGGGGCAGCTGCGTGGCCCTGGTCTAGGCATCATGCTGTGGTGTCCTGTTTCAGCCGCCCAGCAGGGAGGCGTCGAGTTGGTGATGTGGAGCAGTGCCCATGCTGACATCAGGGCTGCTCTCCAGCGTTCGCTCTGTGCAAGACGTGCTGGATTATCTGCAGACTGCTGCAGGCTTAACAACATGGAACCGGGCTATATCATATATACCGTATATAGTTAACGTGCCTGAGACTTCTGCACAGTACTGTAGTAATTTTATATATTGCTCTGTACTGCTGCCGGAACAAAAATCATGAGTTATGTGTGCCATTCTGATATGGGTCTCTATTATGGACTGAGAGTGGGAAGGGGAAGGGAGAGGGGAATTATGGTTGGGAGAAGGGGAAGGGAGAGGACAGGGAGCAGGAAGCACCAGAGGGACATTCTGTAGTGATCATTAAACCAATTGCTTAGAATCAAATGACCTTGCCTGGCATCTCAGGGCTGGGTGTGTCAATACCGCACCATTCCAACATCCTTTGCTCCTGCCAGATTTACAAACTTGTTCTCCTCTTCACATTGACAAATACAGTACTGTACTATAGTCTTAGGCACCCAGAGCCTTTTGCACAGAACTGTACATGCCTTGTGCTGTGTGTGACGTTGGTACTGTGTTTTAGGCCCGGAGTAATGCTGTTTTATTCGGCTGTATCGTGGGTATTCATGCCTGAACGACAATTGAACTTGATGTGAGCTCCTGGCCCACAGACCATGAGAGGGAACACTTACCCTCACTCACTATCACCAGAATGCAGCACTATCTCATAAGATGGCTGCAATGATAGGACTTACTGTCACTGTACAAATTAAGAGCACAAGGGACTCTGCAGATGCTGGAAATCCAGAGCAACACACACAAAATGCTGGAGGAACTTAGAAGGTCAGGCAGCATCTATGGAGAGAAATAAACTGTCAACATTTTGGGCCGAGACTCTTCATTAGGACAAATCACAAGATTTTTGTTTAAAACAAATTCATTGAAATAACAAGAAATTCAGAAACAATGTATGGTTTAATGTTATAATTTATTTTGACAATATAATCTGCTGAGGCTCATGGTTTATCTTTCATCCGTTAGAGATACTGAGGAGCACTGTGTACGCAGGGCCCTTAGCTTTGTCAATGATCCCTCCCATCTGTCCACAATCTCTTTGACCATCTACCATCAGGCAAGAGGTACCATAGCATTAAAAAAAGAACAGTTAGGATGGGATTAGTTTCTTCCCCCAGGCTGTAAAACTACTGAACCCCTCTCATCACCCAAGGCTCATCATGTATGAAGTGCCAGTAGAGTTAAACTATTTGTAAATGCACTTTATGTTAAATGTCAATCTTCTGGAATATATTTTAAATATTTTATAATTTATTTGTGGTAATATTACTTCATGTGTTTTGTGTGGCTTCACAGCTGAACAGGTGAGAAGACAACTGAAACGTCTCCACTCAAGCGAGGCTGCAGGCCTGGATGGTGTCAGCCCCAGGGTGCTCAAAGCCTGTGCCCCCCAGCTATGTGGAGTACTACACCATGTCTTCAACCTGAGCTTGAGTCTCCAGAGGGTTCCTGTGCTGTGGAAGATGTCCTGCCTCGTCCCTGTACCGAAGACGCCGCGCCCCAGTGGCTCCAATGACTACAGACCGATGGCATTGACCTCCCACATCATGAAGACCCTGGAGAGACTTGTTCTAGAGCAGCTCCGGCCTATGGTTAGGCCACACTTAGACCCCCTCCAGTTCGCCTACCAGCCCCGACTAGGAGTTGAGGATGCCATTGTCTACCTGCTGAACCGTGTCTACGCCCACCTGGACAAGCTGGCGAGCACTGTGAGGGTCATGTTTTTTGACTTCTCCAGTGCATTCAACACCATCCACCCTGCTGTGCTGGGTGAGAAGCTGACAGTGATGCAAGTGGATGCTTCCCTGGTGTCATGGATTATTGATTACCTGACTGGCAGACCACAGTACGTGCGCTTGCGACACTGTGTGTCAGACAGAGTGGTCAGCAGCACAGAGGCTCCACAGGGGACTCTCCTGTCTCCCTTTCCACAGGGCTACGGTGGGAAACTTTGTCACATGGTGTGAGCAGAATCATCTGCAGCTTAATGTGAAAAAGACTAAGGAGCTGGTGGTGGACCTGAGGAGGGCTAAGGCACCGGTGACCCCTGTTTCCATCCAAGGGGTCAGTGTGGACATGGTGGAGGATTACAAATACCTGGGGATACGAATTGACAATAAACTGGACTGGTCAAAGAACACTGAGGCTGTCTACAAGAAGGGTCAGAGCTGTCTCTACTTCCTGAGGAGACTGAGGTCCTTTAACATCTGCTGGACGATGCTGAGGATGTTCTACGAGGCTGTGGTGGCCAGTGTTATCATGTTTGCTGTTGTGTGCTGGGGCAGCAGGCTGAGGGTAGCAGACATCAACAGAATCAACAAACTCATTCGTAAGGCCAGTGATGTTGTGGGGATGGAACTGGACTCTCTGATGGTGGTGTCTGAAAAGAGGATGCTGTCCAGGTTGCATGCCATCTTGGACAATGTCTCCCATCCACTCCATAATGTACTGGTTAGGCACAGGAGTACATTCAGCCAGAGACTCATTCTACCAAGAAATAACACTGAGTGTCATAGGAAGTCATTCCTGCCTGTGGCCATCAAACTTTACAACTCCTCTCTCAAAGTGTCAGACACCCTGAGCCAATAGGCTGGTCCTGGACTTATTTCCACTTGGCATGATTAACTTATTATTATTTAATTATTTATGGTTTTATATTGCTATATTTCTACACTATTCTTGGTTGGTGCGACTGTAACGAAACCCAGTTTCCCTCAGGATCAATAAAGTATGTCTGTCTGTCTGTCTGTGTGAGTTATATGCACTGTGTTGATCCAGAGAAACATTGGTTAGTTTGGCGGTATTCGCGTACAGCTGAACGGTAACAAGTGAAAGATGAATCTGTGTGATCTTCCACACAATTCTCAATCAGAGGCTGTGCACTGAAGTTCAGAGTTCAAATTAAATTTATTATCAAGGTCTGTGTATGTCACCATAAACCCTGAGATTCATTTTCCTGCGGGCATTGATACAAGAAACACAATAGAATCAGTGAAAGACTGCAGCAAGCAGGGCAAACAAACCAGTGTGCAAAAAACACAGATTGTGCAGTTGTAAAATGAAAGCAGTAATAATTCTAAATAAATAAATAGTAAGTAAGTACCGAGAACATGAGGTGAAGAGTCCTTGAGAGGGAGTCCATAGGTTGTGGGAATATTTCAGTGATGGAGTAAGTGAAGTTATCCCCTCTGTTTCAACAGCTTGATGGTTGAGGGTTAATAACTGTTCTTGGCCCTGGCTGTGTGGGTCCTGAGGCCCCTGTACCTCCTTCCTGATGGCAACAGTGAGAGGAGAGCATGGAAGATGTGCTTGTACAAGTTTCTCCCTGTTACTGGACTGACCCAGCCTGTAGTTGCAAATATCTGTTGAAGGAATGACATTGCAAGTGAGGAACCAGCAATTTTGTGATTTGACAAATCAGTTTCACCTCGCATCGCACAGTGTAATGACTTCATGCTCCGTGAAGTGTGTTGTTATTGTTTGACATTGTCAACGTCACTGCACAGGAAAACTGAGCGGATCTGAGTACAGCATACACAATGCATCTTCATTCAAATACCATGCATCCTAGCACAGCACGCTGTCTGTCATTATGCATATTATACACTCCATGGCCACTTTATTAGGTACACCTGTAATCCTGCGCATTAATGCAAATATCTAACCAGCCAATCATATGGAAGAAACTCGATGCATGAAAGTGTGCAGACATAGTCAAGAGGTTCAGTTCTTGTTCAGAACAAGCATCAGAATGGGGAAGAAATGTGATCTAAGTGACTTTGACTGTGGAGTGATTGTTGGTGTCAGACAGGGTGGTTTGAGTATCTCAGAAACTGCTGATCTACTGGGATTTTCACACACAACAGACTCTAGAGTTTACAGAGAATGGTGGGATAAACGAAAAACATCCAGTGAACGTTAGTTCTGTGAGAGAAAACACCTTCACCACCCACCCCCCTCCCACAGAAGAGACCATGAACATCCACTGAGTGAGCACTTCATTAGCTTTGTTCTTTATGCGCTGCGTTGTACTACATACGCAGTCAAGATCCTTCTATCACCATAGTTGCTCTCGGCAAATTTTTCTACAGAAGTGGTTTGCCATTGCCTTCTTCTGGACAGGGTCTTTACAAGATGGGTGACCCCAGCCATTCAAGATTCAAGACTCCAGTACACTTATTATCAAGGAATGTATATATTTCACAATCTTGAGATTTGCTTGCTCACAGGTAGCCACAAAGCAAGCAACTGAAAGAAAGCAATTAAAGAAAAAAAGCATAAAAATAAAAGACTAACCCTTGATGTGCAAGAGAAAGAAAAAAATGCAAGTCATGCAAACAATTGATGAGAACAACAGCATTTCAAACCAAAAATGAGTCTTCAGATCCAAACCCCAGAGCAGTCTGAAGTAGGCCCAAAGCCTTGCTTATAAATTCATATTAGCGAGCATGGAGCACAGCAGCCAGAGCAGTCTTCATAGCCTCAGCAACATGGAAATCACCATCACGGAGAGCAAGCAAAATCAGCTCTTGTCCTGAATGACACCATGTTTTTTCAGTCAATCTGGACGGGTGTTTAAATTGATCCAACAACGAAACAGTAAAGCTCTCTGGTGCCCTGGAAAAAGAAGTGAGTGAACATTGCAGAGAATGAGCGAAATCAGCTCTCATCTCCAATCTGGGCGATGTTTAAATTGCCTAAACAGCACATCGTACCTCACACTAAGACCCAGGCACAGCTCCTCCAAAAGGCCCCAGGCCTAGACCACGCTGCTTAGCGACTCGCTCCAGGCCCAGATTTCGCCGCCTGGTCTGAAGGCACTCTCGTTATCAATACTCTTCAGAAGTTGTCTACGTGGCATCAATGGTCGCATAACCAGGACCTGTGATATGCACCACCTACTCGTATGACCATCCACCACCTGTTCTAATGGCTTCACATAACCTTGACCAGGGGGCTAAGCAGCTGCTACCCCTTGTCCAAGGTGACCTGCAGGCTAATGGATGGAAGGAGCACCTTACACCTCCTTTGGTAGAGACGAATCTCCACCCCGCCATCTGTACAGGTACAGGAGGTAAAATGGCCACTGAATGTAAATGGAAAGTGAATTATAATAATTCCTTTCAGAAAACCATGATAAAGCAAAGAATACACCTATGCTGGAAGAACTCAGTAGGTCAAGCAGCATCTATGGAGAGAAATAAACAGTCAACATTTTGGGCTGAGACCCTTCATTAGGACTGGGTGTCAGCTATTTATTCCTCTATAGATGCTGCCTGACCTACTGAGTTCTTCCAGTGTGTTGTGTGTGCTACTCAGAATTTCCAGCATCTGCAGAATCTCCTGTGTTTATTCAGTATGACTAAGAAGTAGGTTTTATCTCCTATTTTCCTTAAGAGAGTGAGCTGCTGAAGGTGTAAGAATATATGTTCATTGTCAGTCAGCAAGGACGGGTCCCTGTGATGGTCCAAGAAGACAAAATCAATCAACAAGTAGCAGATGATCACCTCAACCAGAGACCTCAAATGTCAGTGGTGAGGGAGTGACTGTCATTATGCTACCTGATGCTTGGAGGGAGATAGAACGTAGAACATACAATGCAGAACAAACGAGATGGAACGTGGAACATACAAGGTAGAACAAACGAGACTGAACAAACGAGACGGAACATAGAACGTAGAACATACTGATGCACCATCAATAACACTCGGAGACGTGAGTCGAGATAGGCTTTTATTAGCTGGAAGAAAGCACTGTCAGCAGCGTCAGCAGCAAGAGCCCACCACACAACATCCTGGAGACTGAGGGAGGAGCAGTGCCTCCAATCGCCTTTATACAGGGGTCTGTGGGAGGAACCACAGGAGAAGTCAGTGGGGGGGGGCGTGTCCAGACAGGTAAATGTAATTCACCGCACGAACCATGCTAGAACATACAATGTGGAACAAACAAGACAGAACATAGAACGTAGAACATACAATGTAGAACAAACAAGACAGAACATAGAACATACTATGTAGAACAAACGATAGAACGTAGAACATACAATGTAGAACAAACGAGATGGAACATAGAAGATTCAATGTAGAACAAACGAGACAGAACGTAGAACGTAGAACATACAATGTAGAACAAACGACACAGAACATAGAACATACAATATGGAACAAACAAGACAGAACATAGAACATACAATGTAGAACAAACGATAGAACGTAGAACATACAATGTAGAACAAACAAGATGGAACATAGAACATAGAATGTAGAACAAACGAGATGGAACGTAGAACGTAGAACATACAATGTAGAACAAACAACACAGAATGTAGAACATACAATGTAGAACAAACGAGACAGAACATACAACGTAGAACATACAATGTAGAACAAACGAGACAGAACATAGAATGTAGAACATACAATATAAAACAAATGAGATAGAACATAGAACGTAGAACATACAATGTAGAACAAACGAGACAGAACATAGAACATAGAACATAAAATGTAGGTCAAACGAGACAGAACATAGAACGTAGAACATACAATTCAGAACAAACGAGACAGAATGTAGAACGTAGAACATACAATGTAGAACAAACGACACAGAACATAGAACGTAGAACATACAATGTAGAACAAACGAGAGAACGTAGAATGTAGAACATACAATGTAGAACAAACAAGACAAACGTAGAACATAGAACATTCAATGTAGAACAAACAAGACAGAACATAGAACATAGAACATAAAATGTAGGTCAAACGAGACAGAACATAGAACGTAGAACATACAATTCAGAACAAACAAGACAGAACGTAGAACGTAGAACATTCAATGTAGAACAAATGAGACAGAACATAGAACGTAGAACATACAATGTAGAACAAACGAGAGAACGTAGAATGTAGAACATACAATGTAGAACAAACAAGACAAACGTAGAACATAGAACATTCAATGTAGAACAAACGAGACGGAACGTAGAACGTAGAACATACAATGTAGAACAAACGAGACGGAACATAGAACAATCAATGTAGAACAAACAAGACAGAATGTAGAATATAGAACATTCAATGTAGAACAAACGAGACAGAACATAGAACATAGAACATACAATGTAGAATAAACGAGACAGAACATAGAACATTCAATGTAGAACAAACAAGACAGAACATAGAATATAGAACATTCAATGTAGAACAAACGAGACAGAACATAGAACATAGAACATACAATGTAGAACAAACAAGAGAGAATGTAGAATGTAGAACATACAATGTAGAACAAACAAGACAGAATATAGAACATTCAATGTAGAACAAACGAGACAGAACATAGAACATAGAACATAGAACATACAATGTAGAATAAACGAGACAGAACATAGAACATTCAATGTAGAACAAACAAGACAACGTAGAATATAGAACATTCAATGTAGAACAAACGAGACAGAACATAGAACATAGAACATACAATGTAGAACAAACAAGAGAGAATGTAGAACATACAATGTAGAACAAACGACACAGAATGTAGAACATACAATGTAGAACAAACAAGACAGAACGTAGAACATAGAACATACAGTGTGGAACAAACAAGACAGAACATAGAACATACAATGTAGAACAAACGAGATGGAACATAGAACATTCAATGTAGAACAAACAAGACAGAATGTAGAATTTAGAACATTCAAACTAGAACAAACGAGACAGAACACAGAACATACAATGTAGAACAAACGAGAGAGAACATAGAACATACAATGTAGAACAAATGAGACAGAACGTAGAACGTAGAACATACAATGTAGAACAAACAAGACAGAACATAGAACGTAGAACATATAATGTAGAACAAACGATAGAACGTAGAACATACAATGTAGAACATACGATAGAACATAGAACATACAATGTAGAACATACGATAGAACATAGAACATACAATGTAGAACAAACGAGACAGAACATAGAACGTAAAACATACAATGTACAACAAATGAGACAGAACGTAGAACGTAGAACATACAATGTAGAACAAATGACACAGAACATAGAATGTAGAACATACAATATAGAACAAATGAGACAGAACATAGAACGTAGAACATACAATGTAGAACAAACGATAGAACATAGAACATACAATGTAGAACAAACGGGAGAACGTAGAACATAGAACATTCAATGTAGAACAAACGATACAGAACATAGAACATAGAACATACAATGTAGAACAAACAAGACAGAACGTAGAACATAGAACATACAGTGTGGAACAAACAAGACAGAACATAGAACATACAATGTAGAACAAACGAGATGGAACATAGAACATTCAATGTAGAACAAACAAGACAGAATGTAGAATTTAGAACATTCAAACTAGAACAAACGAGACAGAACACAGAACATACAATGTAGAACAAACGAGAGAGAACATAGAACATACAATGTAGAACAAATGAGACAGAACGTAGAACGTAGAACATACAATGTAGAACAAACAAGACAGAACATAGAACGTAGAACATATAATGTAGAACAAACGATAGAACGTAGAACATACAATGTAGAACATACGATAGAACATAGAACATACAATGTAGAACATACGATAGAACATAGAACATACAATGTAGAACAAACGAGACAGAACATAGAACGTAAAACATACAATGTACAACAAATGAGACAGAACGTAGAACGTAGAACATACAATGTAGAACAAATGACACAGAACATAGAATGTAGAACATACAATATAGAACAAATGAGACAGAACATAGAACGTAGAACATACAATGTAGAACAAACGATAGAACATAGAACATACAATGTAGAACAAACGGGAGAACGTAGAACATAGAACATTCAATGTAGAACAAACGATACAGAACATAGAACATAGAACATAAAATGTAGGTCAAACGAGACAGAACATAGAACGTAGAACTTACAATTCAGAACAAACGAGACAGAATGTAGAACGTAGAACATACAATGTAGAACAAACGACACACTACATAGAATGTAGAACATACAATGTAGAACAAACGATAGAACGTAGAACATACAATGTAGAACAAACGAGATGGAACATAGAATGTAGAACATAAAATGTAGAACAAATGACACAGAACGTAGAATGTAGAACATACAATGTAGAACAAACGAGAGAATGTAGAATGTAGAACATACAATTTAGAACAAACAAGACAAACGTAGAACATAGAACATTCAATGTAGAACAAACGAGATGGAACGTAGAACGTAGAACATACAATGTAGAACAAACGAGATGGAACATAGAACAATCAATGTAGAACAAACAAGACAGAATGTAGAATATAGAACATTCAATGTAGAACAAACGAGACAGAACATAGAACATAGAACATACAATGTAGAATAAACGAGACAGAACATAGAACATTCAATGTAGAACAAACAAGACAGAACGTAGAATATAGAACATTCAATGTAGAACAAACGAGACAGAACATAGAACATAGAACATACAATGTAGAACAAACGAGAGAGAACGTAGAACATAGAACATACAATGTAGAACAAACGACACAGAATGTAGAACATACAATGTAGAACAAACGAGACAGAACATAGAACATACAATGTAGAACAAACAAGACAGAACGTAGAACATAGAACATACAGTGTGGAACAAACAAGACAGAACATAGAACATACAATGTAGAACAAACGAGATGGAACGTAGAACATTCAATGTAGAACAAACAAGACAGAATGTAGAATTTAGAACATTCAAACTAGAACAAACGAGACAGAACACAGAACATACAATGTAGAACAAACGAGAGAGAACATAGAACATACAATGTAGAACAAATGAGACGGAACGTAGAACGTAGAACATACAATGTAGAACAAATGAGATGGAACGTAGAACGTAGAACATACAATGTAGAACAAACGAGATGGAACATAGAACATTCAATGTAGAACAAATGATAGAACGTAGAACATACAATGTAGAACATACGATAGAACATAGAACATACGATGTAGAACAAACGCGATGGAACATAGAACATTCAATGTAGAACAAACGAGACAGAACATAGAACATAGAACATACAACGTAGAACAAACGATAGAACGTAGAACATACAATGTACAACAAACGAGACAGAACATAGAACATTCAATGTAGAACAAACGAGACGGAAAGTAGAACGTAGAACATACAATGTAGAACAAACGACACGGAACGTAGAATGTAGAACATACAATGTAGAACAAACGAGACAGAACATAGAACGTAGAACATACAATGTAGAACAAACGATAGAACGTAGAACATACAATGTAGAACAAACAAGATGGAACATAGAACATTCAATGTAGAACAAACGAGACGGAAAGTAGAACGTAGAACATACAATGTAGAACAAACGACACGGAACGTAGAATGTAGAACATACAATGTAGAACAAACGAGAGAACGTAGAAGGTAGAACATACAATGTGGAACAAACAAGACAGAACATAGAACATAGAACATTCAATGTAGAACAAACGAGACAGAACATAGAACATAGAACATACAATGTAGAGCAAACGAGACAGAACATAGAACATAGAACATTCAATGTAGAACAAACGAGACAGAACATAGAACATTCAATGTAGAACAAACGAGACAGAACATAGAACATAGAACATACAATGTAGAACAAATGAGACAGAACATAGACCGTAGAACATACAATGTAGAACAAATGATAGAACGTAGAACATACAATGTAGAACAAATGACACAGAACATAGAACATTCAATGTAGAACAAACGAGACGGAACATAGAACATTCAATGTAGAACAAACGAGACAGAACATAGAACATACAATTTAGAACAAACGAGAGTGAACATAGAGCATACAATGTAGAACAAATGAGATGGAACGTAGAACATTCAATGTAGAACAAACGAGACCGAACATAGAACATACAATGTAGAACAAATGAGACGGAACGTAGAACGTAGAACATACAATGTAGAACAAACGATATGGAACATAGAACATACAATGTAGAACAAACGATAGAACATAGAACATACAATGTACAACAAACGAGACGGAACATAGAACATACAATGTAGAACAAACGAGACAGAACATAGAACATAGAACATACAATGTAGAACAAACGAGAGAACATAGAACATACAATGTCGAACAAACGAGACGGAACGTAGAACGTAGAACATACAATGTAGAACAAATGACACAGAATGTAGAACGTAGAACATACAATGTGGAACAAACGATATGGAACATAGAACATTCATTGTAGAACAAACGAGAAAGAACATAGAACATACAATGTAGAACAAACGAGACCGAACATAGAATGTAGAACATACAATGTAGAACAAACGATGGAACGTAGAACATACTATGTCGAACAAACGAGACGGAACGTAGAACATAGAACATACAATGTAGAACAAACAAGACAGAACATAGAATATAGAACATACAATGTAGAACAAACGAGAGTGAACATAGAGCATACAATGTAGAACAAATGAGATGGAACGTAGAACATTCAATGTAGAACAAACAAGACAGAATGTAGAATATAGAACATTCAATGTAGAACAAACGAGACAGAACATAGAACATACAATGTAGAACAAACAAGCGAGAACATAGAACATACAATGTAGAATAAATGAGACGGAACGTAGAATGTAGAACATACAATTTACAACAAACGAGATGGAACATAGAACATACAACGTAGAACAAACGAGACAGAACATAGAATGTAGAACATACAATGTAGAACAAACGTGAGAACGTAGAACATACAATGTAGAACAAACGACACACTACATAGAATGTAGAACATACAATGTAGAACAAACAAGACAAACGTAGAACATAGAACGTTCAATGTAGAACAAACGAGATGGAACGTAGAACGTAGAACATACAATGTAGAACAAACAATACAGAACGTAGAATGTAGAACATACAATGTAGAACAAACAAGACAAACGTAGAACATAGAACGTTCAATGTAGAACAAACGAGATGGAACGTAGAACGTAGAACATACAATGTAGAACAAACAATACAGAACGTAAAATGTAGAACATACAATGTAGAACAAACAAGACAGAACGTAGATCATTCAATGTAGAACAAACAAGACAGAACGTAGAATATAGAACATACAATGTAGGACAAACAACACAGAACATAGAACGTAGAACATACAATGTAGGACAAACGAGACAGAACATAGAATGTAGAACATACAATGTAGAACAAACGCGATGGAACATAGAACATTCAATGTAGAACAAACAAGACAAACGTAGAATATAGAACATTCAATGTAGAACAAACGAGACAGAACATAGAACATAGAACATACAATGTAGAACAAACGAGACAGAACATAGATCATAGAACATACAATGTAGAACAAACGATAGAATGTAGAACATACAATGTAGAACATACGAGATGGAACGTAGAACATGCAATGTAGAACAAACGAGATGGAACATACAATGTAGAACAAATGACACAGAACGTAGGACGTAGAACATACAATGTAGAACAAACGAGAGAACGTATAACATACAATGTAGAACAAATGACACAGAACATAGAATGTAGAACATAAAATGTAGAACAAATGACACAGAATATAGAACGTAGAACATACAATGTAGAACAAACAAGACAGAACGTAGAATAAAGAACATACAATGTAGAACAAACAACACAGAACATAGAATGTAGAACATACAATGTAGAACAAACGAGACAGAACATAGAACGTAGAACATACAATGTAGAACAAATGAGACAGAACATAGAACGTAGAACATACAATATAGAACAAACGCGATGGAACATAGAACATTTAATGTAGAAGAAACAAGACAGAACGTAGAATATAGAACATTCAATGTAGAACAAACGAGACAGAACATAGAACGTAGAACATACAATGTCGAACAAACGAGACAGAACATAGAACGTAGAACACTACAGCACCGTTCAGGCCCTTCGACTGATGATGTTATGCTGACCTATACTCCAAGATCAATGAAATCCTTCCCTCCCACATACCCCTCCATTTTTCTATCAACCATGTACATAAGAGTCATAAATGTCCCTAATGTATCTGCCTCTACCTCCACCTCTGGCATTGTATTTCACACCCCCACCACTCTCAGTGTGAAAAACCTACCTCTGACATCCCAGTATACTTTCCTCCAATCACATTAAATTATGCCCACTTGTATTAGCCACTTCTGTCCTGGGAAAAAGTCTCTGGCTGCCCACTCGATCTATACCTCTTATCATCTTGTACACTTCCGTCAAATTGCCTCTCTACCTGCTTCGCTCCAAAGACAAAAGACTCATTCAACCTGTCCTCTTGCTCTCTAATCCAGGCAGCATCCTGGTCAATCTCCTCTGCACCCTCTCTAATCCAGGCAGCATCCTGGTCAATCTCCTCTGCACCCTCTCTAATCCAGTCAGCATCCTGGTGAATCTCCTCTGCACCCTCTCTCACCCAGACAGCATCCTGGTGAATCTCCTCTGCACCCTCTCTAATTCAGGCAGCATGCTGGTAAATCTCCTCTGCACCTTCTCTAAAGCATCATAGCCTCAGATAAGTTTCTCTGCATAACTCTCATCTTTTCACCCAAGTAGTGATCGGTTTGATTTTATTATTACTTTAGAGATACAGTGCAGAATGGGTCCTTGGGGCCCAGCGAGCTACGCCACACAGCAAACCTCCGATTTAACCCCAGCCTAATCACAGGATAATTCACAATTAACTACTGACCAGTACATCTCTGGACTGTGGGAGGAAACCGGAGCACCCGGAGGAAACCCGCATTCACAAGGGAAGGAATATTCAAACTCCCTCACAGAGGATGCTGGGATTGAACTCTGAACTCTGACACGCTGAGCTGTAATAGCAATGCACTGTCTTCTACACAACCGTGGCACCCGTTAGCACGTACTCGTGAGAGTGAGCTCTGAAACAGTTAATGTAAAAGGAGTAAAATAGCAGAGTTTAGGCTAAGAGAAGAAAACCCATTTGTAACTTGCTGTCTCCATCAAGGAAAGATTTTTGCTCTGTTGCAGAAAGTATTTTATGAGACAGAGTGCTGTAAGGGCTGACCAAATGAAGCTGTCATAGCCACTATTGACTGACATGCCAATGCGGGTGAAACATGTGATTCTGAATGACTCCCTAATTAATGCTGCTGTGATGTCTCCCAGCCTGCCGGGCCAGAGGTTAATAGTCTCGATGTTCAGCCATCGCCTGCTCCAAATGCACGAGTGAAACTGGCTCTCTGACAGTCAATAGCTGAATCAAGATCTCAAGGCTAGCGAGCCACCCAATCAATTAGGCCCTTGTTCCTCATGGTTGTCACCTGACAGTGAGCTTGAGGAGTTGGTAGTGGAAAGACAAGCACTTTCAGGGAGTTCAGAGCAATTTAAAAAATCTCTCCCTCTCTCTCTCTCTCTCTCTCTCTCTATATATATATATATACACACACACATGCACACATGTATAGATAGGGTATGAGAGAGAGAGAGATGGTTATCATATACATACACTCAGTGGCCACTTTATTTGGCCACTTTATTAGATACACATGTAAACCTGCTTGTTCATGCAAATATCTAATCAGCAACTCAATACATAACAGCATCAGACATGATCAATAGACTCAGTTGTTGTTCAGACCAGACATCAGAATGGGGGAAGAAATGTGATTTAAGTGACTTTGACTGTGGAATGATTGTTGGTGCCAGACGGGGTGGTTTGAGTATCACAGAAACTGCTGATCTCCCGGAATTTTCACACAATAGTCTGTAGAGTTTACAGAGAATGGTGTGAAAAACAAAAAAACATCTAGTCAGTGGCAGTTCTGTGGTGAAAATGCCTTTTTAATGAGAGGGGTCAGAGGAGAATGGCCAGACAGACTGGTTCAAGCTGACAGGAAGGCAACAGTAACTTGAATAACCACACATTACAGAAGTGGTGTGAGGAAGAGCATCTCTGAACACACAACACATCGAACCTTGAGGTGAACGGTTACAAGTGAAGAAGACCACGAACATGCATCCAGTGGCCATCAGATACAGGAGGTGACCAATATAGAAGCCACTGGGTATACATACATACATATATCGAGAAGCATTTAGACCACACCTGGAGCTTGGGTTCACTTCTGGTGGCCTCTTTATAGGAAGAATGTGAAAGTTTTAGAGAAGGCGCAGAGGATATTTAGGAGGACGCTGCCTGGATTAGTGATCATGTTGTAAGAGGATAGGTTGAGCAAGCTAAAGTTTTTCTCTTTTGAGTGAAGGAGGATGAGAGGTGACTTCATAAATGTGTACAAGATGAGAAGAAGCATAGATAGAGTGGATGGAAAATGACTGATATAAGGGGACATAATTTTAAGGTCATGGGAGGAAGGTATAGGGGATTATCAAAGTTGTGGATGCATGGAACACCCTGCCAGGGTAGGGGCAGAGGCAGATGCTTCAGGGACATTTAAAAAACTCTTAGCTAGATACATAGACGATGAAAAGTGGAGAGTTACGTAGGAGGGAAGGGTTAGATTGATCTTGGTGTTGGTACAATATTGTGGGCAGAAGGGTCTGTAGTGTGAGGAATCTTCCGTAGGAGGCCGCGTCCATCATTACAGACCCTCACCAGCCAGGACTTGCCCTCTTCTCATCGGCTCATCAGGGATTGAAGCTTGAAGGTTGACTGGAGGCCCAGAAATCAAAACCCAATGGCCAAAACATGAAGACGGAAGAGTGGAGGACTGTCTGCACGTGGGTGGGGAGAGGGGGGAGGAGAGGCACACGTTTCTCTGTTGTTGTGTTCTGTATTGTCTGCCGAGCGTTGTGTGCATGCTACATTAGTGCCAGGATGTGGGCGATGCTAGCTGGCTGCCCCTAGCACGTCCCAGATGTGTTGGGTGTTAATGTAAATGACGCATTTCACTGTATACTTTGATGTACACATGATAAATATACTGAATCTACCCTGAAGGGGCCAGGTGACAATGCAGGAGATAAGCACAAGAGATTCTGCAGATGTTGGAAATTCAGATGCACACACACAATGCTGGAGGAATGCAGCAGGTCAGGCAGCATCTACGGAAATTAATAAACAGTCAATGTTTCTGGCGGAAACTCTTCATCAGGACTCTGCAGGAGAGGCATTTTGTGACCCGTGTGTTCTGAAATTAACTGAAGGTTTAGTAAGTTTAGTAAAAGTTAACTACTGGAAAGGATTCTTAAGGATAGGATCTACGAACATTTGGAGAAGTACAGACTACTCATGGATAGTCAACATGGCTTTGTGAAGGGAAGATCGTGCCTCACGAGCCTGATAGAGTTTTTTGAAGAGGTAACAAAAGAAATTGATGAGGGTAGGGCAGTGGATGTGGTCTACATGGACTTTAGCAAAGCATTTGACAAGGTCCCTCATGAGATACTCATCCAGAAAGTCATGAGGCATGGGATCAGTGGAACCTTGGCTGTTTGGATAAAAAATTAGCTTAAAGGAAGAAAGCAGAGGGTAGTTGTGGAAGGAAAATATTCTGCCTGGAGGTTGGTGACTAGTGGAGTGCCACAGGGATCTGTCCTGGGACCCCTGCTATTTGTGATTTTTATAAATGACCTGGATGTAGAGGCGGAAGGATGGGTGAGTAAGTTTGTGGATGACATGAAGATTGGAGGAGTTGTGGTTGGAGCTGTAGGTTGTCGAAGGTTACAAGAGGATATAGACAGGCTGCAGAGTTGGGCAGAAAAATGGCAGATGGAGTTCAATCCGGACAAGTGTGAGGTGATGCATTTTGGAAGGACAAACCAGAAGACTGAATACAGGGTTAATGGTCAGTTACTTAAGAGTGTGGATGAACAAAGGGACCTTGGGGTTCAAATCCATACATCCCTCAAGGTCGCTGCACAGGTTGATAGAGTAGTTAAGAAGGCCTATGGGATGCTAGGCTTCATTAACAGAGGGATTGAGTTCAAGAGTAGAGAGGTCATGTTGCAACTCTACAAATCTCTGGTGAGACCGCACTTAGAGTACTGTGTTCAATTCTGGTCACCTCATTATAGGAAGGATGTGGAAGCTATGGAGAGGGTGCAGAGGAGATTTAGACAATAGACAATAGGTGCAGAAGTAGACCATTCAGCCCTTCGATCCTGCACCGCCATTCTGAGATCATGGCTGATCATCTACTATCAATACCCGGTTCCTGCCTTGTCCCCATATCCCTTGATTCCCCTTTCCATAAGATACCTATCTAGCTCCTTCTTGAAAGCATCCAGAGAATTGGCCTCCACTGCCTTCTGAGGCAGTGCATTCCAGATCCCCACAACTCTCTGGGAGAAGAAGTTTTTCCTTAACTCTGTCCTAAATGGCCTACCCCTTATTCTCAAACCATGCCCTCTGGTACTGGACTCTCCCAGCATCTGGAACATATTTCCTGCCTCTATCTTGTCCAATCCCTTAATAATCTTATATGTTGCAATCAGATCCCCTCTCAATCTCTTTAATTCCAGCGTGTACAAGCCCAGTCTCTCTAACCTCTCTGCGTAAGACAGTCCGGACATCCCAGGAATTAACCTTGTGAATCTACGCTGCACTTCCTCTACAGCCAGGATGTCCTTCCTTAACCCTGGAGACCAAAACTGTACACAATACTCCAGGTGTGGTTTCACCAGGGCTCTGTACAAATGCAAGAGGATTTCCTTGCTCTTGTACTCAGTTCCCTTTGTAATAAAGGCCAACATTCCATTAGCCTTCTTTATTGCCTGCTGTACTTGCTCATTCACCTTCAGTGACTGATGAACAAGGACTCCTAGATCCCTTTGTATTTCTCCTTTACCTAACTCTACACCGTTCAGATAATAATCTGCCTTCCTGTTCTTACTCCCAAAGTGGATAACCTCACACTTATTCACATTAAACGTCATCTGCCAAGTATCTGCCCACTCACTCAGCCTATCCAAGTCACCCTGAATTCTCCTAACATCCTCATCACATGTCACACTGCCACCCAGCTTAGTATCATCAGCAAACTTGCTGATGTTATTCTCAATGCCTTCATCTAAATCGTTGATGTAAATCGTAAACAGCTGTGGTCCCAATACCGAGCCCTGTGGCACCCCACTAGTCACCACCTGCCATTCCAAGAAACACCCATTCACCGTTACCTTTTGCTTTCTATCTGCCAACCAGTTTTCTACCCATGTCAATATCTTCCCTCCAATGCCATGAGCTCTGATTTTACCCACCAATCTCCTATGTGGGACACTATCAAATGCCTTCTGAAAATCGAGGTACACTACATCCACTGGATCTCCCTTGTCTAACTTCCTGGTTACATCCTCGAAAAACTCCAATAGATTAGTCAAGCATGATTTGCCCTTGGTAAATCCATGCTGGCTCGGCCTAATCCTATCACTGCTATCTAGATATGCCACTATTTCATCTTTAATAATGGACTCTAGCATCTTCCCCACTACTGATGTTAGGCTGACAGGACGATAGTTCCCTGTTTTCTCCCTCCCTCCTTTCTTAAAAAGTGGGATAACATTAACCATTCTCCAGTCCTCAGGAACTGATCCTGAATCTAAAGAACATTGGAAAATGATTACCAATGCATCCGCAATTTCCAGAGCCACCTCCTTTAGTACCATAGGATGCAGACCATCTGGACCTGGGGATTTGTCAGCCTTCAGTCCCATCAGTCTACGCATCACCTTTTCCTTCCTAATGTCAATCTGTTTCATTTCCTCTGTTACCCTATGTCCTTGGCCCATCCATACATCTGAGAGATTGCTTGTGTCTTCCCTAGTGAAGACAGATCTAAAGTACTTATTAAATTCTTCTGCCATTTCTCTGTTTCCCATAACGATTTCACCCAATTCATTCTTCCAAGGGCCCAACATTGTTCTTAACTATCTTCTTTCTCTTCACATACTGTAGACCTGCACCTGGGCCACATCCCTCCAAACCCCTCTCATCCATATACCTGTCCAAGTTTTTCTTAAATGTCAAAAGTGAGCCCGCATTTACCACTTCATCTGGCAGCTCATTCCACACTCCCACCACTCTCTGCGTGAAGAAGCCCCCCCCCCCAATGTTCCCTTTAAACTTTTCCCCCCTCACCCTTAACCCATGACCTCTGGTTTTTTTCTCCCCTAGCCTCAGTGGAAAAAGCCTGCTTGCATTCACTCTATCTATACATAACATAATTTTATACACATCTATCAAATCACCCCTCATTTTCCTACGCTCCAGGGAATAAAGTCCTAACCTATTCAACCTTTCTCTGTAACTCAGTTTCTCAGGTCCCGGCAACATCCTTGTAAACCTTCTCTGCACTCTTTCAACCTTATTAATATCCTTCCTGTAATTAGGTGACCAAAACTGCACACAATACTCCAAATTCTGTCTCATCAATGCCTTATACAACCTCACCATTACATTCCAACTCTTATACTCAATACTTTGATTTATAAAGGCCAATATACCAAAAGCTCTTTTTACGACCCTATCTACTTGTGATGTCACTTTTAGGGAATTATGTATCTGTACTCCCAGATCCCTCTGTTCTACTGCACTCCTCAGTGTCCTACCATTTACCTTGTATGTTCTACCTTGATTTTTCCTTCCAAAGTGCAATACCTCACATTTGTCTGTATTAAACTCCATCTGCCATTTTTCAGCCCATTTTTCCAGCTGGTCCAGATCCCTCTGCAAGCTTTGAAAACCTTCCTCACTGTCCACTACATCGGTGAAATCATCGGACAAAGTCAGCATGGATTTGTGAACGGAAAATCATGTCTGACGAATCTTATAGAATTTTTTGAAGATGTAACTAGTAGAGTGGATAGGGGAGAGCCAGTGAATGTGGTATATTTAGATTTTCAAAAGGCTTTTGACAAGGTCCCACACAGGAGATTAGTGTGCTAACTTAAAGTACACGGTATTGGGGGTATGCTATTGATGTGGATAGAGAATTGGTTGGCAGACAGGAAGCAAAGAGTGGGAGTAAATGGGACCTTTTCAGAATGGCAGGCAGTGACTAGTGGGGTACCGCACGGCTCAGTGCTGGGACCCCAGTTGTTTACAATATATATTAATGATTTAGACGAGGGAATTAAATGCAGCACCTCCAAGTTTGCGGATGACACGAAGCTGGGTGGCGGTGTTAGCTGTGAGGAGGATGCTAAGAGGATGCAGGGTGACTTGGATAGGTTAGGTGAGTGGGCAAATTCATGGCAGATGCAATTTAATGTGGATAAATGTGAGGTTATCCACTTTGGTTGCAAGAACAGGAAAACAGATTATTATCTGAACGGTGGCCGATTAGGAAAAGGGGAGATGCAACGAGACCTGGGTGTCATTGTACACCAGTCATTGAAAGTGGGCATGCAGGTACAGCAGGCGGTGAAAAAGGCAAATGGTATGTTGGCATTCATAGCAAAAGGATTTGAGTACAGGAGCAGGGAGGTTCTATTGTAGTTGTACAAGGCCTTGGTGAGACTGCACCTAGAATATTGTGTACAGTTTTGGTCCCCTAATCTGAGGAAAGACATTCTTGCCATAGAGGGAGTACAAAGAAGGTTCACCAGATTGATTCCTGGGATGGCAGGACTTTCATATGAAGAAAGACTGGATCGACTAGGCTTATACTCACTGGAATTTAGAAGATTGAGGGGGGATCTTATTGAAACGTATAAAATTCTAAAGGGATTAGACAGGCTAGATACAGGAAGATTGTTTCTGATGTTGGGGAAGTCCAGAACAAGGGGTCACAGTTTAAGGATAAAGGGGAAGCCTTTTAGGACCGAGATGAGGAAAAACTTCTTCACACAGAGAGTGGTGAATCTGTGGAATTCTCTGCCACAGGAAACAGTTGAGGCCAGTTCATTGGCTATATTTAAGAGGAAGTTAGATATGGCCCTTGTTGCTAAAGGGATCGGGGGTATGGAGAGAAAGCAGGTACAGGGTTCTGAGTTGGATGATCAGCCATGATCATACTGAATGGCGGTGCAGGCTCGAAGGGCCAAATGGCCTACTCCTGCACCTATTTTCTATGTTTTTGTTTCTACACCTCCACTATTTGTATCATCAGCAAATTTGCTGATCCAATTTGCCACATTATCATCCAGATCATTGATATAGATGACAAATAACAATGGACCCAGCACTGATCCCTGTGGCACATCACTAGTCACAGGCCTCCACTCAATAATCCTCCACTACCACTCTCTGGCTTCCCCCATTGAGCCAATGTCTAATCCAATTTACTACCTCTCCATGTATACCTAGTGACTGAATCTTCCTAACTAACCTCCCATGCAGGACCTTGTCAAAGGCCTTACTGAAGTCCATGTAGACAACATCCACTGCCTTCCCTTCATCTACTTTCCTGGTACCTTCCTCAAAAAACTCTAATAGATTGGGTAAACATGACCTACCATGCACAAAGCCATGCTGACTTTTTCTAATAAGTCCTTGTCTATCCAAATACTTGTAGATCCTATCTCTTAGTATTCCTTCCAATAATTTACCTACTACCGATATCAAACTTACTGGCCTATAATTTCCCAGCTTACTTTTTGAGCCTTTTTTAAACAACGGAATTACATGAGCTATTCTTCAATCCTCTGGCACCTGACCCCTGGATATCGACATTTTAAATATTTCTGCCAGGGCCCCTGCAATTTCAACACTAGTATCCTTCAAGGTCCTTCACGTTTTTGAGTGTATTTGTTGACATGCCAAATGCCAAATATCTTCATACTCCTAATATAGCATAGTCACTGTCTTGCCTTCTTTATAACTGCATCAATATGTTGGGACCAGGTTAGATCCTCAGAGATCTTGACACCCAGGAACTTGAAAATACTCACTCTCTCCACTTCTGATCCCTCTATGAGGATTGGTATGTTTTCCTTCATCTTACCCTTCCTGAAGTCCACAATCAGCTCTTTCATTTTACTGATGTTGAGTGCCAGGTTGTTGCTGTGACACCACTCCACTAGTTGGCATAGCTCACTCCTGTACGCCCTCTCATTACCACCTGAGATTCTACCAACAATGGTTATATTGTCAGCAAATTTATAGATGGTATTTGAGCTATGCCTAGCCACACAGTCATGTGTATAGAGAAAGAAGAGCAGTGGGCTAAGCACACACCCCTGAGGGCACCAGTGTGCAATTGAAACAGCCTTTAATTATACCAGTGCCCAAACAGAGGGCAGTGACCTGCCTTAATGACTATCACCCAGCTACACTTACATCCACAGTGATGAAGTGTTTTGACAGGTTGGTGAGCTCCTGCCTGAGAGATGAATTGGATCTGCTCCAACTTGCCTACGGGAGCAACAGGCCTAGAACAGATGCCACCTCACTGGGTCTTCACTCTACCCTGGAACATCTGGACAGCAAAGATGCAGACATCAGATGCTCTTTGTTGACTACAGCTCAGCATTCAATAGCATCATCCTCTCAAAACTGATCAATAAGCTCCAAGACCGTGGCCTCTATACCTCCTTTTGTAATTGGATTCTCAGGTTTTTTACTTGTAGACCCCAGTCAGTTCAGATTGGCAACAACATCTCCTCCACAATCTCCATCAGCACAGGTTGTGAACAACGCTGTATCCTTAGCCCCCTGTTCTACCGGCTTTACACCTATGAATGTGTAGCTAAGCACAGCTCCAATGCTTTGTTCAAGTTTGTTGATGACACCATTGTTGTGGGCCCAATCAAACGTGCTGAAGAATCAACATATAGGAGCGAGATTGAAAACTTAGCTAAATGGTGTCATAACAGCATCTCTCTCTCAATGTCAACAAGACCAAGTGTATTCTTCAGGAGAAGTAAAACTAGTTTAGTCCTCATTGGAGGATCAGAGGTGGAGAGGGTTCGTTTAGTCTCCAAGTACTCCAAAACCTCATCCATAACAATAGACTCCAACACTTTCCCAACCATAAAGATTAGGCTAACAGGTCTATAATTTCATCTTTTGCCTTCCTCCCTTCTTAAAGAGTGGAGTAACATTTGCAATTTTCCAGTCCTCTGGGACAATACCAGAAACAAGTGACTCTTGAATGATCATGACCAATGCATCCATTATCTCTTCAGCAACCTCTCTCAGGACTCTGGGATGTAGTCCATCTGGTCCAGGTGATTTATCCACCTTAAGACCTTTCAGTTTGCCTAGCACTTTGTAATAGCAATGGCTCTCACTCCTCCCTGACACTCACGAACCTCTGGAACACTGCTAGTGTCTTCCACAGTGAAGACAGATGCAAATTACTCATTAAGTTCATTGGCCATTTCTTTGTCCCCCATTACAATCTCACCTGCATCATTTTCCAGTGGTCCAGTATCAACTCTCACCTCCCTTTTACTCTTATTAAAACTGAAAAATCTTTTAGTAATCTGCTTTATATTATTGGCTAGTTTGCCCTCATGTTTTATCTTTTCCCTTCTTATAGCTTTTTTAGTTGCCTTTTGTTGGATTTTAAAAGCTTCCCAATCATCCAACTTCCCACTCACTTTTGCTATGCTACATGCCCTTTCTTTGGCTTTTATGCAGTCCTGAACTTCCTTTGTCAGCCACGGTTGCCTACCCCTGCCATTTGAGAACTTCTTCTGTGGGACAGATCTATCCTGCGCCTTGTGAACTATTCCCAGAAACTTCAGCCATCTTTGCTCTTTTGTCATCCCTGCCAGTATCCTCCAACCCACCTGGGCAAGCTCCTCTCTCATGCCTCTGTAATTCCCTTTATTCCATTGCGATACTGACATGCCTGACTTGTGCTTCTTCCTCTAAAATTGCAGTATGAATTCAATCATATTATGATCACTGACTCCTAAGGGTTCCTTTACATTAAGCTCCCTAATAAGATCTGGGTTATTACATAACAACCAATCTAAAATAGCCTTTCCTCGAGTTGCCTCAAACACCAGCTGCTCTAAAAAGACACCTTGTAGACTTCAACAAGTTCCCTCTCTTGCAATCCGACACCAACCTGATTTTCTTAATCCCGTTGCATATTGAAGTACCCTATTACAAAACCTTATTCCATGCCTTTTCCAGCTCCCTCTGCAATCTCAACCCCACATCTTGGCTACTATTTGGAGGTATATATGATTCCCATAATAGTTTTTTTCACTCTTGTATTTTCTTAACTCCACTCACAAAGATTCAACATCCTCTGACCCCCTGCCACCTCTTTCTAAAGATCTAATTCCATCTCTTACCATCAGAGCCACACCACCGCCTATGCCTTCTTGCCTGTCCTTTCGATACAAAGTATATCCTTTGATGTTAAGCTCCCAACTGTGGCCTTCTTTCAGCCACGACTCAGTGATGCCCACAACAACATACTGACCAATCTCTAATTGCACCACAAGTTCATCCACCTTATTCTGAATGCTACGTGCATTTAAAAACAACACTTTCAGTCCAGCATTCTTTGCCCTTTTGAATTTTGTCTCCATGGTACAATTTAACTCTTTGCTCTGTTTGCATTTGTACCCAGTCATTGGCTTGTCCACCCTTACATTCATATTACATATTGCATCATCTACTTGTAAACCTGCTGGCTCATCCTCAGCTCTATCACCATGGTTCCCATCCCCTTGCCATATTAGTTTAAACCACTCCCAACAGCTCTAGTAAACCTGACAGCAAGAATATTGCTCCCCCTCAGATTCAAGTGCAGCCCATCCCTTTTATACAGGTCCTACCTGCCTCAAAAGAAGTCTAAATTACCAGAATTCTGAATCCTTGCCCCCTGCTCCAAATCTTCAAGCACGCATTTATCTGCCACCTCATTCTACTCCTGTCCTCACTGTCCTGTGACACAGGCAGCAATCCCAAGAATGTTACTCTTGAAGTTCTGCTTCTCAGTTTCCTTCCTAACCCCCTGTATTCTTTTGGCAGAATGCCCTCCCTTTTTCTTCCCATGTCATTGGTACCAATATGCACTACGACTTCTGGCTGCTTATCCTCCCTTTTCAGGATATCTTGGACGTGATCAGAAACATCCCGGACCCTGGCACCTGGGTGGCAAACTACCATCCGTGTTTCCTTCTCATGTCCACAGAATCACCTGTCTGTCTCTCTGACTATAGAGTACCCTGTTAAATCTGCCATCCTTTTCTGTTCCGTACTCTTCTGAGACACAGGTCAGAGCCAGAGGTACAGCTACCTTGTGAAGTAGTTCATTGGGGAAGTCACAAATTCTGTGCTCCCCCATCGTAAAGGTAGTTCACCAGGGAAAGGCAAAAGTTACATGCATTCCCATCATAAAGGTAGGTCCCCAGTGATAGAGACAAGTTCTGTGCTCTCCCATTGTAAAGGCATACAACAAAGAAAAAATTAGTGGGAAGATAGAGGATTGGGAAGCTTTTAAAAACCTACAGAGAGCAACTAAGGGAAAAGATAAAATATGAAAGCAAGTTAGCAAACAACATCAAAGTGGATAGTAAAAGCTTTTTCAAGTTGTAAAAAATAAAAGAGAGTTAAGATTGGATATAGGACCACTAGAATGTGAGGCCAGAGAAATAATAACTGGGGACGAGGAGATGACAGATGAACTAATCAAGTATTTTGCATCAGTCTTCACCATGGAAGACACTAGCAGGGTGCCAGTTGTTGAAGGGTGCGAGGCAAGAGAAGTGGGTGCAGTTACTGTTACAAGGGGGAAGGTGCTCAGGAAGCTGAAAGAGTGAGGGGTACATAAGTCACCCAGACCAGAGGAACTGCACCCTAGGGTTCTAAAAGAGGTGATGTTAAGAGATTCTGGTGGCATTAGTAATGATCTTTCAAAAATCATTGGACTCTGGCATGGTGCCAGAGGAGTAGAAAATTGCAAATGTCACTCCACTCTTTACGAAAGGAGGAAGGCAGCAGAAAGGAAATTATAGTCCAGTTAGCCTGACCTCAGTGGCTGGGAAGATGTTGGAGCCAATTATTAAGGTTGAGGTTATGGGGTACTTGGTGACACAGGACAAGATAGGATAAAGTCAGCATGGTTGACTCAAATGGAGATGTGGAGAAATTTCTTTAACCAGATGGTGGTAAAATTGTGTAATTCTTTGCCACGTGCAGCTGTGGAGGCCAGGTCGTTGGGTGTATTTAAGGCAGACATTGATAGGTTCTTGATTGGACATAGCATCAAAGGTTATGGAGAGAAGGCCAATGAGTGGGGCTGAGGAGAGGAAACAAGGATCAGCCATGATTGAATGGCGGAGCAGACTTGATGGGACAAATACCCTAATTCTGCTCTAATAACTTATGGTCTATAGATCACCAGGAAAAGGCAAGAATTCTAACTCTCCCATTGACAAGGTCAGATAGCAAGGGCAGTTCTATTCTCTCCGAATGTAAAGGTCATTCACCAGGGATAGGCACGAGTTCTGTATTATCCCATTGTAAATGTAGATCACCAGGGATAGGCACAAGTTCTATACTGTCCCATTGTAAATGTTATTCACCAGGGGTAGGCATGAGTTCTCTAATCTCCCATTGTAAAGGTTATTCACCAGGGGTAAGCACGAGTTCTCTAATCTCCCATTGTAAAGGTTATTCAACAGGGGTAAGCACGAGTTCTCTAATCTCCCATTGTAAAGGTAGTTCACCAGGGGTAGGCATGAGTTCTCTAATCTCCCATTGTAAAGGTTATTCACCAGGGGTAAGCACGAGTTCTCTAATCTCCCATTGTAAAGGTAGTTCACTGGGGTAGGCATGAGTTCTCTAATCTCCCATTGTAAAGGTTATTCACCAGGGGTAAGCACGAGTTCTCTAATCTCCCATTGTAAAGGTAGTCCACTGGGGTAGGCATGAGTTCTCTAATCTCCCATTGTAAAGGTTATTCACCAGGGGTAGGCATGAGTTCTCTAATCTCCCATTGTAAAGGTAGTTCACTGGGGTAAGCACGAGTTCTCTAATCTCCCATTGTAAAGGTAGTTCACCAGGGGTAGGTATGAGTTCCCTAATCTCCCATTGTAAAGGTAGTTCACCAGGGGTAGGTATGAGTTCCCTAATCTCCCATTGTAAAGGTAGTTCACCAGGGGTAGGTATGAGTTCTCTAATCTCCCATTGTAAAGGTTATTCACCAGGGGTAGGTATGAGTTCTCTAATCTCCCATTGTAAAGGTAGTTCACCAGGGGTAGGTATGAGTTCTCTAATCACCCATTGTAAAGGTTATTCACCAGGGGTAGGTATGAGTTCTCTAATCTCCCATTGTAAAGGTAGTTCACCAGGGGTAGGTATGAGTTCTCTAATCTCCCATTGTAAAGGTTATTCACCAGGGGTAGGTATGAGTTCTCTAATCTCCCATTGTAAAGGTAGTTCACCAGGGGTAGGTATGAGTTCTCTAATCTCCCATTGTAAAGGTTATTCACCAGGGGTAGGTATGAGTTCTCTAATCTCCCATTGTAAAGGTAGTTCACCAGGGGTAGGCATGAGTTCTCTAATCTCCCATTGTAAAGGTTATTCACCAGGGGTAAGCACGAGTTCTCTAATCTCCCATTGTAAAGGTTATTCACCAGGGGTAGGTATGAGTTCTCTAATCTCCCATTGTAAAGGTTATTCACCAGGGGTAGGTATGAGTTCTCTAATCTCCCATTGTAAAGGTTATTCACCAGGGGTAAGCACGAGTTCTCTAATCTCCCATTGTAAAGGTAGTTCACTGGGGTAGGCATGAGTTCTCTAATCTCCCATTGTAAAGGTTATTCACCAGGGGTAAGCACGAGTTCTTTAATCTCCCATTGTAAAGGTTATTCACCAGGGGTAGGTATGAGTTCTCTAATCTCCCATTGTAAAGGTTATTCACCAGGGGTAGGTATGAGTTCTCTAATCTCCCATTGTAAAGGTTATTCACCAGGGGTAGGCATGAGTTCTCTAATCTCCCATTGTAAAGGTTATTCACCAGGGGTAGGTATGAGTTCTCTAATCTCCCATTGTAAAGGTTATTCACCAGGGGTAAGCACGAGTTCTCTAATCTCCCATTGTAAAGGTAGTCCACTGGGGTAGGCATGAGTTCTCTAATCTCCCATTGTAAAGGTTATTCACCAGGGGTAGGCATGAGTTCTCTAATCTCCCATTGTAAAGGTTATTCACCAGGGGTAAGCACGAGTTCTCTAATCTCCCATTGTAAAGGTAGTTCACTGGGGTAGGTATGAGTTCTCTAATCTCCCATTGTAAAGGTAGTTCACCAGGGGTAGGTATGAGTTCCCTAATCTCCCATTGTAAATGTTATTCACCAGGGGTAGGTATGAGTTCTCTAATCTCCCATTGTAAAGGTAGTTCACCAGGGGTAGGTATGAGTTCTCTAATCTCCCATTGTAAAGGTTATTCACCAGGGGTAAGCACGAGTTCTCTAATCTCCCATTGTAAAGGTAGTTCACTGGGGTAAGCACGAGTTCTCTAATCTCCCATTGTAAAGGTAGTTCACCAGGGGTAGGTATGAGTTCTCTAATCTCCCATTGTAAAGGTTATTCACCAGGGGTAGGTATGAGTTCTCTAATCTCCCATTGTAAAGGTTATTCACCAGGGGTAGGCACGAGTTCTCTAATCTCCCATTGTAAAGGTAGTTCACTGGGGTAGGCATGAGTTCTCTAATCTCCCATTGTAAAGGTTATTCACCAGGGGTAAGCACGAGTTCCCTAATCTCCCATTGTAAATGTTATTCACCAGGGGTAGGTATGAGTTCTCTAATCTCCCATTGTAAAGGTAGTTCACCAGGGGTAGGTATGAGTTCTCTAATCTCCCATTGTAAAGGTTATTCACCAGGGGTAGGTATGAGTTCTCTAATCTCCCATTGTAAAGGTTATTCACCAGGGGTAGGTATGAGTTCTCTAATCTCCCATTGTAAAGGTAGTTCACCAGGGGTAGGCATGAGTTCTCTAATCTCCCATTGTAAAGGTTATTCACCAGGTGTAAGCACGAGTTCTCTAATCTCCCATTGTAAAGGTAGTTCACCAGGGGTAGGTATGAGTTCTCTAATCTCCCATTGTAAAGGTAGTTCACCAGGGGTAGGCATGAGTTCTCTAATCTCCCATTGTAAAGGTTATTCACCAGGGGTAAGCACGAGTTCTCTAATCTTCCATTGTAAAGGTTATTCACCAGGGGTAAGCACGAGTTCTCTAATCTCCCATTGTAAAGGTAGTTCACTGGGGTAGTCATGCGTTCTATACTCTCCCCAACATGAGCCTTTCTTTTTCTCATTTCCCCTTCCCTCTGAACCTGCAATCCCCCCCTGCCCTTTCACTTCTGTATTCCACAGCCATGCTCCTGTGACACTCATAGATTCATAGTCGTAGAAAACTACCACACAAGCACAGGCTCTTCAGCCCATCTAATCCATGCTAAACTATTAATCTGTTTTGTCATATTGTCCTGCACCTGGATCGTATTCCTCCCATTCATGTACCTATCCCACTTTCTCTTAGATGTTGAAATCGAACCCACATCCACACTTGTGCTGGCAGCTCCTTCCACACCCTCACCACCCTCTGAGTGAAGAAGTTTCCCCTCAGGTTCCCCTTAAACTTTTCACCTTTTGCCATTAACCCATGATCTGTGGTTTTCATCTCACCCAGCATCAGTGGGAAAGCCTGCTTGCATTTATCCTGTCTATACCCCTCATAATTTTTTATGCCTCTATCAAATCTATACTCTAGGGAATGAAATCCTAACCTATTCAATCTTTCCTTATAATGCAGATCCTCAGGCCTCAGCAACATCCTTGTAAATTCTCTCTGCACTCTTTCAATCTTATTTACATCTTTCCTGTAGGGAGGCGACCAGAACTGCACTCAATACTCCAAATTAGACTTCACCAATGTCTTATATAACTTCAACATGACATCCCAATTTCTGTACTCATTGAAGGACAACGTGCCACAAGCTCTCTTTATGTACAATCACATATGAATAGTCAGGTGACAATAAACTTGCAGCTGAACTTGAAGGATATCTAGAGTCCAGGCCTCCACTCTGAGCTCAATGTCCAGCAACATGGCCATGGGGACAAAAGCCTGGACTCTGTGTTTGAAGACCAACCATGTACAGGTGGGCACCTCCCAGTCTCCACTCAGCTAATCAAATTTAACCTGCTCTCGTTCCAGACTCATCACCTGCAACCTATTTAGTTCTCAAACATAGTCTTTGTTCACTCAGTGAACCAGCCGGCCTCAACCAGTTATTCTGAGCTTTCACTTCCCCTGCCGAAAGTTTACCTTGTTACCTGCTGTCTTTAGTTTGTGTTTGCTCTTGATTTGTGGCCCCTCCTGGCTTGTTACTTTGCAGTTTATAATTAAAGTTACCACTGACCGTGTAATCATCTGTATCACTCTGCTTCTGAGTCAAGCCACCTCTCGATTTCCTGACATAGATGGGTGACAAAGGACATCAGTGGATGTTGGGTTGACCCATGTTGGTGGTCCCTGGGAACAGGATGACATGTAAGCAGGAGACACAAGAAGGTATGAGCTCCAGTCAGAGTTCAAGACAGGAGTTCGGTGACTGCCATCGGCTGGTCTGGAGGTCAATACTGAAGGACGATCAGAAGCCCAGTGGCTGAAGCCTGCAGAGTGGAGGCTCAGTGGCCTGTCCATGTGTGTGGGAGTGGGTGAGTGCAAGGGTGCTGGGGGAGTGTGCAGGAGTGTGGGGGGTGGGGGAGCAATGGGGCTTATTTTACTATTGTTTTTGTTGCTTGTTGTGTCCTGTTTCTATAGGCTCTGGGCCTGGACTTGCTGCAGTTTAGAAAAATGGGGAAGGGTGCTCTCATTGAACCCTATCAAATATTGAAAGGCCAAGATAGAGTGGACATGGAGAGGATGTGTTATATAGTGGGGGTGTCTAGGACCAGATGCCGCAGCCTCAGAATAGAGGGATGTCCATTTAGAACAGAAATGAGGAGTTTCTTTACCCAGTGGGTGGTGAATCTATGGAACTGATTAGCACAGGTGGCTGTGGAGGACAGGTTATTGGGTATATTTAAAGCTAAGCTTGATAGGCTCTTGCTTAGTCAGGGAGTCCAAGGTTTTGGGGAGAAGGCAGGTGAACGGGTTTGAGAAGGATAATAAATCAGTCACGATGAAATGGCACAGCAGACTCAGAAACACAAACATAGCAATACGGCACAATACAGCCCCTTCAGCTCACAGTGCTGTGCCGAACATGTACGTACTTCAGAAATCACCTAGGGTTACCTATAGCCCACTAATTTTCTAAGCTCCATGTACCATTCCAGGAGTTTCTTAAAAGACCCTATTGTATCCGCCTCCACCCCTGTTGCCTGCAGCCCATTCCATGCACTCACCACTCTCTGCATGTTTTAAAAAAAAACTTACCCCTGACATCTCCTCTGTACCTACTTCCAAGCACTTTAAAACTGTGTCCTCTCGTACCAGCCATTTCAGCCCTGGGGAAAAGCCTCTGACTATCCACATAATCAATGCCTCTCATCATCATATACACCTCTATCAGGTCACCTCTCATCCTCTGTCACTCCAAGGAGAAAAGGCTGAGTTCACTCAACCTATTCTCATAAGGCATGCTCCCCAATCCAGGCAACATCCTTGTAAATCTCCTCTGCACCCTTTCTATAGTTTCCACATCCTTCCTATACTGAGGTGACCAGAACTGAGCACAATACTCCAAGTTGGTACTGACCAGGGTGCTATATAGCTGCAACATTACCTCTTGGCTCTTGAACTTAATTCCACAATTGATGAAGGCCAACACACCATACGCCTTCTTAACCACAGTCAACCTGTGCAGCTGCTTTGAGTGTCCTATGGACTCAGACCCCAAGATCCCTCTGATCCTCCACACTGCCAAGAGTCTTACCATTAATACTATATTCTGCCATCATATTTGACCTATCCAAAATGAACCACCTCACACTTATCTGGGTTGAACTCCATCTGCCACTTCTCAGCCCAGTTTTGCATCCTATCAATGTTCCGCTGTAATCTCTGACAACCCTCCAGACTGTCCACAACACCCCCAACCTTTGTGCCATCAGCAAATTTACTAACCCATCCCTCCACTTCCTCATCCAGGTCATTTATAAAAATCACAAAGAGTAGGAGTCCCAGAACACATCCCTGAGGCATCCCACTGGTGACCGACCTCCATGCAGAATATGACCCGTCTACAATCGCTCTTTGCCTTCTGTGGGCAAGCCAGTTCTGGATCCACAGAGCAAGGTCCCTTTAGATCCCATGCCTCCTTACTTTCTCAATAAGCCTTGCATGGGATACTTTACAAATACCTTGCTGAAATCCATATACACTACATCTACTGCTCTCCCTTCATCAATGTGTTCAGTCACATCCTCAAAAAATTCAATCAGGCTCGTAAGTTTTAGTCTCCAGGGTTCAGGAAGGACATCCTGGCTATAGAGGAAGTGCAGCGTAAATTCACGAGGTTAATTCCTGGGATGTCTGGACTGTCTTACGCAGAGAGGTTAGAGAGACTGGGCTTGTACACGCTGGAATTAAGGAGATTGAGAGGGGATCTGATTGAAACACATAAGATTATTAAGGGATTGGACAAGCTAGAGGCAGGAAATATGTTCCAGATGCTGGGAGAGTCCAGTACCAGAGGGCATGGTTTGAGAATAAGGGGTAGGTCATTTAGGACAGAGTTAAGGAAAAACTTCTTCTCCCAGAGAGTTGTGGGGGTCTGGAATGCACTGCCTCGGAAGGCAGTGGAGGCCAATTCTCTGGATGCTTTCAGGAAGGAGCTAGATAGGTATCTTATGGAAAGTGGAATCAAGGGATATGGGGACAAGGCAGGAACCGGGTATTGATAGTAGATGATCAGCCATGATCTCAGAATGGCGGTGCAGGCTCGAAGGGCCGAATGGTCTACTTCTACACCTATTGTCTATTGTAAGGCACGACCTGCCTTTGACAAAGCCATGCTGACTATTCCTAATCATGTTATGTCTCTCCAAATGTTCATAAATCCTGCTTCTCAGGATCTTCTCCATCAGCTTACCAACCACTGAGGTAAGACTCACTGGTCTATAATTTCCTGGGCTATCTCTACTCCCTTTCTTGAATAAGGAAACATCTGCAGCCTCCAGTCCTCTGAAACCCCTCCTGTCCCTATTGATGATGCAAAGATCATCGCCAGAGGCTCAGCAATCTCCTCCCTCGCCTCCCACAATAGCCTGGGGTACATCCCATCCAGTCCCGGTGACTTATCCAACTTGATGCTTTCCAAAAGCTCCAGCACATCCTCTTTCTTACATTCTCAAGCTTTTCAATCCGCTGCAAGTCATCCCTACAATCGCCAAGATCCTTTTCTGTAGTGAATACTGAAGCAAAGTATTCATTAAGTACCTCTGTTATCTCCTCCGATTCCATACACACTTTTCCACTGTCCCACTTGATTGGTCTTATTCTGTAATGTCTTACCCTCTTGCTCTACACATTCTTGTAGAATGCCTTGGGAATTTTCTTAATCCTGCTCGCCAAGGTCTTCTCATGACCCCTTCTGGCTCTCCTAATTTCTTAAGCTCCTTCCTGCTAGCCTTATAATTTTCTAGATCTCTATTATTAATTAGTTTTGAATTTTTGTAACCTTATAACCTTATCTTTTCTTCTTGACTAGGTTTTCAACAGCCTTTCTACACCATGGTTCCTGTACCCCATCATTTTTTCCCTGTCTCATTGGAATGTACCTATACAGAACATCACACAAATCTCCCCTGAACATTTGCCACATTTCTACTTTACATTTCCCTGAGAACATCTGTTTGCGATTTATGCTTCCAAGTTCCTGCCTGATAGCTTCATATTTCCCCTCACTCCAATTAAATGTTTCCCTAACTTGTCTGTTCCTATCCCTCTCCGATGCTATGGTAAAGGAGAAAGAGTTGTGATCACTATCTCCAAAATGCTCTCCCACTGAGAGACCTGACACTTGACCAGGTTCATTTCCCAATATCAGATCAAGTACAGCCTCTCCTCTTGTAGGCTTATCTACATATTGTGTCAAGAAACCTTCCTGAACACACCTAACAAACTCCACCCCATCTAAACACCTCACTCTAGGGAGATGCCAATCAATACTGGGGAAAATAAAATCTCCCACCACGACAACCCTGTTCAGGCTTGATGGACTGAAAGGCCGAATTCTGTCTTACAATCTTCTGGTTTTATTGTGTTCTGTGCTGTTCTGCAGAGTCCTGAGTGCATGCTTTGTTGCCACCAGAATGTGTGGGTACACCTGTGGTCTGCCCCCAGCACGTCCCTAGGTGTGCTGGTCAATGCATTTCTCCATTTTGATGGCTGTATGATAAATAAATAAATCTGAATCTGATGTTTGTGACTGACTTCACTGTGAAAAAGTTCATTCTTGGAATAACTACGCCCAAGTTTTTACCGCCAGGCTAGGCTGGTCGTTGCCACCGAAGTCAGTGAGGATATGTTGACGTTACCGCAGACGGAACTGATCCAGTGATTGCCTGCGCTGTGCACAGACCTTCGCCTGCATGGCACCACAGCTCAAGGTAGATCTATGAAAGCTGGACAAGCAGGCTCGGGTTCTGAGTGAAGCTCACTAACATTTAATGCATTGATTTTTCTTTCTCTCAAGTACATTAAGTTCCCATTTCTTTTATTAACTATCTGATAGTCAGTTCCGGGTAGATGGGGCTTGTCAGCTGTGGTTGGTAGCTCATCTAGAACCATAGAACCATAGAACACTACAGCACAGTACAGGCCCTTCAGCCCTCCATGTTGTGCCGACCCATATAATCCTTAAAAAAAAGTACTAAACCCACACTACCCCATAACCCTCCATTTTTCTTTCATCCATGTGCCTGTCCAAGAGGCTCTTAAATACCCCTAATGTTTTAGCCTCCACCACCATCCCTGGCAAGTCATTCCATGCATTCACAACCCTCTGTGTAAAAAAAAACACTTACCCCTGATGTCTCCCCTAAACCTCCCTCCCTTAATTTTGTACATATGCCCTCTGGTGTTTGCTATCGGTGCCCTGGGAAACAGGTACTGACTATCCACCCTATCTATGCCTCTCATAATCTTGTAGACCTCTATCAAGTCCCCTCTCATTCTTCTACGCTCCAAAGAGAAAAGTCCCAGCTCTGCTAACCTTGCTTCATATGACTTGTTCTCCAAACCAGGCAACATCCTGGTAAATCTCCTCTGCACCCTCTCCATAGCTTCCACATCCTTCCTATAATGAAGTGACCAGAATTGTACACAATACTCTAAGTGCGGTCTCACCAGAGATTTGTAGAGTTGCACCATGACCTCTCTACTCTTGAACTCAATCCCCCTGTTAATGAAGCCTAGGATCCCATAGACCTTCTTAACCACCCTATCAACTTGTGCAGTGACCTTGAGGGATGTATGGATTTGAACCCCAAGGTCCCTTTGTTCATCCACACTCTTAAGTAACTGACCATTAATCCTGTACTCAGTCTTCTGGTTGGTCCTTCCAAAATGCATCACCTCACACTTGTCTGGATTGAACTCCATCTGCCATTTTTCTGCCCAACTCTGCAGCCTGTCTATATCCTCTTGTAACCTTCGACCACCTACAGCTCCATCCACAACTCCTCCAATCTTCGTGTCATCCGCAAACTTACTCACCCATCCTTCCGCCTCTACATCCAGGTCATTTATAAAAATCACAAATAGCAGGGGTCCCAGGACAGATCCCTGCAGCACTCCACTAGTCACCGACCTCCAGGCAGAGTACTTTCCTTCTGCTACTATCCTCTGCTTTCTTCCTTTAAGCCAATTTTTTTATCCAAACAGCCAAGGTTCCACCTATCCCATGCCTCATGACTTTCTGGATGAGTCTCTCATGAGGGACCTTGTCAAATGCTTTGCTAAAGTCCATGTAGACCACATCCACTGCCCTACCCTCATCAATTTCTTTTGTTACCTCCTCAAAAACTCAATCAGGCTCGTGAGGCACAATCTTCCCTTCACAAAGCCATGATGACTATCCATGAGTAGACTGTACTTCTCCAAATGCTCGTAGATCCTATCCTTAAGAATCCTTTCCAGTAGTTTGCATACCACTGACGTAAGACTCATCGGTCTATAGTTCCCAGGTTTCTCCCTATTACCTTTTTTAAACAAGGGAACTACATTTGCCATTCTCCAGTCCTCCGGCACTTCCCCTGCAGCCAAAGAGGATTCAAAGATCATAGCTAATGCTCCAGTGATCTCTCCCCTCAATTCCCACAACAACCTGGGGTGTATCATATCTGGCCCTAGGGATTTATCAATCTTAATGTTTTTAAGAAGATCCCGCATTACTTCTTCCTTAATCTCCACATTGTCCAGTACACAGGCCTGCTCTACTTCGACTTCATCCTGATCAAGATCCTTTTCACTTGTGAATACTGAAGCAAAGTATTCATTTAGGACCTCCCCAACCTCCTCCGCTTCCAGGCACATGTTGCCCTCTTTATCCTTTAGTGGTCCCACCTTCGTTCTCGTCATCCTCCTATATCTAGGAGAAGGAAAACTCTGATCTCAAACCTCCACAGCCTTGTGGATATACCCACTCATGGGGAAGGCTTTGGGAGTAAACCCCGATGGAAAACTCCAGAGCTGGAGTCCCTAAGACAGTCCTACGTTGAGTTCAACCCTGACTGGCAACTCCTGCAATATCGCTGGTGCCAAACTATATCTGTCTCTTTGGGTTCATCGGCTGCATGGAGAGGGGGAGCCTGCTGCAGGGGTAACAGCTGGCTCACTGTATCAGACTGCCCTGGCTTGTATATGACAGTTGGGACACAACATCCATAGTCAACCCCGACCAAAGAAGGGCCTCATTTGATATTTAATTCTCACCATGTTAGTCATGAACGAAGGCTGCTGCTTCCTGATTATTGCTGCTGTTGTACATGGAACTGATGAACATTTGTGATTCTCACTCTCTTGGGCCATGCAATAAACATAAAACATAAATTATTCCAGCACACCACAGGCCATGAAGTTGTACCAACTCTTTAACCTACTCTAGGATCAATCTAACCCTTCCCTCCCACATAACCCTTATTTTTTTATCATCTAGTGCCTATCCAAGAGTCTCTTAAATGTCCCTAATGTATCTGCCTCTACCACCACCCCAGGCGGTGCGATCCACACACCCGTCTAAAAAAACATGTCTCTGACATCCTCCCTATACTTTCCTCCACTCACCCTCAAATTATGCCCCTCAGAGTTCAGAGTTCAATTCCTGTGACCTCTGTATGTTCTCCCCGTGACTGCACAAACTTCCTCCAGGTGCTCCGGTTTCCTCCCACAGTTCAAGTCATACCAATTAGCAGGTAATTTGTCATTGCAAACTGCCCTGTGATTAGGCTAAGGTTAAATAGGTGGGGTGGTTGGGCTGTTCCATGCTTTATTGCTAATTAAATAAATAACTCCTGCTTACTCTTGTGAGTGTTCAGTGAATGTTGGAGGTTGCATCTGAGAGCCCCGAGGACACCAGACTTACGGCATCGATAGATGTGCGACTGAGCCTGGGAAAATGTCAAGATGAAGATTCAAGATTAGATTTATGACATTGAGACACAGATCGAAACGTGTTGTTTTCATTTACAACTAAGTGAGTTTCCTGAGCAGTGAGATTTTATCTGTGTAACACTTTCATAATGGCTCATAACAAACTCAGCTCGTTACCTAACAGCCACATGACTCAGCATTTCATGGGTAACAGTGAGAAGGCCACCTTTAGGAAGCAGTACGTGTCTAGGGTCAGTATGATTCGGGTTAGCCAAACCAGAAAGTTGGAACTTTCCAACGAGGGAATGGAAATTGTGGTGAATGCTGTGTAAATACTACCCCATGCAAAGTTATCATTCACCAGGAAATAAAAGGCTATAACCGGCATAAAATTACAGTGGAAGCATATTAACAATTATTTCCACTTTAGCAAACAGCTAATAGAAAAAGAAAAGAGAAAGGGCCCGTTGCAGTTAAACCAGTCTAAATGTGCACATAATCACTGGGGCTCGTTTCTGTAGTAGGTGGGTGTTTCGCTTTCCTCATGGTGCTGAATCCTCGTCACCAGCTGCAGGTCGAACTTCCCTCGAAGAACATCATGAACAAACTGTCTAACTCCATGGAACTATTCGTCTGCACAAATCTCTCCTTGCAACAGGGTCTGCCCTGTGAGTGGGATTCTCCACATGTCTTCCCTTGTGCTCTCTCTGCACCTCCTAACTAAAGATCCCACACCAGACTCCTGTCCTTCAGAAACCTGATCCCACCCAGCTCTCTCAAATCTTCCACAGCTTCCCAAGGATGCAACCTACAACACATTACCAAGAAAAATCCGATCGGCTAACACAGCATTCCCAAGTTAGGCAAATGACTCCTCATTTTTAGCCAAATCCAAACCCACTAGTCTATGAAGTTTAACTAAGGACACACTGCATTTGTGGAAAAACTGCAAAACTAAAAATACCCAACAGTATAGCAGTAGAAATTCAATACAACATGTTCTTAACCAGGGCATTACACCTGGAAATGATTATGAATGCCAGCGTCTTTGATAAACATTCTGTACTGTGTGATTTATACATGAAAAGCAGCAAATGGATCCAACTTCTAGGCAATAATCTTCTACACTAGATTCCCATTTCCATTTCCTTATACAGAAAGGAACTGGAAAAGGGCCAGCATCATCATGAAGGATCCTGCTCAGACTGTTTGTCCCATTCCCATCAGCAAGGATGTTATGTAGCATCCACACCAGTTACTTCCCCCAAGCAGTAAGACTGATCAACCCACTAACCCACCCCTCCACACCCCCAACCACCATTACTTTATCATTTCCTGTCAGTCACCTTATGTACAGACACTCCTGTGCCTCGTGTCACTTTATGGACAAACTATCAATCTGTGTATAAGCTATCTTATGTATTTATATCTATTGTGTTTTTATATTACTATTGTGTTCTTTATTTTATTGTGTTGCATTGGATCCGGAGTAACAATTATTTTGTTCTCCTTTACACTTGTGTACTGGAAATGATATTAGACTATCTTGAATCTTGAACCATTTCAGAAATCACGTTGATATGACCCTACATCCTGCAGCATCCCACAGTGTTTAGATCTGTCGCAGGGGGCGGGGGGGGGCGGGTGGCCCAGTAGATAAACTTCCTCAAAATGTTACTTCCCTGCCCCTCGGTGATTTTATGAACTGCTGATTAGTTCACATTATGAATAAGGCTGGCCAGCAAAGTAAAGACAAATCATAGAGCATGAAACATTACAGCCCAGTACCGGATCTTCGGCCAGCGGAATTGTGCAGAAAATTAACCTGCTTTAAGATCAACCTAAACTCTTCCCTCCCACATAGCCCTCCACTTTTCCATCATCCATGTGCCCATCTGAGAGTTTCTTAAATGTCCCTAATGTATCTGCCTCTACCACCAGCCTGGACTAGGTGTTCGACACACCCACCACTATCTTTGACATTTCCTCCTATCATCTTAAAGCTATGGTCCCTTGTAGTAGTCATTTCCACCCTGGGAAAAAGTCTCTGGCTGTCCACACGATCTATGCCTCTTATCATCTTGTACACCTCTGTCAATTCAACTTTCATCCTCCTTTGAAAAGCCCGAGCTCACTCAACCTATCCTCGAAAGACATGCTCTATAAACCAGGCAGGATCCTGGCAAATCTCCTCTGCACCTTTCACGTCCTTCCTATAACGAGGTACTCTCTGAAGATGAAGTGACGTGTCCTGTATCCTTGCACAGCTACATATTGATTAAATAAAAGCATGCATCAGGAGGTGGCTTTACCTGGTGTATTCACATTACAGCGAGAGAGAAAGACAGCAACGTGCATACATAGACAACAGATCAGTACGTAGTAATGGTCTCTGCTCTAAAAGAAACAGATTCGGTAGAGCATCCAGTATCTGGTCCACATGACACCTCCATGTCTGATCTCCAACATCCGTGGTCCAGTTCTTATTGCTATTCTACCAGGTGTTCACTTGTCTTCTCAGTAACCACATGCTAGGACTTCCTGTCTAATCTTGAGGCATCTCACTGATTCACTTGGCAACTGGCTGAACTATTTATTCTGCTCTTCCCTCCATAGATCTGGTTTCAGGAGGTCTATGGGAGATCTCAGATTCCTGTTCATGAACAGCATTTGTTGTCGCTTGAACAGAGTTCCGTTACACAAAAAGGAAGTTGTCCACCTTATGCTGTAAAGAAAAATCATCCTTGTCCATCGCTTTAATGGACTTCTTGAAGGTTTAGATCAGGGGTGGCCAACTTATTGCACATGCGCCAAAAGTGGCACATTGGATGATTAGAAGTGGCATCGCACCCCAGTGATAATAGTAAAAAAGTAAGCCTACTCATGCAAAAAGTATTAACCAAAAACCAACTTGTAGAAGAAAAATCTATAACAGAATAAATCTAAAACTTAGCAATTATTTTTAGCGATTTTATTATATTTTGTGCACATCTTTTGGCGAATGTTATCTTTTTTCACATTAATCTGTTTTCAATTTTTAAAAATGTTCAATGAGTCAAACTAGGAAAGAAGGACTTTTGATCTGCAGTCGTTCCATAACTGTTCAATACACATTTGATACTCGTTTGATCCTGAGGCGCCAGGCGTCTGCACCAGTGGTGCGTCACAGGTTTTGCCAGTCAGTTTACAATTGACACTCGTGCGCTACGAACTTGTGCTTTATTCATCCTTTGTGAACATTTGCAGTTTTGTACTTTTTGAAAATTAAGCCTTGTTTTTACATTCAGTTACCCATCACGATGCAAAAGAAAAGCAGAAAGTGACAGTAAGTGTGAATTCAATGAATAGTGGGAAAATGAGTTCTTTCTTGTAGTGGGTCCGTCAGGAAAACCGTTGTGAATTGTTTGTGAAAATACTTTCTCACATAATAGAAGACATGATCTTAATAGACACTATAAAATACAACATCAGACTGAAATAGAAGGAAAACTGAAGCTAGTGCTTGGGTCTGAGTTATGGAAAGAATATGTGATTAAGAAAAAGGAAGAAATCAAAAGAAGACAAAATATATTTATTAAAAGTCTCATAAAGGTAAGTAATGTTTATCTTGTTTTTATATTAAATCAATATATCATGTAAAAATGCTAAATATATCTATATTAACATATTTTTACAAGAATTGAATGAGGGTACATTTAATTGTATTGTATGGCGTATCTGAACTCGTGCGTGAAAAAGTTGATGCATGGAATGTAAAAGGTTGGCCACCCCTGGGTTAGATAAACCTTTCAGCTAACTCACTCATTGCTGGGCGTTGAGGAGCTGACTTGAAATGTCTGAAGCCATTTTTCTCCATGAACAGTCGGAATTCTTCTGACATGTATTGTGGTCTGTTGTCACTCACAATTTGTTCTGGCAAGCCATTTCTGGCAATGATAGTCCTCAGAGCAGAGACAGTCTTTGCTGAGGTGGTTGAATTCATTGGTATGACCTCTGGCTGCTTCAAATGTGCACCCACAGCAATCAGGACCACAGAGTCCATGATGGCCCAGCAAAGTCAATATCTTCTCTTTGCTATGGTGAAGACAGCCACTCCCATGGGTGGAACGCTGCCTGTGGGAGTACATTTTGAATTCCTTGGCATCTCAAACAACTTTTGTCCAAATCTTTGACCTGTTTATCTATTCCCTTCTCAAACACCTTCTGATTAGCATTAAGCAGCCGTGACAGCCTCTTGTCAGTGCTACCATTTGGGCTGCCATCCCCTGTTGATGCCACACTGAGAGCTTTGATTAAGTGCCAGTTCAGTTGGATTTTTTTTCAACCATTCACATCCAAAAAGTGCTGGCCCTCACTTTTCAATGCATAAAGCTCTAACTGTTGTCTTTGGCCTCCATACGTCACATTTACTTTCAGTTTGTCTTTGGGGACACTTTTTCACCTACGTAGGTCTTTAGCATCATTGAGGTCTTCTCTAATGGTATCTTAGAAAGCAGTCTGTTGTAGTCAGCCTCTGGAATTATGGACAAAGCTGACCCTGTATCCAGCTCCATTTTCAGTTTTACAATAGACACATTTATTGTGATCCAGATGATTTTGTAAGTGCTTCAGTTGTACAATGCGGTTCTAGGCATGGCGGTTCACCTGATCAGACTCTATGTTGTCAGATTCTGGTTTACATTCAGTAACTTGATGCATTTGCTTAGTTTTGTGTTTGAGACTTTTCACTCTGGTCTACTTTGCACACTCTCTCTATGTGACTTTACCTGTGACACTTTCTGCAAACTTTTTCTTTGAACCAACGGTCATTTGCACCACCTTGGGATGATTTGCCACATCAATAACATTTTTGGCTCTTTTGCACCATTCAGGGACATTTTGCACATTTCACATTCTAACCTCCTTTTCTGTAGTTCTGATGCATCCTTTGATGCAGTCTCTAATGAGTCAATGCTCATTCTAAAGTTAGCTCTCTTTCTGCCAGTAGCTTCATTTGAGTGCTTTGACTATGCATGCCACATACAAGCCTGTCCCTTAATGCATCAGAAAGTCCATCTCTAAAGTCACAGTACTGGGAAAGTTTGCACAGTTCTGCAATGTTATCAGAAAGGCTTTCATATTTTGACTGATTCCTTTTGTAAAATCTAAATCTTTCAGTTATTACCAGTGGTTTAGGGCTCAAGTGATTTTACAAAATTGTAACAAATTCATCGAACATCTTGCCTGCTGGCTTTGCAGGGGTTACAAGTTGTGTACGAGACTGAACGTTCTTGGGCCGGTTAGGCTAAAAAGTGTAGGGGCTTTCTCTTGCTCCTCCACATTGTTCATGTTGCAATACAGTTCAATGCTCTCGATATACGACCCCCAGCCTTCATTAGCACTATCAAATTTGTCAACTTTCCTGACTGAAGACATCGCCACATTATTTTCACTTTAAATTCAGTGCTGTTTTCACTGTCCCAATGCACTGCACTCACGTCTTTGTTAGATTCTGTATTGGCTTTCTCAAGTTAGATAGATAGATAGATAGATAGATACTTTATTCATCCCCATGGGGAAATTGTTTAACTCTCGCTGTTTCATCCCATAACTGTCGGTGTAATTTGTGATATTTTCTGACACTCAGGATCATACTCGTCACCAATTTGTTGTGTCTGTGCACAACTACGTTTATATTAAATAAAAGCACGGACACGGGAGATGGCTTTAACAAGTGTATTCACATTGCAGTGAGAGAGAGTGAGTGTGAGGGAGAGAGAGAGCGATGCACATACGTAGATAACAGATCAATACTCTAAAAGAAATAGATCCATACATTACAATATGTTCCAATAACAACTACATAAATCATTTCTAATAGAAAGTCAGACCTTAACAAGGCAAATTGCTGAAAGTGACGGAATAAAATGTTTAAAATATAAAACTGTATTGCACATTGCAGTGTACAAAACACGGGAGGAACCCAATGCATCAGACAGAAACTGTGGATGGAAATGGACAGTCCATGTTTCAGGTCGAGACCCTTCATCAGGATTGGAAAGAAAGTGGAGGGATAGGACTGGAGCAAGACCTTGTGGGTGGATCTGGGTGAGGGGGGATAGGTAGATGAGGGATGGGTGAGAGAGTGGGAATGAAGTAAGAATCTGGGAGGTGATAGGTGGAAGTGACAAAGGAATGAAGAAGAAGGAAACTGATAGGAGAGGACATAGAAGGAAGGAGGTGGGGGGGTGGGGGGGGGAACCAGAGAGAGGAATGTGTGGGTGATGGCAGATGAAGAGGGCAGGGATGATGATACCAGTGGGATAAAGGGAGAATCATAGAACAATTGAACATTACAGCACAGAAACAGGCCTTTTGGCCTTTTCTGGCTGTGCTGAACCATTTTTCTGCCTAGTCCCACTGACCTGCACCTGGACCATATCCCTCCAAACCCCTCTCATCCATGTACCTGTCCAAGTTTTTCTTAAATGTTAAAAGTGAGCCCACATTTACCACTTCAACTGGCAGCTCATTCCACACTCCCACCACTCTCTGTGTGAAGAAGCCCCCCCCCCCATATTCCCTTTAAACTTTTCCCCCTTCACCTTTAACCCATGTCCTCTGGTTTTTTTCTCCCTTAGCCTCAGTGGAAAAAGCTTGCTTGCATTCACTCTATCTAAACCCATCATAATTTTATATACCTGTATCAAATCTCCCCTCATTCTTCTACGTTCCTGGAATAAAGTCCTAACCTATCCAACCTTTCTCTGTAACTCAGTTTTTCAAGTCCTGGCAACATCCTTGTAAACCTTCTCTGCACTCTTTCAACCTTATTAATATCCTTCCTGTAATTAGGTGACCAAAACTGCACACAATACCCAAATTCAGCCTCACCAATGCCTTATACAACCTCACTATAACATTCCAACTCTTATACTCAATACTTTGATTTATAAAGGCCAATGTACCAAAAGCTCTCTTTACGACCCTATCAACCTGTGACACCACTTTTAGGGAATTATGTATCTGTATTCCCAGATCCCTCTGTTCTACTGCACTCCTCAGTGTCCTACCATTTACCTTGTATGTTCTACCTTGGTTTGACCTTCCGAAGTGCAATACCTCACACTTGTCCGCATTAAACTCCATCTGCCATTTTTCAGCCCATTCCTCCAACTGGTCCAAATCCCTCTGCAAGCTTTGAAAACCTTCCTCACTGTCCACTACACCTCCAATCTTTGTATCATCAGCAAATTTGCTGATCCAATTTACCACATTATCATCCAGATTATTGATATAAATGACAAATAACAATGGACCCAGCACTGATCCCTGTGGCACACCACTGGTCACAGGCCTCCACTCAGAGTAGCAATCCTCCACTACCACTCTCTGGCTTCTTCCTTTGAGCCAATGTCTAATCCAATTTACTACCTCACCATGTATACCTAGTGACTGAATCTTCCTAACTAACCTCCCATGTGGGACCTTGTCAAAGGCCTTACTGAAGTCCATGCCTTCCCTTCATCCATTTTCCTTGTAATCTCCTTGAAAAACTCGTAATAGATTTGTTAAACATGACCTACCACGCACAAAGCCATGTTGACTCTCCCTAGTAAGTCCCTGTCTGTCTAAATACTTGTAGATCCTATCTCTTAGTATTCCTTCCAATAATTTACCTACTACCGACGTCAAATTTACTGGTCTATAATTTCCTGGATTACTTTTAGAACCTTTTTTAAACAATGGAACAACATGAGCTATCCTCCAATCCTCCGGCACCTCACCCGTAGATACCGACATTTTAAATATATCTGCCAGGGCCCCTGCAAATTCAACACTATTCTTCTTCAAAGTCTGAGGGAATACCCTGTCAAATCTACTCTGATTTGCCTCAAGATAGCAAGCATCTCCTCCTCTTCAATCTGTATAGGTTCCATGACCTCACTACTTGTTTGCCTTATTTCGATTGACTCCATGCCAGTTTCCTTCATAAAATCAGATGCAAAAAAACATTTAATATCTCCCCAATTTATTTTGGTTCCATACATAGCCAACCACTCTGATCTTCAAGAGGACCAATTTTATCCCTTACTATCCTTTTGCTCTTAATATACCTGTAGAAGCTCTTTGGATTATCCTTCACCTTGACTGCCAAAGCTACCTCATGTCTTCTTTTAGCCCTCCTGATTTCTTTCTTAAGTATTTTTTGCACTTTTTATACCCTCAAGTACCTTATTTCCTCCCTGTTGCCTATACATGTCATACATCTCTCTCTTCTTCTTTATCAGAGTTCCAATATCCCCAGAGAACCAAAGTTCCTTATCCTTATCCACTTTGCCTTTAATCCTGACAGGAACATACACTCCGCACTCTCAAAATTTCTCCTTTGAAAGCCTCCCACTTACCAATGACATTCTTGCCAGAGAACAACTTGTCCCAATCTACGCTTTTTAGATCCTTTCTCATTTCTTCAAATTTGGCCTTTTTCCAGTTTAGAACCTCAACCCGAGGACCAGATCATGATCAAGTTGAAACTAATGATGTTATGATCAATGGAACCAAAGTGTTCCCCTACACACACTTCTGTCACCTGCCCTAACTCATTTCCTAATAGGAGATCTAATATTGCCTCCTCTCTAGTCGGTACCTCTATATATTGATTTAGAAAACTTTCCTGAACACATTTTACAAAGTCTAATCCATCTAGACCTTTAACAGAATGAGAATCTCAATCAAAATGTGGAAAATTAAAATCCCCTACTATCACAACTTTATGTTTCCTATTGTTGTCTGCTATCTCTCTGCAGATTTACTCCTCCAATTCTCGCTGATTATTGGGTGGTCTATAATACAACCCCATTAATGTGGTCATACCTTTCCTGTTTCTCAGCTCCACCCATATGACCTCAGTAGACAAGCCCTCTAATCTGTCCTGCCGAAGCACTGCTGTAACATTTTCCCTGACGAGCAAAGCCACTCACCCCCCCCCCCCCCACCCTTCATCCCTCTGCCTCTATCACGTCTGAAACATCAGAACCCTGGAACATTAAGCTGCCAGTCCTGCCCCTCCTGTAGCCAAGTTTCACTAATGGCTATAATGTCGTGATTCCACATGTTAATGCACACCCTCAGCTCGTCTGCCTTCCCCACAATACTCCTCGCATTGAAATAGACACACTTCAGAAGATTATTACCACCACACACAACCCTTCTATTTGTAACTTTGGAGAGTGTTTACTGGACATTAGAGAAATCAATGTTCATGTTGTCAGATTGGAGTCTATCAAGTCAGAAGATGAGGCGCTGCAGCTCTATGGAGGGAAGTGTAAGATGATTTTAGAGACGATTAAAAGGTTAGCACAACATTGTGGGCCGAAAGGCCTGTACTGTACTGTGCTGTAGTGTTCTATGTTCTATGAGAATAAAACAACAATGGATTCAGAAAGGAAAGACTATGAGGGCGAGACAACATGAATACATAAACATTCAAAATGTGGGTACCACGGTAGTGTTGCGTTCAGCGAGGTGCTATCACAGCTCGGGGCGTCAGAGTTCAGAGTTCAACACCTGTGTCGTCTGTAAAGAGTTATGTTCTTCCCGTGACCGCATGGGTTTCCTTTCCGTGTTCTGGTTTCCTCCCACAGACCAAAGATGGACCATTACTATCTTTTCTTTCAGTTAGTCCTGGCGAAGGATGTCGGCCCAAAACATCGACTGTACTTCTCCCTATAGATGCTGCCTGGCTTGCTGCGTTCCATCAACATTTTGTGTGTGTTGCTGGAATTTCCAGCATCTGCAGATTTCCTCATGTTTGCTCTTTAAATTCACTACTGCGAAGCCTCTGCAAGTGATGCCTACACTGAAGAAGTTTAAATCTTCTCCGACGGGAGTTCAGTGAAACCTTCTCTCGCTGCTCCCCATCTGTAATTTCTTCGGCCCTTCAACTTTTCAACCACACTCTGTCCCAGACCTGTTAATTCAGCCATATATCCTTCCTTGGAACGTGTCTCTGCCGCCAGCTGACTCCAGTTGGCTTCAGGATCCGTTTTCAAGCTTCTCAATTTGGACCTTCTGAGGATCCCAGGTACTCACATTTAATTGACTCTGCCTTCTGTTGTTTCTCCCGTCGAGCTCTGAGGGCGACACTCTCCGCCATGAGGAGGTACCTGGCGTCCCTATCACAACCCCTTCCACACCTCCGGGACACGTCCGTTTGCAATGGACCTGTCCGTTATTTCATTCTCCGTTGGATCCATGTGTGCAATCGCTGTTTCTTTGACTTTGTCACATCCTGCAAGGATCGCAAGATCTTCCATCTGCAGACCCCAGAGCCTGCTGGCTCCACCACCAGCAGGCACGAACTTTGGATCGCTGCCCCGGCCATCAATCTCGATGGCCCCACCAACCCAGGGCATATTCAAAACCTGGACTCCAGCAACATTAATGCGTGTTCCAATGACCATGGACACCTTCAAAGCGATTGCGCAGCCTCCAACTGCAACTCCAGCCTTGAACTCCAGGCCGGGTTTTCACGTGCTGCGATTGTGACTCTCGTCTCCCCTTCCCCCACCACCACTCTGCAACCCTGTCTCCCTCAGATCCCACCGTTAACTCCTGGACCCTCAGAGGCTCCATCTTCCTCTCACCCCAACCCTTCCCTCTCCACTGACACTACCAGCCTCCCCCCCTCCCCCGATCCCATCTCTCATCCGTACCGGATCTTTACCATTCCCTCCGACCTTCAGCTCTCTGAGGCAGAGCGCTCTGTCCTCAGTAAGGGCCTCACCTTTGTCCCCCTTCGCCCACACCTCAACGAGTTCCACATACGCCATGATGCTGAACTCTTCTTCCCCCGGCTCCGTCTTCAAGCCTACTTCTTCGGCAAGGACTCTTCCACCCCCACCAATGACCCTTTCTCCCATCTTCAACTCTCCTTTTCTTCACGGACACCCCGCTCTGGTCTTCTGCCTGCTCTGGATCTCTTTATTGCTAACTGCCGACGGCACATCAACCATCTCGACTTCACCACCACACCTTGTTCCAATTCCAACCTCACTCCTTCTGAACGCTCTGCTCTCCGCTCCCTCCGCATCAATCCCAACCTCACTATAAAACCTGCTGATAAGTGGGGGGGGGGGGGGCGCTGTCGTAGTCTGGCGTACTGACCTTCACCTGGCCATACTCATGCTTTGAATTTTTTCGATGATTTTAAGTTCCCTGGCCCCCACCATCTTATTTTCACCATGGACGTCCAGTCCCTGTATACCTCCATCCCCCACCGAGATGGTCTCGAAGCTCTCTGCTTTTTTTTGGATTCCAGACCTGACCAGATCCCCTCTACCACCACTCTCCTCCGTCTAGCGGGATTAGTTCTTACTCTCAATAATTTCTCCTTTGGCTCCTCCCACTTCCTCCAACCCAAGGGTGTGAGCCATGGGCACCTGTATGGGTCCCAGCTATGCCTGCCTTTTTGTTGGCTTTGTGGAACAGTCCATGTTCCAAGCCTATACGGGTATCCGTCCCCCACTTTTCCTTCGTTACATCGACGACTTTGCCTCTAACTTTCACTTCCCTCCCCTTTCTTAATCTTTCTGTCTCCATCTCTGGAGTCGGCTTATCTACTGATATCTACTATAAACCTACAGACTCTCACAGCTACCTGGACTATTCCTCTTCCCACCCTGTCTCTCGCAAAAATGCTATCCCCTTCTCACAATTCCTCCGTCTCCACCGCATCTTCTCTCAGGATGAGGCTTTTCATTTAGGACGAAGGAGATGTCTTCCTTTTTTAAACAAAGGGGCTTCCCTTCCTCCACCATCAACTCTGCTTTCAAACGCATCTCTCCCATTTCCCGCACATCTGCCCTCACCCCATCCGCCTGCCACCCCACTCGGGATAGGGTTCCCCTTGTCCTCACCTACCACCCCATCAGCCTCCGAGTCCAACATATAATTCTCTGTAACTTTGGCCACCTCCAACGGGATCCCACTACCAAGCACGTCTTTCCCTCCCCCCCCCCTTTCTGCTTTCCGCAGGGATCGCTCCCTATGCAACTCCCTTGTCCACTCGTCCCCACCATCCCTCCCCACCGATCTCCCTCCTGGCACTTATCCTTGTAAGCGGAACAAGTGCTACACCTGCCCTTACACTTCCTCCCTCACCACCATTCAGGGTCCCAGACAGTCCTTCCAGGTGAGGTGACACTTCACCTGTGAGTCAGCTGGTGTGGTACACTGCGTCCGGTGCTCCCAGTGTGGCCTTTTATATATTGGTGAGACCCGACGCAGACTGGGAGACCATTTCGCTGAACACCTACGCTCGATCCACCAGAGAAAGCAGGATCTCCCAGTGGCCACACATTTTAATTCCACGTCCCATTCCCATTCTGATATGTCTATCCATGGCCTCCTCCATTTAAAGTCACACTTAGGTTGGAGAAACAACACCTTATATACCGGCTGGGTAGCCTCCAACCTGATGGCATGAACATTGATTTCTCTAATTTCCGTTAATGCACCTCCTCCCCTTCTTACCCCATCCCTTATCTATCTATCTATCTATTTATTTATTTATTATCTCTCTCTCTCCCCCGCCCCCCACTTTTTTCTCTTTTTTATCCTCTCTCTGCCCCTCTCACAATCACTCCTTGCCTGTTCTCCATCTCCCTCTGGTACTCCCCTCCCCCTTTCTTTCTCCCTAGGTCTCCCGTCCCATGATCCTTTCCCTTCTCCAGCTCTGTATCACTTTCGCCAATCACCTTTCCAGCTCTTAGCTTCATCCCACCCCCTCCGGTCTTCTCCTATCATTTCGCATTTCCCCCTCCCCCCACTACTTTCAAATCTCTTACTATCTTTTCTTTCAGTTAGTCCTGACGAAGGGTCTCGGCCCGAAACGTCGACAGCACTTCTCCCTATAGATGCTGCCTGGCCTGCTGTGTTCCACCAGCATTTTGTGTGTGTTGCTTGAATTTCCAGCATCTGCAGATTTCCTCATGTTTCCATTAGTAGGTTAATTGGTTTGGTAAATTGTCCTGTGATCAGACTCGGGTTCGGTCAGTGGGTTGTCGGAGGGCCAGGACGGCCTGTGCCGTGCTGTACCTCCAAAAATATAATGGACTTGACTATAGCGAAAGTGATCCTTAACGGGTGGTAATGACGTGATGTTTCTGTAAACTGCAGGGTATCTGAAATAAATACAGAAAATGGCAGAATCACTTCAAATCAGGGAGATATATATTGGAAAAGGGCCAGTAACATCATGAAGGATCCCCATGCACCCTGCTCATGGACTGTCTGGCCCACTCCAATCAGGGAGGAGTCTATGTAGCATCCACACCAGGACCACCAGACTCAAAAACAGTTACTTTCCCCAAGCAGTGAGGCTGATCAACACCTCCACCCACTAACCCACCCCTCCACTCTCCCAACTACCACTATAGAACCATAGAACACTACAGCACAGTACAGGCCCTTCAGCCCTCCATGTTGTGCCGACCCATATAATCCTTTAAAAAAAGCACAAAACCCACACTACCCCATAACCCTCCATTTTTCTTTCATCCATGTGCCTGTCCAAGAGGCTTTTAAATAACCCTAATGTTTTAGCCTCCACCACCATCCCTGGCAAGTCATTCCAGGCACTCACAACCCTCTGTGTAAAAAGCTTACCCCAATGTCTCCCCTAAACTTCCCTCCCTTAATTTTGTACATATGCCCTCTGGTGTTTGCTATTGGTGCCCTGGGAAACAGGTACTGACTATCCACCCTATCTATGCCTCTCATAATCTTGTAGACCTCTATCAAGTCCCCTCTCATTCTTCTACACTCCAAAGAGAAAAGACCCAGCTCTGCTCACCTTGCTTCATATGACTTGTTCTCCAATCCAGGCAACATCCTGGTAAATCTCCTCTGCACCCTCTCCATAGCTTCCACATCCTTCCTATAATGAGGTGACCAGAATTGAACACAATACTCTAAGTGCGGTCTCACCAGAGATTTGTAGAGTTGCAACATGACCTCTCTACTCTTGAACTCAATCCCTCTGTTAATGAAGCCTAGTATCCCATAGGCCTTCTTAACTACCCTATCAACCTGAGCAGCGACCTTGAGGGATGTATGGATTTGAACCCCAAGGTCCCTTTGTTCATCCACACTCTTAAGTTACTGACCATTAATCCTGTACTCAGTCTTCTGGTTACTACTTTATCATTTCCTGTCAGAGTCACCTTGTGCACAGACACTCCTGTGCCGAGCGTCACTTTATGAACATATAATTAGCCTGTGTATATAAACTATTGTATGTATTTATATTTATTGTGCACTTTACTGTGTATGTGTTGTTTATCTTATTGTGTTTTTGAGCTGCATCAGATCCATTGTAACAATTATTTTGTTCCCCTTTACACTTGTGTACTGGAAATGACATTAAATAATCTTGAATCTTGAATCTTGAAATGTTTTGCTGGTTAGTCAGCAGCTGTGGAGACAGAAATCAAGTCAATGCTTCAGGTCAAAGAAATGAATTGACTTTAGTTCTTACATCCTTCACATACATGAGGAGTAAAATTCTTTACATCACGTCTCCATCTAAATGTGCAATGTGCAATCATAGTAATTTATAATAATTTAAATTACAGTCAATATAACATAGAAATACACTGAAACCAGCGTGAGTTAATCAGTCTGATGGCCTGGTGGTAGAAGCTGTCCCGGAGCCTGTTGGTCCTGGCTTTTATGCTGCGGTACCGTTTCCCGGATGGTAGCAGCTGAAACAGTTTGTAGTTGGGGTGACTCGGGTCCCCAATGATCCTTCGGGCCCTTTTTACACACCTGCCCTTGTATATATAAAATATAGAAGCAGAATTAGGCCAGTTGGCCCAACAGGTTTACTCTGCCATTTCTTCATGGCTGATCCAATTTTCCTCTCAGCCCTAATCTCCTGCCTTCTCCCCACATCCCTTCATGCTCTGACCAATCAGGAATCTAACAACCTCTGCCTTAAATATACTCTACATAAAGACTTGGTCTCCACAATCGCCTGTGGCAACAAATTCCACAGATCCACCCATTGTAATGGCATGTGGCCCTGTGAAGCTCGACTGTTGTTGATTGTAAATGCGAGCAGGAGTATTTACATGCCATCTGTAGAGTTTCCAGTGACTGCCTGAAACAGAGAACAGCATGCAGAGGATGCTACCAGCTAACACAGTGAGAGACAGATGGCTGCTGATTGACAATAATAAAAGAGAGCTGAGTTATCTAAACAGCTGCTTCGTACATTCCTGCCGTATGTCATTCCCACATCAGCCAGGTTCAGTGACTGGATAAGTATTAAGTACCGTGTTTTCAAACGACTTCCTGTTTCAGCATTGTGATCATCTGATGAAGGTGTTAATTAATTTCCAGATTTTGTCATCTCATTGAATAAGTGACTCCTTGCCTAGAAAAAGGCAAAATGGCAAACTACTTCTGCAGAAATATTTGCCAAGAACATATCTTACAAGATGGCACATATTGAAGATAATGAACTGGATCTAGAGATGAGTTGGTGGTTTTACAGATTTATTGCTGCAGAAGACGATACGACATACTATAGGAACAGAATTAGGCCATTCGGCCCATTGACTCTGCTCTGCATTCCACCATGGCTAATTTAATATCTCTCTCGACCCCATTCTCCTGTTTCCCCCCGTAAGCTTTGACACAGTGAATAATTCTGGGAGGTCAAGTATAAGAGGGAAGCACGCAGCAAATGGCTGGACTCCAGGGAGAACTGGTGTACAGAAGCCTCAGAGTGCAAGTCCAGAGCTCCCTACAAATGCTAACACGAGTGTAGGACACACTTGCCTTCAATAGAAAGGCTGCTGAGTATAATAATTGGAAAGGCACATTGCAATTGCGTAAAGCTTTGGTTGTGAAGTATTGAAGAATCCACTAAAATCAGGATCTCCCAGTGGCCACACATTTCAACTCAACTTCCCATTCCCATTCCCATTCCAACGGGCCTGTCTGTGGCCACATCTAATGCCACGATGAAGCCACTCTCAGGATGGAGGAGCAACATCTCATTTTCTGTCTGGGTCACCTCCAGCCTGATGGCATGAACATCAATTTCTCCAGATTCTGGTCATTTCTTTCCCCTCCCTCCTTCAACCAGAAGGAGGTGATGGGCAGGTGAGGAGAAGAGAAGGGGTGAGAGGGGAATCAGGATGGAGAATAGAAAAGGAGAGTATGAAATGAGGTATTGCTCCTCCAACCTGAGTGTGCTTTCAATTAGGCGGTAGAGCAGACAGGTAGGGAGGGAGATTGAAAATCTGGCTGAGTGGTACCACAACAACCTCTCACGCAAAGTCATCAAGGCCAAGGAGCTGATCATTGACTTCAGGAGGAGGGAACTGGAGGTCCAAGAGGAGTCTTCATTGGTGGAGAGGGTCAGCAAACGTATTCATGTTTCAGAGGATCTGCCCTGGGCCTAGCACGTAAATGCAATTATGAAGAAAGCATAGCAGCCCCTCTACTTCAGAAGTTTGTGAAGATTCGGCATGGCATCTAAAATGCTGACAAACTTATATGGGTGTATGGTGGAGAGTATACTGACTGGCAGCATCACTGCCTGGTAGGAAACACTAATGCCCTTGAAAAAGCCTACAAAATGTAGTGGTTATGGCCCATCCATCCTGGGTAAAGCCCTCCCCACATCCACCCAGAGTGCTGTTGCAGGAAAGCAGCATCCCTCATGCTCCTTGCTGTCATTGGGAAGGAGGTATCGGAGCCTCAGGACCCACACCGCCAGGTTCAGGAGCAGTTATTACCCCTCAACCATCAGGCTTTTGAACCAGAGGGGATGACTTCACTCAACTTCACTCACCCCATCACTGAACTGTTCCCACAATCTATGGACTCACTTTCAGTGACTCTTTATCTCATGTTCTTGATATGTATTGCTTTTTTTTATCTTTTGTCTTTGCATGGTTTGTTATTTCCTGCACACTGGATAGTTGTCTGTCCTGATTCCATTATGTTTCGAATTTTCTGAGTATGCCTGCAAGAAAATTAATTTAGGCTTGGATTTGATGACACAAACAAGAGCAGCTCTGCAGGTGCTGGAAATCCAGAGCAACACACACAAAGTGCTGGAGGAACTCAGCAGGTCAGACAGTGTCTATGGACAGAGTAACACACACAAAGTGCTGGAGGAACTCAGCAGGTCAGACAGTGTCTATGGAACAGAGTAACACACACAAAATGCTGGAGGAACTCAGCAAGTCAGACAGTGTCTATGGAACAGAGCAACACACACAAAGTGCTGGAGGAACTCAGCAGGTCAGGCAGTGTCTATGGACAGAGTAACACACACAAAGTGCTGGAGGAACTCAGCAGGTCAGACAGTGTCTATGGACAGAGTAACACACACAAAGTGCTGGAGGAACTCAGCAGGTCAGACAGTGTCTATGGAACAGAGTAACACACACAAAATGCTGGAGGAACTCAGCAAGTCAGACAGTGTCTATGGAACAGAGCAACACACACAAAGTGCTGGAGGAACTCAGCAGGTCAGGCAGTGTCTATGGACAGAGTAACACACACAAAGTGCTGGAGGAACTCAGCAGGTCAGACAGTGTCTATGGACAGAGTAACACACACAAAGTGCTGGAGGAACTCAGCAGGTCAGACAGTGTCTATGGACAGAGTAACACACACAAAGTGCTGGAGGAACTCAGCAGGTCAGACAGTGTCTATGGACAGAGTAACACACACAAAATGCTGGAGGAACTCAGCAGCTCAGACAGTGTCCATGGTCAGAGTAACACACACAAAATGCTGAAGGAACTCAGCAGGTCAGACAGTGTCTATGGACAGAGTAACACACACAAAATGCTGGAGGAACTCAGCAGGTCAGACAGTGTCTATGGACAGAGTAACACATACAAAATGCTGGAGGAACTCAGCAGGCCAGGCAGCATCTGTGGAAAAGAGTAAACAGTCAGTATTTCAGGTCAATACTCTTCCTTTCCAGTCTTGATGAAGGGCCTCGGCCCAAAACTTGTCCATAGATGTCTGGCCTGCTAAGTTCCTCCACCATTTTGTGCATGATGACATTTATGTACTTTGATAATAGATTTGCTTTGAACTTTGAGCCCTTGCCAGCCAAAACTCCTACACTAGGATGTGAAGCATTCCCTTTCCCTCTCTCCCTGTCTTCCTCTCAATCTGTGTGAACAAGTGCAAGAATTGGCCATCTGGTCCATCGAGCCATTCAATCAGACCATGGTCAGATCAGATTAATTACCCTGCTGTGCACAAATCTATCTAACTGAGGTAAGCTCCATTGCTTTCCTGGGCAGAGAATTCTACAGATTTACCACTCTCTGGGAAAAGTAGTTTCTCATCCTCTGCATCCTAAATCTATTCCCCCGAACCATGAAACTCGGTCCCTTAGTTTCTATAAGATCCCGTCTCATCCTTCTGTATTCCTCATAGGCCAAACAGCTCAGTCTCTCCTCATAGGCCGATCAACTCATCGGCACCCCTCCACGTCTTGCCACGGTAACATAGTGGTTAACATGATGTTATTACAGCTCGGGGCATGGAGTTCAGATTTCCATTCTGGCATTCTCTGTAAGGAGCCCATACGTCCTCCCCATAAAATGTATGGGTGTGCTCCAGTTTCTCACCGCTTTCCAAAGACATACTGGACAGTACGTTAATTGTTTTTTGTAAATTATCTCATGATTAGGCTGAAGTTAAATTGGTTTTTCTGGCAGCTGGTTCAAAGGGCTGGAAGGGCCAATCCCATACTAAAGGTGTCTGGAACTGACCTGGTGGACCTTCTCTGCACCCCCCCCCCCCCCACCCCAAAGCCAGTGTATCTTTCCTCAAGGGGTCCAGCACTGCAGGCAGTAGTCCAGGTGCGGTCTCACCAGTATCAATCAACAACATTGAGAATCGAAGCACGTTGATTATCAAAGAATGTGTAAATTAGACAACCTTGAATTTCATTTGCTTACAGGCAGGCACAAAGCAAGAAACCTGAAGAACCCAATTAAAAACAGAAAGACCAGATCCACTGCCCAGAGAAAGAGGGAAAATACACAAGTCATACAAGCATTCCGAACCAGACTGAGCCCTTCCTTAGATCCATTCCCAGAGCAGCCAAGGTAGGCGCAAGCCTCAATCTCAGTTCATCATATTAGTGAGGTAAAAACACTGCGAAGCTCACAGAGATACCACAGATCTCAACAATTTCAAACGAGGTTGGAGATGATAACAGATGTACAACAACTCTAGCAGGGCTTGCAAGACATTAATTCCTACAAAGCAAAACCCAATGGCATGAATGGCTGCAATGCTTCACTACCAGATGAACTCAACGCCTTGTTATGTACCCCTAGGGTTCATATTTTCTGTGGACTATTACTTTAAAATGTCGGGAGAATGAGACACATGGTTTTGGATACTGGACGAGCTTTGTCGTACCCACAGGAAGGTGGGGTTTTTGGAGGATCAATTCGGGGAAATCGATCAGTGGCTCTTGCAGTGTGAAAAGCTGCGACCGGTGGGGAAGTATTTGTGTGTCTACCCTCGCCTGGGTGATAATTCCATCACTGAAGAACGGTCGTACGTGTTATGGTCACAGTCGGTGACTTCAACAGGATTTCGGAGGACAACGGGGATTTCAGAAGACAACAGGAAGATTGACGGCATCACCTATCTCTCTCTCTCCCTCTCTCTCTCTCTCTCTCTCTCTCTCTCTCTCTCTCTCTCTCTCTCTCTCTCTCTCTCTCTCTCTCTCTCTCTCTCTCCCCCCCCCCCTCCCTCTCTCTCCCTCTCTCTCCCTCCCTCCCCCCGAACTGAACTCTCTTCATCATCGTAAGACTGTATCCCTGGGTTTGAAAGAGCCTAGTTTTGTTCCTGTTTCCACACTTATGTGTATATATATCATTGCTAACCTGCTTGATATATTTGCATTTATATTACTGTATTGCTTAGTTACTAATAAACACTATTAGTTTATAGCAATACCAGACTCCAATGTGTTTTCCATTTCTGCTGGTTCTTTAACCCGTCACGGGGTACGTGACAGCCTTCTGTCCACGCTTTGAAAGGGAGAACACAACTACAGCTGTGAAGATCAATGCTGCATCTAATATCCCTGTGACTTCTGCCTTGGAGGCCAATGTGCGGATGTCTTTAAAGAGAGTGAACCCTCGCAAGGCGGAAGGTCCTGATGGAGTACCTGGTAAGGCTTTGAAAACTTGTGCTAACCAACTGGAGGGAGTATTCAAGGACATTTTCAACCTCTCACTGCTACGGACAGGAAGTTCCCACTTGCTTCAAAAAGGCAACAATTATACCAGCGCCTCAATGCCTATCACCCGGTAGCACTCACATCGACAGTGACGAAATGCTTTGAGAGGTTGGTCATGACTAGACTGAACTCCTGCCTCAGCAATTTGCATATCACCACAATAGGTCAATGGCAGACACAATATCAGTGGCTCTTCACACAGCCTTAGACCACCTGGACAACACAAACACCTATGTCAGGATGCTGTTCATCGACTGTAACTCAGCATTTAACACCATCGATCCCACAATCATGATGAGAAGTTACAGAACCCGGGCCTCTGTACCTCCCTCTGCAATTGGATCCTTGACTTCCTAATTGGAAGACCACAATCTGTGCGGATTGGTGATAACATATCTTCCTTGCTGATGATCAACACTGGTGCACCTCAGGAATGTGTGCTTAGCCCACTGCCCTACTCTGTCTATACCCGTGACTGTGTAGCTAGGCATAGCTCAAATACCACCTATAAATTTGCTGATGATACAATCATTGTTGGTAGAATCTTAGATGGAGATGAGAGGACAGGAGTGAGATATACCAACTAGTGGAGTGGTGCCACAGCAACAACCTGGCTTCGTCAGTAAGATGAAAGAGTTGATTGTGGACTTCAGGAAGGGTAAGACGAAGGAACACATACCAATCCTCATAGAGGGATCAGAAGTGGAGAGAGTGAGCAGCTTCAAGTTCCTGGGTGTCAAGATCTCTGAGGATCTAACCTTATCCTAACATATTGATGCAGCTATAAAGAAGGCAAGACAGTGACTCTCTTCAAACTCCAAATGATCTGGTATGTCAACAAATACACTCAAAATCTTCTATAGTTGTACCATGGACAGCATTCTGACAGGCTGCATCACTGTCTGATATGGAGGGGCTACTGCACAGGACTGAAAGAAGCTCCAGAGGGTTGTAAATCTAGTCAGCTCCATCTTGGGTACTGGCCTATAATGTATCCAGGACATCTTTAGGGAGCGGTGTCTCAGAAAAGCAGTGTCCATTATTAAGGACCTCCAGCACCCAGGGCATGCCCTTTTCTCACTGTTACCATCAGGTAGGAGGTACAGAAGCCTGAAGGCACACACTCAGCGATTCAGGAACAGCTTCTTCCCCTCTGCTATCCAATTCCTAAATGGCCATTGAACCCTTGGTCACTACCTCACTTTTTAAAATATATATTATTTCTGGTTTTTTTGCGTGTATTTTAATCTATTCAATATGCGTATACTGTAATTGATTTATCTATTATTATTATTTATTCCTTCTATATTATGTGCGGGGGTGATTGATAAGTTTGTGGCCTAAGGTAGAAGGAGTCAATTTTAGAAAACCTAGCACATTTATTTTTCCTACATTTACACACTTAGTCCAGCGGTCATGGAGCATACGGATCCCTTCTTTGTAGAAGTTGCCGTCTTGGACCTCCGGAAGTGGTCCACAGCAGGGGTGATCGGTAAGTTTGTGGCCCAAGGTAGAAGGAGATGAGTTATTAACTTCAAACTTTCTGCATTTTCACTCAAAGAGTTGAACTGCAGGAACATGTAACGAGAGCTGTATTACTCATCTCCTTCTACCTTAGGCCATGAACTTAACAATCACCCCTGCTGTGGACCACCTGGAGGTCTAAGACGCTCTCGTTACATGTTCGTGCAGTTCAACTCTGAGTGATAATGCAGAAAGTTTGAAATTGATAATTCATCTTCTTCTACCCTAGGTCACGAACTTACCCATCACACCTGGTGTGGACCACTTCTACAAAGAAGGGATCCATATGCTCCACGACTACTGGACTAAGTGTGTAAATGTATAAGGGGACTATGTTGAAAAATAAATGTGTTAGGTTTTCTAAAATTGACTCTTTCTACCTTAGGCCACGAGCTGCTGCTAAGGTAACAGATTTCACGGCACGTACTGGTGTTAATAAGCCTGATTCTGAGTCCAGATGCTGGAAATCCAAACCAACACACTGCTCATAGTACTTTACTAGAGATGCAGCTTGGTTACAGGCCCTTCCGGACAAATGAGTCCATGCCGACCATCTCCGTCGTCGGACTGCGGAGGAAACCCACAGGGCATGGGAAGCACCCACGTGGTCCGGGGGATATAAACTCCTTACTCAGAGCAGCGGGAATTGAAACTGGATCCCTTGCACAGTAAGAACGTTACACTAACCGCTACGTTATCGTGCCACCGAGAAATAAAGAGAAACAGAAATGATGTTTGATTGGCTGACGCAGTAAGGTAGCGATTAGTCAGACGCTATTTCAGCTTTGGGTGTCGGAGTTCCAAGGTCAATTCCAATGTCATCTGTAAGATCGGTAAGGAGTCTGTACACCCTCCCTGTGGAACGCATGGGTTTCCTCCAGCTGCTCCGGTTTCCTCCCACAGTCCAAAGACCCACCGGCTAGGTTAACTGATCATCGTAAGTTGTGCAGTGATTAGGCGAAGGTTAATTGGGAGCTGCTGGGTGGCAAGCTTGAAAGAAGAAAAGGGCATTTCCGCACTGTATTTGTAAATAAATGAATCCCATTGATCGGGTGAATGGTACCTCGTGGATGCTCTGTGCCCGCGATGCTGCCCTGACGAGCTTCTCATCGTGACTGAGCACACATCGGCTTGTCCATCTGACAATAAACTTGACCTGACTCGGGAATTCCATGTCCCCACCACATACTTGATCTTAATTAACACTAATTAAGAGTTCTGCTTAGAGAGTAGGGAGCAAAGAAGTGCCAGATTGCTTAACGAGGAGCTAGCTCCCTGTTGAGTTAATCTCATTGTCCTTACGTTACGTCACTCTGGCAGGTTACATGCCTCACGTCTGTGTGCGTACACGTCTCTTCTGCGTCATATTGCTATGTGCTGTCATGGAAATACCAATGCCTTTGAACAGAAGGTAAAGCCTTCCCCACACTGAGCACATGTAGCACTGTTGCAGGAATACAGTGTCCATCATCAGGGACCCCCACCACCCAGGCCATGCTCTCTTCTCACTGCTGCCATCAGGAAGAAGGTACAGGAACCTCAGGTCCCTCACCACCAGCTTCAGGAACAGTTATTACCCCTCAATCATCAGTCTCTTGAACCAGCGGAGATAACTTCACTTGCCCCATCACTGAAACATTCCCACAACATATGAACTCACCTTGAAGGACTTGTCCTCTCACGTTAGAAGCATAGGAACATAGAAAACCTACAGCACAATACAGGTCCTTCAGTCCACAGAGCTGTGCCGAACATATCCCTACCTTAGAGACATTCTCGATAATTGTTGCTTATTTATTTATTTATCTGTCTATTAATTATATTTTTCTTTTGTGTCCTGCCCTGGTTAAGATTTACACTGCTGTGCTGCAGGGACTTCATTAGAGCAGATTTCTGCAAGACGACTGTCCTACTGGTAGAACATTTTGGTTTCAGCTGAGGATAAGAAGCCGTGCTCTGCAACTTGGGAATGTTGTGTCAGCTAATCAGGATGGTGGAGTCAGTAAGGAAGTTGTAGTGAGAGCAGGGCTCAGAGAGATTTGTGATAGACAGTAGTCTGGTTTGGGGTCTTTTGGTGGGAGCTGGGGACAGGGACGGAAAGAAAGATGTCATAGAATGCCGTAGGAAGGACAGACCCTATTGTCAGGGATGCTCTGTGCAGATGAATGGCTCCAAGGAGGAAGGGGCAATTCTCCTGAGAGAGCCAATTTGTTCACGATGGACTTTGAGAGAGGTTTGGACTGTGGCGGGTGCTTTCGCGCTGACCGTGGATTCCATGTCCTGAGTAACAGATTTGGAAGGGATGTGCTCCAGCTGTCATGTAAACATTTAGACTGGCTCAGCTGTAATGAGCCCTTTTACTTTTTTTCTTCCTTTTCTTACTTTTAATATGTTACGAATTCAGCAGCAATGAATATGAAACTGAGACAGGGTTTAAAACAAATCCCGAGATTTATTAACCTCTGCTCAAACTTAGAAAAGTAAACAAACGACTAACTTAACCGGAAGTTAACAGTTAGGTGGCACAAACATTCAAACTTAGAAACTGTTCTTAATGAGTTCTCATCCAAGCACAGACTTAAAGTGATAAATTCAAAGCTCCATGTGATTTATACAGTCAGTAAGGAGAGACTTCTCTGAAACAAACAATTCCTTCGAAGTAACGACGATCTGCCGATTCCACAGCTGGGAGATGCCTTGTTCGCAGAAATCACGAGGAAATAAAAGGAACTGACCTTTTGACTGGAGGGTGGTCACTGCACAAACCTTCCCCACCTTGCAGGGGTTTAATTCAAATGTGCATGAATTCAAAAAGGTCTATCATTCCCCAAGATGCTGAATGACATTTACTTTATCCAATCCTTTGAACTCGGATACCTCCGGTAATGCCTTCACTCTCCGATACTGGACTGTAAGGGAAAAACAAACATGCAACAAACAAAACCAGTGGAGCCTCCACACCTACGACCGGTAACAACAACATTACGTCAAAACTAAAAACGAGAACTGCGTCACAGACCGCGGGTTGGTTTAAATGCCATTTGGAACATGCCATCACATGACATAACACCACCCCACGGTCAAGAGACAATTACATCATCCCACAGTCTGAATGTGTAACAAATAACTGTTTGATAAAGCTGAAATTCCTTTATAATTTTATGCGATGTATGGTCTGTTATTTCTTGCCTTTGTGTGTAGGCAATACTTACACTTCAATTCGCTTTAATCTGAACATCACGACTTTCCTGTTTGGCTGAACCCCAAACCATACCGACCCTGGATGTATATTGTTTAGAGCGCTGAGTCATGTGGCTGTTAGCAGAGCCGGCTAATGGGCTGAGTTTGTATGTGAGCCCCAGTGAGGGGGCTACATTTGTATTTGCAGTTTGTTATCTTTTGCACATTGGTTGTTTGTCCGTCCCTGTTATGTGTGGTTTGTCATTGAAGCTATCATGCTTCTTTGTATTTACTGTGAATGTCCATAAGAAAATGAATCTCGGGGTTGTGTATGGTGACATACAGAGTATGTACTTTGATAATAAACTTACTTTGAATTTTGATACAACATCTATTCAGACCATTGTTTATTGACTACTGCTCTGCCTTCCAATCCAAGCAAACTCACCACTAAACTCCAGATGCTGGGAGACAACACCTCCCTCTGTTGCCTCTGCTCTTTATTCCCCTCCATAGATGCTGGCTGACTTGCTGAATTCCTCCAGCATTTTGTGTGTGTTGCTCTGGATTCCCAGCATTTGCAAAATCACTTGTGCCCAAAATCTAGTTCTAATACATTTCCTCACCTTTTGTCAATAAGAAAAACCACCTAAAGCTATTTGATTGGAATCTTTTATTATGTTTGAACTCTTTATTTTTTCAGCATCTCCATTAAAAACTCTTAATGTGTAATTTTGAGATTGTGTATAGAATAAGTACGCTATTAATAACTGATTGTAAGTCATGAAAAGCTTGTTTCAGAGAGCATTATGGTCAGTTCTTGTGCAGTTCACATTACCAAAAAAAAATTACTCCAGCAGGAAGAGTGGAAGTGGAGATCAGTAAAGCTGTATTGATTTTTCTGACATTAGAATTTATCAATGAGAACACTTTGATGACAGGCTTTCCCCCCTCAAAAAGATGCAGGAAAATCAATACAATATAACAGACATCTGTCTTCCTGACTTTTTAACCAGGGTCACACGATTGTAACAAGAGCTGGCATGAACTCTGCCTCTCACTGCAACCATCAGGAAGGAGGTACAGGAGCCTCAGGTCCCACACCACCAAGTCCAGGAACAATTATTACCCCTCAACCATCAGGAAGGAGGTACAGGAGCCTCAGGTCCCACACCACCAAGTCCAGGAACAGTTATTACCCCTCAACCATCAGGAAGGAATACAGGAGCCTCAGGTCCCACACCACCAGGTTCCGGAACAGTTATTACCCCTCAACCATCAGGAAGGAATACAGGAGCCTCAGGTCCCACACCACCAGGTTCCGGAACAGTTATTACCCCTCAACCATCAGGAAGGAATACAGGAGCCTCAGGTCCCACACCACCAGGTTCCGGAACAGTTATTACCCCTCAACCATCAGGAAGGAGGTACAGGAGCCTCAGGTCCAACACCACCAAGTCCAGGAACAATTATTACCCCTCAACCATCAGGCTCTTGAACCAGAGGGGATAACTTCACTCAATTCCACTCACCCCAACACTGAACTGTTCTCACAACCTATGGACTCACTTTCAATGACTCTACATCTCATGTTTTCGATATATGTTGCTTATTTATTATTATTATTATTATTATTTTGTCCTTTTCTGTCTTATTGCATTTGCAGTTTCTTGTCTTTTGCACATTGGTTATTTGTCCATCCTGTTGGGTGCTGTCTTTCATTGATTCTACAGTGTCTCTTTTATTTACAGTGAAAATGAATCTCAGGGCTGTATATGGTGACATACGTGTACTTTGATAATAAATTTACTTTGAACTTTTGAACTTTCTGTTTTCCTTTAATGGGCTGAACAACCTGAGCAATGATTTCAACTCCATCCACCACGGTCTAGGTTAAAGGTCCACGGAGAACGATGACCCATCACAATAACCGTGAGAATATATTGGACCAAGGTACAAAATAAATGAAAAGGCTAATGAAATCTGAGCCTTCATATCCAGAGTTTTAGAGTAGGGAGAGCTGGAAGTTGTGTTCCATCCATATGATGACAGGGCATTTGGTGATGGCTCAAGTTCAGAGGGAGAGACACAGACACAGGCTGAACAGCTCACTGAGTTTTAATGAGAACTGTACAGAACAGAGGAAAATAATAAACGCTCAGCCAACAGGGCCGCTAACTAAACTCTCAAACTAACTAAAAACTGACACTGTCACTGTGGCTCAAAAGCAGTCACCTACAACTGCATTAATTCCACTGCTTTAACAGCATCTACCCAAATCACTGATCTCCTTTCCAGGAACATGGACTAAGGGAAACAGGGAGCATTTTCATCCTCGTGCTTCGATCAAGACTTGTCAAGACTGAAACAAGAGTTTCAATTGGAGAGTTAAATCCAATTAGAAAGAAACACCAATCAGCTGGAACGTGAGCGTTCTCACCTGCGTGATTGCTGTCTCCTTCCAGCTGCCCACCCGTGTGAGCATCCAGACTCAGTAGCAGTGTCCATGGTTCTGACTCATGATGCCCCGGTAAGTTCACTCAAGCACTGTGTGTTTGCCCTAGTTACGATTTTTACTGTTATGCTCGAGATATTTTGTTTCAGCAGTTCTGTAAGAGCGATTGTTGTACTTTCAGCTTGTTTGGGTTTGAGCTGAGAAGGAGGCTCTGTTATTCATCTTAGGAATGTGGAGTCAGTCAGTCAGGATGGTAGAACTGAGAACAAACAAGAGAAAATCTGCAGATGCTAGAAATCCACACAACACGTACAAAATGCTGAAAAGTCTCGGCCCAAAACGTCGACGATACTTTTTTCCATAGATGCTGCCTGGCCTGTTTCGCTCCAGCACTTTGTGTGGGGTGGTAGAATTAGGAGAAGGTTCTAGAGAACGCTGGGTGGGAGCTGGGAGAGGACAGCAGGGAAGGTGGTGGAGGATGCACAAGGTGCTTTGTACAGTTTCGATGAGGAAAGACCAATACTCCCGTGGGAGAGCCTGTTTGTTCAAGATGGATTTTGACCGGTGTGTGCTCTATGGATCCTTTTACAACCGGTATGTAACACATTTACCACTGACACCACTCACTGCACGAGATTCGGGGGTTTCGTACTGGTGAGTACCCATACCGTGGTTGCTTGTCGTTGAAGCTGGAGTTTTGGGAATCAGATGTTGGAGTAACTGAGACTATTGATACATCAGTGTTGTTCTGCTGGGATCCAGAGTTTCCATGTTTGTGGGAACAAATACTGCTGTAGTGAGAAGGCTTCTGGCAGCGTGAAAAGGAGAGGAATGAGAGAACTTTTTGAACCCCTTATCCATTCACACTGTGTTCAGAGCAGCTTTTGAGAAGCTGCAAGTCCCTCCAGATGAGCAGAAATGAGCAACTGTGTGGTGCACCCAGTCTAAACCCGTCACGTTACACCTTGGAGGAGTAGCAAGAGTAACAGGACCCCGAAATGTCCAAAGAAAAGAAAAGAAGTTTAACTGAGACGATGTTGGGACACGAAAATGTGTTTTCTACTGACGAGACTGATGTTGGTTACACCGGGAGTACTTGCCACACTATTAGAGTGTATTAGAGGTCTCCCGTCCACTCCATTATGTACTGGTTAGGCACAGGAGTACATTCAGCCAGAGACTCATTCCACCGAGACGTAACACTGAGAATCATAGGAAGTCATTCCTGCCTGTGCCCATCAAACTTTACAACTCCTCCCTCGGAGTGTCAGACACCCTGAGCCAATAGGCTGGTCCTGGACTAATTTCCACTTGACATTATTTACTTACTATTATTTAATTATTTATGGTTTTATATTGCTGTATTTCTACACTATTCTTGGTTGGTGCGACTGTAATGAAACCCAATTTCCCTTGGGATCAATAAAGTATGTCTGTCTGTCTGAGGACACCCCTTTCCGACAGAGGTCTCACCGGTTGGCACCAGCGGAGGGTGAAGATGTTTGGCTACACCTGCTTAAACTGACGGAAGTCAAATGCAGTCATGGAGCAGGGGGGCCTGAGCCACTGGAAGATGTGGGTGATAGACAGGGAGAGGCACCCTCCAGCAGACAGGAAGGGTCACAATGGGCAGTTGAAGCTGCAGGAGCTGAGGATGGGATAAGGAGGTCTCAGAGAGTCAGGAAACTCCCAGATAGGCTGGCCTATAACACAGTGTTGCATCTATCCCCCAGTGAGATATGTCACTGGGTTCACAAATGGATTGGAGGTCCTGACATACCAGAAAGAACACACACCAATCCTCATAGAGGGATCAGAAGTGGAGAGAGTGAGCAGCTTCAAGTTCCTGGGTGTCAAGGTCTCTGAGGATCTAACCTGGTCCCAACATATCGATGTAGTCGTAAAGAAGGCAAGACAGTGGTTATACTTTATTGGGAATTTGAATAGATTTGGTACGTCAACAAATACATCAAAAACTTCTACAGATGTACCGTGGAGAGCATTCTGACAGGCTGCATCACTGTCTGGTATGGAGGGGCTACTGCACAGGACTGAAATAAGCTGTAGAGGGTTGTAAATCTAGTCAGCTCCATCTTGGGTATTAGCCTAGAAAGCACCCTGGACATCTTTAGGAAGCAGTATCTCAAAAAGGCAGCGTCCATTATTAAGGACCTCCAGCACCCTGGACATGCCCGTTTCTCACTGTTACCATCAGGCAGGAGGTACAGAAGCCTGAAGGCACACACTCAGCGATTCAGGAACAGCTTCTTCCCCTCTGCCATCGGGGAGGAGGTACAGAAGCCTGAAGGCACACACTCAGCGGTTCAGGAACAGCTTCTTCCCCTCTGCCATCGGGGAGGAGGTACAGGAGCTTGAAGGCACACACTCAGAGATTCAGGAACAGCTTCTTCCCCTCTGCCGCCCGATTCCCAAATGGACATTGAATCCATGGACACTACTCACTTTTTTTTAATATATAGTATTTCTGTTTTTAGCACAATTTTTAATCTATTCAGTATATGTATACTGTTCAAAGTATACTGAATAATATTTACATATTTTATTATTATTTTTCTTCTAGATTATGTATTGTACTGAACTGCTGCTACTAAGTTAACAAATTTCACGTCACATGCCGGTGATAATAAACCTGATTCTGATTCTGATTCTGACAAAATTCCTTTGAAAACTTGTTATTAATGATGATTTGATAAGTTTCAAAGTTATGAGGAAATGATTACTTTGGTGGGAGGGAGAGTGTAAGATCCTGGTTAAGATTTTTACTGCTGGGCTGTAAGTATTTCATTTCAGCAGCTCTGTAAGAAGAGTCTGTTCTGCCTTCAGCCCGTTTGGGTTTGAGCTGAGATAAGAGGCTTTGTTGTTCAACTTAGGACTGTGGAGTCAGCCGATCAGAATGGTCGAGTTGGGTAAAGGTTCTAGAGAACTGGGGTGGAGAGGACTTTGTTGGAGGGAGCTGGGAGAAGACAGATGGCGGAGGATGCCGTCCTTGTTGAACAAGGTGCTTTGTTCAGATGAATGGCTTCAAGCAGAAAGGACAAGTACTCCCGTGGGGAAGCCTGTTTGGTTAAGATGGATTCCGAGCAACATTCGGAAGGTGGTGTGTGCTTTCACGCAGACTGAGGGTCCAGCTCGAGAGTTACAGTCGAGTTCAAGATTAGAGCTCATTTAACTGTTTAAGTATAAAGAGCTCATTTAACTTTTTGTTTCTTTGTTCTTTCCTTTAATGACCGTTTGCTGAAGTTAACACTCTTGAGTATACTTCTTATTAATTGCACACAGTGTACGGTCTGTTATTTCTTGCCAACGGGTGATTGTTGGGGGGGGGGTGTAAATCACACAGCATTCACACAAACCGGGGTTTGGGTGGGTGAAACGTCCCAGCCCCATGGATTTGGTGGGACCAAAGTCATATACTCCCTAGATGTATGAAGTCTGTGAAAGGTGGTTTCTCGCTGCGGAATCCAGTGGCTGTTAGTGAAGGGCTAGTGTCACATTTCCAGAGACGACCAGTAAAAGTGGGTTTCGTATGCATGGACACGATGAGCCGAATAGACTCCTGTACTGTGAATTTCTAGTATTCTATGACTTTTATGCTGAAAGACATATCATCTTTGGGAGGGGCATTGTGGAGTTCATTCCTTGCTGAACAACTCATTTCACTGTATGTTTCAATGCACATTTCAAAAATAAAGCTAGTCTTTATCTTTATCTAATCTTTTTCTTTCTTTCTACCTTTTTAGATATGGCGCATTAACAAGCCCTTTTGTCCCAACGAGTCCACGCTACCCAAGTACAACCATGTGACCAATTTAACCTGCTAACCTGGTGTGTGGGAGGAAACCAGAGCACCCAGAGGAAACCCCAGCAGAGTACAAACTCCTTACGGACAGTGACAGAACTGGACCCAGGTTGCTGCCGTTGTTACACTAACCACTACACTATCATACTGCCCCCAAGTTTTATCAATGATATCAAGAATCAAGATTGAAACTACAAGGAGAGATTATACAAACCATGGTTGTTCCACAGGAATTCAAAATGAGATGGGAAGGATTTGATTATATTTTTGATATGTTAAAGGGAATTAAAGGGTAGATGAAAGATAAACTATTTCTCTTAATTGAGGAGGCCAAGACAAAATTACAAGTCCAGGATTTGGAGAAGTGATGGATTGGGTAAATGCAAGCATGCTCTTTCCTCTGAGGTTGGGTGGGACTACAACTAGAGGTCATGAGCAAATGGTGCAAGGTGAAATGTTTAGGGGGAATATGAGCAGTATGGGTCCTGTGCCGGTCGATGGCACTAGGCAGTTCAGCACAGAGTGCATGGGCCAAATGGCCTGTTTCTGCATAAGACTCACTGGTCTATAATTTCCTGGGCTATCTCTACTCCATTTTTTGAATGAGAGAACAACATCCACAACCCTCCAATCCTCCAGAACCTCTCCCATCCTCATTGATGATGCAAAGATCATCGCCAGAGGCTCAGCAATCTCCTCCCTCCCTTCCCACAGTAGACTGGGGTACATCTCATCTGGTCCTGGCGACTTATCCAACTTGCTTTCCAAAAGCTCCAGCACATCCTCTTTCTTAAGATCTACATTCTCAAGCTTTTCAGTCCACTGCAAGTCATCCCTACAATCACCAAGATCCTTTTCCGTAGTGAATATTGAAGCAAAGTATTCATTAAATGCCACTGCTATCTCCTCTGGTTCCGTACACACTTTTCCACTGTCACACTTGATTGGTCCTATTCTCTTACATCTTATCCTCTTGCTCTTCACACACTTGTAGAATGCCTTGGGGATTTCCTGAATCCTGCCTGCCAAGGCCTTCTCATGGCCCCTTCTGTCTCTCCTAATTTCATTCTTAAACTCCTTCCTGAAAGCCTTATAATCTTTGAGATTCATATCATTATCTAGTTTTTGGAACCTTTCGTAAGCTCTTCTTTTCTTCCTGACTAGATTTACAACAGCCTTTGTACACCATGGTTCCAGTACCCTACCATCCTTTCTCTGTCTCATTGGAATGTACCTATGCAGAACTTCACACAAATATCCCCTGAACATTTGCCACATTTCTTCCGTACATTTCCCTGAGAACATCTGTTTCCAATTTATACTTCCAAGTTCCTGCCTGATAGCCTCATATTTCCCCTTACGCCAATTAAACGTTTCCCTAACTTGTCTGTTCATATTCCTCTCCAATGTTATGGTGAAGGAGATAGAGTTGTGATCACTATCTCCAAAATGTTCTCCCACTGAGAGACCTGACACCTGACCAGGTTCATTTCCCAATACCAGATCAAGTACAGCCTCTCCTCTTGTAGGCTTATCTACATATTGTGTCAAGAAACCTTCCTGAACACACCTAACATACTCTACCCCATCTAAACCCCTCACTCTAGGGAGGTGCCAATCAATATTTGGGAAATTAAAATCTCCCACCACAACAACCCTGTTATTATTACACCTTTCCAGAATCTGTCTCCCTATCTGTTCCTTGATGTCCCTGTTACTATTGGGTGGTCTATAAAAAACACCCAGTGGAATTATTGATCCCTTCTTATTCCTAATTTCTACCCACAGAGACTCCATAGCCAACCCCTCTATGACTTCCTCCTTTTCTGCAGCCGTGACACTATCCCTGATCAACAGTGCCACGCCCCCACCTCTTTTGCCTCCCTCCCTGTCCTTTCTGAAACAGCTAAACATTTTGAGGATGTCCTGGATGTTGGGGAGGCCAGTGCCCACGATGGAGCTGGCTGAGTTTACAACCTTCTGCATCTTTTTCCGATCTTGTGCAGTGGCCCCTCCATACCAGACAGTGATGCAACCAGTTAGAATGCTCTCCACTCACATCTGTAGAAATCTGTGAGCGTCTTTGGTGACATACGCAGTCTCCTCAAACTCCTAATGAAATGTATCCGGACAGGCGAGGTGAGGCATCGGGAGATGGGACTAAATCAGGCCAATTTGGTACAGACAGACAGCCAATTGGCCTGAGAAACACTCGGACAGAGAAAAGGAGTGGAGACTAAAGGGGAATTCCTATTCATAGGGATAGCTTTGTGAACAGAGGTGGGATTTGGGGGGTTAGGTTATGGCTTTATGAAGAAGGATGTGGCAAAGTTAGAGGTCAGGCCAGAATCTAGGACTCTGTTCCAAGCTCGAAGGTCAGGACATGGACATGTGATGAAGGACATCCATGGTCAGATGTCAAGCTAGCAGACCAGTGAGGACAAGGGCAGACTGGCCTCTCAGGTCAGCAAGCTCTGAATCAGAGTTCCAGGCAGGAAGGAGGCACGCAGGCTGGGGATCCTCTCCCCCCAAACATGAACAGTGAGTCTGCAGTTGAGGCCTACAGTTCAGGTTCTTAACCTGGGTCCTCAATCACTGTGAACAAAAGTACATTTATTATCCTAGTAAGTATATCATATACAATGTTGAGATTCATCTTTTTGCAGGCCACCACAAAACAAAGAAACACAACAAAATCCACAAAAAGCCCTACACAATAAAGACTGTTATGCATCCACGTGCAAAAAATGAGCAAATCATGCAAACAATTGAAAAGAGCAAACAAATAACTCCCTGAGCATGAGTCCACAGCCATGGAGCCAGTTTGCTGAGGTAAATGTTGATGTCTACAGGCCACAGACACGGAGACAGTTCAGTGCTGAGGTAAATGCCGATGTCTACAGGCCACAGAGATGGAGAGAGTTCAGTGCTGAGGTGATTCCTGATGTCTACAGGCCACAGAGACTGAGACAGTTCAGTGCTGAGGTGATTCCTGATGTCTACAGGCCACAGACACTGAGACAGTTCAGTGCTGAGGTGATTCCTGATGTCTACAGGCCACAGACACTGAGACAGTTCAGTGCTGAGGTGATTCCTGATGTCTACAGGCCACAGACACTGAGACAGTTCAGTGCTGAGGTGATTCCTGATGTCTACAGGCCACAGACACTGAGACAGTTCAGTGCTGAGGTGATTCCTGATGTCTACAGGCCACAGAGATGGAGACAGTTCAGTGCCGAGGCGATTACTGATGTCTACAGGCCACAGACACGGAGACAGTTCAGTGCTGAGGTGATTACTGATGTCTGCAGGCCACAGTCACTGAGACAGTTCAGTGCTGAGGTGATTACTGATGTCTGCAGGCCACAGAGATGGAGACAGTTCAGTGCTGAGATGATTACCGATGTCTGCAGGCCACAGAGATGGAGACAGTTCAGTGCTGAGGTGATTCCTGATGTCTACAGGCCACAGAGATGGAGACAGTTCAGTGTTGAGGTGATTCCTGATGTCTACAGGCCACAGAGATGGAGACAGTTCAGTGTTGAGATGATTACTGATGTCTACAGGCCACAGAGATGGAGACAGTTCAGTGCTGAGATGATTACTGATGTCTGCAGGCCACAGAGACAGAGACAGTTCAGTGTTGAGGTGATTCCTGATGTCTGCACACCACAGAGATGGAGACAGTTCAGTGCTGAGATGATTACTGATGTCTGCAGGCCACAGAGATGGAGACAGTTCAGTGTTGAGATGATTACTGATGTCTGCAGGCCACAGAGATGGAGACAGTTCAGTGTTGAGATGATTCCTGATCTCTACAGGCCACAGAGATGGAGACAGTTCAGTGCTGAGATGATTACTGATGTCTGCAGGCCACAGAGACGGAGACAGTTCAGTGTTGAGGTGATTCCTGATGTCTGCAGGCCACAGAGATGGAGACAGTTCAGTGCTGAGATGATTACTGATGTCTGCAGGCCACAGAGACGGAGACAGTTCAGTGTTGAGGTGATTCCTGATGTCTGCACGCCACAGAGATGGAGACAGTTCAGTGCTGAGATGATTACTGATGTCTGCAGGCCACAGAGATGGAGACAGTTCAGTGTTGAGGTGATTCCTGATCTCTACAGGCCACAGAGATGGAGACAGTTCAGTGCTGAGGTGATTACTGATGTCTGCAGGCCACAGAGACGGAGGCAGTTCAGTGTTGAGGTGTGCAGCTGATCAACACTCCTGTACCTAGCACCCGATAGTACTCATGAGAAGAGAGGGAGACAGGTCAGATGTAGGCGGACGAAACAGGTTCAGGTGCTGGATCCTGGCTGACACATTGGTGAGTCCTGGCATTGATACCAAAGGTCAAAGCTCGAAGTTCAATCAGTCATCTGGATGTCAAGCAATGTTCCCTCTAAGGTGTGCACATGCACACATCTTTTACTAACCTCGTACCAAGGAGTTTAAACTGCACATAAAAGGTTGTCACCCTCTACCTTGTTGGTATGTTAAGTATATTTTATGATTGTAAACAATTCCTTTTCCAGTTTCTGATGCAGACGGTGTTGATAATTGAGTTTCTGATGACTTGTCTGCAGATTTTAGAACTAGGTTACTTTTACTGTCTTTATTGAAGAAATTATTGATTCACTATGTTGAATTCCAAAGAAGCAAAGGGCGTGAAGTGCAAAAGAACTGCTGGGTCATTTAAAGCAGAATGGCTTAATGAAACGGTAGAAACTGCTACATCGAAAGCTCATGAGGTCAGGAACATGCAGCTACGAGAAATATTTACGTACAATCCTTAGAATAGCTTCAGGTTTATTTCCCTTAGAAATTCAGTGCGCACATTTTGTTTTCACTGTTCAAAACAAAGCACAGCACAAGATTTTTGCGCACTCTGGTTACTACAAATTAGAGGGAACATTGACGTCGAGTCTTGTTGGCCAGAACTCTGAATCTGCGAATCCACTGGGGAAGTTAAAGGCCAAACGTCTGCAAATCCTTGTGTGTACTGGAGACCTGAGGCTGGAAACAGCCTGCCCTGAGATCAGCGGGCTTTATGTGGACATGGGCGGGAGGTGGGAAAGGGGCTTGTTTGTTGTTGTTCTTTTGTTGTTTACCATGTTCCATGTTGCTCTGCCGAACATTGTGGGCCTGGTACATTGGTGCTGGAATTTGTGGTAACACTGGCCGTCTGCACTTAAGATATACATAGAAACATAGAACATAGAAATCTACAGTACATTACAGGCCATTCAGCCCACAAAGTTTTACCGATCATGTAACCTACTCTAAAAACTGCCAAGAATTACCCTACCGCAGAGCCCTCTACTTTTCTAAGCTCCATGTACCTGTCTAAGAGGCTCTTAAAAGACCCTATTGTATCCACTTCCATCACCACCACCAGCAGTGCATTCCACACACCCACCACTCTCTGTGTGAAAAACTTACCCCTGAAATCACCTCAGTACATATTTTCAAGCACCTTAAAACTGTGCCCCCTTGTGTTAGCCATTTCAGCCCTGGGAAAGAGCCTCTGACTATCCACATGATCAATGCCTCTCATCATCTTATACACCTCTATCAGGTCACCTCTCATCCTCCGTCGCTCCAAGGAGAAAAGGCCGAGTTCACTCAATCTATTCTCATAAGGCACACTCTCCAATCCAGGCAACATCCTTGTAAATCTCCTCTGCTCTCTCTCTAAAATATCCACGTGCTTCCTGTAATGAGGTGACCAGAACTGAACACAGTACTCCAAGTGGGGTCTGACCAAGGTCTTAAAGAGCTGTAACATTACCTCACGGCTCTGGAACTCAATCCCCTGGTTGATGAAGGCCAACATACCATACACCTTCTTAACAACACTGTCAACCTGCGCAGCAGCTTTGGGTGTCCGATGGACATGAACCCCAAGATCTCGCTGATCTTCCACACTGCCAAGAATCTTACCATTAATATTATATTCTGTCTTCAAATTGAACCTACCAAAATGAACCACCTCACACTTATCTGGATTGAACTCCATCTGCCACTTCTCAGCCCAGTTCTGCATCCTGCTGTAACCTCTGACAACCCTCCAGATTGTCCATAACACCCCCAACTTTTGTAGCACCAACAAACATACTAATCCACCCTTATAAAAGAGTGATAAGTTCGTGACCTGAGGTAGAAGGAGTCAATTTTAGAAAACCTAGCACATTTATTTTTCAACATAATACCTTCCTACATGTACACACTTAGTCCAGCGGTCGTGGAGCATACGGATCCCTTCTTTGTAGAAGTGGTCCACACCACTGCTGATTGATAAGTTCGTGACCTAGGGTAGAAGGAGATGAGTTATTAACTTCAAACTTTCAGCATTATCACTCAGAGTTGAACTGCACGTGCATGTAATGAGAGCATCTTGGACCTCCAGGTGGTCCACAGCAGGGGTGATTGTTAAGTTCGTGGCCTGGTGTAGAAGGAGATGAGTTATACAGCTCTCATTACATGCTCATGCAGTTCAACTCTTTGAGTGATTATGCAGAAAGTTTGAAGTTAATAACTCACCTCCTTCTACCTTAGGCCACGAACTTACTAATCACCCCTGCTGTGGACCACTTCTACAAAGAAGGGATCCGTATGCTCCACGACCGCTGGACTAAGTGTGTACATGTAGGAAGGTATTATGTTGGAAAATAAATGTGCTAGGTTTTCTAAAATTGTCTCCTTCTACCTCAGGCCACGAACTTATCAATCACCCCTCATACTTCCTCATCCAGGTCATTTGTAAAAATCACAAAGAAGAGGAAGGGTCCCAGAACAGATCCCTGCAGATCACCGCTGGTCACCGACTTTGTACAGAATGTGAACCATCTACAACCACCCTTTGCCTTTGTGGTTAAACTGCATTCTAACGAGCTGCATCACCATCTGAAAGGGTCGGAAAGAACTGCAGAAAGTTGTAACTACACCAGTTCCATCTTGGGCAATAGCCTCCCCAGCATCCAGAACATCTTCAAAAGGCAGCATCAACATTAAGAACCCTTACTATCTAGTTCGTGCCCTCTTCTCATTGCTACCATCAGGAGCCTGAAACCCCACACTCAGTGTTTCAGGAACAGCTTCTTCTGCCCCAACCCCACCCCCCATTCCATCAGATCTCCCAAAGGACAATGAACCCATGAACACTTTCATATGTGTATACACTTATTATTGTAATTTATAGATTTATTATTATGTATTGCAATGTACAGCTGCAACAAAACAACAAATTTCACGATGTGTGCTGTTGATATTAAACCTGATTTTGACTTAGTGTTCAATGGGTGTAATTGGGTGGCACAGGCTCATTGGGTTGAAAGGACCTGCTACCGTGCTGTATCTCCAAATAAAAATAAATGAAAATAGGAAGAAAAATCTTATGGGACTCACTTTTCAATCATGCTTAAGTTGAAGGAAGCACCTCACTAGGGGGCACATATATACATCCCAAAGAGGAAGACATATTCTAAAAGAAAGATGACACAACTGTGGCTAGCAAGAGAAATCTAAGCCAACATAAAAGCCAAAGAGAGGGTATATAATAGAGCAAAAATTATTGGGAAGTTAGAGGATTGGCAAGCTTTTAAGAACAAACAGAAGGTAACTAAAAGAGTCATTAAGAGCATAAAGATGGAATACAAAAGTAAGGCAGCTAATAATATTAAAGAGGATACCAAAAGTTTCTTCAGATACATAAAGTATAAAAGAGAGGTGAGATTGGATATTGGACCACTAGAAAATTATGCTGGAGAGGTAACAATGGGGGGGGGGGACAACAAAATAGTGGATGAAATGAATAAGTATTTTGCATCAGTCTTTACTGTGGAAAACTCTAGCAGTATGGTGGAAGGTCTAGATGTCAAGGGTCATGAATGGTGTGAAGTTACCATAACTAGAGATAAATTTCTTGGGAAACTGAAAGGACTGAAGATAGATAAGTCACCTGGACCAGATGGAGTACACCCCAGAGTTCTGAAATAGGTGGCTGAAGAAATCATGGAGACATTAGTAATAATCTTTCAAGAATCACTAGATTCTGGAATGGTTCCAGAAGACTGGAAAATTGCAAAAGTCACTCCAGTCTTCAAGAAGGGAGAGAGGCAGAAGAAAGAAAACTATAGGCCAGTTAGTCTGACCTCAGTAGTTGATCAGATGTTGGAGTCAATTATTAAAGATGAGGTCTCAGGGTATTTGGAGGCACATGATAAAATAGACCGTAGTCAGCATGGTTCCTCAAGGGAAAATCTTACCTGACAAATCTGTTGGAATTCTTTGAAGAAGTAAGCAGGATAGACCAAGGAGAATCAGTAGATGTTGTGTACTTGGCTTTTCACAAAGCCATTGACAAGGTGCCACAAAAGAGGCTACTTAACAAGCTACAAACCCATGATATTACAGGAAAGTTTCTAACATGGATAAAGCAGTGGCTGAATGGCAGGAGACAAAGAATGGGAATAAAGAGAGTCTTTTCTGTCTGTCTCCTGGTGACTAGTGGTGTTCCACAGGGGTCTGTGTTGGGACCGATTCTTTTTACATTATATGTCAATGATTTGTATGATGGAATTGATGGCTTTTTGCAAAGTTTGCAGATGATATGAAGATAGGTGGAGGGACAGGTAGTTTTGAGGAAGTAGAGAGGCTACAGAAGGACTTGGACAGATTAGGAGAATGGGCAAAGAAATGGCAGATGGAATACAGTGTCAGTAAGTGTGTGGTCATGCACTTCAGTAGAAGTGATGAAAGATAAATGGATAGATAGATAAATACTTTATTGATCCCAAAGGAAATAACAGATCACAGTGACATCACCAGCGTTCACCAGGTGACTTTCAGTGAACTTCAAGATGTCTTCCTGCTCCTTCTGGGACAGGAGATCATCCATGTTGTCATTGGGACAACCCATTAGCATCATTGTTCAGCTTCCTGGACCTATATTGCAGCTTAAAATTATCAATTGACAGAGCAGCTAGACTGGAAGCAACTAGTCTAGCAGTGGAAAGCACACAAGGCAGGGAGTTACTGCGTGTTACCACAGCAAATGAACTACCGTAAAGATAATCATGACATTTTCACTGCCTGCCCATTTTAGAGCTAAGGGTTCTAATTTATGGGCAGAATGTCTTGATTCACAAAGGGGGAGTCCCTACTGGCAAAGCTGATGACCCTAAGCTAGCCATCTTGCTCTTGCTAGAGAGCAGCCCTGAAACCAGTAGTGCTAGCATCTGTGTGTAAAACGCATGGCAGCTGAAGATTAGCAAACACCAACACTAGGGCAGATATAAGTTCCTTTCTGATTTGGTCAAATGCTTCTTGACATATGGTCGTCCAACAGCCTCCAGATGAGTCTTTCGGAAAAGGATTCTTCACTTCGGAGCTCTTTCTGGTCAGTGGGTACCTTGATGACAAATGACTGAGCAGCTTAACTGTGAGAAAAATCCTCGATAAATCGGTAGTAATAGCTGATAAAACCAGGAGGGACTCCAATTCCTTCAGATTTCTGGGAATTGGCCAGGTTTTGGCCACGGTTACCTTGTCAGAATCAGATGAACTCCTTGATGAGACACAATACGTCCGAGGTATTTGACTGAGGTCTGTGCAAAAACACACTTTCCTGGAGCTAGTTTCAGACTGTACTCTCTGAGTCAATTCAGAACTCTCATAAGTCTTTCCTCATGCTCATCCAGGTCTTTAGAGAACACAGTGATGTCATTGATGAATAGGAAGGATTCCCTCAGGTTTCTATTAGCCACAAGTCGCTGAAATGTGCTTGGCATGTTTGTAATTTCCAGTGGCATGCTACTGAATTCATAGAATCCAAGAGACACACAAAGGCTGTTTTAGGCTTGTCGACTTCTTCAACCTCTATCTGGTAAAATCTGGAATTGAGATCAAAGAATGAAAACCATCTTTGTGTGTCCTCGTGAATTCTATGAATTCAGTTTGCAGACAATATGGAGATAGGTGGAGGGCAGTGGTTTTGAGGAAGTAGAGAGGCTACAGAAGGAATGAGATTAGGAGATTGGTGTAAGAAAAGGCAGATGGAATGTCAGAAAGTGTATGATCATGCACTTTGGTAGAGAAAATAAAAGGGTTGACTAGTTCCTAATTGGAGAGAAAAATTAAAAAAAAACTGAGATGCAAAGGGACTTGTGCAGACAGGTTGAGTCTATGGTGAGGAAGACAAATGCAATGTTAGCATTCATTTCAAGATGACTAGAATATAAGATAGGTAGATATTTTATTGATCCCAAAGGAAATTATAGTGTCACAGTAGCACTGCAAGTGCACAGATAGAGAAATATTAGAAGAGAAGTAAGAAAGAATAGAAAATAAGTTACCTCAACTAGTCTAAAAGGAGAGAGGCATCACTTCCCCAGTGAAAGGTTGACTCATTATAGAGTCTAATAGCCGAGGGTAAGAATTACTGCATATAGCGCTCTTTGGAGCAACACAATTGTCTTAGTCAAGGATTTAATGTTGAGACTTTATAAAGCACTGGTGAGGCCTCACTTGGAGTATTGGGAGCAGGTTTGGGCCCCATCTTAGAAAGGACGTGCTGAAACTGGAGAGGGTTCGAAGGAGGTTCACAAAAACGATTCCAGGATTGAACGGCTTAGTGTATGAAGACTGTTTAATAGCTCGGAGCCTGTATTCACCAGAATTCAGAAGGATGAGGGGTGACCTCATTGACACCTATCAAATGGTGAAAGGCCTTGATAGAGTGGATGTGGAGAGGATGTTTCCTCTGGTGGGAGAGTCTAAAACTAGAGGACAGCCTCAGAATAGAGGGGCGTCCTTTTAGAATGGAGATGAGGAGGAATTTCTTTAGCCAGAGAGTGGTGAATCTGTGGAATTCTTTGCCACAAGCTTCTGTGGAGGCCAAGTCTTTAAGGCAGAGTTCGATAGATTCTTGATTGATCAGGAGATGAAGGATATGGGGAGAAGGCCGGAGACTAGAACTGAGAGGAAATAAGGATCAGCCATGATGAAATGGCAGAGCAGACTTGATGGGCCAAATGGCCTAATTCTGCTCCTATATCTTATGGTCTATGGTCTTATGGTCTTATTACCTTTGGCAAGACCTTTTATTTTATAGTCCTGGTTCATATCCAATCACTACTCACCACTCATGGTAATTTCTTCTGACTCCCTGTCCTACCTGACTTGAGTTTAAGAGGTTAAAAACAGTTTCATTGAGACTAATCTCACAGCAAATGTGAAAGTCATGGAAAAAGTTTGAAATATAGAAAAAAAGAACACCTACAGCACAATACAGGCCCTTCGGCCCACAAAGCTGTGCCAAACATGTCCTTATCTTAGAAATGACCTAGGGTTACCCATAGCCCTCTACTTTTCTGAGCTCCATGTACCTGTCCAGGAGTCTCTTAAAAGACCCAACCGTATCCACCTCCACCACTGTCACTGGCAGCCCATTCCAAGCACTCACCACTCTCTGCGTAAAAAACTTACCCCTGACATCTCCTCTGTACCTACTTCCAGACACCTTAAACCTGTGTCCTCTTGTGGCAACCATTTCAGCCCTGGGAAAAAGCCTCTGACTATCCAACAATCAATGCCTTTTATCATCTTATACACCTCTATCAGGTCACCTCTCAACCTCTGTCGCTCCAAGGAGAAAAGGCCGAGTTCTCTCAACCCATTCTCATAAGACATGCTCCCCAATCCAGGCAACATCCTCGTAAAGTTGTATGGATAATGCCAAGAGATTCATAGGGTTCAGGATCAGGTTTAATATCACCAGCTGATCTTGTGACATTTGTTTTGAGGCAGCAGTACATTTATTTGTTGATTTAGCACTGAATAGGCCCTTTCAGCTCTTCAAGTGACACCCACCCAGCAGCCCACCGACTTAACCCTGGCCTAGTCACAGGACAATTTACAGTGACCAGTTCACCTACTAACCAGTACAACTTTGCACTGTGGGAGGAAAGCAGAGCACCTGGTGGAAACCCACATGCACACAGGTAAGGACCTATTAACCCCTTACAGAGGACCCTGAGATTGAACTCTGAACTCTGACACCCTGAGCTTGCAATAAATAATAATAAAAAACTGTAAAATAGTATATGTACACAAATATCTATGTATAGTTATTTAAAAAGTTAAATTAAATAGCACAAAAAGAATAAACAAAAGTAGAGAGGCAATGTTCATGGGTTCAGTGTTCAGCACAGCTTAACTATTGAAGGTAAAGGTGTAACGATACGATTAGCTTTCTTTGTCACATGAACATCAGAGCACACAGTGAATGACGAACCCATCCCCTCTGTATGCCCATCAGCGTGCCATGCTTCCAACACCAACATTACATGCCCTCAGCTCACCATTGAGGTAGGGAAAGAACAGTGGGGGCAAAGACAAGAGATTCTCACCAGGGCTGGGTGGAGTTGAGGGGGGAGGCAAGATGTAACACTGTGGGGGCTTTTACCCATCCAATATCTGGCAGGGTGGTGACTGTTGGATCGGACTATTTTCCCAGATAGACTACCCCGTGTATATCTGACATTGTTGGAGACGGTCGGTTCCCAAGCCAGACTACCCTGTCTACATCAGACAGTGAGGGTGAGTGTTGGAGACGGTCGGTTCCCAAGCCAGACTACCCTCTCTATTATCGGGGGGGGGGGGGTGAGTGTTGGAGATGGACTGGTTTTCCACATAGACTAACTTGTCTATATCTGACAGGGTGGGGAGTGTTGGAGATGGACCAGTTCCCCAGCCAGACTATCAGGTAGACTAGTATCAAAGAAGATACTAAAAGCTTTTTTAAGTATATAAAGGGTAAAAGAGAGTTGAAGGTAGATACAGGACCAATACAAAATGACGCTGGAGATATTGTAATGAGAGATGCAGAGATGGCAGAGGAACTGAATGTGTATTTTGTATCTGTCTTCACAGTGGAAGACGTCTGCAGTATACCGGACATTCAGGGGTGTCAGGGAAGTAAAGTTTGTGCAGTGAAAATTACGTCTGAGAAGGTGCTCAGGAAGCTAAGGAAGGATAAATCTCCTGGACCTGATGGAATGCAGCCTCGGGTTCTGAAGGAAATAGTTGGAGAGATTGTGGAGGCAGTAACAATGATCTTTCAAGAATCGATAGATTCTGGCATTGTACCGGATGACTGGAAAACTACAAATGTTACTCCGCTATTTAAGAAGGGTGGGAGGCAGCAGAAAGGAAACTATAGACCTGTTAGCCTGACATCAGTGGTTGGGAAGTTGTTGGAATCGATTGTTAGGGATGAGATTACAGAGTACCTGGAGGCACATGACAAGATAGGCCAAAGCCAGCAAGGTTTCCTGAAAGGAAAATCCTGCCTGACAAACCTACTGCAATTCTTTGAGGAGATTACAAGCAGGGGAGATGCAGTAGACGTGGTGTACTTGGATTTTCAGAAGGCCTTTGACAAGGTGCCACACATGAGGCTGCTTAGCAAGATAAGAGCCCATGGAATTACAGGGGAGTTACTAGCATGGGTGGAGCATTGGCTGGTCAGCAGAAAACAGAGTGGGAATAAAGGGATCCTATTCTGGCTGGTTGAGTCGGCTGTGAAGAAGGCGAATGCAATGTTGGCATTCATTTCTAGAGGTATAGAGTATAAGAGCAGGGATGTGATGTTGAGGCTCCATAAGGCACTCGTCAGACCACACTTGGAGTATTTTGTGCAGTGTTGGGCTTCTTATTTTAGAAAGGATATTCTGACATTGGAGAGGGTTCAGAGAATGATTCCAGGAATGAAATGGTTACCGTATGAGGAACGTCTGGCAGCTCTTGGGCTGTATTCCCTGGAGTTCAGGAGAATGAGGGGGGATCTCATAGAAACATTCTGAATGTTAAAAGGCCTGAACAGATTAGATATGGCAGTTATTCCCCATGGTAGGGGAGTCCAAAACAAGAGGTCACAACTTCAGGATTGAAGGATGTCCTTTTAGAACAGAGATACGGAGAAATTACTTTTGTCAGAGGGTGGTAAATCTGTGGAATTTGTTGTCACAAGCAGCTGTGGAGGCCAAGTCATTGGGTGTATTTAAGGCAGAGATGGATAGGTTCTTGATTAGCCAGGGAAACAAAGGGTATGGGGTGAAAGCAGGGGAGTGGGGATGACTGGAAGAATTGGATCAGCCCATGATTGAATGGCAGAGCAGACTCGATGGGCTGAATGGCCTACTTCAGCTCCTATATCTGATGGTCTAGGTAGGATGAACAGTACATCATGGCACTGTGTGCTTTAGAACAGAGGGACCTTGGAGCACAAGTACATGCTTCCCTGAAAGTGGAGATGCAGGTAGACATAGTGGATTCCCAAAGTTGGGGAAATCAAGATGTCTCAGGTGAGATGGGAGAGAGTTAGTAGGAATCTGAGGGGAAACATTTTTACCCAGAAGGTATTAAAGTTATATGTAGGTTTAACTTGCAGAGGAAGTGTTTGAGGCAGGTTCAACATTTAAACATTTAAAAGACAGGTGCATGGATTGGAAAGGTTTAGAACAGGGTTCTTAGCCTTTTTTATGCCATAGACCAATATCATTAACGGAGGCCATAGACCCCAGGTTGGGAACCCCTGGTTTAGAGAGTAATGAGCCAAATGCAGACAAATGAGGCATCATGGTCAGAATGGGCCAAATGGCCTGTTCTGTGCTGTGTCACTTTGTGGATTAAGGCGTGGACTTTGCTGGTTGCACTGACTACTCTTATTCCAAGACCACCCGCTCTGGATCCTCGCAGCTGTCCTGATGGTTCAGAAGGAAACAGCAGTGGCAGTAATTCATTTGCAGGTTGAGTCTGTAGGGAGGAAGGCAAATGCAATGTTAGCTCTATAAGGCACTGGTGAGGCCTCACTTGGAGTATTGAGAGCAGTTCTGGGCCCATTATCAAAGAAAAGATGTGCTGACATTGAAGCGGGTTCAAAGGAGGTTCACAAAAATGATTCTAGGATTGAAAGGCTTGTCATATGAGAAGCGTCTGATGGCTCTGGGACTGTACTCGCTGAAGTTCGGAAGAATGAGGAGTGACATCATTGAAACCTACAAATGGAGAAAGGACTGGATAGAGTGGATGTGGAGAGGAAGTCCAAGCTCAGAATAGTGGGACATCCATTTAGAATGGGCAGTGGTGCCAAGTCATTGATAGGTTGAGGTTGATAGATTCTTGATTGGTCAGGGCATGAAGTGATACGGGTGAAGATAGGAGACTGGGGCTGAGGAGAAATGGATCAGCCATGATGAAATGGCGAAGCAGACTCGATGGGCCGAATGGCCAGATTCCGCTCCTATATCTTCTGGTTTAATACTGTGACAAATGATGTAATAACCTGCTTCACCACCGTCTCCCCAAATATTCTGTCGTTGCGCCAAGCATGGTGGGCATGCACGTGGTGGCAATTGCGGGCTGCCCCCAGCACATCCGTAGGTGTGTAGGTTGTTAGTGACACATTTCACTATTTCAATGTACAGTGATAAATAATTCCAAATCTGAAGGCAAGCACACAGCGTCGGTGAAGGTGCACTCCAAGAATCTGTACGTTCAGAAGAGGAGTTAAATTAAAGAGCTGCAGGAATGGAAATCTGAAAAACAAGATGCCACCTTGGGTGATGACTTGTCTTTAATAAATATTTGCAATGTTGCCACTGTTAGAAATCTCCAGGCTTGTCATGAACTGCGTTAACAGTAGCCTTGTGTCCTTGATTGCATTGAAATAAAGCTGTTAGGGCCCCAACACCCCCTCCTCCAATTCAAAAATCAATTTCAATCAACATTGAGTGTAATATTATTAAATGTCAACGGCTACGCTGTATACTTTGAAAATTATCCCTGACAGCTTCTTGTTGACTTAATTAAGTGCAGGAAAAGTCAAAATATCTGAACAGTTGCCCTTTTTTCGCTTCATAGCGTCTATTGACAGCACTGAAATGATTGCTTTCAGGGTTTTATTGATGGGGTTCGTGTGGTATTGAAACAGATAGATCACATTCAGATCTGCTTGTAATTGAGGAGGATTGATTGCGATGGAGCCATGGAAAGAATCCTCGAGGGATTTAGTGTGCAAGGCAATTCTGGGGGCTGATCTCAAAGGTAGCCACTGGACAGATGAAGGGTCTCGGCCTGAAACGTCGACTCTTTAGTCCCTTCCATAGAAGCTGCCTGTCCGGCTGAGTTCATCCAAAAACAGTTCCTTTCCCCAAGCAGTGAGGCTGATCAACACCTCCACCCACTAACCCACCCCTCTACACCCCCAACCACCACTACTCTATCATTACCTGTCAGTCAGTTGACGTACAGACACTCCTGTGCCTGGCATTACATTATGAACATACAATCAATCTGTCTTATGTATCTTATGTATTTATATTTATTTAGTGTTTTTAAATTATTATTATGTTATTTATCTTTTGTGGTTTACTTTTGTGGTGCATCATTTGGGGAGTAATAATTTTGTTTTCCTTTACACTTGTGTACTGAAAATGACACCCAACACTCTCGAATTTTGTGTGTGTTACTACAGATGAATAAAGGTCTCGTCTCACTGTTACCGTCAGGAGTCTGAGTCTGAGGACCCATGCTCAATGGTTTAGGAACAGTTTTTTCCTTTCTGCCATCAGATTTATGAACAGTCCATGAACCCATGAACACCACCTCACTATTTTGTTCTCTTTTGCCCTACTGAAGTGCCAGACTGGATAACAGCTTCTTCCCTCAGGCTGAAAGACTAAGATATAGTATTTTACCTAATCTATTGAACTGTGCTGCTGTCACAAACAACAAATTTCAGTGATAATACAGCTGAGTTGTGTAACAGAGCATCACCGCTCAATCCCGTAGTCTCTGGTCATAGTGACAAAAACCCGTATGGAAGGAACAACAGTTCATCTGTGTGCTGTGTGAAAGATATTTTGTGCGTACACAGTTTGCAACATCAGGACACCCCAAGGTGTTGGTTAAGTTCTTTATAAACACCGTTACAATGTAGGGAATGTGGTAGCCAGTTTGCAGACCAGAAGACCATCTGACATGGGAGCAGAATTAGGCCATTTGGCCCATTGAGTCTGCTCTCCAATTCCATCGTGGCTGATTTATTATCCCTCTCAACCCCATTCTCCTGTCTTTTCACCATCACCTTTGACATCATGACTAATCAAGAACCTGTTAATCTCCACTTTAAATATACCAAAATGACTTTGCCTTCAAAGCCATCTGTGGCAATGAATTCCATAGATACGCCATCCACTGGCTAAAGAAATTCGTACTCAAATCTGTTCTAAGTGAACGGTGCTCTATCCTGAAATCGTGCCTTAGACTCCCTAGCTATAGAAAACATCTTCTCCACATCCACTATGTCCAGGCCTTCCAATGTCCAATAGGTTTCAATAAGATCCCCCCCCCCCCCCCATTCTTCTAAAGTCCAGTGAGTACAGGTCCAGAGCCATCAAACACTCCTCAGCCAGTCAAGCTTTCAGTTCTGTTTGCCTCGTTTTAGGAAAGATGTGAAAGCTTTAGAAAAGGGGCACAGGAGATTTACAGGATGCTGCCTGGATTAGAGAGGGTGCAGAGGAGATTTACAGGATGCTGCCTGGATTAGAGAGGGTGCAGAGGAGATTTACAGGATGCTGCCTGGATTAGAGAGGGTGCAGAGGAGATTTACAGGATGCTGCCTGGATTAGAGAGGGTGCAGAGGAGATTTACAGGATGCTGCCTGGATTAGAGAGGGTGCAGAGGAGATTTACAGGATGCTGCCTGGATTAGAGAGGGTGCAAAGGAGATTTACAGGATGCTGCCTGGATTAGAGAGGGTGCAGAGGAGATTGACAAGGAAGCTGCCTGGATTAGAGAGGGTGCAGAGGAGATTTACAGGATGCTGCCTGGATTAGAGAGGGTGCAGAGGAGATTTACCAGGATGCTGCCTGGATTAGAGAGGGTGCAGAGGAGATTTACAGGATGCTGCCTGGATTAGAGAGGGTGCAGAGGAGATTTACAGGATGCTGCCTGGGTTAGAGAGGGTGCAGAGGAGATTTACAGGATGCTGCCTGGATTAGAGAGGGTGCAGAGGAGATTTACAGGATGCTGCCTGGATTAGAGAGGGTGCAGAGGAGATTTACAGGATGCTGCCTGAATTAGAGAGGGTGCAGAGGAGACTTACCAGGTTGTTGTCTGGATTAGAGAGGGTGCAGAGGAGATTTACCAGGATGCTACCTGGATTAGAGAGGGTGCAGAGGAGATTCACCAGGATGCTGCCTGGATTAGAGAGGGTGCAGAGGAGATTCACCAGGATGCTGTCTGGATTGGAGAGGGTGCAGAGGAGATTTACCAGGTTGCTGTCTGGATTAGAGAGGGTGCAGAGGAGATTTACCAGGATGCTGTCTGGATTAGAGAGGGTGCAGAGGAGATTCACCAGGATGCTGTCTGGATTAGAGAGGGTGCAGAGGAGATATACCAGGATGCTGCCTGGATTAGAGAGGGTGCAGAGGAGATTCACAGGATGCTGCCTGGATTAGAGAGGGTGCAGAGGAGATTCACCAGGATGCTGCCTGGATTAGAGAGGGTGCAGAGGAGATTCACCAGGATGCTGCCTGGATTAGAGAAGGTGCAGAGGAGATTTACCAGGATGCTGTCTGGATTAGAGAGGGTGCAGAGGAGATTTACCAGGATGCTGTCTGGATTAGAGAGGGTGCAGAGGAGATTTACAGGATGCTGCCTGGGTTAGAGAGGGTGCAGAGGAGACTTACAGGGTGTTGCCTGGGTTAGAGAGGGTGCAGAGGAGATTTACCAGGATGCTGTCTGGATTAGAGAGGGTGCAGAGGAGACTTACCAGGTTGTTGTCTGGATTAGAGAGGGTGCAGAGGAGACTTACCAGGTTGCTGTCTGGATTAGAGAGGGTGCAGAGGAGATTTACCAGGATGCTACCTGGATTAGAGAGGGTGCAGAGGAGATTCACCAGGATGCTGCCTGGATTAGAGAGGGTGCAGAGGAGATTCACCGGGATGCTGTCTGGATTGGAGAGGGTGCAGAGGAGATTTACCAGGTTGCTGTCTGGATTAGAGAGGGTGCAGAGGAGATTTACCAGGATGCTGTCTGGATTAGAGAGGGTGCAGAGGAGATTGACCAGGATGCTGTCTGGATTAGAGAGGGTGCAGAGGAGATTTACAGGATGCTGCCTGGATTAGAGAGGGTGCAGAGGAGATTGACCAGGATGCTGTCTGGATTAGAGAGGGTGCAGAGGAGATTTCCCAGGATGCTGCCTGGGATAGAGAGGGTGCAGAGGAGATTTACCAGGATGCTGCCTGGATCAGAGAGGGTGCAGAGGAGATTTACAGGATGCTGTCTGGATTAGAGAGGGTGCAGAGGAGATTTACCAGGATGCTGCCTGGATTAGAGAGGGTGCAGAGGAGATTTACCAGGATGCTGCCTGGATTAGAGAGGGTGCAGAGGAGATTTACCAGGATGCTGCCTGGATCAGAGAGGGTGCAGAGGAGATTTACAGGATGCTGTCTGGATTAGAGAGGGTGCAGAGGAGATTTACCAGGATGCTGTCTGGATTAGAGAGGGTGCAGAGGAGATTTACCAGGATGCTGTCTGGATTAGAGAGGGTGCAGAGGAGATTTACAGGATGCTGTCTGGATTAGAGAGGGTGGAGAGGAGATTGACCAGGATGCTGCCTGGATTAGAGAGGGTGCAGAGGAGATTTACCAGGATGCTGTCTGGATTAGAGAGGGTGCAGAGGAGATTTACAGGATGCTGCCTGGATTAGAGAGGGTGCAGAGGAGATTTACAGGATGCTGCCTGGGTTAGAGAGCATGTCTGATGAGGATAGGCTGAGTGAGCTCGGGCTTTTCTCTTTGGAGTGAATAAGGATGAGAGGTGACTTGAGAGAGGTGTAAAAGGTGATAATAGGCTTAGATCGAGTGGACAGTCAGAGACTTTTTCCCAGGACAGTGAGGCTAATACAAGGGGGCAAAATTTAAATGCGATCGGAGGAAAGTGGGGATATCAGAGGTGAGTTTGTTTACACAGAATATAAAGCATATAACATAGAGCATTACAACAGAGAGGCAAAAGAGTGCTGATCAGGGATAGCATCACGACTGCAGAAAAGGAGGAAGTCATAGAGCAAATGTCTACTGAATCAGTGTGGGTGGAAGTCAGAAACAGGAAGGAATCGATAACCCTACTGGGTGTTTTTATAGACTCCCCCAATAGTAACAGAGACATCGAGGAGCAGACAGGGAGGCATATTCTGCAACAGTGCAATAATAATGGGGTTGATGTGATGGATGATTTTAACTTTCCTAGTATTGACTGGCATCTCCTTGGCGCAAGGGGTTTAGATGGGGTGGAGTTTGTTAGGGGTGTTCAGGAAGGTTTCCTGACACAATATGTAGATAAGCCAACTAGAGGAGAGGCTGTACTTGATCTGGTATTGGGAAATGAACCCGGTCAGGTGTCAGATTCTCGAGAGAGCATTTCAGAGGTAGTGATCACAACTTTTATCTCCTTCACCATAGCACTGGAGAGGGATAGGAGCAGATGATTTGGGAAAACATTTAATTGGGGTAGGGGGAAATATGATGCTATTAGGCAGACACTTGGGAGCATAAATTGAGAGCAGATGTTCTCAGGGAAATGCACGGCAGAAATGTGGTAAATGTTCAGGGAACATTTGCATGGTGTTCTGCATAGGTATGTTCTATTGAGGCAGGGAAAGGATGGTAGGGTAAAAGAACCATGGTGTACAAAAGATGTAGAAAATCTACTTAAGAAGAAAAGAAAAGCTTATGAAAGGTTCAAGAAACTAGGTACTGTAGAGCTCTAGAAAATTACAAGGTTGCCAGAAAGGAGCTTAAGAATGGAATTAATATACCTTGAAGGGGCCATAAGAAGGCTTTGGTGAGCAGGATTAAGGAAAACCCCAAGACATTCTACAAGTATGTGAAGAGCAAGAGAATGAGCTGTGTGAGAATTGGACCAATCAGGTGTGATAGTGGAAATGTGTGCATGGAGTTGGAGGAGGTAGCACGGGTTCCTAATGAAAACTTTGCTTCAGTATTCACCAGGGAAAAAGACCTTGGCAACTGTGGCGATGACTTACAGCGGACTGAAACGTTTGTATATATAGACATTAAGAAAGAGGATGTGCTGGAATTTTTGAAAAGCATTAAGTTAGATGTCTCCAGGCCCAGACGAGATTTACCCCAGGCTACTGTGGGAAGTGAGGACGGAGATTGCTGAGCTTCTGGTGATGATCTTTGCATCATTGATAGGGACGGGAGAAGTACCGGAGGATTGGAGGGTTGCAAATGTTGTTCCGTTGTTCAAGAAAAGGAGTAGAGATAACATAGGAAATTATAGACAATGAGTCTTTCTTCAGTGGTGGGCAAGTTGTTGTAGAAGACCCTGAGAGGCAGGATTTATGAACATTTGGAGAGACATTATTAGGGATAGTCAGCATGGCTTTGTCAAGGGCAGATCGTGCCTTATGGGCCTAATTGAATTCTTTGAGGATGTAACAAAACACATTGATGAAGGTAGAGCAGTGGATGTAGTGTATATGGATTTCAGTAAGGCATTTGATAAGGTTCCCTGCAAGACTCATTCAGAAAGCAAGTAGGCATGGGATCCAAGGGGACCTTGCTTTGTGGATCCAGAATTGGCTTCCCACAGAAGGCAAAGAGTGGTTGTAGACGGGTCACATTCTGCATGGAGGTCAGTGACCAGTGGTGTGCCTCAGAAATCTGTTCTGGGACCCTTACTCTTTGCGATTTTTGTAAATGACATGGATGAGGAAGTGGAGGGATGGGCTAGTAAGTTTGCTGATGACACAAAGGTTGGAGGAGTTGTGGATAGTGTGGAGGGCTGTCAGAGGTTGCAGTGGGACATTGACAGGATGCAAAACTGGGCTGCGAAGTAGCAGATGGAGTTCAACCCAGATAAGTCTGAGGTGGTTCATTTTGGTAGGTCAAATACAATGGCAGAATATAGTATTAATGGTTAAGACTCTTGGTAGTGTGGAAGATCAGAGGGATTTCGGGGGTCCGAGTCCATAGGACGCTCAAAGCAGCTGTGCAGGTTGACTCTGTGGTTAAGAAGGTGTACGGTGTATTGGCCTTCATCAATCGTGGAATTGAATTTAGGAGCCGAGAGGTAATGTTGCAGCTATATAGGACCCTGGTCAGACCCCACTTGGAGTACTGTGCTCAGTTCTGGTCACCTCACTATAGGAAGGATGTGGAAACCATAGAAAGGGTGCAGAGGAGATTTACAAGGATGTTGCCTGGTTTGGGGAGCATGCCTTATGTGAATAGGTTGAGTGAACTCGGCCTTTTCTCCTTGGAGCAACAGAGGATTAGAGGTGACCTGATAGAGGTGCACAAGATAATGAGAGGCATTGATCGTGTGGATAGTCAGAGGCTTTTTCCCAGGGCTGAAATGGCTAACACAAGAGGGCACAGTTTTAAGGTGTCTGGAAGTAGGTACAGAGGAGATGTCAGGGGTAAGTTTTTTACACAGAGGGTGGTGAGTGTGTGGAATGGGCTGCCGGCAACGGTGGTGAAGGTGGATGCGATAGGGTCTTTTAAGAGACTCCTGGACAGGTATATGGAGCTCAGAAAATAGAGGGCTATGCATTAGGAAATTCTAGGCAGTTTCTAGTGTAGGTTACATAGTTGGCACAACGTTGTGAGCCGAAGGGTCTATAATGTGCTGTAGATTTTTTATGTTCTATGTTCTGACACAGCACAGGCCATTCAGCCCACAATGTTGTGCCGACCTTTTAATCTACTCCAAGATCAATCTAACCCTTTCTTCCCACATAACTTCCACTTTTTCTAATATCCCTGTGCCAATGTCAGAATTTCTTAAATGTCCCTAATGTATCTGCCTCTAACACCACACCTGAGTGTGTTACACACACCCACCAATCTCTGTGTAAAAAAACCTACCCCTTACATCCCTCCTACACTCTCCTCCAGTTACCTTAAGGTATGCTCCCTTGTATAAGCCGTTCCTGCCCTGGGAAAATCCACTGTCTGTCCTCTCCATCTCTGCCTCCTATCTCGCACACGTCCTCATAAGTTGTCAAACCACAAACAAGAGAAAATCTGCAGATGCTGGAAATCCGAGCAACACACACAAAATGCTGGAGGAACTCAGCAGGCCAGGCAGCACCTACAGAAAAGAGGATAGTTAACATCTCGGGCCGAGACCTTGCAGCAGGACTGGAGGACAAAAGTTGAGGAGCAGATTTAAAAGGTGGGGGGAGGGGAGAGAGATACTCAAGGTGGTCGTTGAAACCTGGAGGGGGAGGGATGACGTAAAAAGCTAGGAAGCTGATTGGTGAAATGAGCTGAGAGAGGGGAAATGGAGAAGGGGGATGGTTGTTTGAGAAATCAATGTCCATGCCATCAGGTTGGTGGCTACACAAATGGAATATAAGGTGTTATTCTTCCAACTTGAGTATGGCCTCATCCCGACAGTAAAGGAGACCATTAGCTGACATATCGGAATGGGAATGGGAAGTGGAATTAAAATGGCTGGCCACTGGGAAATCCCGCTTCTTCTGGCGGATGGAGTGAAGGTGCACAGCGAAGCAGACTCCCAGTCTACATCAGGTCATGTGGAGAAATTCCTTTAGTCAGAGGGTGGTGACTCTCTCACTACGCCCTGCCTCTTTCACAGAGATATTTCTGCTCCTGGACACTCTGAGGATGACAAGGAGTTTCACCAGAATGGTATACGATGCTGAAGACAGGTAGAGTGTGCTGGGAAATAAAGGAAGTTTGGACTAATGCTTACAGACGGAGTGTAGGAGTTCTTTTCATGGATGGGCGCAGTCCCAGGTTTCCACCAGAGGGGGCAGAGTGCTTACTCGAGCAGTCTGGTCAAAATCTGACCCGATCACTTGCAGGACAACACTTCTGGTTGGTTGTTTTACAAGGCTGTGTACGTTCCTCAGCCTATTACTTATTTTCTATGTGGGATCACAGTCCTCCTCACTCTAGAAACTGCAGAGAGTTGTGATATAGCTCAACACATCACAGAAATCAGCCTCCACACCATGGACTCTGCCTAAAACCCTAAGACATAGGCCATTCAACCCATTGAGTCTGCTCCGCTGTTCCTACCCAACCCCATACACCTGCATTTCCACCATATCTTTTGATGCCCCAACCATTCAGGGAACGATCAACTTCCACTTTAAATATACCCATGGACTTGGCCTCCACCACAGTCTCTGGCAGAGCATTCCACACATTCACTACTCTCTGGCTAAAAATAATCCTCCTTAACTCTATTCTAAAAGGTCAACCCTCAATTTTGAGGCTGTGCCCCCTAGTTCTGGAATCCCTCACCACAGGAAACATCCTCTCCACATCCACCCTGTCCAGTCCTTTCAGCATTCTGTAGGTCCCGATGAGATCCCCACACAGTGAATACAGGCCCAAAGCTGCCAAATGTTCCTCATATGTTAACTCCTTCATTCCCAGAATCATCCTCGTGAACCTCCTCTGGACTCTCTCCAATCACAACACATTCTTTCTGACATTGGGGCCCAAAACTGTTGACAATACTCTAAGTGCAGCCTGACTAGTGTCTTATAAAGGCTCAGCACTATCTCCTTACTTTTATAGAATACAGGCCCTTTGGCCCACAATGCTGTGCCAAACATATACTTACTTTAGAAATTACCTAGGGTTACCCATAGCCCTCTATTTTTCTAAGCTCCATGTACCTATCCAGGAGTCTCTTAAAAGACCCTGTCGTATCCGCCTCCACCACAATTGCCAGAAGCCCGTGACACGTACTCACCACTCTCAGCATAAAAAACTTACTGCTGACATCTCCTCTGTATCTACTTCCAAGCACCTTAAAACTGTGCCCTCTCGTGTTAGCCATTTCAACCCTGGGAAAAAGCCTCTGACTATCCACATGATCAATGCCTCTCATCATCTTATATACCTCTATCAGGTCACCTCTCATCCTCTGTCACTCCAAGGAGAAAAGGCCGAGTTCACTTGACCTATTCTCATAAGGCATGTTCCCCAATCCAGGCAATCCTTGTAAATCTCCTCTGCACCCTTTCTATGGCCTCCACATCCTTCCTGCAGTGAGATGACCAGAACTGAGCACAGTACTCCAAGTGAGATCTAACAAGGGTCATCTATAGCTGTAACATTACTTCTTGGCTCTCAAGCTCAATCCCATGGTTGATGAAGGACAATGCACCGTATGCCTTCTTAACCACACAGTCAACCTGCACAGCAGATTCTATTGCCCTTGAAATAAATGTCAACATTGCATTTGCCTTCTTTACCACAGACTCAACCTGTGAATTAACCTTCTGGGAGTCTTGCACAAGAACTCCTAATTCCATCTGCACCTCTAATGTTTGAACCTTCTCCCCTTTTAGACAGTAGTCTGCACTATTTTTCCTTTTACCAAAATGCATTATCATACATTTCCCAACACTGTATTCCATCTGCCACTTTTTTGCCCATTCGTCCAATTTGTCTAAGTCCTGCTGCAATCACATCGCTTCCTCAGCACCACCTACCCCTCCACCTGTCTTTGTATCATCCACCAACTTTGCCACAAAGCCATTAACTCCATTATCTAAATCATTGACAAACAAAGTGAAAAGTAACGGTCCCAGTACTGATGCCTGAGGAACACCACTAGTTACTCCAGCCAACCAGAGAAGACTCCCTTTATTCCCACTCACTGCCTCCTGCCTGTCAGTCATTCCTCTGTCCATGCCAGTTTCTTTCCTGTAACACCATAGGATTATATCTTGTTAACCAGCCTCATCTTTGGCACCTTATGAAATGCCTTCTGAAAATCCAAGTAGATGACATCCACTGCCTCTCCTTTGTCCACCCTGCTTGTGGCTTCCTCGAAGGACTCAAACCGATTTGTCAGGCAAGATTTCCCTTTACAAAAGCCATGATGTATTTTATCACTAGTCTCCAAGTACCCTGAAACCTCATTCCTAATAATGGACTCCAACACTTTCCCAACCACTGAGGTTAGGCTAACTGGCCTATAATTTCACAAACACGAGGAAATCTGCAGATGCTGGAAATTCAAGAAACACAAAAAAAATGCTGGAGGGACGTCAGTCTCCTGACGAAGGGTCTCGGCCTGAAACGTCAACAGTGCTTCTCCCTATAGATGCTGCCTGGCCTGCTGTGTTCCACCAGCATTTTGTGTGTGTTGCCCTATAATTTCCTTTCTTTGCCTTCCTCCCTTCTTAAAGAGTGGAGTGACGTTTGCAATTCTCCAGTCCTCTGGGACCAATCCAGAATCAAGTGATTCTTGAAAGATCATGACCAATTTATCCGTTATCTCTTCAGCAACCTCTCTCAGGACTCCGGGATGTGGTCCACCTGGTCCAGGCGACTTCAAGTTTGCCTCACACTTTTTCCTTTGTAATAACAATGGCTCTCAGTCCTGCTCCCTGACACTCACGAATCTCTGGCACACTGCTAGTGTCTTCCACAGTGAAGACTGATGCAAACTACCAATTAAATTCATCTGCCATTTCTTTGTCCCACATTAATACCTCATTAGCATCATTTTCCAATGGTCCAATAGCAACTCTCACCTCCCTTTTACTCTTTATATAACTGAAAAAAACTTTTGTTATCCTGCTTTATATTCTTGGCTAGTTTACCCTTATATTTCACGTCTTCACTTCTTATAGCTTTTTTGTTGCCTTTTGTTGGATTTTAACAGGTTCCTAATCATCCAACTTCCCACTCACTTTTGTTACCTTATATGCCCTTTCCTTGACTTTTATGCAGTCCTTAACTTCCCTTGTCAGCCACAATTGCCTACCCCTGCCATTTGAAGACTTATTCCTCTGTGGGACATATTTATCCTGCTCCTTGTGAACTATTCCCAGATAATTTAGCCATCTCTACTCTGCCATCATCCCCACCAGTATCCCCCACCAATCCACCTGGGCAAGCTCCTCTCTCATGCCTCCGTAATTCTCTTTACTCCATTACCATACTGATACATGTGAGCTATGCTTCTTCCTCTCAAATTGCAGTATGAATTCAATCATATTATGATCACTGCCTCCTTAGGGTTCCTCTACATTAAGCTCCCTAATAAGATCTGGGTTATTACACAACACCCAATCTACGACAGCCTTTCCCCAAGTAAGGTCAAGCACAAGCTGTTCTAAAGAGCCATCCTGTAGGCGTTCAACAAATTCCCTCAAACCAACCTAATTTTCCAATCCCCTAGTTGTGACATTACCATTATTACATGCCTTTTCCAGCTCCCTTTGCAATCTCGATTTGGAGGCCTGTATATGATTTCTTAACTCCACTCACAAAGTTTCACCATTCTCTGACCATATGTCACCTCTTTCTAAAGATGTAATCCCATCTCTTACCAACAGAGCCTCACCACCAGTTATGCCTTCCTGCCTGTCCTTTCAATATAAAGTATATCCTTCAATGTTAAGCTCCCACCTTTGGCCTTCTTTCAGCCATGACTCTGTGATGCCTACAACCTCATACCGACCAATCTCTAATTGTGCCACGAGTTCATTCACCTTATTCCAAATGATATGTGCATTTAAATACAGCACGTTTAGTCCTGCATTCTTAACCCTTTTGAATTTTGCCTCTGTGGTGCAATTTAACTCATTGCTTTGTCTGCATTTGTACCCAATCATTGGCTTGTCCTTCCTAACATTCATGTAACACCCATCATCTACTTGTAAACCTGCTGGCTTATCCTCAGCTCTATCATACTGGATCCCATCTATACTTCTCACTACCTCAGAAGGGAGCCAGCATAATCAAAGACCCCACCCATCCCAGACAGTCTCTCTTCTCCCCTCCCCCATTGGGCAGAAGCTTATTGTTATTATTATTATTATTATAAAAATATTTTTTCTCAGCAGAAGCTGATTAAACCTGAGGTTGGGGCATAACCAAACACACTCATTTCTCAATTACTAGGAACTTTTGGACTATTCTGGTGGTGTTTCGTATTGTGACTTTCTGAAGATTTACACAGATATTGCTATGTAGCCCAAATTGTTTAATACGATTGTGTAGTGACTATGGGATGATACCAATTGTAGATATTAATATTGGGGCAATGTATATCGTTTTCATTTTCCAAAGTCTTTCAATTTCCTCTTTTAATTCAGCATATTTCTGGTGTTTTTCACTGACTGATTTCTGTCTGTTATGTGTGTTTGGAAATGGCGACATCTATTCAATACGTTGTTCTTGTTTGTTTATCCTGTATTATGTTATCTGTGAGTTTATTATGGATTGTGCTATCTGTAATAACTGATTGGTCATAATTTAATTTGTAGGACTCTGACTCTGAAACTGGATCAGGCTTATATTTATAGTAAGATATGATTTCAGTTATGAGTTTGTATTTTAAAGTAAGATCTGGGGGAATGATGCTTGCCACTTGATTGTGCCTGTGTAAGTAATCAGATTGAGTTAAACTGCTACAGGATCCTGTAATGTGTTTGATTATTTCTTCTTCTTCTTCTTCTTCTTCTTCTTCTTCTTCTTTTTCTTCTTCTTCTTCTTCTTCTTCTTCTTCTTCTTCTTCTTCTTCTTCTTCTTCTTCTTCTTCTTCTTCTTCTGTTTATTTTTGTATTTGCAGAGTATGTTGCCTTTTGCATATTGGTTGTTTGTCCATCCTGTTGTGTGTGGTCTTTCATTCATTCTATTGTTTCTTGTATTTACCTGCAAGAAAATGAATCTCAGGGTTGTGTATGGTGACATACATGAATTTTGATAATAAATTTACTTTGAAATTTGATAATCCATTAGGAGATTTAGGGGACTTGGAAATGTCAGGGGTAAGTTTTTTACACCGAGGGTGGTGAGTGTGTAGAATGGGCTGCCGGTGACGGTGGTGGAGGCGGATACGATAGAGTCTTTTAAGAGACTCCTGGATAGGTACATTGAGCTTAGAAAAATAGAGGGTTATGGGTAAACCTAGGTCATTTCTAAAGTAAGGACATGCTTGGCAAAGGGCCCTGTGCTGTAAGTTTTCTATGTTTCTATGAGAATTACTAGAATGCTGCCCGGATTCGAGACTATGCCTTATGAGGACAGGTTGAGTGAGCTCGGGCTTTTCTCTTTGGAGCAAAAGAGGGTGAAAGGTGACTTGATAGTGATGTATAAGATGATAACAGGCAAAAATCAAATGGACAATTAGAGACATTTTCCCAGGGTGGGAATGGCTAATACGAGAGGGTATAATTGGAGAAAAGTATAGTGGTGATGTCAGAGGTGAGTTTTTTTTTACACAGAGTGTGGTGGATGCCACCGGGGTAGTGGTAGAGGTAGATAATTAGGGTATTCAAGAGACTCTGAGATATTAGATGGATGATAGAAAACTGGAAGGCTCTGAGGGAGGGAAAGGTTTGATTGATCTTAGGTAGGTTAAAATGTCAGCACAACATTGTGGGCTGAAGGGCCTGTATTCTGGGAGGGGCATGGGGGGCTATGGTTCATGTGTGTGTCAATGGGAGTGGGCAGAATAACAGTTTGGGATGGACTAGATGGGCTGAAGGGCCTGATTCTGTGCTCTATGACTCTATAACTCTATGACACCTTGTTTGTGTGGAAAAGTAAAAATAAGTTTGGAAAAATTAGTTAACTGACCTGGTCACTTGCAAGGTCATTTACCCAATCAGGGAATTAGTCTTTGTAAGAATGTGTATGCTCGAAGTTCAAAGTACATTTATTATCGAAGTATGTATACAGTATACAGCCCTGAGATTCATCTTCTTGAAAGCAGCCATAAAGCTCAGAAATACCATAGAATCCACTTAAAGAAAACCACAGACAACAAAGACTGTCAAGCAAATAGTGCAATGAATAAAAAGTTAACAAACGTTAAATGCAGAGTCCCCAAAGTGAGTGCTCTGCCACAGAGCTGCTGGGCGAGGCAGTGTCAGTTCAGTGCTGATGCACCCTGACCCAATCGTGCAAATAGTAAAAAAATCAACGAAAAGACAACGATCATGAACGACAGAGAGCACACAGGGAAAATGAAGAGCACATTTAGCACTGAGTGGAACCCATCCAGGATGTCTGGTCAGAATGCAGCACGTGGATAATATTCAACACTGCTCACTGATTCAAAACTGTGGTGAAAATTATTCCTAAAATGTAGCAGAGATCTCAAGTGTCAGCATTTTAGATGGTTGCATATCTGAGGACTAGAACTCCTCATCGCAGGACATGAGAACATCAAACGTGATGAGACAGGAGCTTTACTTTTCACAAACAGCATTCTAAAAAATAAAGTTAAGGCCAAGAGCACAAATAATGTTTGACACAACTCAGCAAAATAAAATTAAGTCCTCTTTTACTCTGAGACTAAGAGCAAAGGGCTCAAAAAGAAATCTAGTGCCAGAACAGTGATGTCTGGAACCCTCAGAGGATTGGAGACTGCTTACTCTATTAATAAAGGCAGTGTTTCTGTAAGCATATTGCACTTTGCAGTGTTTAGAACTGTCTTTAAAAGCACTAATTTACTATGGCGCTAACCACTCAACTCAGTACATGGATTAGAGAGTCATTAGTGTTGGTAGACTCCAAGGAGAAAAGGCTGATTTCACTCAACCTATTCTCATAAGGCATGCTCCCCAATCCAGGTAACATCCTTGTAAATCTCCTCTGCATCCTTTCTATGGCTTCCACATCCTTCCTGTAGTGAGGCGACCAGAACTGAGCACAGTACTCCAAGTGGGGTCTGACCAGGGTCCTATATAGCTGCAACATTACCTCTCGGCTCTTAAACTCAATCCCACGATTGATGAAGGCCAATGCACCGTATGCCTTCTTAACCACAGAGCCAACCTGAGCAGCAGCTTTGAGCATCCTATGGACTCGGACCCCAAGATCCCTCTGATCCTCCACACTGCCAAGAGTCTTACCATTAATACTATATTTTGTCATCATATTTGACCTACCAAAATGAACCACTTCACACTTATCTGGGTTGAACTCCATCTGCCACTTCTCAGCCCAGTTTTGCATCCTATCAATGTCCCGCTGTAACCTCTGACAGCCCTCCACACTGTCCACAACACCCCCAACCTTTGTGTTGTCAGCAAACTTACTAACCCATCCCTCCACTTCCTCATCCAGGTCATTTATAAAAATCACGAAGAGTAAGGGTCCCAGAACAGATCCCTGAGGCACTCCACTGGTGACCGACCTCCATGCAGAATATGACCCTTCTACAACCACTCTTTGCCTTCTGTGGGCAAGCCAGTTTTGGATCCACAAAGCAATTGTGGATGTCTGTGTAGAGTAAGAATTTCAGGGTGTATATTGTATACATTATCTGATATTATCTTGAATCATCGAACCATTACAGTAGCAACACCCTATATTCCGTCCAGGTAGCCTCCAATCTGACAGCATGAATTTCTCTAACTTCCAGTAATTTTACTCTCCATTCTCTCTTTTTCCATTCCCCATTCCGGTTATCCTCCCACCCCTTGTCTTCTCCTCACCTGCCTATCACCTCCCCCCAGTACCCCTCCTGCTTCCCTTTCTCCTATGGTCCACTCTGCTCTCTTTTTAGATTTCTTCTTTAGTCTTTTGCCTCTTCCACCTATCACCCCCAGCTTCTCACTTAATTCCCACCACCCACATTCTTTGCCCCTCACATGGTCTCATCTATTTCCTTCCAGCTTGTACTCCTCCCGCTTTCGTCCGCCTTCTTAATTTAGCTTCTTCCCTCTTCCTTTCTGGTCCTGATGAAGGGTCTCAGCCCAAGATGTTGACTGCTTACTCGTCCTGGGTTTCTGTATCTGTAAAGTTTCGAAGGCCTAAGTCTTGGCAACGTATTTCACGTGTACAATGGAGTGATTGGTCATCTTTAATACACAAATCAGCCTGAATATTATCCTCCATGGCTCAGATTCTCTTCAGCCATTTATAGTGATCTAAACTTGAAGCATGTTTACGTGAAAACCTCAGTCTGACAGTTTCACTGCTGCACTGGGTCATGTTCAGCAGAAAAACCTTCCGATGGTCTGGACAATGGATTAGAATGTAATCGATGCAGAATTAAGCCATTCAGCCTACTTATTCTGCTCCACCATTCCACCAGGGCTAATATGTCATCTCTGTCAACTCCAACCTCCTGCCTTCATCCCATAACCTTTGACGCCCTGTCTAATCAACCTCCGCTTTAAATATACTCAGTGACTCGGCCTCCACAGCCGTCAATGGGAATGAATTCCACTGTTTCATTCATCTCTGGCTAAAGAAATTCCTGCTCATCCTTGTTCTAAATTGACGTCCCTCTATTCTGAGGCTATGCCCTACAGTCCTAAACTCCCACACGATAGGAAACATCTTCCCCATATCCACTCTCTCTGGACCTTTCAACATTTGATGAGATCCCACTTCATTCTTCTAAATTCCAGTGGATACAGTCCTGGAGCCATCAAACGCTCATCACACATTAACCCTTTCATTCTTGGGATTATTCTTACGAAGCTCCTTTCTGTCTGAAGCTAGACATCAATATCACCACTGATTTCAACCAATTGTAGACTATAAGACATAGAAACAGAATTAGGCCATTTGGCCCATCGAGTCTGCTCTGCCATTCCATCATGTTTGATTTATTATCCCTCTCAGTTCTGGAGGATCACGGCGTACAACAGATCTCAAGTTGATCAATGAGAGAAGTCTCAGGTACAAGAGGAAGGATGCTCGACAATATGTTCAAGATCATTTAATGTCATTTCCAGTACACAAGTGTAAAGGAGAACAAAATAATTGTTACTCCAGATCAAATGCAGCACAAAAAAACACAATAAGATAAAGTACACATTAACAATGTGTGTAGTGTAGGCCTCCAGTAGTCTCGATAGACCATGGATTTGCGCCTTGGAAAGTTTCCAGGGCACAGGCCTGAGCAGGTTTGTATGGGAGACTGGCAGTTGTCCAAGCTGCAAGTCTCCCCTCTCCATGCCACCGATGTTGTCCAGGGGAAGGGCATTAGGACCCATACAGCTTGGCACCGGTGTCGCAGAGCAATGTGTGGTTAAGTGCTTTGCTCAAGGACATATACGCAGCCTCAGCCAAGGCTCGAACTAGCGACCTTCAGATCACTAGACGAATGCCTTAACCGCCTAGCCACGTGCCAACACTAACAATAACAATAACAACACCAACACTAACAATAATATAGTAACACAGTAAATATAAACACAGTAAATAGCTGATACACACAGATTGATTGTATGTCCATAACGTGACACCAGGCACAGGAGTGTCTGTACGTCAGGTGACTGACAGGAAATGATAAAGTAGTGGTGGTTGGGGGTATGGAGGGATGGGTTAGTGGGTGGAGGTGTTAATCAGCCTCACTGTTTGGGAAATGTAACTGTTTTTGAGTGTGGTGGTCCTGGTGTAGATGTTACGTAGCCTCGTCCCTGATGAGAGTGGGACAAACAGGGTGGGTGGGATCCTTCGTAATCAGAATCATCGGCATGTGTCATGAGATTTGTTAATAGTGGCAGCAGTACAATGATAATATAGAAAAATCGCAGTAAGTATATATATGTGTATTAAATAGTTAAATCAAAAATAGTGCAAAAACAGAAATAATAAAGAAGTGTTCATGGGTTCAATGTCCATTTAGGAATCGGGCGGCAGAGGGGAAGAAGCTGTTCCTGAATCACTGAGTGTGTGCCTTCAGGCTCCTCTACCTCCTTCCTGATGGTAACAATGAGAAGAGGAAATTGTATTTTTGGCCCTTTTCCAGGACCTTTCTGGTGCTGGTGATGCATTGGGTAGTTTTGACTATCTGTTGTAGAGGCTTCCTGTCCATCACAGTGCAGTTTCCATACAACTTGTTGGGATGCTCTCTACTGTGCATCTGCAGAATGACGTGAGTATAGATGTACAGAGTCCAGCTCTATTCAGCCTCCCCAGGAAGTACTTTGGAATCGTTTCAAATTAAGAAAAGTTGTGCTGGCATTGGAGAGGGTCCAGAGGAGGTTCCTGAGAATGATTCCAGCAATGAATGGGTTAACAGGTGAGGAGAGTTTGATGACTCTGGGCCTGTACTCACTGGAGTACAGTGAAGAATGAGGTGGAATCTCATTGAAAATTGTCAAATATTGGAAGTCCTAGATAGACGTGGAGAGGATGTTTCCTATACTGGGGGAGTCTAGGACCAGAGGGCACAACCTCAGAATGGAGGGATGTCTATTTTAAACAGAGTTGAGGAGGAATTTCTTTAGCCAGAGGGTGGTGAATCTGTGGAATTCATTGCCACAGAAGGCCAAGGGGGCCAGGTCATTCAGTACATTTAACATGGAGGTTGATAAGCTCTTGTTTAGTCACAGCAACAAAGGTTATGGGGAGAAGTCAGGAGGGTGGGATTAAGAGGGATAATAAACCAGCCGTGATGAAAAGGTGGAGGAGACTCGAGGAGCCAAATGGCCTGATTCTGCTCCGATATCAGATAGACTGGGACTTTGGATCACACTTAACAGGGAAAACATCTGGCCTGTGGATCAGGGCGAGAACACACCTAAAGTCGATCAGTTAGAGAGTCTCAGGCTCCAGAGGAAGAAGAATGTTTTTCTTAGGGAATTATTTTGACTGAATTCCCGTGTTTCCCAAGTTCTAATTCAAAATGAACAAAAATTGAAATTTTATGGTGAACTGTCTGACAGAAAAGTTTAATTTGATGAAAGAAACATATAAAAACCTGAAGCAGTTTGCTCAGTAAAAAAAATCCATCAGTTGGAGTTTCATGGTACAAAGAGAATCATAAAATTATTAACAGGGCTGTTGAGAATGAAATGTATTACAGAACCCCATCTCCTTTCAATAAGACAAATTTCTATCAGAGGAGCTGTACTTAGCTGGGTAAGCCAGTTGGAAAAGAGTGATTGGGTCTGGCTACCCAGGTTCATCAAAGTCACCGGCTTCGCAGGATCTCGTTCATCACGGCCTGAGAGCACGTTTACCTGCAGTACACCTGTGAGGTACAGCCGGCAAATTGAACCACACACCGCTCTGTCAAATTTCACAGCCAAGTGCATCAGTGGGGAGAGGTGTCTGTGCATCAGTCTCTCTCTTCGACCGGCAGTGTGCAGAGGTGTCTCTCTCCTCAACAGTGTGGAGAGGAGTCTCTCTCTTCGACCGGCAGTGTGCAGAGGTGTCTCTCTCCTCAACAGTGTGGAGAGGAGTCTCTCTCTTCTCTCAGAGTTAATTTAAGGTGGATTTTTTTTAAAATAAAGAAAACCTATTGCATATTGAAAGGTCTAGACAGAGTGGATGTGGAGAGGATGTTTCCTATAGTGGGGGAGTCTAGGACCAGAGGACACAGATAGAGTGGATGTGGAGAGGATGTTTCCCATGGAGGGGAATCTAGGACCAGAGGGCACAGATAGAGTGGATGTGGAGAGGATGTTTCCTATAGTGGGGGAGTCTAGGTTCAGAGGGCACAGATAGAGTGGATGTGGAGAGGATGTTTCCTATAGTGGGGGAGTCTAGGACCAGAGGACACAGACAGAGTGGATGTGGAGAGGATGTTTCCTATAGTGGGGGAGTCTAGGACCAGAGGACACAGATAGAGTGGATGTGGAGAGGATGTTTCATATAGTAGGGGAGTCTAGGACCAGAGGACACAGACAGAGTGGATGTGGAGAGGATGTTTCCTATAGTGGGGGAATCTAGGACCAGAGGACACAGACAGAGTGGATGTGGAGAGGATGTTTCCTATAGTGGGGGAGTCTAGGTTCAGAGGGCACAGATAGAGTGGATGTGGAGAGGATGTTTCCTATAGTAGGGGAGTCTAGGACCAGAGGGCACAGACAGAGTGGATGTGGAGAGGATGTTTCCTATAGTGGGGGAGTCTAGGACCAGAGGACACAGATAGAGTGGATGTGGAGAGGATGTTTCCTATAGTGGGGGAGTCTAGGACCAGAGGGCACAGCCTCATAATAGAGGGACGTCCATTTAGAACAGATATGTGGAGGAATTTCTTTAGCCAGAGGGTGGTGAATCTGTGGAATTCATTGACACAGATGGCTATGGCAGTGAAGCCATTGCATATATTTAAAGCAGTGACCGATAGGTTTTGATTAGTAAGAGCGTCAAAGGTTACAGGGAGAAGGCTGGAGAATGGGGTTGACAAAGAAACTAAATCAGTCATGATAGAATGGCAGAATAGACCGGATGGGCTGAATGGCCTAATTTGCTCCTATGCTTTATGGTCTAATGAAAAGGAGAAGACTTGCTAGATTATTAATCTTCCTCTGCAGTGAGCTAACGCTGAAAGAACTCTTACCAGGATGTATTTGAATTAGCTAAGCCTTCTGCCTCCAGTGTGAATGGTTTGGGGTTTTGTACAAATTGCCCTTGACTTCGAGAAGTGCAGGTCTGGCCTGCGGCATCAGACCATAGGTGCTCCCCAGTCAGACTGATCTGGAGATTTCCTGCTTTGTTACACCTCCGTCACAGCTTACATTTCACAGATTCACAATCAGGTTTATTATCACCAGCAGCAGCGGTTCATAATACAGAGGAGAAAAAAAATCAATCAATCAATCAATCAATCATAGTATACGTATATTGAATAGATTTTAAAAAGTGCAAAAAACAGAAATACTGTATATTTAAAAAAAGTGAGGTAGTGTCCAAGGGTTCAATGTCCATTTAGGAATCGGATGGCAGAGGGGAAGAAGCTGTTCCTGAATCGCTGAGTGTGTGCCTTCAGGCTCCTGTACCTCCTACCTGATGGTAACAGTGAGAAAAGAGCATGCCCTGGGTGCTGGAGGTCCTTAATAATGGACACTGCTTTTCTGAGACACCGTTCCTTGAAGATGTCCTGGGTACTTTGTAGGCTAGTGTCCAAGATGGAGCTGACTAGATTTACAACTTTCTGCAGCTTCTTTCAGTCCTGTGCAGTAGCCCCTCCATACCAGACAGTGATGCAGCCTGTCAGAATGCTCTCTATGGTACAATTACAGAAGTTTTTGAGTGTATTTGTTGACATGCCAAATCTCTTCAAACTCCTAATAAAGTATAGCTGCTGTCTTGTCTTCTTTATAACTGCATCGATATGTTGGGCCCAGGTTAGATCCTCAGAGATCTTCACACCCAGGAACCTGAAGCTGCTCACTCTCTCCACTTCTGATCCCTCAAGGTTCCATTGAGTCAATGTTTCAAAAGGCTAACAGAATATCAAAAGAATGGGAACTCCTGATTGGTTCCCTGGCCCCCATCCCCTCCATATTTATCAGTAATTGTACAACACTGAGAAACTCAAGTGTACAGAATGATAAGAGGCAAAGATCGAGTGGAGTGTTGTGTTTAGTTCTGGTTGCCTCATTACAGGAAGGATGTGAAAACTTGAGTGGGTGCAGAGGAGATTTACCAGGATGCTGTCTGGATTAGAGAGAGTGCAGAGGAGATTTACCAGGATGCTGTCTGGATTAGAGAGAGTGCAGAGGAGATTTACCAGGAAGCTGCCTGGATTAGAGAGGGAGCTGGCTGAGGTGGTGAGGTTCTCGGTGGTGGGGAGGGCTGTGCCCATGATGGAGCTGGCTGAGGTGGTGATGGTGATGGTGAGGAGGGCTGTGCCCATGATGGAGCTGGCTGAGGTGGTGATGGTGATGGTGATGGTGATGGTGGTGGTGATGGTGATGGTGGTGGTGGTGGTGGTGGGGAGGGTTGTGCCCATGATGGAGCTGGCTGAGGTGGTGATGGTGGTGGTGAGGAGTGTTGTGCCCATGGTGGAGCTGGCTGAGGTGGTGAGATTCTCGGTGGTGGTGGGGAGGGTTGTGCCCATGGTGGAGCTGGCTGAGGTGGTGATGGTGGTGGTGAGGAGTGTTGTGCCCATGGTGGAGCTGGCTGAGGTGGTGATGGTGGTGGTGAGGAGTGTTGTGCCCATGGTGGAGCTGGCTGAGGTGGTGAGATTCTCGGTGGTGGTGGGGAGGGTTGTGCCCATGGTGGAGCTGGCTGAGGTGGTGATGGTGGTGGTGAGGAGTGTTGTGCCCATGGTGGAGCTGGCTGAGGTGGTGATGGTGATGGTGATGGTGGTGGTGAGGAGGGTTGTGCCCATGGTGGAGCTGGCTGAGGTGGTGATGGTGATGGTGGTGATGGTGGTGGTGATGATGGTGGTGGTGGTGAGGTTCTCGGTGGTGGTGAGGAGGGCTGTGCCCATGGTGGAGCTGGCTGAGGTGGTGATGGTGATGGTGATGGTGATGGTGGTGGTGATGGTGGTGGTGGTGGTGATGGTGGTGGTGGTGGTGGTGGTGGTGGTGGTGGGTAGGGTTGTGCCCATGGTGGAGCTGGCTGAGGTGGTGATGGCCGAGGTGGTGATGATGGTGATGGTGGGGAGGGCTGTGCCCATGGTGGAGCTGGCCGAGGTGGTGATGGTGGTGGTGATGGCCGAGGTGGTGATGGTGATGGTGATGGTGGTGGTGAGGAGGTTTGTGCCCATGGTGGAGCTGGCTGAGGTGGTGATGGTGGTGGTGATGGTGGTGGTGAGGAGGTTTGTGCCCATGGTGGAGCTGGCTGAGGTGGTGATGGTGGTGGTGATGGTGATGGTGATGGTGATGGTGGTGGTGATGGTGGTGGTGATGGTGATGGTGATGGTGATGGTGGTGGTGATGGTGGTGGTGGTGGTGGTGGGTAGGGTTGTGCCCATGGTGGAGCTGGCTGAGGTGGTGAGGTTCTCGGTGGTGGTGGGGAGGGTTGTGCCCATGGTGGAGCTGGCTGAGGTGGTGATGGCCGAGGTGGTGATGGTGGTGGTGATGATGGTGATGGTGGGGAGGGCTGTGCCCATGGTGGAGCTGGCTGAGGTGGTGATGGTGATGGTGATGGTGGTGGTGATGGTGGTGGTGATGGTGATGGTGATGGTGGTGGTGATGGTGGTGGTGGTGGTGGTGGTTAGGGTTGTGCCCATGGTGGAGCTGGCTGAGGTGGTGAGGTTCTCGGTGGTGGTGGGGAGGGTTGTGCCCATGGTGGAGCTGGCTGAGGTGGTGATGGCCGAGGTGGTGATGGTGGTGGTGATGATGGTGATGGTGGGGAGGGCTGTGCCCATGGTGGAGCTGGCTGAGGCGGTGATGGTGATGGTGATGGTGGTGGTGATGGTGGTGGTGATGGTGATGGTGATGGTGATGGTGATGGTGGTGGTGATGGTGGTGGTGGTGGTGGTTAGGGTTGTGCCCATGGTAGAGCTGGCTGAGGTGGTGAGGTTCTCGGTGGTGGTGGGGAGGGTTGTGCCCATGGTGGAGCTGGCTGAGGTGGTGATGGCCGAGGTGGTGATGGTGGTGGTGATGATGGTGATGGTGGGGAGGGCTGTGCCCATGGTGGAGTTGGCTGAGGTGGTGATGGTGATGGTGGTGGTGAGGTTCTCGGTGGTGGTGAGGAGGGCTGTGCCCATGGTGGAGCTGGCTGAGGTGGTGATGATGATGGTGGTGGTGAGGTTCTCGGTGGTGGTGAGGAGGGCTGTGCCCATGGTGGAGCTGGCCGAGGTGGTGATGGTGGTGGTGATGGCCGAGGTGGTGATGGTGATGGTGATGGTGGTGGTGAGGAGGTTTGTGCCCATGGTGGAGCTGGCTGAGGTGGTGCTGGCTGAGGTGGTGATGGTGGTGGTGATGGTGGTGGTGAGGAGGTTTGTGCCCATGGTGGAGCTGGCTGAGGTGGTGAGGTTCTCGGTGGTGGGGAGAGTTGTGCCCATGATGGAGCTGGCTGAGGTGGTAATGGTGGTGGTGATGGTGGTGGTGATGGTGGTGGTGAGGAGGTTTGTGCCCATGGTGGAGCTGGCTGAGGTGGTGAGGTTCTCGGTGGTGGTGAGGAGGTTTGTGCCCATGGTGGAGCTGGCTGAGGTGGTGATGGTGGTGGTGATGGTGGTGGTGAGGAGGTTTGTGCCCATGGTGGAGCTGGCTGAGGTGGTGAGGTTCTCGGTGGTGGGGAGAGTTGTGCCCATGATGGAGCTGGCTGAGGTGGTGATGGTGGTGGTGATGGTGGTGGTGAGGAGGTTTGTGCCCATGATGGAGCTGGCTGAGGTGGTGATGGAAGTGGTGATGGTGGTGGTGGGGAGGTTTGTGCCCATGGTGGAGCTGGCTGAGGTGGTGATGGCCGAGGTGGTGATGATGGTGGTGGTGGTGAGGTTCTCGGTGGTGGGGAGGGCTGTGCCCATGGTGGAGCTGGCTGAGGTGGTGATGGTGGTGGTGATGGTGGTGGTGAGGAGGTTTGTGCCCATGATGGAGCTGGCTGAGGTGGTGATGGAAGTGGTGATGGTGGTGGTGGGGAGGTTTGTGCCCATGGTGGAGCTGGCTGAGGTGGTGATGGCCGAGGTGGTGATGATGGTGGTGGTGGTGAGGTTCTCGGTGGTGGGGAGGGCTGTGCCCATGGTGGAGCTGGCTGAGGTGGTGATGGTGATGGTGATGGTGATGGTGATGGTGATGGTGATGGTGATGGTGATGGTGATGGTGATGGTGATGGTGGTGGTGATGGTGGTGGTGATGGTGATGGTGATGGTGGTGGCGGTGGTGATGGTGATGGTGATGGTGATGGTGATGGTGGTGGTGGTGGTGATGGTGATGGTGATGGTGGTGGTGGTGGTGATGGTGATGGTGGTGGCGGTGGTGATGGTGATGGTGATGGTGGTGGTGGTGGTGATGGTGATGGTGATGGTGATGGTGATGGTGATGGTGATGGTGGTGGCGGTGGTGATGGTGGTGGTGAGGAGGGTTGTGCCCATGGTGGAGCTGGCTGAGGTGGTGATGGCCGAGGTGGTGATGGTGGTGAGGTTCTCGGTGGTGGTGGGGAGGGCTGTGCCCATGGTGGAGCTGGCTGAGTTTACAATCCTCTGCAGCCACCGGTGACCCTGTACTTTGGAGCCTCCACCCCAGACAGTCATGCAGCCCTTCAGAATGTTCCCACAGTATATCTGTAGAAATTTATTAGAGTCCTTGGTGACTCTTCTAAACTCCTCAGTCTCCTAATGAAGGAGAGCCACTGGCTCTTCATAACTTTATTCTGAGTTATTGTATTTAAAGAACCAGCGTGGAATAGGCCCTTCCAGACTTTCGAGCTCCGCCACCCAACAACAGCCGGGAGCCTCTGACACAGGACAATTTATAATGATTTATTAACCTACTAACCGGTAGGTCTTTGGACTGTGGGAGAAAACCGGAGCACCCAGAGGAAACCCCTGTGTTCCATGAGGAGAATGTACAGACTCCTTACAGAGAACGCCAGGAATGAACTCTGACCGCCAACGCACCATGTGTCACGCTAACTGCTCCAGTACCATGGTGCCCTTGGTGATAATTGCATCAATATCTTGGACTAAGGACAGATCCTCCAAGCTGTTGACTCTCAGGAACTTGAAGCTGCTCAGTCTTTTCACTGCTGACCTCTCACTGAGGACTGGTGTGTGTTCCCTCATCTTCCCCTTCCTGAAATTTACAATCAATTCCGTGGCCTTACTAACAAAGAGCGCAACATTGTTGCTGCAACACCTCTCAACCAGCTGATCCACCTGACTCCTGTACGTCTCCTCACCACTGAGTTTAAAGTGGCTGATGCACCATCAATAACTCACGCTGAGACGTAGGAAGCGAGGTATCAGCTTTTATTGACTGGAAGAATGAACAACACTACATCCTGGAGAATGAGGCAGAGCAACAGGCCACAGTCGCCTTTATACAGGGGTCAGTGGGAGGAGCCACAGGAGCAGTCCAGACAGGTATATCTAGTTCACCACATTGGCGTTGTGGGAGAAGGAAAAGCCTCCAATGTCAAGAAGCACAGAGGCTTTGTTAGTGAATTTCCCAAATGAAGGCCCCAGACTGAATTCAAGATTCAGGATTGTTTAATGTCATTTCCAGTACACAAGTGTAAAGGAGAATGAAATAATTGTTACTCCAGACCTGATGCGGCACAAAAAATACACAACAAGATAAAGAACACAATAATAATAAATAAACAATGATAGCTTCTATTCATTGACCGATTGCATGTACGTAACATGACTCTTGGCTGCACATAAGGTAACGACGGGAAATAATAATGCAGTGCTGGAGTTAGCAGAAGGAGATGTTGATCAGCTTTGTCCAAACCTCGTGCTATACCTTAAATCCGCAATGCATTCATATTTTCAAAATATCGCAGAAAATGACATGCTCTTATTTGTTCAACCGTTGGCCCTGGTGTGGATGATACGTAGCCTCCTCCCTGTTGGGAGTGGGACAAACAGTCCATGAGCAGGGTGTCTGGGATCCTTCATGATGTTACTGGCCGTTTTCTGGCACCTTTCTGCACATATGTCCTCGATGGTGGGAAAGCCAGTACGGTGATGCATTGGGCAGTTTTGACTCCCCGTTGCTGAGCTTTCCTGCCCACCACAGTGCAGTTTCCGTTCCTGGCAGTGATGCAGCTCGTGGGAATACTCTCTTCTGCACATCGGAGCATAGATGGGCAAAGTCCAGCTCTCTTCAGCCTCTTCAGAAAGTAGAGGAGTTGGATATGTTCTGGGACAGGTTAGCCCACCCAGACACGTCAGCAGCTGGATGGCTGTCTGATTGGTGCATTTTACCCTGCAGGATTACGGATAGCTGCTCTTTTATTTCACTCAGGCCTGTGATGTGGACAACATGATATTTATGTTGCATCTTCACTGCCTTTGTGAGGGTGGTGCTGGTGAACCATCGTAGTGTGTGGGTGAAGATGAATAGGCATGGAGTTTCAGAACATTAATATCTCAATAGATCCAGGTCCGATGGTTCGTGACGTGAGATGTATTTTCTATACTGAGAAATCCTTAGTATATCGTGTAATAGTAAATAGTGGGCAACACTGGAAGGTAGCAGTTAGCGTAATGTTTTACAAACCAAGCCACATGCTTTCAATTCCTCTGCTGCCTGTGAGGAGTTAGTTATTTTCCCAGAGTTCCTCTGGGTGCTTTACTTTCCTTGTCTAATCACAAGGCAGTTTACAATGACCAATTAACCGACTCATCTGTACTTCCAGAGGAAACCAGAGCACCCGAAGGAAGCTCACACGGTCACGGGAACAACATACAAACTCCTTACTGAATTTACTCCGGACTCCGAACTGTAATAGTGTCGTGCTAACCGTGGTTCCCCTACACTACTGTGGTAGTCCTGATTTAACTGATAAACAAATTATAATAAAGACTTTATGACCCAGCAGACAACTTAGTTATTGGACTTCCTCAATAACTCAGCTGACATCCGTCCTCAAGGTGTTGCCACCACAGTAACATGATCTCATCTGGCGGCAGTCATAACAGCAGCCCGGAGCAGATCTTTCTGACATCCTGACTATCTAGGACACCTCTTGCGGGCGGTGTGGGGGTGCAGTAGTTAGCACCATGCGCTGCAGCATCAGCGACCGGGGTTCAATTCCTGCCACTTCCGCTGTCTGTTCTCCCCGTGACCGCGTGGGTTTCCTCTGGGTGCCCCGGGTTTCTCCCACATGCCAAAGGTTAGTGAACTGTGGGCACACTACATTGGTGCCAGGAACATGACAACACTTGCTGATGGCCCCCAGCATGTCCTCGGACCGCATTTGTCTTTGACACAAGTGACACACGGCAACATTTTGATGTGCATGGGACAAATAAAGCTAATCTTTTAATCTTAAATCTGGTGGCTTGTGACTTGAGCTATAAATTCTATACTGAGAAATCGGTAGTAAATCATGTTATTTCTTAGTAACTGGAGATTACATTGTAGTAATTGCTTTGGAAATAATCTCATCTGAGTGCAGGTGACATAAAGTCTACAGTCCTGTGTCGTAATGAATGAATCCATGCAAAACTCCTCGATGAGATTATGTTGTGATAATTGCTCTCATATATTACCTCAAATGTCAGTATTTCACTGGTGAACAATGTAGTCATGCAGTCTGGCGTTCTCTGTAGAAACACAAGCCTTGTTTGTACTAGAATAGATACATTACACCAAAGGTGAGGCAGAGGGAGAAATCCAGCTGCTATTAGGAGGGAGGTGACGAGCATGAGGAGCGCACGGCATGTACAAGCTCGTGCCTCCAGGATGCTGGCTCTTTGATTTTCTGCAGCGTGACGGTTGAGTTGAGTCATTTTGCACCCAATTACTTTGCAGTAAATTTGTCGGTTGAGTCTTGTCGTGCTGTATTGATCCGACACGTCACCTTGAACTTGTTTATTGACACATCAAAAGAGCTGCTCGATCTAGAGCTTCCCAATTATGGCATTCATATGATGTCACAGACGCGGCATGTCATTCAGGGGAAGGAAAACATTTTTCCCTGTTCTCTGCCCGTCACCTCAGGTGCTTCGATGCCATTTTTCACTGCCCCCTCTGAAGATGGATGACACCTGCTGAAATACATCATTAGCGTCTCTGTCATATTACTGTGCTGCAATTTTTTTTAACTGAAAGGTACTTGTTCAAAAATGGATTTTCAATTTACTCCCTGCAGTTGTACAAACAGTTTTCCTTGTGCAGAGAGAGAAAATGTTAAAGAGAAATATTATACTGACGGGCCACTGATGTGAAGACATGTTCCAGCAGAAGGGAGGTAGCTCCCTCTGCTACTTTTATTGTGAACCAAAACACACCAGATTCGACAACCAAAACACACCGGGCTCGACAACCGATACACACGGGGCTGGACAACCGATACACACCGGGCTCGACAACCGATACACACGGGGCTCGACAACCGATACACACGGGGCTGGACAACCGATACACACCGGGCTCGACAACCGATACACACGGGGCTCGACAACCGATACACACGGGGCTCGACAACCGATACACACGGGGCTCGACAACCGATACACACCGGGCTCGACAACCGATACACACCGGGCTCGACAACCGATACACACCGGGCTCCACAACCGATACACACGGCGCTCGACAACCGATACACACCGGGCTCGACAACCGATACACACGGGGCTTGACAACCGATACACACCGGGCTCGACAACCGATACACACGGGGCTCGACAACCGATACACACAGGGCTGGACAACCGATACACACCGGGCTCGACAACCGATACACACGGGGCTCGACAACCGAAACACACGGGGCTGGACAACCGATACACACCGGGCTCGACAACCGATACACACCGGGCTCGACAACCAAAACACACGGGGCTGGACAACCGATACACACCGGGCTCGACAACCGATACACACGGGGCTCGACAACCGAAACACACGGGGCTGGACAACCGATACACACCGGGCTCGACAACCGATACACACCGGGCTCGACAACCGATACACACCGGGCTCAACAATCGATACACATCGGGCTCGACAACCGAAACACACGGGGCTGGACAACCGATACACACCGGGCTCGACAACCGATACACACCGGGCTCGACAACCGATACACACCGGGCTCGACAATCGATACACACCGGGCTCGACAACCGAAACACACCGGGCTCGACAACCGATACACACCGGGCTCGACAATCGATACACACCGGGCTCGACAACCGATACACACCGGGCTCGACAACCAAAACACACGGGGCTGGACAACCGATACACACCGGGCTCGACAACCGATACACACGGGGCTCGACAACCGAAACACACGGGGCTGGACAACCGATACACACCGGGCTCGACAACCGATACACACCGGGCTCGACAACCGATACACACCGGGCTCGACAATCGATACACATCGGGCTCGACAACCGAAACACACGGGGCTGGACAACCGATACACACCGGGCTCGACAACCGATACACACCGGGCTCGAATACCGATACACACCGGGCTCGAATACCGATACACACCGGGCTCGACAACCGATACACACCGGGCTCGACAATCGATACACACCGGGCTCGACAACCGATACACACCGGGCTCGACAATCGATACACACCGGGCTCGACAACCGAAACACACCGGGCTCGACAACCGATACACACCGGGCTCGACAATCGATACACACCGGGCTCGACAACCGATACACACCGGGCTCGACAACCGATACACACGGGGCTCGACAACCGATACACACCGGGCTCGACAATCGATACACACCGGACTCGACAATCGATACACACCGGACTCGACAATCGATACACACCGGGCTCGACAATCGATACACACCGGGCTCGACAACCAAAACACAAGGGGCTCGACAACCAAAACACAGGGGGCTTGACAACCGATACACACCGGGCTCCACAATCGATACACACCGGGCTCGACAACCGATACACACCGGGCTCCACAACCGATACACACCGGGCTCGACAATCGATACACACCGGGCTCGACAACCAAAACACACCGGGCTCGACAACCGATACACACCGGGCTCGACAACCGATACACACCGGGCTCGACAACCGATACACACCAGGCTCGACAACCGATACACACCGGGCTCGACAATCGATACACACCGGACTCGACAATCGATACACACCGGACTCGACAATCGATACACACCGGGCTCGACAATCGATACACACCGGGCTCGACAATCGATACACACCGGGCTCGACAACCAAAACACAAGGGGCTCGACAACCAAAACACAGGGGGCTCGACAACCGATACACACCGGGCTCCACAATCGATACACACCGGGCTCGACAACCGATACACACCGGGCTCCACAACCGATACACACCGGGCTCGACAATCGATACACACCGGGCTCCACAACTGATACACACCGGGCTCGACAATCGATACACACCGGGCTCGACAACCGATACACACCGGGCTCGACAACCAAAACACACCGGGCTCGACAACCGATACACACCGGGCTCGACAACCGATACACACCGGGCTCGACAACCGATACACACCGGGCTCGACAATCGATACACACCGGGCTCGACAACCGATACACACCGGGCTCGACAATCGATACACACGGGGCTGGACAACCGATACACACCGGGCTCGACAACCGATACACACCGGGCTCGACAACCGATACACACCGGGCTCGACAATCGATACACACCGGGCTCGACAACCGATACACACCGGGCTCGACAACCGATACACACCGGGCTCGACAACCGATACACACCGGGCTCGACAACCGATACACACCAGGCTCGACAACCGATACACACCGGGCTCGACAACTGATACACACCGGGCTCGACAACCAAAACACACCAGGCTCGACAACCAATACACACCGGGCTCGACAATCGATACACACCGGGCTCGACAACCGATACACACCGGGCTCGACAACCGATACACACGGGTCTCGACAAGCAGGACTGAAGATTTTAAGACAGTCAGACATAGGAAGAGACTCAGGCCAGTCAGCACATCGAGTCTGCTCCACCATTCCATCATGGCTGATTTGTTGTCCCTCTCAAACTCATTCTCCTGCCTTCTCCCGAAAACTTTTCATGCCTGCTCTAACCTATCAACCTCTGCTTTAAACATACTCAATGACTTGGCCTCCATAGTTGTCTATGGCAGTGAATTCTACAGATTCACTACCCTCTGGCAAAAGAAATTCCTCCTCATCTCTATTAGAAAAGGACATGCCTGTACTCTGAGTCAGTGCCCTCTGGTCTCTCCCACCATAGAAAACAACCTCTCCACATCCACTTTATCCAGAGTTTTCAATATTCAATAAGTTTTACTGAGATGCCAACTCACTCTTCTAAACTCCAGCAAGTGCAGGCCCAGGGCCATCAAACGCTCCTTGTATGTTAACCCTTTCATTGCTGGAATCATTCTTGTGAACCTCCTCTGGACCCTCTCCAAAACCAGCACATCCCTTCATAGATAATGGGCCCAAAACTACGCCATACTCCAAGTGAGATTAGACCAGTGTCTTATAAAGTCTCAGCATTACAGCCTCACTTTTATATTCCAGTCCTCTCAAAATGAATGCCAGCACTGTATTTGCCACTGACTCAAACCGCAAGCTTACCTTTAGCGAATCCTGCATGAGGACTTCCAAGATTTTTGTAACTGTAATTTCTGAATTTGGACCCTGTTTAAAAAATACTCTACTCCGTTATTTTTTCTACCCAGCCGTCACTTCTTTGCCCATCTTCTTAACTGTCTAAGTTCTTCTATCGACTCCCTGCTTTCTCAAAACTACTTACTCCTCCACCAAGTGAGCAGAGTTAAGATGGCGTGAGGAAGCTCCTTCTTTCAGCTCATTCGTGGAAACAGCTTTCCTGTCTCGCTTTTTCCTTTTGAAGGTGGACGGGCTTCAGTCGTAGACCCTGAGCTGGAGCTACAGTCAAACTTCGGTTGTCTGTCCCAATGCGACCTGCTCCTTGGGTTCACTGACTAGCTCTTTTTCAATAACCCAAGGACACGGCACAGAAGAAGAGCGCGCTTTTGGGATTCTGATGCCTTGACCCTGAGGTCGAGCCGATTCTATGTCGGAGCCTCCAACTGAAGCGTCACACGAGAAAGCAGAATATTGTGAGCAGCAGATCAGCAGTCAGCGGGTTCAGTACTCAGTGAATCGCACGCTCTCTCTTTTCTCTCATTGGTCAGTGGGTTCTGTACTCGGCGAATCGCACGCTCTCTCTTTTCTCACATTGGTCAGTGGGTTCTGTACTCGGCGAATCGCACGCTCTCTCTTTTCTCTCATTGGTCAGCAGGTTCTGTACTCGGCAAATCGCACGCTCTCTGTTTTCTCTCATTGGTCAGCAGGTTCAGTACTCGGCGAATCGCACGCTCTCTCTTTTCTCTCATTGGTCAGCAGGTTCTGTACTCGGCAAATCGCACGCTCTCTGTTTTCTCTCATTGGTCAGCAGGTTCAGTACTAGGCGAATCGCACGCTCTCTCTTTTCTCTCATTGGTCAGCGGGTTCTGTACTCGGCGAATCGCACGCTCTCTCTTTTCTCTCATTGGTCAGCAGGTTCAGTACTCGGCGAATCGCACGCTCTCTCTTTTCTCTCATTGGTCAGCAGGTTCAGTACTCGGCAAATCGCACGCTCTCTCTTTTCTCTCATTGGTCAGCAGGCTCTGTACTCGGCAAATCGCACGCTCTCTCTTTTCTCTCATTGGTCAGCGGGTTCTGTACTCGGCAAATCGCACGCTCTCTCTTTTCTCTCATTGGTCAGCGGGTTTTGTACTTGGCGAATCGCACGCTCTCTCTTTTCTCTCATTGGTCAGCTGGTTCAGTACTCGGCAAATCGCACGCTCTCTCTTTTCTCTCATTGGTCAGCAGGTTCTGTACTCGGCGAATCGCACGCTCTCTCTTTTCTCTCATTGGTCAGCAGGTGCAGTACTGGGCGAATCGCACGCTCTCTCTTTTCTCTCATTGGTCAGCGGGTTCTGTACTCGGCAAATCGCACGCTCTCTCTTTTCTCTCATTGGTCAGCGGGTTCAGTACTCGGCGAATCGCACGCTCTCTCTTTTCTCTCATTGGTCAGCGGGTTCTGTACTCGGCGAATCGCACGCTCTCTCTTTTCTCTCATTGGTCAGCGGGTTCAGTACTCGGCAAATCGCACGCTCTCTGTTTTCTCTCATTGGTCAGCAGGTTCAGTACTCGGCAAATCGCACGCTCTCTCTTTTCTCTCATTGGTCGGAGAGTTCTGTACTCAGTGAATTGCACGCTCTCTCTTTTCTCTGATTGGTCAGCAGGTTCAGTACTCAGTGAATCGCACACTCTCTCTTTTCTCTCATTGGTCAGCAGGTTCTGTACTCGGCAAATCGCACACTCTCTCTTTTCTCTCATTGGTCAGCGGGTTCAGTACTCGGCGAATCGCACGCTCTCTCTTTTCTCTCATTGGTCAGCGGGTTCAGTACTCGGCGAATCGCACGATCTCTCTTTTCTCTCATTGGTCAGCAGGTTCAGTACTCGGCGAATCGCACGCTCTCTCTTTTCTCTCATTGGTCAGCGGGTTCTGTACTCGGCAAATCGCACGCTCTCTCTTTTCTCTCATTGGTCAGCGGGTTCAGTACTCGGCGAATCACACGCTCTCTCTTTTCTCTCATTGGTCAGCGGGTTCAGTACTCAGCGAATCGCACGCTCTCTCTTTTCTCTCATTGGTCAGCGGGTTTTGTACTTGGCGAATCGCACGCTCTCTCTTTTCTCTCATTGGTCAGCGGGTTCTGTACTCGGCAAATCGCACGCTCTCTGTTTTCTCTCATTGGTCAGCGGGTTCTGTACTTGGCGAATCACACGCTCTCTCTTTTCTCTCATTGGTCAGCGGGTTCAGTACTCAGCGAATCGCACGCTCTCTCTTTTCTCTCATTGGTCAGCGGGTTCCGTACTCGGCAAATCGCACGCTCTCTGTTTTCCCTCATTGGTCAGCGGGTTCTGTACTTGGCGAATCGCACGCTCTCTCTTTTCTCTCATTGGTCAGCGGGTTCTGTACTCGGCAAATCGCACGCTCTCTCTTTTCTCTCATTGGTCAGTGGGTTCCGTACTTGTCGAATCACACGCTCTCTCTTTTCTCTCATTGGTCGGAGAGTTCTGTACTCGGCAAATCGCATGCTCTCTCTTTTCTCTCATTGGTCAGCAGGTTCTGTACTCAGCGAATCGCACGCTCTCTCTTTTCTCTCATTGGTCAGCGGGTTCTTACTCGGTGAATCGCACGTTCTCTCTTTTCTCTGATTGGTCAGAGGGTTCTGTACTCGGCGAATCGCACGCTCTCTCTTTTCTCTCATTGGTCAGAGATTTCTGTACTCGGCAAATCACACGCTCTCTCTTTTCTCTCATTGGTCAGAGGGTTCTGTACTCAGCGAATCGCACGCTCTCTCTTTTCTCTCATTGGTCAGCGGGTTCTTACTCGGTGAATCGCACGTTCTCTCTTTTCTCTGATTGGTCAGAGGGTTCTGTACTCGGCGAATCGCACGCTCTCTCTTTTCTCTCATTGGTCAGCGGGTTCTTACTCGGTGAATCGCACGTTCTCTCTTTTCTCTGATTGGTCAGCAGGTTCAGTACTCAGCGAATCGCACGCTCTCTCTTTTCTCTGATTGGTCAGCAGGTTCAGTACTCAGCGAATCGCACGCTCTCTCTTTTCTCTGATTGGTCAGCAGGTTCAGTACTCAGCGAATCGGACGCTCTCTCTTTTCTCTGATTGGTCAGCAGGTTCAGTACTCAGTGAATCGGACGCTCTCTCTTTTCTCTGATTGGTCAGCAGGTTCAGTACTCAGTGAATCGCACGCTCTCTCTTTTCTCTGATTGGTGGGGGAGAGTTTGTTGCTGATTCTCGAGTCAGAGGACTTGGAAAAAGCGACGTGGCAGAGTTGTTTTGTTCGTGTCTCCCCTCTTGCTGAGTGACATCTGTGTGACACCTCTATGTCCCTTTTTTAGAGAGAGAGAGCCTGTGGCATGTCGAATTCCCTGATGAACAAATAGTTTTTGTTGTACTACAGATCATGGGGGCTTTGCCACTGTTTGCTTGGGGGGTTGAGGGTGCTGAGGTATGTGTGGAGGGGCAGGGTCAAAGCTTTGCTACTGTTTGTGTGTGAGCAGGGGGAGTAGGTGGGATTTGGGGTTCTAACGTTCACACTGTCACGGCCACCAGCTTTATTCAGTTTAGTACTGTGTTATGGACTTCAGGCCTCAAGCGCAGAGGCAGTTCTGGGAAGAGCCAGAGAGAAGCAGTTGATCAGACCATGCAAGTAGATTCACTAGAAACACATGGAAGATGAACCACAGAGTTCTCCAAACATGGGAGCACAGCCGCGAAGCACGTTCAGTGCCGAGGACATTAAACATCAAAGTACAGTGACTCAGAGCCACAGGCCACAGCCAGGCGATCAAACATGCACCTTTGGCCACTGAACACCTCTCCTCTTCCACTCCTGTCCTGTTTGACACTCTAATCGGTGAGGATCAATGGAGCCAACTGTCACTAGGAAACGATAGCCGTACTTCCTGCTCTCAACCTTGCTGACTGCTCACCCAACTCTCAGTAGACTTCACTGATAAAGGCCAGTTGTTGGGTTTCACATTGGCACGTCCATGGCTGTGTGGTGATGCAATCTATATCAGTACAAACGATTTATCTACACACAGTGGTAGTTCCTTCTCAAGTCCCTAGATGCAATAACCAGAAATAACCAATTAAACAGTGTTCATAAACAGCAGGAGGTGTCTAAATTAGTCACATTAATTTGTAATAAAGTAAGATTATATGAGATTAACTTCATTTGTCAGATGTACATACAGTGAAATGTGTCAAAGACCAACACAGTCTGAGGATGTGCTGGGGGCAAACCGCAACATGACAAGCCCGCAGCTCTCTCACCCTTACCTGTCGGCTTTGGAATGTGGGGGGAATCTGGAGGAAACCCACACAGTCACTGCAAACTCCTTATGATTCTCTGTTCAAGAACTTCGGTGTCTCCAAACCAGGCTGGGATGCAGCTAGTCAATCTACTCTCCACCACACATGTATCAAAGTTTGTCAAAGTTTTAGATGCCACATTAAATCTTCACAAACCTCGAAGAACGTAGACACATTACTGTGCTTCTTTAATAATAGCACTTCCAAGATGGGTCCAGGACAGATCCTCTGAAATGATTAGACCAAGTAATTTGAAGCAGTTCTCACACAATGTTAAATTAGTCCTGGCTGTGAAAACCTTTGATTTCCCCGGTAACGACCACAAATACTTAATGATCAGTGGGCAGCACGATCAGTAATTTCCCATTTGGTGTACACGGTCACTGAGGAACAAGCATTACTCCAGCAGGTGGAAAGCTTATCCGACTGAGAAATCATGGGTAAGGTTCACTGAATTACCAACTGTCCATACTTAATGTCGACCACATTTGTAACTTGTTCCGAAGTGTTAAATACTCATTGAAACTGACATGCTTAGCAGATTCTGCAGCTCTCTGAGATGAACAACTAAGATATTAGCTCAGCTGAATAAAAATAAATACAACTTCAATAAATACTTATTTTTAAAGATCTTATATGGTGCAGAGGAGATTTACCAGGCTACCGCCTGGTGTACAGAGCAACAAACATGAAATTCTGGAGGATTTCATCTGATCCTGATGAGGAGTCTCAGCACGAAACATCCACTGTTTACTCATCTCCACAGGCGCTGTCTGACCTGCTGAGTTCCTCCAGCATTTTGTGTGTGTTACTCTGTCCATAGACACCGTCTGACCTGCTGAGTTCCTCCAGCATTTTGTGTGTGTTACTCTGTCCATAGACACCGTCTGACCTGCTGAGTTCCTCCAGCATTTTGTGTGTGTTACTCTGTCCATAGACACCGTCTGACCTGCTGAGTTCCTCCAGCATTTTGTGTGTGTTACTCTGTCCATAGACACCGTCTGACCTGCTGAGTTCCTCCAGCATTTTGTGTGTGTGTTACTCTGTCCATAGACACCGTCTGACCTGCTGAGTTCCTCCAGCATTTTGTGTGTGTTACTCTGTCCATAGACGCTGTCTGACCTGCTGAGTTCCTCCAGCATTTTGTGTGTGTTACTCTGTCCATAGACACCGTCTGACCTGCTGAGTTCCTCCAGCATTTTGTGTGTGTTACTCTGTCCATAGACACCGTCTGACCTGCTGAGTTCCTCCAGCATTTTGTGTGTGTTACTCTGTCCATAGACACCGTCTGACCTGCTGAGTTCCTCCAGCATTTTGTGTGTGTTACTCTGTCCATAGACACCGTCTGACCTGCTGAGTTCCTCCAGCATTTTGTGTGTGTTACTCTGTCCATAGACACCGTCTGACCTGCTGAGTTCCTCCAGCATTTTGTGTGTGTTACTCTGTCCATAGACACCGTCTGACCTGCTGAGTTCCTCCAGCATTTTGTGTGTGTTACTCTGTCCATAGACACCGTCTGACCTGCTGAGTTCCTCCAGCATTTTGTGTGTGTTACTCTGTCCATAGACACCGTCTGACCTGCTGAGTTCCTCCAGCATTTTGTGTGTGTTACTCTGTCCATAGACACCGTCTGACCTGCTGAGTTCCTCCAGCATTTTGTCTGTGTTACTCTGTCCATAGACACCGCCTGACCTGCTGAGTTCCTCCAGCATTTTGTCTGTGTTACTCTGTCCATAGACACCGTCTGACCTGCTGAGTTCCTCCAGCATTTTGTCTGTGTTACTCTGTTCCATAGACACCGTCTGACCTGCTGAGTTCCTCCAGCATTTTGTGGGTGTTACTCTGTCCATAGACACCGTCTGACCTGCTGAGTTCCTCCAGCATTTTGTGTGTGTTACTCTGACCATAGACACTGTCTGACCTGCTGAGTACCTCCAGCATTTTGTGTGTGTTACTCTGTCCATAGACACCGTCTGACCTGCTGAGTTCCTCCAGCATTTTGTGTGTGTTACTCTGTCCATAGACACCGTCTGACCTGCTGAGTTCCTCCAGCATTTTGTGTGTGTTACTCTGTCCATAGACACCGTCTGACCTGCTGAGTTCCTCCAGCATTTTGTGTGTGTTACTCTGTCCATAGACACCGTCTGACCTGCTGAGTTCCTCCAGCATTTTGTGTGTGTTACTCTGTCCATAGACACCGTCTGACCTGCTGAGTTCCTCCAGCATTTTGTGTGTGTTACTCTGTCCATAGACACCGTCTGACCTGCTGAGTTCCTCCAGCATTTTGTGTGTGTTACTCTGTCCATAGACACCGTCTGACCTGCTGAGTTCCTCCAGCATTTTGTGTGTGTTACTCTGTCCATAGACACCGCCTGACCTACTGAGTTCCTCCAGCATTTTGTGTGTGTTACTCTGTCCATAGACACTGTCTGACCTGCTGAGCTCCTCCAGCATTTTGTGTGTGTTACTCTGTCCATAGACACCGTCTGACCTGCTGAGTTCCTCCAGCATTTTGTCTGTGTTACTCTGTTCCATAGACACCGTCTGACCTGCTGAGTTCCTCCAGCATTTTGTGTGTGTTACTCTGTCCATAGACACCGTCTGACCTGCTGAGTTCCTCCAGCATTTTGTGTGTTACTCTGACCATAGACACTGTCTGACCTGCTGAGTTCCTCCAGCATTTTGTGTGTGTTACTCTGTCCATAGACACCGTCTGACCTGCTGAGTTCCTCCAGCATTTTGTGTGTGTTACTCTGACCATAGACACTGTCTGACCTGCTGAGTTCCTCCAGCATTTTGTGTGTGTTACTCTGACCATAGACACTGTCTGACCTGCTGAGTTCCTCCAGCATTTTGTGCGTGTTACTCTGTCCATAGACACCGTCTGACCTGCTGAGTTCCTCCAGCATTTTGTGTGTGTTACTCTGTCCATAGACACCGTCTGACCTGCTGAGTTCCTCCAGCATTTTGTGTGTGTTACTCTGTCCATAGACACCGTCTGACCTGCTGAGTTCCTCCAGCATTTTGTGTGTGTTACTCTGTCCATAGACACCGTCTGACCTGCTGAGTTCCTCCAGCATTTTGTGTGTGTTACTCTGTCCATAGACACCGTCTGACCTGCTGAGTTCCTCCAGCATTTTGTGTGTGTTACTCTGTCCATAGACACCGTCTGACCTGCTGAGTTCCTCCAGCATTTTGTGTGTGTTACTCTGTCCATAGACACCGTCTGACCTGCTGAGTTCCTCCAGCATTTTGTGTGTGTTACTCTGTCCATAGACACCGTCTGACCTGCTGAGTTCCTCCAGCATTTTGTGTGTGTTACTCTGTCCATAGACACCGTCTGACCTGCTGAGTTCCTCCAGCATTTTGTGTGTGTTACTCTGTCCATAGACACCGTCTGACCTGCTGAGTTCCTCCAGCATTTTGTGTGTGTTACTCTGTCCATAGACACCGTCTGACCTGCTGAGTTCCTCCAGCATTTTGTGTGTGTTACTCTGTCCATAGACACCGTCTGACCTGCTGAGTTCCTCCAGCATTTTGTGTGTGTTACTCTGTCCATAGACACCGTCTGACCTGCTGAGTTCCTCCAGCATTTTGTGTGTGTTACTCTGTCCATAGACACCGTCTGACCTGCTGAGTTCCTCCAGCATTTTGTGTGTGTTACTCTGTCCATAGACACCGTCTGACCTGCTGAGTTCCTCCAGCATTTTGTGTGTGTTACTCTGTCCATAGACACCGTCTGACCTGCTGAGTTCCTCCAGCATTTTGTGTGTGTTACTCTGTTCCATAGACACCGCCTGACCTGCTGAGTTCCTCCAGCATTTTGTGTGTGTTACTCTGTCCATAGACACCGTCTGACCTGCTGAGTTCCTCCAGCATTTTGTGTGTGTTACTCTGTCCATAGACACCGTCTGACCTGCTGAGTTCCTCCAGCATTTTGTGTGTGTTACTCTGTCCATAGACACCGTCTGACCTGCTGAGTTCCTCCAGCATTTTGTGTGTGTTACTCTGTCCATAGACACCGTCTGACCTGCTGAGTTCCTCCAGCATTTTGTCTGTGTTACTCTGTTCCATAGACACCGTCTGACCTGCTGAGTTCCTCCAGCATTTTGTCTGTGTTACTCTGTCCATAGACACCGTCTGACCTGCTGAGTTCCTCCAGCATTTTGTGTGTTACTCTGACCATAGACACTGTCTGACCTGCTGAGTTCCTCCAGCATTTTGTGTGTGTTACTCTGTCCATAGACACTGTCTGACCTGCTGAGTTCCTCCAGCATTTTGTGTGTGTTACTCTGTTCCATAGACACTGCCTGACCTGCTGAGTTCCTCCAGCATTTTGTGTGTGTTACTCTGACCAGAGACACTGTCTGACCTGCTGAGTTCCTCCAGCATTTTGTGTGTGTTACTCTGTCCATAGACACCGTCTGACCTGCTGAGTTCCTCCAGCACTTTGTGTGTGTTACTCTGTCCATAGACACTGTCTGACCTGCTGAGTTCCTCCAGCATTTTGTGTGTGATGCTCTGTCCATAGACACCGTCTGACCTGCTGAGTTCCTCCAGCACTTTGTGTGTGTTACTCTGTCCATAGACACTGTCTGACCTGCTGAGTTCCTCCAGCATTTTGTGTGTGATGCTCTGGATCTCCAGCATCTGCAGAATCACCTGCGTGTATGATCAGGATCCTTCCACCTTTCTCAGGAAAGCAATAATATGAAGAAAGTGAAAGAGCCTGCGGTGGCATTGAGCGTGTAATGTTGCTCCTCGAAGAAATAGAAGAGCCTTGTGGAAGAAAGCTAAATCAGTTAGCACATCAGATACACTGCAGCACCCAATAGGTGGTGTCACAGTAAATGCTGTTACAGTGCCAGTGACAGGGACCTGCCACTGTCTGTAAGGAGAGTCTGTGTCCTCCCTGGGACCACGTGGGTTTCCTCCGGGTGCTCTGGTTTCCTCCCACGTTCAAAGATGGACGGGTTAGTAGGTTAATTGGTCAGATGCATAGACACTGACTCAGTGGCCAGAATGGCCTGTAACCGTGCTGTATCTGCAGATAGGATCACTGGTGTCTTCCTCCCCCCTCCCCCACTTACCAAAGCTTTGCAGACGAAGGCAGTGAAAGCAAAAGGCTGGGCTTCAGAGGAATAACAAATCAGCCATAACCGAATGGTAGAATGGACTTGATAGGCTGAATGGCCTAATTCTGCTTCGACATACGTCTTGTAGTCTTATGGACATTTTGGAAGGGACTGAAGCATTGCTGAGGATCCCTACCACCCATCCCACTATCTCTCCGACCCACTCCTGTCAGGAAGGAGGCATCAGGACTCGGACTTCTTTCCAACAGGCTGTGAGACTAATGAATACTCTGTCGATCTCATCACTAGGACAGCAGGCTATTTATTGTTACTGCTCACCTATGCTGCACACTTCATGCATTTTGAACTACATCTTATTAACTTCTTTGTGGTGATCTTTCGTTTCTGTGCTGCCTGTGATATCATTTTTGTGGATGCACCGTGGCCCGGAGGAATGGCTCCGTTTGGCTGTATACATGTACAGTCAGATGACAATAAACTTGATCTTAAACTTGAAGGAAAAGCCCATACAATCCAACAAATTGGCTTTAATGTCGAATAGGAAAAAGTGCCTGAAAACAGTTAACATTGTGGGAGTCCAGGAGAGGGCACAGAACAGGAAAAAACAATGTTAATGGTGTTGCTTCTTCAGGGACCAGATTTATCTGAGAGGAAGGTGAATTTCAGTGTGACACATATCTAGAAAAAGTCACGCCTGAGGTCACTGTGACAGGAGATTTCAATCCCGAGCAGTCAGAGATTTCTGAGAATCATAGGCTTGGCAAGTACAACCAAGGATCAGTTGTCGGCCAGGCCGAGGGCCTGCGTTGTACGTGTACACTTCTGTTCAGAGGATTCAGGAGAACCTCTGTGGCTGTGGGATCTCAGTGTCTGAGGGAGTGCAAGGGAAAGGGCCGGAATCACTCGTGCCCAAACTCGATACGTGAGAGATGGTATGTACAGTGATAAGATCACAATGGCTGTGTGGTTAAGCACAGCTCCAACGCCACGTTCAACTTTGCTGGTGACGCCACTGCCGTTGTTGGCCAAATCAAAGGTGGTGATGATTCAGCATATTGGAGGGAGATTGAAAATCTGGCTGAGTGGTGCCACAACAACCTCCTCTCACTCAATGACAGCAAGACCAAGGAGCTGATTATTGACTCCAGGAACACAAGATGCTGGAGATCTAGAGCAACACACACAAAACGCTGCAGGAACTCAGCAGGCCAGGCAGCATCTATGGAAAAGAGTGAACAGTCGATGTTTTGGGCTGAGACACTTCATTAGGACTGGAAAGGAAGAGGAGAAGTCAGGGTAAGAAGGTGGGGGAGGGGAAGAAGAAGTACAGGGTGGTAGGTGAAACCGGGAGAGGGGGAGGGGTGAAGTAAAGAGCGAGGAAGCTGACAGGTGAAAGAGTAAAAGGGCTGGGGAAGGAGAATCTGACAGAATTCAGATTTCAGACAGAACGTGAAGGGGGTGGAGAACAAGAGGAAGGTGTGGGCAGCTAAGGTGAGAGAGGGAAACGGGAATGGGCAATGGTGAAGGGGGGGAGCAATTACCACAAGTTTGAGAAATCGATGTTCGTGCCATCAGGCTGGAGGCTACCCAGACAGAATGTGAGGTGTTGTTTCTCCAACCCGAGTGCGGCAGTAGAGGAGGGCACGGACTGACATGTCGGAATGAGAACGGGAATGGGAAGTAGAATGGAAGAGGGTGGCCACCAGGAGATCGTGATTTTTCTGACGGATGGAGCTTGTGGAGCTTTGCCATGATATTTAAAACTCTGACTAACTCCTATAGATGTGTAGTGGGGAGAGTACTGACAACCTGGTATGGGAACACCAATGCCTTTGAACGGAAAATCTTGTAAGTGCAGTGGATTCTGCCCAGCGCATCAGAGGTAAAGCCCTCCTGACTACTGAGCACATCTACATGAAATGCTGTCACAGGAAGGCAGCATCCATCAACAGAGATCCCAACCACACAGGTTTGCTCTCTTCTCACTGCTGCCATCAGGTAGAAGATACAAGGGCCTCAGGACTCGCACCCCCTGGTTCAAGAACAGCAGCCTCTTGAACAAAGGGGATGACTACACTCACTTGCCCCATCACTGAGATGTTCCCACAGCCAACGATCTCACTTTAAGGGCTCTTTATCACAGTTTTTCATGTTCTCATTATTTATTGCTATTTATTTATGTTTGCATTTGCACAGATTGTTATCTTCTGCACTATGGTTGATCCTGTTATGGTTAGTATTCTATAGATTCGCAGAGTATGCCCGCGAGAAAATGCATCTCAGGGTTGTATGTGGTCACACGTAAGTATTTTGATAATAAACTTACATTGAACTTTGAAGATCAGTTAAAGAGAGACTTCATGCATTCACATTTACTAAATTTAAAGGTTCAAAGGTTCATTTATTATCAAAGTATGTATGCAGTATGCTACTCTGAGATTCGTCTTCTCCAGATAGCCACGAAACAAAGAAAGAACATGAAAGTCATTCAGAGAGAAACATCAAATCCCCAACAACCCCCCCCCCCGTACAAAATAGAACAGCATGACGATCATCAACCCCCAAACCCCCTCCAATACAAAATAGAACAGGGTCATCAACCCCCAACCCCACCTTCCTCCACACAAAATGGAACAGGAACATCGACCCCCAAAATACAACCCTTCCCTCGCACAAAGACCTAACAGAACACCAACCCCAATCACCCTCCCCACACATAACAAAACAGAAAAGGAACAGGTGATAAAAACACGGAATATAAAAACCATAAATCTGAAAAAGTCCACAATCCACAAACACAGAACCACAATACCATCCTCCGATATCACCAACATTCATCGAAAGAGAGGGATACCATGTGGGCAGAGAGGCCTACCTACCTGCCGCAGTGAGCTACACAACAATGGGCTGTCAATAGACTCCTCCAGCTGGTGTCAAAGGGCAGACAGTCGGCACTGAAACTCTCACTTACCTTCTGCATCCGCCTCAATGTCTCGATGCCTCAAATGCATCAACGATGTTGTCGGTCAGGGTCTCCCCGAACCAGAATCTCTGGATCAATAGTTTCGTGTGAGCAGCACTTACTGCGCGACATAGAGTTTACACTGTCAGCAATCAGCAGGAGCTCATGAAAAGCAGCTACGATCTGCGCAAAGCTATCAAGGCTACGAAACAATACAGGGACAAGAATGAGTCAAGATTCACAACAAAAAGCACACGTGACTTGTGGCGAGGGCTGCATACCATCACAGACTTCAAGCCAAACGTGGTGCCACCAACTTCGCCACCTCTCTCCCACATGAGCTCAATCGGTTTTACACTCGGTTCGATGTCACTAACTCTGAGCCTCCGAGGAAAACCTCTGCTACAACCTGCAACCTGGTCATCTCTGAGGCTGAGGTATGCAGATGTTTCCAACAAGTGGACAGTCACAAGGCTGTGGGATCAGACGGCATCCCAGGGCCAGTACTCAGGATGTGCACAACTGGCAGCTGTGCTTACAGACATTTTTAATCTCTCCCTCTCCCAGTGTAGAGTGCCCTCCTGCTTCAAAACATCCACCATAGTCCCTGTATCTAAAAAGACCAAGGTAACGTGCCTGAACGACTGGCGTCCTGTCACACTCACCTCAATAATAAGCAAATGCTTTGAGAGGCTGGTCAAGGACTACATCAGCAGCTTGCTACCACCCACACTGGACCCCCTACAATTCACCTACTGACACCATCGATCGACAGATGACGCAATAGCCACAGCTCTACATACCGTCCTTACACATCTAGAGAAGGATGCTTATGTGAGAATTTAAAGAGCAAACACCGAGGAAATCTGCAGATGCTGGAAATTCAGACAACAACACACACAAAATGCTGGTGGAACACAGCAGGGCAGGCAGCATCTATAGGGAGAAGTGCTGTCGACATTTCGGGCCGAGACGAAGGGTTCTCCCTATAGATGCTGCCTGGCCTGCTGTGTTCCACCAGCATTTTGTGTGTGTTGTTGCTTATGTGAGAATGCTGTTCTTGGACTATAGTTCAGCATTCAACACCATAGTCCCATCCAGACTCGACAGGAATCTCAGAAACCTCGGCCTTCACCCTGCCTTGTGTAGCTGGACCCTGGAATTCCTGTCAGATCACTGGCAGGTGGTAAGAGTGGGCTCCCTCACCTCTGTCCCTCTAACTCTCAATACAGGAGCCCCTCAGGGCTGTACTAAGTTCCCTCCTTTACTCCCTGTATACCCATGACTGTGTCACCACCCACAGCTCTAATCTGCTAATTAAATTTGCCGATGACACTACATTGATTGGCCTTATCTCAAACAATAACGAGGCAGCCTACAGTGAAGAAGTCATCTCTCTGACACGGTGGTGTCAAGAAATCAACCTCTCCCTCAATGTCGCAAAAACAAAGGAGCTGGTTGTGAATTACGGGAGGAATGGAGATGGGCTAACCCCTATTGACATCAATGATCTGGGGTTGAGAGGGAAAACATCACTGTGGATCTCACATGGTCTGTACACACCGGCTGTGTGGAGAAAGGCACAACAGCACCTCTTTCACCTCAGACGGTTGAGGAAGTTTGGTATGGGCCCCCAAATCCTAAGAACTTTCTACAGGGGCACAACTGAGAGCATCCTGACTGGCTGCATCACTGCCTGGTATGGGAACTGTACCTCCCTTAATCGTAGGATTCTGCAGAGAGTGGTGCGGACAGCCCAGCACATCTGCAGATGTGAACTTCCCTCCATTGAGGACATTTATGAAGAGAGGTGTGAGAAAAGGGCCCAGAGGATCATTGGGGACCCGAGTCACCCCAACCACAACCTGTTCCAGTTACTACCATCTGGGAAATGGTACTGAAGCATTAAAGCCAGGACCAACAGGCTCCGGGACAGCTTCTTCCACCAGGCTGTCAGAGCGATTAATTCACACTGGTTTGAGAGTATTTCTATGTTACATTGACTGTCCTATTTATTAAAAATTATTATAAATTGCTATGATTGCACATTTAGACAGAGAATTAACGTAAAGATTTTTACTCCTCATGTATGTGAAGGATTTTAGAAATAGTCAATTCAGTTCAATTCAATTCTTCCTCCACACTTTTACTGGCAATTAACGGATGCTTTAAACAGTGAAATGGAGTCAAACATCGACTTGTGCCTCGTCTCGGAGTTTCTTTGCATCGAGGCCATCAGAGTTTGCACTCAATTCCAGAATCTTCTGGGAGACAGCAAAGTGCTGGATCACTCAGTCGATCCAACTACAAATCAAAAGCTCTAACAGGAACAGATTTAAGGTGAAAAACAGACATAAAAGAATTTTAAAAGCTATTTCTGTTTCCTGTCTGGAAGATATTGAACGAGGGAGTGTTGTGCGCTAACCCTACACTACTTTGACACCCCTACACTGCTGTGACACCCCTACACTGCCGTGACACCCTACACTGCCGTGACACCCTACACTGCTGTGACACCCTACACTGCCGTGACACCGCTACACTGCTGTGACACCCTACACTGCCGTGACACCGCTACACTGCCGTGACACCCCTACACTGCCGTGACACCGCTACACTGCTGTGACACCCCTACACTGCCGTGACACCCCTACACTGCCGTGACACCCTACACTGCCGTGACACCGCTACACTGCTGTGACACCCTACACTGCCGTGACACCGCTACACTGCTGTGACACCCCTACACTGCCGTGACACCCCTACACTGCCGTGACACCCTACACTACCGTGACTCTTCTCTTTTTGGCTGTCCATCGATTTTCAATGATGACTGAGGCCTGGGCAGGGTTGTATGGAAGATCAGCAGTTACCCAAGCTGCAAGTCTCCCCTCTCCATGCCACCGATGTTGTCCAAGGGAAGGGCATTAGGACCCATACAGCTTGGCACCGGTGTCGTCAATGTGTGGTTAAGTGCCTTGCTCAAGGACACACACGCCGCCTCAGCCAAGGCTCGAACTAGCGACCTTCAGATCACCAGACCGACACCTTAACCACTTAGCCACAGGCCACTACAGTGACACCCCTACACTATGGTGACACCCTTACACTACTGTGACACCTTTACATTACTGTGATACTCCTACACTACTGTGAAACCCTTACACTATGGTGGCATCCCTACACCGCTGTGACCCCTACACTACAGTGACACGCCTATTTTACTGTGATACCCCTACACTGCTTTGCTAACCATAACACTACTGTGGTGTCCCTACACTACAGTGGTGTGTTCCATGGAAGCTGAAACAATTCTGATTTCTGAAAAGTTTGTTTGAAGAGATGAGTACATGAGTGAGTGAGTGACTCAGACCACCTTCCTCCAGAGGATGAGGGTGGAAGGTTAGAGACCAACCCTGATCAGGAGCACACTAATGGGGGCAAAGGAGGGACACGTGCCTTGCATTCACTGCATTTCAGTACAGCAGGGAAACAGGCCATTCAGCCCGCAATGTTGTGCTGAACTTTGCTATTCCTGAAGCATCTACTGCATCTTTTTTCTTTTACAAAGTTCTTGTATTTTACTCAGAATGTAGTACTGTGAGAAATCTCATTTTTCAGTAAATAAGAAATAACTTGCCATTAACAAAGGGAAAAAAAGCTCTCTGATTGCATCTTCAAATGTAATTTGTTCTTTATGACAATATGTAATTGACACAAATGTATGACATGTTGTAATTTTAACATTGGATAGTTTTGTTGTTTAAGACTGCATTCTCAGGATTTAATTACCACGTATTTATAGGAAGTATCCCAAGGGTTGTGCTGGGTCGCCCTCAAGAAGCTGACAGCAATTTTACGTTGCTCCAATTAAGATGATTTTTATCTGAGTTTAGTAGCACTTAGATACGGCATATTGGAGCTGACAGATTGTCCAAGATACTTTGGGCTGTAATTACAGCAATGAAGCGACATGCAGAGCTGAATAATGCCCGTTTCCACAATGAAAAGAATCCTATTAATGGCTTAATGTACGCTTGTCCTTTCTGTAAATAACACTTAATAATCTTATCTACTTTAATTTCTGTAATGGCATCACTTAGAACCGCAGAAAATGACCAGATCAAAGAGAAAGATCTCACTGAGGTTTAAAAGGTTTAAATTTTTTAATGGGAGACGTGGCTTTAGTCAGTATCTGTGCTTTTTATTACAGCTAATACCTGCGATTTGAAGCCGGTGAGAGTTGGCTGTTGCCGCTGCCCAGAGGCAGAGGTGTGTGGCAGCATCCAGCGGGGTTGTGGGCTGCCCTCCAGTGTCTGCTCGATGGAGGACGCTGGATTGCTTGGGTGTGTGCCTTCGTTCTGCAGACTGCCCAGGGCTTGCTCCTGTCGTAAAGCACCATCAGTTTACAGGATATACCACTCAGGGACTGTAGTGGGGGAGTCTAAGACCAGAGGGCACAGCCTCGGAATAGAGGGATGTCCATTTAGAACAGAGATGAGGAGGAATTTCTTTAGCTAGAGGCTGGTGGATCTGTGGAATTCAGTGCCATAAATGGCTGTGGAGGCCAGGTCATTGAAAGCAGAGATTGATAGGTTCTTGGTTAATCAGGATGTCAAAGTTAATGGCGAGAGGACTGGAGAATGGGGTTGAAAGGGATAATAAAACAGCCATGATGGGATGGCAGAGGACACCTGATGGGCTGAATGGCCTAATTCTGCTCCTATAACTTATGGTCTTTTGCTCTTATAGTACATAAACCAAAACTCACTAAAGCTATACACAATACCGGTAAAGGGGATTAGTGTAAGCATCTACAAGGGGCAGCATGGAGATTGTGGGCTGAAGGAACTCTTTCTATGCTGTACATTTCTCTTTCTCTGTTGCTTGTTTCCTATAGTGGGAGAGCCTCAGTATAGAGGGACATCCATCTAGAACAGAGAAGTGGAAGGATTTCTTTATGCAGAGGGTGGTGAATCTGTGTAAAATCCTCCAAACGTGAACAAACATTACTGGCCTCTCCTGGGACAACATCCCTGGCAGCGAAACCCGCCACATCATTTATCACCGTCCATTAGACCAAAAGATATAGGAGCAGAATTAGGCCATTCGGCCCATCGAGTCTGCTCCACCATTCCATCATAGCTGATTTATTTTCCCTCTCAAACCAGTTCTCCTGCCTTCTCCCCAAAATATCTGATGCCCTTTCAATAGGTTTTAAAATGCTCAAGTTCCCCTCATACGTTAACCCTTTCATTTCCGGAATCATTTTCGTGAATCTCCTCTGGACTCTCTCCAACACCAGTATGTTTTCTTAGACAGGAGGCCCAAAATTGCTCACAATACAAGTGTGGTCTGGCCACTATCTTATCAAGCCTCAGCATTACATCCTTGCTTCTAGTCCTCTTGAAATGAATTCCAGCATTGCATTTGCCTTCCTCACTACCGACCCAACCTCCAAGTTAACCTTCAACTTGCTCAAGGCCTTCCAAGTCCCCTTTACACCTCAGATTTTTGAATTTTCTCTGCTTTTAGAAAATAGTCTACACCTTTATTCCTTCTACCAAAGTGCTTCCCTACACTATATTCCATCTGTTATGTTTTGTAACTAGAGAACATAACATTGAATTAAAAGAGCCGACAATATAAGTCTAATTTCATTTTTACTTTAAGTATCACATGGTGACGTGATGACGTATGCCATTTGCATATTTTTACAAATAACCTGCAGTGAATTATATAAACAACAAAGAATGCTTAATCAAACAATATATTTACAGTATTATTCAACTATTACTGATAAATTAAATACACTACACTTCTCCCTGCCAAGGTCTAAACTGCAACTCAATAGAAAATGCATTTCAACTTGTGTACCGGATATGTAATCCACACACAATATACGATATAAAACATCCACCACATAGTGAAGTTTAAATTGTCCTATTTGGGGCACGCACGGCACCACTCTGTGTTAAAAACCTACCTGTGACATCTTCCCCCATGTCAGCACCTTCTTCCAATCACTCTGAATAGATATTCAGTAAAATCTGTAGTTGCTAAAGGTGCTGAATAACTGAACGTGCCCGTTTATTCCCCTCCATAGATGCTGACTGACCTGCTGAGTCCCTCAGTGTTTGCATTGCTCAGGGTTTCCATTATCTGCAGATTTTCTTTTGTTGGTATTCTAGTCTTCCTCCCCCCTCAGCACCCAGCCCACCTGAGAATGAGGGGATAGTTTAGGTTGAGAGGAAAAGGGAAGAAGCCAAACTAAGAGGGCAGGTAGAGAGGAAGGTGTACACGCTAGCAAGTGATATGAGGTCCCTGGACTGCCACTCATTTTAGGTGGTAGATGGTCATTGAGAACAAACTGCTCATGAAGTAACTCTCATTTCAACCTCTGTTGATGCACTCTTCTGTACTGTGTTCTAGGTTCTCAAAGCTGGTTCAAGTCCAACCCAAAGGGATTCCCCCATCACAGACACCGGACCATAAACTTTGTAGGAACATTGTGCCACCACCTAAGTCCGATGAAGTATGGACAAATTGCTCTTCATTATTTACAACAACAGAGGGGTTCCAGCTCTTAGAGCTTCAACATCTCGACCCAATAGATTCTGCAGATGCTGGAAATCCAGAGCCACACACACAAAATGCTGGATGAACTCAGCAGGACAGGCAGCGTCTAGGGAAAAGAGTAGAGTCAATGTTTCAGGCTGAGAACTTTCATCAAGACTGGAAAGGAAGGGGGAAGATGCCAGAAACGAAGGTGGGGGAGAGGAAAGAGGACAAGCTGGCAGGTGATAGGGGAAGCTGGCTGAGGGGAAAGGTGGATGGCTGGGGAAAGGGAATGAAGTAAGAAACTGAGAGGTGATTGGTGGGAAAGGTAAAGGGCTGAAGAAGAAGGAATCTGATAGGAGAGGAGAGTGGATCATGGGAGAAGGGGAAGGGCAGGGCGCCAGAGGGAGGTGATAGGCAGGAGAGGAGAGAAGAGAGAAGAGAATGACCAGAGTGGGGAATGGAAAATAAAGAGAAGGAGGGAGAGAAATTACTTGGTTGGGGAAATTGATGTTCATGCCATCAGGTTAGAGACTAACCAGACATTATACAAGGTGTTGGTCCTTCACCCTGAGAGTGGCCTCATTGTGGCAATAGAGGGGGTGGCAGACTGACACGTCCATGGGCTCCTATAGTCCGAGACCACAGCGTGATGCCAGATTCCTTCAGCAGAGTTGGAAATGCTGGAAGGCTACAAGCAAATCTGACATTTTAATTTTAATTTTTTTTTGAGTTTCAGTTTATGTTCGGACCACCACCACACATTTAATTCATTTCCCATTTCATGTAATAAGGAAAGTTCCCCTCAGGTTATGGGATCTTGTACAACAGCCGTCTTACAATTACAAAAGTAATTGGGCTATCGTTTTCCGCCCGTGGAACTATTAACTAATCTCACTTTTTAATCTTTTATTTTTTTTTTATTCAGCCAGAATATGTGGCATAAACACCCCTCACATCAAAATGTCATCTTCATTTCCTCAAGGCAGGCTAAACTTTATTGTATTTCATATTTCCAAATTGTCACCCTCTGGAAATTGACTACAAAATCCATTATCATTTGTACATTTTAATTATGCAAATGCAGCTCCTCATTCGCCTAGACAACACCTGCAGGGAAGCTGGAGATACACACTGGGTGATTACAATGTATCCAGTCGAGTCCCTTTAATTGTAACAGGCTAATTACATTGTTTCATTAAGCTTCCTCCACTGACAAACACAATGAACGGCGTGACTGTGTTCACCATTTAACCAGTGCCAAATCCACTCAATTAAATCAAAAACGGACAAGAAATTCATCAAGTTGCTCTTTGTGGCAGAGTTATTGGTGGAATCACCACCCGTAACAGACCGTCACTACGGGGGCTAAGGGGACGAGACCTAAGGGGACGAGGCCTCCCCCACCCGGGCTAAGGGGACGAGGCCTCCCCCACCCGGGCTAAGGGGACGAGGCCTCCACTACCCGGGCTAAGGGGACGAGGCCTCCCCCACCCGGGCTAAGGGGACGAGGCCTCCACTACCCGGGCTAAGGGGACGAGGCCTCCCCCACCCGGGCTAAGGGGACGAGGTCTCCCCCACCCAGGCTAAGGGGACGAGGCCTCCACCACCCGGGCTAAGGGGACGAGGTGGTACTGGTAACCCATTTAGCAAAATATCACACATAACAGGTCTTTACTACCTGGATTAAGGACATTAAATGGTACTAGGACCTGTTTAGTGCAAAACCACCCATAATAGGCCTTCACTCACCAGACTTAGGACATGAGGTGTTACTAGGAACCTGTTTGGAAATTCTGCATGTCAGTCAACAGAATTCTTACATCACCCAAGAGAGTGAGGACAGAGAGGGCTGCGAAGAGAATTCATGGGCTTCAACTGGGATGGGGAGGGGAAAGAGTGTTAACCGAGAGGGTTAACTGAACTTTACCCAGGAGGTAATGAGGGAAGAGAGTGGGCGAATTAAATGAGAGTTAGTGGGAGAAAGGTTGAAGTTCAAGGTAAATAAACAACCCTGAGATTGATTTTCTTGCAGGCATTCAAAGTAAATACAGGAAACTCAACAGAATTAGTGAAAGATCACACAACAGGACAGACGTGCAAAACTAGACAACCAGTGTTCAAAAGATAATGAACTGTACAAATATAGAAAAAAGAGAAAACAAATAAATAACAATAATAAAAAAGTAACAATAAATATTGAGAACATGAGATGAAGAGTCCCTGAACGTGAGTCCAGAGGCTGTGGGAACAGTTCAGTGTTAGAGTGAGTAAAGTTATTCCCTTTAGTTCAGCAGCCTGATGGTTGAGGGGTAATAATTCAAAGTTCAAAGTAAATTTATTATCAAAGTACATATACAACTCTGAGATTCATTTCTGCAGACATACTCAATAAATCCATGATAGAATAATAATCATAATTGAATCAATGAAAGACTGCACCAACCTGGCACTCAACAATTGTACAAACTGTGCAAATATACAAAGGAAGAAATAATAATCAATAAATAAGCAATAAATATGGAGAACATGAGATGAAGAGTCCGTGAGAGTGAGTCCATAGGCTGTGGGAACAGTCGGGTGGTGGGGCAAGTGGAGTTATCCCGTCTGGTTCAAGGAACTCAACAGGTCAGGGGGGAATTGTGCGAGTCATAAGTTCCCTCCCACAGTCCAAAGACATACCGGTCGGGAGGTTGACTAGTCATTGTACGTTGTCCTGTGATTAGGCCAGGGTAAAACGTTGAGTTTCTGGGTGTTGTGGCTCGTTGGGCTGGAGAGGCCTGTTCCACTCAGTATTGTGAAGTAAATAAATAACAATACTGTTGTTGAGTCCTTGGAAGTAAAGTTAGATGTTGTGGGAACAGTTCAGTGTTGAGGTGAGTGGAGTTATCCCCTCCGGTTCAACAGTCTGACGGTTGAGGGGTAATAACTGTTCCTGAACTTGGTGGTGTGAGTCCTGAAGCTCTTGTACCTCCTTCCTCGTGGCAGCAGCGGAATATCAAACTGTACAGCACAGAACAGGCCCTTCGGCCCACTATATTGTGCTGAACTAATTACATTAAAATCAAATGGCCAGCTAAGCTAATCCCTTCTTCCTATACAATGTCCATATCCATGCATTTTCCTCACAGTCATCTGCCTATCTAAATGTCTCTTAGAAGTTTCTAATGCATCACCTCCACCACCACCTCAGGCAGCACAATCCAGTCACCCAGCACTCACTGAGTAAAAAACTTTTCCCTCACTTCGCCTTTGCAATTACCCCTCCCCCACCTTAAATGCATGTCCTCTGGTATTAGACATTTCAACCCCGGGAAAAGACATTGTCTGTCTCTTGCTGTGCCTCTCACAATCTTACGCACCTCTATCAGATCTCCCCTCAGCCTGCAACCTCTCTTAATCCAGGCAGCACCCCATCTAAAACTTCCACCCCTCCTCATAATGAGGTGAGCAATGCTCCAGAGGTCACCTAACTGGGGTTTATAAAGCTGCCCGAGACCTGGCTGCAGAGGGGTAAGCAAACCGTGGAGCTTTGAGAGATTCACCAGGGTGTTACCTGGAATGGAGGACTGTACCTATTACGAGAGACCGATGAGACAGGGTATATCCTCACTGGAACGTGGGAGACCCAGGACCAACTTTATAAGGGCCGTAGTTAAGATAGATAGACAAGGACAAGGGTGTCTGGAAGTAAAGGACAGTGAGAGGGAGAAATTTAAAGGCAACCTAAGGGGTAAGAATCTAACATGGAGGATGATGGGTATCTGGTATGAGACCATTAGACCATTGAATATTGACAGGTTTAGATACAGTGGATGGGGAAAAGACGTTTCCCACCGTGAGGGAGTCTTGGACCAGAGGGCAAAGCCTCAGAAAGCAAGGATGTCCATTTAGGTGAGAAGGAATTTCTTTAGCCAGAGGGTGATGAACCTGTGGCGCCGTAGTCCCTCGATGACCAAGCCTAAGAGCACTGCTACTGCCCGAGTGAGAGTAACAGAGGTGAAACTACGCTTTCTCACCGAGCTTAACCTTCGGCATTGCCCTTGCAACGTGGGAGGGAAGAGAGGCTTGGATAAGTACATGGGTGCGAGGGGGATGGGTTACAAGCAAGTTAATGGGAATAGTTTAGAATGGACTAGATGGGCCAAAGGGCCTCTTTCTGTGTTGTGGTGTTCGATAACTCAATTACTCTGTGGGTTACAATACTCACAGTGAGAAAATACTTACCTTAAATATTAACGTCTTAAAATAACCACCTTAAATATTAACATCTTTTATAGAATTAGAGAAAATAAATTATGAAAATTGGCACCAAAACATCCAACTCTGAAAGAAACAATTCCCCAAAGTATGCCTTACCCATTAACAACTGACAGAGCGTTTACGGCTCACAGATCTGTGAGGCTGTAACGACAAAGTGGAATTGAATCAGTGATTTTGAAGACGGGTTTTCTCGGTGTCCTGCTGCTCGTTATCCCACACACTACAACATCTCTGCCGAGATGCACCAGCATGGATTTTTCAACCTTCGAACAGACATTATCGTCTACAAGTACTTCTGTAAGGTGCTAAGTGTTTGAGATCTGAAGTCTGTGGCATTCGATAGACAAACACCAATTCCTTTTGGATCAATGCAGTGATCTTTAGAGGAGAGTATTGAAACACACTTACATGGAGTTCTTCCACAAGCAAGCAGCATCAGTTATCAAATCCCCTGGCCATCCAGGCCATGCCCTTGTCTCACTGCTACCATTGTAAAGGAAGCACAAGACCCTTAGATCCCACACCCACAGGTTCAGGAACAGAAAGTACCCTTCAACTACCAGGCTCCTGAACCAGCGTCACCTCACCTCAAGGACTCTGCCACTCAGGTTCTCAGTGTTATTTATTTAGAGATACAGTACCGAACAGGCCATCCAGCACTATGAGCCACACTACCCAGCAACCCAATATTTTACCCAGTCTCTATACTCTTAGAAACTACATTTAGGTCCCTCACAAGCTCCATCTCTCCTGGTTCCCTAACCTTTCCCTTGTAGGCATTCTCTTCCTCACCAACGATGTTGGCCTCATCAAACCTTGGTCAACATGTGCACAATAGGCGATCCCACCTCGCTCTCTTCTCGTGTCTTTGAGGGTTTCTGTGTGGTGCAGCTCTTTGGGCTGGAGGCCTGTTCTGCCATCCTGGTCATCGAGGGCCTTCCAGTCTCACCAATGTATACCTTTTGACATGGTGATAGGGGTATGGAAAACACAACTTCCTGACACAGTTCCTTAAGTCTTCTAGATGCCACTTTGCTTCACCTATTTCTAATTGCGTCCTCACGTTCTGCTATTGATTGGGCACCACACTTCTGGCAATTTCAGGATAGCTTTTCAGTTAAGCTGCCACCGTATGGCACAATAACAGATAGCTCCAGTCGGGAACCACACATTCCTAAAGTGGGTTCAACCTTAAAAAATCAACCAATCATAGCAAGGCCAATTCAAACTAACCAATCAGGAATAGACAATTCAGATTCAGCCAATCAGGATCAAGTATTAAACACCGCCATGCCCCACTCACTCGAGAGGGTATATAAGGAGGTGTCTCCAGAGGAACTTGACATTTGACTACCTTGTCCCTGAGAAGATGGTTGTGTTTACTGTTGAAATGTTGCAATCAATGTCTATAAGTTAGGTTATTTGAACTTGACTTTGACCTCTGTTGATTGGAAAATGTAGGCTGGGTTCTGATTACAGCTGTTATTGTTGATATTTGATAGCATTCATGAAAGGTATAATTCTGAGGCCCTATAAAGCTTTGTCAGCGAGTCAGACTGCACGTGAACAGTGAACAGTTTTGAACCCCTTATCTAAAAAAAAGATGTCCTGCATTGTAGAGGTCCATGAGAATTATCCTGGGAGTGAAAGGGTTATCAGATGAGGAGTGTTTGATGGCTCTAGGCCTGTACTCACTGGAGTCCAGAAGAGTGGGGGGGGGGTGGTGGGGGTTTCTCGTTGAAACCTAATCAATATTGAAAAGCATAGATAGAGTGGATGTGGAGAAGATATTTTGTATAGTGGGGGAGTCTAGGACCAGAGGGCATAGATAGAGTGGATGTGGAGAGGATGTTTCCTATAGTGAGGGAGTCTAGGACCAGAGGGCATAGATAGAGTGGATGTGGAGAAGATATTTTGTATAGTGGGGGAGTCTAGGACCAGAGGGCACAGATAGAGTGGATGTGGAGAAGATATTTTGTATAGTGGGGCAGTCTAGGACCAGAGGGCATAGATAGAGTGGCTGTGGAGAAGATATTTTGTATAGTGGGGGAGTCTAGGACCAGAGGGCACAGCCTCAGTGTAGAAAGTGAAGCACTAACCCTAAACTTGTTATCTTTACCTTTTATTCTGATAGGCAAATACAAGCTTTGTACTCTGAAAATTTCACTTTTGAAGGCCTCCCACTTTTGAGATACACCTTTGCCAGAAAAAAGCCTGTCCCAATCCACACTTAACCATATAACAATTACAGCACGAGAACAAGCCATCTCAGCCCTTCTAGTCCATACCAAACGCTTAATCTCACCTAGTCCCACCTACCTGCACTCAGCCCATAACCCTCCATTCCTTTCCTGTCCATATACCTATCCAATTTTGCCTTAAATGACAATATCGAACCTGCCTCTACCACTTCTACTGGAAGCTCGTTCCACACAGCTACCACTCTCTGAGTAAAGAAATACCCCCTAAACTTTTGCCCCCTAACTCTCAACTCATGTCCTCTTGTTTGAATCTCCCCTACTCTCAATGGAAAAGGCCTATCGACATCAACTCTATCTACCACCTCATAATTTTAAATACCTCTTTCAAGTCCCCCCTAAAACCTTCTACGCTCCAAAGAATAAAGGCCTAACTTGTTCAACCTTTCCCTGTAACTTAGGTGCTGAAACCCAGGTAACATTCTAGTAAATCTTCTCTGTACTCTCTCTATTTTGTTGACATCTTTCCTACAATTCGGTGACCAGAACTCTACACAATACTCCAACTTGCCAGTTCATTTCTGAAACCATCAAAATTGACCTTTCCTCCAATTCAGAGTTGCAACCCACAAACCAGACCTATCTTTTTGCATATTTACTTTGAAACTAATGACTTTGGGATCTCTGGATGCAAAGTGTTCCCCAACACAAACTTCTGCAACAACATCTCACTGATGGCTCAATGTCATAATTCCAGGTATTGATCCATGTCCTGAGCTCATTGGCCTTTCCTACGGTACTACTTGCATTGAAATACACACAGCTCAGGACACTAGTCACACCATGCTCAACCTTTTGATTCCAAGCTTCGTCTGAGGTCTTACCAACATCTGTCTCCACAACCTCTCCACTAACTGTTCTGGCACTCTGGTTCCCAACCCCCTTCAAGTCCAGTTTAAACCCCACCTGCAGCATTAACAAACCCTCCTGCTAGGATATTAGTCCCCCTCCAGTTCAGGTGCAAACCGTCCCTTCTGTACAGGTCCCGCCTTCCCTGGAAGAGACCACAATGATCCAAAAATCTTAAGCCCTCCCTCCTACACCAACTCCTCAGCCACATGCCTTAGACTCACATCTAACAGAAAACAGCTAATAGAATGTTTCCTGCAGTTGCTGCTCCATTTTCTCCCACAGGTTAGGATTAGTAAATGTTACAAGGCGACACTCGTGGGCTGCCCCTGTCACTTTCTTGGATTGTGTTAGCTGTTGACGCAAACAATGCATTTCACTCTGTTTTGATGTTTTAAAACAAATCTTTAAATTTTTACTTTCCACTGGTCTCAACTGAAAATAAATAAGTTCAAAGAAAATTTATTATTGAAATGTGTACATGACATCAGATACTGTACGACCTTGAGATTCATTTTCTTACAGGCAATGACAGAGACACAATAGGATCAATGAAAGACCCCACACAAGACAGACAGGGAATGTGTGAAAGACAAGCAATTGTAAATACAAAAGGAAAATAATAATAATAATAATAATAAATAAGCAATGAATATTAAGAACATGAGATGAACAATTCTTGAAAGTGGGTCCATAGGGTCAAGAGGACATGAGTTGAGAGTTAGGGGGCAAAAGTTTAAGGGTAACACGAGGGGGTATTTCTTTACTCAGAGTGGTAGCTGTGTGGAACGAGCTTCCAGTAGAAGTGGTAGAGGCAGGTTCGGTATTGTCATTTAAAGTAAAATTGGATAGGTATATGGACTGGAGCGGAATTGAGGGTTATGGGCTGAATGCGGGTCGGTGGGACTAGGTGTGAGTAAGCGTTCGGCACGGACTAGAAGGGCTGAGATGGCCTGTTTCCGTGCTGTAATTGTTATATGGTTATATGGTTGTGAAGTCAATTCAGTACTGAGTTGAGTAAAGTTATCCCCTCTGGTTCAAGAGCCAGGTGGTTGAGGGGTAATAACCGTTCCTGAACCTGGTGGTGTGGGCCCTAAGGCTCCTGTACCTCCTTCCTGATGGTAGCAGCGAGAAGAGAGCATGGCCTGTTTTTAGCAGTCAAAGCAATCATTGAGCTCCCCTGCAGCAGAAACTTCTTGTCAGCTATGTCAGCTGGTTTCATTCCATAGGTGACAATACTATGTCAGTACAAGGTTGTTGTTGGGATTCAAAATATTATTAAAATTCATTTTCTAGGGCCCACAGAGGCAGAACACTGAGACAGAAAGGAGATGGTAGTGGTGGGGGGGGGGGGGGGAGAGATAATTAGGGAGGAAAACATGGGATTAGGGAGGAGTCTATGTAACATCCACACCAGGACCACCAGACTCAAAATAAAAACAGTTACTTTCCCCAAGTAGTAAGGCTGATCAACACCTCCACCCACTAACCCACCCCTCTACACCCCCAACCACCACTACTTTATCATTTCCTGTCAGTCAGCTTATGTACAGCCTAGTCTCACATTGCAAACATACAATAACTCCATGTACTGCATATAAGCTATCTTATGAATTAATATTTATCGTGTATCCTATTGCGCTGCATCGGATCCGGAGTAACATTATTTCATTCTCCTTACACTGGTGTACTGGAAATGGTGTGAAACAATGCTGAACGTTAAACGTCGGGACCAGCCGATGGCTCAGTACTCTAAAGCCACACACGGCAGATTGACGTGAATGCAGACGGAGACTGGTTAATAATTCAGTAGAATCACTTTAAACTGTGTTGCCCCTTGTGAACTACACTGATAAACAGCATGTGTAACAGTTCAGTAGATCTTGTTCACTTGCACTGAACATATTAAACAACTGAGGTAAATCATACACAGTGGCTTACATCCCCCCTTGGCTTAGCAGACTATATTTCACAAAGCTTAGAAATTATCTGGGTTTAAGATATCCCTGCAGTTTGCATAATTATTTGAGAATGTTTACTGATAAATGGCCGCTATCACTGACAGTATATAATATACTATATTATGTATAAAGTATATCAAATATATATTGCTCAGGCATTCCAATTGTCTGGTATGGGGGAGGGTGAGGAGTGCCACTGCAAGGGTTGTAAGAAGCTGCAGAACGTTGTAAAATTAGGCAGCAGACATCTTGGGTGCTAGAGTCCGTACTACCCAAGACATCCTCAAGAAGCGATGCCTCAGAAAGGCAGTGCCCATCATTGAGGGCCTCCATCGCCCAGGACAAGCCCTGTTCTCATTGCTACCATCAAGGAGAAGATACAAGAGCCTGACACACTGTGATTCAGGGACAGCTTCTTCCCCTCTGTCATCAGATTTCTGAATGTACATGGACACTACCTCACTATTTTCTTTTTGCACTTAATTTAATTATATAGAAAGACATGACCGGGGGAAGGTCCATGGGAAACTATATGGCCTGAAAGTAGATAAGCCACCTGGACCAGATGGTCTACACCCCAGGGTTCTGAAAGAGGTGGCTGAAGAGATTGTGGAGGCATTAGTGGAATCACTAGATTCTTGCATGGTTCCAGAGAACTAAAAAATAACAAATGTCTCATCACTCTTCAAGAAGGGAAAGAGGCAGAAGGAAAGAAATTATAGGCCAGTTAGTCTGATCTTAGTGGTTGGGAGGATGTTGGAATCATTTGTTCTTCAGATTCAGTTTATTGTCATTTAAAAACCACAAATGCAATGCAGTTAAAAAATGAGTCAATGTTCCTCCAGAATGGTATCACAAAAGCACACTACAAAACAGACTACACCAGAAAATCCACATAACGTTTGGCAATCCCCAATCCAGAGTCCGGAGAGGCTGCTGCGTATTAATATCGCGCTACCGTCTTAGCGCGTTCCCCGGAAAGGAGCTCCAAATCCACCAGACAAACAAGACCAAAAACTAAAGCTACAAGACCTGCACAAAACCACACAGTTACAACATATAGTTACAACAGTGCAAACAATAGCATAATTGATTAAAAAAAACAGACTATGGGCACAGTAAAAATAGTCCAAAGATGTTAAAGGACTATAAGTTCGAAAGAAACCACCACACAGTTTCCACAAGTCCTCAGGGTCCCGATAGACTCATCATCCCATGCCGGCAGCAGAAGGGAATACCCCCGCTATGGACTTCCACGGCGCCGCCCGACTCAGCCTTGCAGACGCAGCACACAATGAAAGCTCTGTCGAACCCAGCCTCGCAGACGCAGCACACACCAAAAACGACCTGACCACAGCAGACTCCGAGTCCGTCGAACCTCCGAGCCTTTGACCATCCCCTCTGGCACAGCCTCTCCGAGCACCATCCTCTGCCAAGCGTATTAAGACGCCCCCGCCAACGGCCATCGGCAACGCGACCCCGAGGACTGGGGGCCTGTTCTTCCCAGAAGAGTCCCGGACCTCACAGCAGCAGCAGCAATGAAGAAGGCCTTCCTGGAGATTTCCAGGTGTTCCTCCTTGCTCCCACATCTGTTTTTCATCAGATTAGGATTGTGCACGGCACCCCCGCTTAACAAATAACATATCAGCTCCAGAGTGGCCACTGCAAGCTGCGTCACACTGCCATCTTGAAGGATGTGAAGGATTAAGGATGTGGTTTCGGGGTACTTGGAGACACAGGGTAAAATAGGCCATAGTCAGCATGGTTTCTTCAAGGGAAAATCTTTCCTGACAGATTTGTTAGAATTCTTTGAAGAAATAACCAGCAGGATAGACAAAGGAGAATTGGTGGATGTTGTTTACTTGGATTTTCAGATGACCTTTGACAAGGTGCCACACATGAGACTGGTAAACAAGATAAAAGCCCTGGGAAGATTTGAGGATGGAAAAAGCATTGGCTAATTGTTAAGAGGCAAAGAGTGGGAATAAAAGGAGCCTTTTCTGACTGACTGCTGGTGACCAATGGTGCTGCACAGGGGTTGGTGTTGGGACCAATTCTATTTACATTATATATCAATGATTTGGATAATGGAATTGATGGCTTTGTGGCCAAGTTTGCAGACAACGTGAAGGACTTAGACAGATCAGGAGAATGGGCAGATGGAATACAGTGTCAGGAAGTGTATGGTCATGCATTTTGGTGCAAAGGTATTTGGGAGTCCTCATGCAGGATTCTCTAAAGTTAATTTGCAGGTTGAGTCTGTGGTGAGGAAGGCAAATGCAATGTTAGCATTCATTTCACAAAGACTAGAATATAAAAACAAGGATGTAATGTTGAGATTTTATAAGGCACTGGTGAGGCCTCACTTGGAGTGTTGTGAGCAGTTTTGAGCTGCTTATTTGTGAAATGATGTGCTGACATTGGGGAGGTTTCAGAGGTGATTCACGAGAATGACTCCTGGAGTGAAAGGGTTGTCATATGGGCAGCGATTGAAGACCCTGGGCCTGTGCTTGCTGGAATCTAGAAGAATGAGGGGTGATCTCATTGAAACCTTTCATATGTTGAAAGACCTCAATAGAGTTGATGTGAAGATGATATTCTTGAACCAGAGAGTACAGCCTCAAAATAAAAGGCAGCTGTGGAGGCCAAGTCTCTGGGAATATTTAAAGCAGAGGTGGAAAGGCTCTGGATTAGTAAGGGTGTCAAAGGTTATGGAGAGAAGGCAGGGCAATGGGATTGAGAGGGTTAATAAATCAGCTGTGATAGAATGGCAGAGCAGACTCAATGATCTGAATGGCCTAATTCTGCAATGTTTTACGGTCTTAATAATATAATTAGAACAAAAAGAGAGTAAAATCGTAAGGTAGTGTTCATGGGTTCATTGTCCATTCAGAAATCTGATGGTGGAAGGGAAGAAGCTGTTCCTGAAATGTTGAGTGTGTGTCTTCAGGCTCCTGTACCTCATCCCTGATGGTAGCAATGAGAAGGGGGCATATCCTGGGTGATGGGGTCCTTAATGGTGGATGCTGCCTTTCTGTGTGTCTCAGTGCTGGGGAGGTTGGTGCCCATGACGGAGCTGGCTGAGTTTACAACTTTCTGCAGCTTTTCCCGATCTTGTGCAGTGGCCTCTCCATACCAGACAGTGTGCAACCAGTTAGACTCCTCTCCAGTGTAGAAATTTGCTGGCCCTTTGGTGAAGTTCCAAATTTCTTCAAATTCCTAATGAAGTTTGGCCACTGACGTGCCTTCTTTGTAATTGTATCAATATGTTGGGCCCAGGATAGATCTTCAGAAACGTTAGTGTCCTGGAACTTGAAAGTGCTCTCCCTTTCCAATTCTAACCTCGATGAGGAACTGGTGTGTGTTTCCTCAATTTCCCTTTCATGATGTACTGAACTTGCATCTGTTCCATGTCCAAAGGTAAATAAAGAGATATTTATGTCTTTTAACTGTGGAAAATGTGTAAAATTCATACATCTGCCTACTTATTATGAATTAAACAGTTTTTAACAACACTGAATCAGAAACTGAATTAGAACTGGAATCAAGTTTAAGATCATTGCCATACATCATGAAATTTGTTGTTTTGTGGCAGTAGTATAATAACTATAAATTACAATGGGAAATATATATATATTTCTGCCCTCTGACACTTTTGAACTACCAGCATCTGCTAGTGTCTTCTGCAGAGTAGACTGATGCTAAAAACTTATTCAGTTTCTCCGCCTTTTCCTGTCTCCCATCACTATTACTAACTTTCCAGCAGCAATTTCCTCTTGCCTCTTGCATCCCTTTATACATCTGAAAATACTTTTGGTACCGTTTTTAATATTATTGGCTAGCTTACCTTCATATTGCACCTTTCCCTACCTTATGTTTTTTTTTTGTTGCCTTCTGTTGGTTTTTAAAAATTTCCCAATCGTCTAACCTCCCACTAACTTTTGCTCGATTATATGCCCTCCCTTTGGCTTTTATGTTAGCTTTGACTTTCCTTGTCAGTCATGGTTGTGTCATCCTGCCTTTACAATACATCCTCTTCCTTGCAATGTATCTGTCCTGCGCCTTCTGATTGCTCCCAGGAAGTCCAGCCGTTGCTACTTTGCCATCGTCCCTGATACTGCCCCCTTCCAATAACTTTGGCAGCTCCTTTCTCATCCCTCTGTGATTCTCTTTACTCCACTTTGATACTGATTAGCTTCTCCCTCTCAAACCGCAGGTGAATTCTATCATACTGTGATTGTTTCCCGAGCATTCCTTTACCTTAAGCTCTCTAATCATATCTGGTTCATTACACAACACCCAATCCAGAATTGCTGATCCCCAAGTGGGCTCAACCACAATCTTGTTTCAAAAAGCCATCTCAGGGTCATTTTATAAATTCTCTCCCTTGGGATCCAACACCAACCTAATTTTTTGAATCGACCTACATATCGAAATCCCCCATGACTACTGGAACATTGCTTTATTTACCCTCCTGATGAAGGGTTTCGGCCCGAAACGTCAGCACTACCTCCTCCCATAGATGCTGTCTGGCCTGCTGAGTTCTGGCAGCATTTTGTTTTTATTGCTTTATTTACCCTCCTGATGAAGGGTTTCGGCCCGAAACGTCGTCACTACCTCCTCCCATAGATGCTGTCTGGCCTGCTGAGTTCTGGCAGCATTTTGTTTTTATTGCTTTATTTACCCTCCTGATGAAGGGTTTCGGCCCGAAACGTCGTCACTACCTCCTCCCATAGATGCTGTCTGGCCTGCTGAGTTCTGGCAGCATTTTGTTTTTATTGCTTTATTTACCCTCCAGATGAAGGGTTTCGGCCCGAAACGTCGTCACTACCTCCTCCCATAGATGCTGTCTGGCCTGCTGAGTTCTGCCAGCATTTTGTGTTTTTATTGCTTTATTTACCCTCCTGATGAAGGGTTTCGGCCCGAAACGTCGTCACTACCTCCTCCCATAGATGCTGTCTGGCCTGCTGAGTTCTGGCAGCATTTTGTTTTTATTGCTTTATTTACCCTCCAGATGAAGGGTTTCGGCCCGAAACGTCGTCACTACCTCCTCCCATAGATGCTGTCTGGCCTGCTGAGTTCTGCCAGCATTTTGTGTTTTTATTGCTTTATTTACCCTCCTGATGAAGGGTTTCGGCCCGAAACGTCGTCACTACCTCCTCCCATAGATGCTGTCTGGCCTGCTGAGTTCTGCCAGCATTTTGTGTTTTTATTGCTTTATTTACCCTCCTGATGAAGGGTTTCGGCCCGAAACGTCGTCACTACCTCCTCCCATAGATGCTGTCTGGCCTGCTGAGTTCTGCCAGCATTTTGTGTTTTTATTGCTTTATTTACCCTCCTGATGAAGGGTTTCGGCCCGAAACGTCGTCACTACCTCCTCCCATAGATGCTGTCTGGCCTGCTGAGTTCTGCCGGCATTTTGTGTTTATTGCTTTATTTGTCATGCTTTTCCATCTCCCATCATAATTCGTAGCCCTCATCCTGGCAACTATTCAGAAGTCAGTATATAACTCCCATCACGGTCTTTTTACCCCATCAGTTTCTTAACTCTACCCACAAAGATTCTGCATCTTCTGATCCTATGTCACCTCCATCTAAAGATTTAATTTCAATGTTACCAGCCAAGTCACTCCTCCTCCTCTTTGCCTACTTGCCTATCCTTTCGATAGATTGTGTATCCTTCGATATCAAGCTCCCAACTACAATCATGTTTCATCCATGACTCAGTGATATCCACAACATCATTCCTGCCAACCTCTAACTGTGCTGCAAGATCATCTACCTCATTCTGTGCATTCAAGTATAACACTTCCAGTCCAGTATTCCTCATCCTTTTCAATTTTGTCCCCATGTTACATTGCAACTTATCTCACTGACTGTAATTTTCCCAATCATCCTGTCCTTCCTGATAGTCATCCTATACACTACCTCTGCTTGTAAACCTACATCCCTTTCATCAGGCCTATCACTCCCGTTCCCATACCCCTGTCCAATTAGTTTAAACCCTCCTGAACAACTGTAGGAAACCTGCCCACAAGGATATTGGCCCCCCTCGGGTTCAGGCGTAACCCATCCTTTTGTACAGGTCATACCTTCCCCAGAAGAGATCCCAAAGATCCAGAAATCTGAAATCCTGCTGCTGCACCAGTTCCTCAGCCATGCATTCATCTGCCAAGTCACCCCATTCTTGCCCTCACTGGCACGTGGCACAGGCAGCGATCCAGAGGTTACTACCCTGGACGTCCTGTTTCTCAGCTCTCTACCTTGCACACTTAGAATCTCTCTTCAGGACCTCCTCACCGTGTCTACCAATGTCATTGGTACTAAAATGTACCAAGACTTCTGGCTGCTCACCCTCCCCCTTTAGAATGCAGTGAACGTGAACTGAGACGTCACCTCAGAGGCAGTAAACCATCTGGGTGTCTCTAATGGATTCACAGACTCTCCTATTGACTTCTCTCACTGTGGAATCTCCTATCAAAACTGCATTGCTTCTCCAGCCCTTCTCCTCAGAGCCACAGCACCAGACTCCGAGTCAGAGACCCAGTCACTGCGGCTCCTCCTGGAAGGCCGTCCCTTCTCCCCAGCAGTATCCAAAGTGGTGAACGGCCACACGTTCCCTTCCTTCTCCCGACAGTCCCTGCTCCTGCAGCCTAAGGGTGTCTACTTCCCCGTAACTCTTAACTATCATCTCCTCAGTTTCCCGTAAGAGCTGAAGATCATCGAGCTGAAGCCTCAGTTCCTTAACGCATTCTCTGAGGAGCCACAGCTCGGTGCACCGGGTGCAGATGTGGTTATCCGGGAGGCTGGAGGTCTCCCAGAATTCCCACATCTCACACACAGAATAAAACATAGCCCCTGGAGCCATTCCTACTGCCCTAACTAATACTTAAAGATGATGAATGAGCAAGAAAGAGAGAAAAGCTTACCAGATACCTGCGTCACTCACACCCGAGCCTGCTGAGCCAGAAGCCTCCCCACTCTAACACTACCCCACTTCAACAACGGCCACTCCACATGCCACGGCCTTATTTTATTTGGCTTTGCTAATAAATCCTCAACTCTGGCTGCTGTTCGAGCTCCAAAAAAAGGCAATGAAGTGCTGATTTTTAAAGTTCTCACCTTGAGCAGGGTGAAGACACCATTAATTTTCAGCTTCAAACTCCAATTGGATTTCTTGCTGCTCAAACAAGAAAATCTGTTTTCAGATTTGTTATTGTAACTTGCAGTAATTTTTTATGTAGTGCTCAGTACTGCTGCCAAAAACAACAAATTTCACTAAATACAATATGTCAACGATAATAAACCTGATTTCTGATTCTGATTTTGATCTGAATTCATAAACTATTCATTCTGCCAAAACTCAAGAAACAAAAAAGAAAATATTCAAGAGATTTTCTTAAAAAACAATTTGAATTTCACGGAACTGCCTCCTCCAATGATTGTCGCTGGTTTGAACGAAACAATCTTGCTACTTGTGCAATGCCACGCTGGGTCATCGTAAAGCCACCCACCCGTGGCTAAATTAAATCTATTGGAACATGGCTAATTGCATTATTTGATGCAGTGGTAATGAAATCGCATTATGTAAAGTGGTAAAAAGACAGTTAAGCTGTCCAGTGCTGGTTGTAGAGAGTCAGAAATCATTGGCTGCCGCAGTAATTGGATGCAGATGACCCTTAAGGGGCCAATGAGCGGCACTGCAGTCACTTAGAGAGGAAATAATAGCCATTTCAATGCTGAATATGGCACCAATCGTCCCACAAGTGATAAACATTTGCCAACAATTTACATAACTCTCCTTGACTGCTGCATCACATAGGAAAGCAGTCGGCAGGTATTCGGAGTCTGGGAACCGACGGTCGGATCCCATTGCTTTAACTACACCAATGTTCATCCAGCAGATTAAAACAATGGTGATGGGCTCCTGATGGTTGTCATAGCTGGCGGGGGGGGGGGGGGGGGGGGAGGGGGCAGGGAGTAGTGAGGACAAGCTCCCACTGCCTATTAAATGCCCCCAATGGCATGTGCCTCAAATAGCCTCTGACAACCAAGTTCAGCTCCTGGCCTTCACGTGTTGCTTTGATACTAAGCCCAACGGAACCATTTCTGCTGATCGAAGAAGGGGCAAAGATGGGTTACTGATGCCTTAAAACCAGTTACTTCAGGCAGATGGGGCCTGTCAGCCATTGTGGACAGCTCATCTTGGAGAAGGAAAGCCCTGTTTTCAAAGCTGCTGCCTCCTGGCACTACCCACTCATGGGGTAGGCTTCGGGAGTAAACTCGGAGGGAAAGATCCGGAGCTGGAGTCGCTAAGGCAGTCCCATATTGAGTTCAATGCTGACTGGCAACTCCTGCGATGCCTCTGGTGTCACATTGTACCACTCTCTGCTCGTCCTGTGGATTCACCTGCTGCGTGGAGAGGGGGAGCCTGTTACACGGGTAACAGCTTGTTCTCCATATCGTACTGCCCTGGCTTATGTACTGGCTTGGGTAACAGGTAGACGGTGAAAAACAAAGATACAGAACAGGAACCATGATTAAAATTTAGCAAGCACATGGGCGACTAAATCAAGCAGCACTTCACTTGGCTGATTTTTTAAAAATCCCAACTTTCAAACGGCTAGCGTGGTCTATGCTAATCAGGAACAAAATATCCTCCGTTGTCAGTCAGTTTATGTGGGCGAGTGTGAGGTTCACTGGGAGTGAGGGTGACTGGGCGAGAGTGCAAGGGTGTGGGAGGGTGAATGTATGAGGGCGAGTGTGCGAGAGGGCAATGATGTCAGCGGCTGAGAGGGTGAAGGGGTGTGAGTGTGAGAGTTAGAGCTAGAGAGGATGAGTGGGAGTGAGGTAGGGGTGATGGGGTCAATGGGTGAGAGGGCAAAGGTGAGTGGGTGATTAGGAGAGTAGGCGAGGGGGCCAGAATGTGAGTGGGTGAGAAGGTGAGAGAGTCAGAGTGTGAGGGAGTGAGAGAGTTAGAGGTTCCGAGGTGAGTGGCTGAGAAGTTCAGTGGGTATGAGATGTGACTGGTCAAGAGGGCCAGAGGGTGACTGAGTTGAGAGGGTGAGGTGCATGCGAGGGTGTGGCAAGAGGGTGGGTGGGTAACAAAGTGTCTGAGAGTGGGTGTGGGCCAGAGGGCGAGGGTGTGAGTGTCTCAGAGGGACGAGGTGGATGTGAGGGTGAGTATCTAAGCAGGTGTGGCAATTTGGCCGAGCATTTATTTTCTTTTTTCTAAAAATGCTATTTGCATTGAAGTCTGAGAATTATCGACCTGCTTCAGCATCTCCTTGGGCTGTATCCAAACGTGCTGACAGTGAGGGGGTGAGACTCTGTGGTCAGGGGATACAGTCGGTGTCATTTTTCTCTCGGGCTGAATCAGAATCAGGTTTGCTGTCTCTGACAAAAGTTTCGGTACCCTTTGCACAGTACCAAATGTCATGAAATTTGTTGTTTTGTGGCACACTACAGGACCAGACAAAATAATGAGATCACTGCACGTTACAAACAAATATGGTATTGATAGTTTTGTGGCAAAGTTTGTGGAAGATACGAAGATAGGTGGAGGGGTAGGTAGTGCTGAGGAAGCAATGCGATTGCAGCAGGACTTTGACAAATTGGAAAAATGGGCAAAAAAGTGGCAGATGGAATACAGTGTTGGGAAATGTATGATAATGCATTTTGGTAAAAGGAACAATAGTGCGGATTATAATCTTAATGAGGAGAAAATTCAAAGTTCAAATGCAGAGGGACTCAGGAGTCTTCATGCAAGACTCCCAGAAGGTTAATTTACAGCTTGAGTCTGTGGTAAAGAAGACAAATGCAATATTGGCATTTATTTCAAGGGGAATAGAATATAAAAGCCAGGAGATAATCTGAGCCTTTATACGACACTAGTCAGGCTGCACTTGGAATATTGTCAACAGTTTTGGGCCCCATATCTCAGGAAGGATGTGTTGTCATTGGAGAGAGTCCAGAGGAGGTTCACGAAGATGATTCCAGGAATGAAGGGGTTAACCTATGAGGATTGTTTGACAGCTTTGGGCCTGTACTCACTGGAATTTAGAAGAATGCATGGGGATCATATTGAAACCTATCGATTGTTGAAAGGACAGGAAAGGGAGGATGTGGACAGGATGTTTCCAATGGTGGGGGTATCCAGAACTAGAGGGCACAGCCTCAAAGTTGAGGGGCGACCCATTAGAACAGAAGTAAGGAGGAATTTTATTTTTCGCCAGAGAGTAGTAAATCTGTGGAATGCTCTGCCATGGACTGTGGTAGAGGCCAGGTCTGTGGGTATACTTAAGGCGGAAGTTGATCGTTTCCTGATCGGTCAGGACAACAAAGGATATGGTGAGGATGCAGGTGTATGGGGGTGAGTGGGATCTGGGATCGGCCATGATGGAATGGTGGAGCAGAGTCGATGGGCTGAATGGCCTAACTCTGCTCCTATGTGTTTTGGTCTAAACAAACAGTTAAGGTGAGTAAGTGTTCATCAACACTGGGTGAGGCTGAGGCTAAAGGACATGTATTCAACTTGGGTATACGGAAGGTAGGAGTGATCTTTAGGGTCTTGGGAAGCGGCAAGGTGTAAGCTACCAGCTTCACTTCTTTTTAAGAATCTTGAAAGGCCCAGTGAACGAGTGCCAGTTTCCTAGACTCCACCTGGGAAGGCAATTCTCCAGTGGGCATCAAGAGTTCTTGCTCAGGCTGCGAAGTTGGTCCCTGTCTTCCTTTGTGGTTGGTTTTCAATTCGGCCTCGTGGGTAGAGGCCAGTTGGCATTCAGGTCGGCCTCGTGGGTAGAGGCCGGTTGGCATTCAATTCGGCCTCGTGGGTAGAGGCCGGTCGGCATTCAGTTCGGCCTCGTGGGTAGAGGCCGGTTGGTTTTCAATTCGGCCTCGTGGGTAGAGGCCAGTTGGCATTCAGTTCGGCCTCGTGGGTAGAGGCCGGTCGGCATTCAATTCGGCCTCGTGGGTAGAGGCCGGTTGGCATTCAGTTCGGCCTCGTGGGTAGAGGCCGGTTGGCATTCACTTCGGCCTCGTGGGTAGAGGCCGGTTGGCATTCAGTTCGGCATCGTGGGTAGAGGCCGGTTGGTTTTCAGTTCGGCCTCGTGGGTAGAGGCCGGTTGGCTTTCAGTCCGGCCTCGTGGGTAGAGGCCGGTTGGCATTCAGTTCACCCTCGTGGGTAGAGGCCGGTTGGCTTTCAGTTCGGCCTTGTGGGTAGAGGCCGGTTGGCATTCAGTTCACCCTCGTGGGTAGAGGCCGGTTGGCATTCAGTTCGGCCTCGTGGGTAGAGGCCGGTTGGCTTTCAGTTCGGCCTCGTGGGTAGAGGCCGGTTGGCTTTCAGTCCGGCCTCGTGGGTAGAGGCCGGTTGGCATTCAGTTCGGCCTCGTGGGTAGAGGCCGGTTGGCTTTCAGTCCGGCCTCGTGGGTAGAGGCCGGTTGGCATTCAGTTCGGCCTCGTGGGTAGAGGCCGGTTGGTTTTCAGTTCGGCCTCGTGGGTAGAGGCCGGTTGGCTTTCAGTCCGGCCAATGCCCCCCTCACCCCCGTCCATTTCTCCTTGCAGCATTGGATGAGATCTTTTGCTGCTGGAACCCCAACCTTGGCCTCTTGCTCAGGGAAGAGTAGTGGAGAATATCCAAGCTGACATGCATATGGGGACATTCCGTGTGCAGAATGCTGTAGTGTGTTGCGGGCGACCTCTGCACCACTCGCCAGCTTTTCCTGCAGTCAGGCATCTCAGGGATCTCTCCAAACCAGGTTCATCCGCTCCATCTGACCAGGCGAAACCCAGAGGCAAGGTTCACGGTAGCCCCAATCAACATACAGAATGGCCTCCGAAAACACAATTCTATTTGTGGACCACTATCCAACACAATGTCCATCAGAAATCCATGGATCCTGACGTCCTGATAAAGGACAATTTCAGCCGTCTCCGCCATTCCAATGCTCTGAACTTACAGGCTCTAATGAAATGATCTGCAAACACCACGATGACGGTCTGCCCCTTGGAAGGTGAAGACCGTGACAAAGTCCATGGAGATGTGTGCCCATGGTCTGTCCGGAACAGATGGAGGGTGAAGTTTCCAATGAGGTTGGATGCGGGGCTCGATTTTCCTCGCCCGCTTGCATATGTTATCAGACTTCTTTAGCCATTCCAGGCCACCAGTATCTCCTCTTAATGAACTCGAGGCTTCTGGCAACCCCTGGGTTAGCAGTCAGTCCACACGTGTCCTCATTGAAGAACCCTAGACCTGACAGAACTTGGGACAAACAGATGACACAGACGGTCATTCTTGGGAGCCCTCCCTTGCACCTGGGCCTTACGAACAAGTGTGTTGATTCCCCAATGGATGTGTGCTGTCACCTTGGCTTGCAGCGAACTGATGGTTGGTTGCTCCTTTTTATTAGGTTCATCAACCTGACAAGACAAGGAATCTGATTTTTGATTCTTTGACCTCGGTTGATGTACTGTATCAGAATGAAACTGAAGCAGTTAAAGAAAAGAGACCAGCTGGCCTGTCTGGCATTCAGTCTTTTGCCCTCCTGAAAACCACCCAGGTTTTTGTGGTCTGTCCTTGCAATAAAAGGGTTCTAAACCCCCTCAAGCCAGCGACGCCATTCTTCCAATGCCAACTTGGCTGTGACCAGCTCTCTATTTCCGACATCATAGTTCACCTCCACCGGCGTAGATGCCCGGTGAAGAACACATGGATGCAACTTGTTGTCCAAGGGACAGAACTTCACCCGCTCCAACATCTGAGGCATCCACTTCCATGACGAAGGGAAGGTCCAGGTTAGGTGAGATAAAAATGTTTGAGTTCTGCAAAAGCGGGCTCCACCCGAGCAGTCCAAGCAAAGGGGCCCAGGGATCTCTCAGTTACTACCATCTGCAAAGCCGCAAGTTCCTGACGAACTTTCTGATAAAGCTGAGAAATTCCAGGAATCATTGGACTTGCTTCTTATTAGATGGTTGTGGCAAATCTCTGACTGCCTGGGTCTTAGAAGGGCCCATCTTGAGAATGCCATTACAGATGATAAAATCCAAAAATGAAACTGTAGTCACATGAAATTCGGATTTTTCCAGCTTGACATATTGTCCATGATCTAGAAGCCTCTTTAAGGTATCTCTGACATTAGTGACGTGCTCCACCATGAACTAGGATTAGGATGTTGTCCACGTAAATGAAGGCATACTTAAGGAGAGTGTCCCAGAGCATGTAATTTCTGAAGGCCTGGAAATGATTGGCGCATTAGCAAGTTCAAAGGGCATGACTAGGAACGCGTAGTGCTCTGTCAGTGTGTTGAATGCAGTCTTCCACTCATCACCCTCCCTTATGCGGACCAGCTTGTATACACTCCAAGTCCAGCTTCGAGAATACCCTTGCTCCTTGAAGATCCCAATGTACAAGCCTCTTATGTACTTCTCCATGATGTGTCTCTGAGACTGAGAGCGTGTGCAATTGATCCTGTGGAGGATAAGTACTGAGCAGCAGGTCCATTACACAATCTTAGGGTCTTCAATTCCTTGTAAACAGAGGGCATTTCAACTGGCTTGGGTGTTGCAATAACCCCCAAATGTCCCTGCGAAGACTACTCCTGGGGCTCCTTAGGCAGCAGGAGTGATTCAGAAGAGCTTAGAGTCTCCTCAATAGGTCCACTAGAATCTCTGATCAAAACAGAGTCCAAAACGGAGTCCTTATCTGAATCCAGAGTCTTCACCACATCATATTCCAAATCTTCATCCATATCCTCAGACGACAGCAACAAGGCACTACGAATCGTCTTTGTCTTCCTGGAACTAGGCTCTGAGAATCTATGTTTAGGAGCCTTTCCCTTTGACAGGACCTGGTGACTGGTTCTCTTGGGCTTGGCTACTTAGGCATCTCCTGGGCTTGCTCCTGAACTTGAGAACCTCTCTCTATTCCAGCACATCCGATAGACAGGGTCAGGACTCACATGGTCCTGTTGACTAGATTTAGCACATCCACCCTTGGAGGCAGGACGGCATCTCCTGAAGGCTTCTGGTTACCCCAAGCAGAAGTCTGCCTCCTCATCAGCCACGGTTTTGGGAGAGTCCAGTGATCGAACACCAAACCAAAAACATTCCTTCTTGCAAAGACTTGACCTTGTGATGATTCTCCCTTCCTTCCGGGTCACGGAAAGGTTATGCTCGGACAGCCAAGGGTGCCCAAGGATCAAGGGGTATGTGAGGAGAATCGATGATATGGAAACAAATGTCCTCTTCAAGTTCCACTATCTACAGTCGCAAAACCGATGTCTGCTGCAGGATCTGCCCGGACCCAAGAGGGTATCCAACCAGGGCAGTGGCAATTATCTGCTGGCTCGACTCCTGCAGCGGTACGTTGAGCCAACAGGTTGTCCCCAAATCCAGGAAATTACCAGCTGCCCCAGAGTCGACAAAGGCATTCACCTTTTGCCAGTTCTTTCCCAGGAGATCTCCACCTTCAGCAGGACAAGGAGCGCTTGTGCACGAATCACAAAAGGTTGGTGACCTGATGCAGCTTCTACAGTGTCAGGGCAAGGCAGTTGCAACTTCCCAGTGTTTATACCAAAGCAAGGTGGTAAAAACACAGAGCCAGCATTGTTTCACAGCCACGGGCATCCTGGTGCTGGGGGCCTTGCTGACCGGCTTATTGAGGTGGAGAAAGGATAGATAGATAGATAGATAGATAGATACTTTATTCATCCCCATGGGGAAATTCAGCATTTTTTCCAATGTCCCGTACACTTGTTGTAGCAAAAACTCATTACATACAATACAATACTTAACTCAGTAATAATATAATATGATATGCATCTAAATCACTAGCTCAAAAAGCATTAATAATAGCTTTAAAAAGTTCTTAAGTCCTGGCAGTTGAATTGTAAAGCCTAATGGCATTGGGGAGTATTGACCTCTTCATCCTGTCTGAGGAGCATTGCATCGACAGTAACCTGTCGCTGAAACTGCTTCTCTGTCTCTGGATGGTGCTATGTAGAGGATGTTCAGGGTTTTCCATAATTGACCGTAGCCTACTCAGCGCCCTTCGCTCAGCTACCGATGTTAAACTCTCCAGTACTTTGCCCACGACAGAGCCCGCCTTCCTTATCAGCTTATTAAGACGTGAGGCGTCCTTCTTCTTAATGCTTCCTCCCCAACACGCCACCACAAAGAAGAGGGCGCTCTCAACAACTGACCTATAGAACATCTTCAGCATCTCACTGCAGACATTAAATGACGCCAACCTTCTAAGGAAGTACAGTCGACTCTGTGCCTTCCTGCACAAGGCATCTGTGTTGGCAGTCCAGTCTAGCTTCTCGTCCAACTGTACTCCCAGATACTTGTAGGTCTTAACCTGCTCCACACACTCTCCATTAATGATCACTGGCTCCATGTGAGTCCTAGGTCTCCTAAAGTCCACCACCATCTCCTTGGTCTTGGTGACATTGAGACGCAGGTAGTTTGAGTTGCACCATATCACAAAGTCCTGTATCAGTTTCCTATACTCCTCCTCCTGTCCATTCCTGACACACCCCACTATGGCCGTGTCATCAGCGAACTTCTGCACATGGCAGGACTCCGAGTTATATTGGAAGTCAGATGTGTACAGGGTGAACAGGACCGGAGAGAGTACGGTTCCCTGTGGCGCTCCTGTGCTGCTGACCACTGTGTCAGACCTACAGTCTCCCAACCGCACATACTGAGGTCTATCTGTCAAGTAGTCCACTATCCAATCCACCATGTAAGAGTCTACTCCCATCTCCGTTAGTTTGTGCTTTAATATCTTGGGCTGGATGGTGTTAAAGGCACTAGAGAAGTCAAGGAATGTAATCCTCACAGCACAACTGACCCCATCTAGGTGAGAGAGTGATTTGTGCAGCAAATACGTGATAGCATCCTCCACTCCCACCTTCTCCTTATACGCAAACTGAAGCGGATCCCGGGCGTGCCTGGTTTGTGGCCTCAGATTCTGTATTATCAGCCGCTCCATGGTCTTCATCACGTGCGACGTCAAGGCAACAGGTCTGAAGTCATTCAACTCCTTTGGTTGTGGTTTCTTCGGTACCGGGACAATACAAGATGTTTTCCACTGTCTGGGTACTCTTCTCTGATCTAGACTCATGTTGAAGATGCGCTGTAGTGGTTCTCCCAGTTCAGTCGCACAGGCCCTTAGTAATCGTGGGGAAACTCCATCCGGTCCAGCCGCCTTGCTGGTACAGATCTTCCTCAGTTGACCTTCCACCTGTGCAGCCGTAAACCTGGACGTGGGCCAGGTCTCCTGTGAGTGGCTATTTTCCTGTGAGGGAAGTAAGCCTGGTGTAAGGATGAATGATGCACCTTTGCCTGGCTGAGTGTAGACTATCACTTCAGCAAGCTCCTTCTAGTCCTTCACGTGTGCATTAGCGAGGCCTACGCAAGCTGGATCAGGCATTTGCTGCATGAAGAGTTCTTTAAAAATAAAACAAGGATGGTGATTTCCCAGGAGAACCAGCATTAGTTCCAATGGTTTACCATCAATGAGGCTGGGCAAGGAGAGTAACTGTTTGGCATGCTGAGATTCTGATAGTCTGAAAGTCTGTAAAAGTTGAGTTTTCAGCAATTGGTATCTAGTAGTTAACAATCTAGTAGACTCGTCACTTGCACAGCTGTGAGATTCCAAGCAATGCTACCACATAGTAGAATTTGGAGTCATTGGCAGTAATTTCTCACAGTATGAATTGGGTCTCAGTTTGTACAAACCAAGCAACAGCATTTTGCTCCCAAATCTCCAACAAGTTCAATGACTCTGAAAGCATCCTGGATCATTGAGATCACCAATGTAGGATTCCACAAATAAAAACAAGAAAAAGGACTATAACTAATCATTTATTGATCTCCAAAAGCTGAACATAAAGGGCGGTAAAAGTCATTTATGTAATTACGTCATGTGAGACCAGCTTCTTAAAATGACCCACAACTCAATGGTGGTGGATGTGTGTCATGCACAATTCTGCCAGTTATGTTATCCTAGGCCAGACTTTGGCTCGCCCTCTTCAACCTTTTGAGATAGTTCCACTTTCGCTTTGCCAGGCAATTATCCAGGAAGATAGATTGATCAATCAGACCCTCAAAGTCCTATATCAGCTCTCCCAAAGCAAGGGAATCCTATAGTTCACCTCGGAGTTGGTGGAGGTGCAGTGTGGCCAAGGTCTTCCTGTTGCAGCCACACTCCTCGGCTAGAGTCTGAAATTCAATAGCATAGTCAGCTGCTGACTGGCCACCTTGAAACACCTCTATCATGGCTGCCGACCGGTCACCTTGAAACACTTCCATCACGGCTGCCGACCAGTCACCTTGAAACACTTCCATCATGGCTGCCGACTGGTACCTTGAAACACTTCCATCATGGCTGCCGACCGGTCACCTTGAAACACTTCCATCATGGCTGCCGACCGGTCATCTTGAAACACTTCCATCATGGCTGCCGACCAGTCACCTTGAAACACTTCCATCATGGCTGCCGACCGGTCACCTTGAAACACTTCCATCATGGCTGCCGACCGGTCACCTTGAAACACTTTCATCATGGCTGCCGACCGGTCATCTTGAAACACTTCCATCATGGCTGCCGACCAGTCACCTTGAAACACTTCCATCATGGCTGCCGACCAGTCACCTTGAAACACTTTCATCATGGCTGCCGACCGGTCATCTTGAAACACTTCCATCATGGCTGCCGACCAGTCATCTTGAAACACTTCCATCATGGCTGCCGACCGGTCACCTTGAAACACCTCCATCATGGCTGCCGACCGGTCATCTTGAAACACTTCCATCATGGCTGCCGACCGGTCACCTTGAAACACTTCCATCATGGCTGCCGACCGGTCACCTTGAAACACCTCCATCGTGGCTGCCGACTGGTACCTTGAAACACTTCCATCATGGCTGCCGACCGGTCACCTTGAAACACCTCCATCATGGCTGCCGACCGGTCACCTTGAAACACTTCCATCATGGCTGCCGACCGGTCACCTTGAAACACTTTCATCATGGCTGCCGACCGGTCATCTTGAAACACTTCCATCATGGCTGCCGACCGGTCACCTTGAAACACTTTCATCATGGCTGCCGACCGGTCATCTTGAAACACTTTCATCATGGCTGCCAACCGGTCACCTTGAAACACTTCCATCATGGCTGCCGACCGGTCACCTTGAAACACTTTCATCATGGCTGCCGACCGGTCATCTTGAAACACTTCCATCATGGCTGCCGACCGGTCATCTTGAAACACTTCCATCATGGCTGCCGACCGGTCATCTTGAAACACTTCCATCATGGCTGCCGACCGGTCACCTTGAAACACTTTCATCATGGCTGCCGACCGGTCATCTTGAAACACTTCCATCATGGCTGCCGACCGGTCACCTTGAAACACTTCCATCATGGCTGCCGACCGGTCACCTTGAAACACCTCCATCGTGGCTGCCGACTGGTACCTTGAAACACTTCCATCGTGGCTGCCGACCGGTCACCTTGAAACACCTCCATCGTGGCTGCCGACCGGTCACCTTGAAACACTTCCATCATGGCTGCTGACCGGTCACCTTGAAACACTTCCATCATGGCTGCCGACCGGTCACCTTGAAACACTTCCATCATGGCTGCCGACCGGTCACCTTGAAACACCTCCATCATGGCTGCCGACCGGTCACCTTGAAACACTTTCATCATGGCTGCCGACCGGTCACCTTGAAACACTTCCATCATGGCTGCCGACCAGTCACCTTGAAACACCTCCATCGTGGCTGCCGACTGGTACCTTGAAACACTTCCATCCTGGCTGCCGACCGGTCACCTTGAAACACCTCCATCATGGCTGCCGACCGGTCACCTTGAAACACTTCCATCATGGCTGCCGACCGGTCACCTTGAAACACTTTCATCATGGCTGCCGACCGGTCATCTTGAAACACTTCCATCATGGCTGCCGACCGGTCACCTTGAAACACCTCCATCATGGCTGCCGACCGGTCACCTTGAAACACTTTCATCATGGCTGCCGACCGGTCACCTTGAAACACCTCCATCACGGCTGCCGACCGGTCACCTTGAAACACCTCCATCGTGGCTGCCGACTGGTACCTTGAAACACTTCCATCATGGCTGCCGACCGGTCACCTTGAAACACCTCCATCATGGCTGCCGACCGGTCACCTTGAAACACTTCCATCATGGCTGCCGACCGGTCACCTTGAAACACCTCCATCACGGCTGCTGACCGGTCACCTTGAAACACTTTCATCATGGCTGCTGACTGGCTACCTTGATACACCTCCATCACGGCTGCTGACTGGCTACCTTGAAACACTTCCATCAGACGGTCCAAGCATCTGGTAGCCCCAGTGGGAAGATGGATCACTCTCTTCATGGTGTTCAGTTCTTCTGAGTCCGAGCAAATCTCTGAGCTCCACTCCCAATGCACGGCCTCCTTTCCGTACTCCGTAGGAAATCAGGATACTGGAGCTCAAACACCAGCTAGCACCATGAGGAAGCTGCGACAGGAACTCAGGTCACCGCCAGACTTTTCCGGGGTTGGAAGATGGACTGATTCGTCAGTGCAATGGAGGGTCTCACCTGAGTGATTCTGCCTTCCTCCGAGTGACAGATGGCACATGATGACATGGAGGCCCTGCTTCCCCAGGCTTTGGCTTGAGAGCTTCTCACTGTGGCTAGCCACAGCTGATGAGAGACGCCGATATCCTGCTGGGTCTGCGTCGGCTCAGTCGTACTGTGGCAATAAGCCTAGCCGAGGATGGTAAAGACCATTGTGCCAGAGTATCTGAGCCTAGAATAGAGACAGAATTTTGAGATGAGACGAGACAGGGTTCTTGATTAGATGTTAGATGAGAATCCAAATGGGATTGAAACACTAAATAAAACCTCAGACTGAACTAAAGTTGAGCTGACGCTCTTTAAATATTAAAATTTTGGTGCCAAAACATGGCTCCCAATTAGGAGAGCAGGCCTGAATTGTTATAGGGCCCTCACCAGCTCATCTTACTCCAGAGAATCAGAGTCTAATGCCCAGAAGCTGGTGAAGTCGGGTGCATACTGCAGTACACACAAAACACAGTTAGGCTGCTTCCTGCCCTTCAGCTGAGCTCATCAACTTCATCAACTTTGCCTCCAAATTGCACCTTAGACCCAAATTTACATGGTCCATTTCTAACAATTCCCTCCCCTTTCACGATCTCTGGAAACAGCCTATCTACTGATATCTTTAATAAATCAACAACTGATTCTCACAGCTACCTGGACTACACCTCTTCTCAGCCTGTCACCTTAACAAATGCCATCTCCTTCTCTCAGTTCCTCCATCTCCACTACATCTGCTTGCAGGATGCAGCTTTTTAATCCAGAACTCATGAGATGTCCTCCTTCAAAAAAAGGGCTTTCCTTCCTCTATCATCATCTCTTCCATTTCACATACATCTGCTCTCACCCCATCCTCCTGCCACCTACCAGGGATAGGATTCCTCTTGTACCACCCCATTAGTCTCCATGTCCAGCAACTTCCACCATCTCCTACACGATCCCACCACCAAGCACATCTTTCCCTCTACTCCACCCCCCACCACTTTCCACTTTCAGCAGGGATCACTCCCTACGCAACTCCCTTGTCTATGCGTCCCTCCCCTCTGATCTTCCTCCTGGTACTTATCCTTGCGAGTGGAACAAATGCCACACCTGCCCCTACACCTCCTACATCACTACCATTCAGGGCCCCAAACAGTCAACACTTCACCTGTCAGTCCGCTGGGGTCATACACTGTGTCCAATGCTCCTGGTGCAGCCTCTTGTACAGCGGTGAGACCTGACGGAGCCCCTATGCTCTGTCTTCCAGAATAAGCAGGATCTCCCAGTAGCCACCCGTTTCAATTCCAATCCCCATTCCCATTCCAACATGTCAATCCATGGCCTCCTCTACTACCATGATGAGGCCACACTCGGAGTGGAGGAGCAACACCTTATTTGCTCTTGGTGGCCTCCAACCTGATGGCATGAACATCTATTTCCTAATCTTCTGGTAATTGCCCCTTCCTTCACCATTCCCCATTCCTGTTTCCCTCTCTCACCTGCCCAACACCTCCCTCTGTGCTCCTCCTTTCCTTCCCTTTGATGATCTTCTGTCCTCTCCTATCAGATTCTCTCTTCTCCAGCCCTTTCCCTCTTTCATCAGTTGACTTTCCAGCCCTTTACTTCACCCCTTCTGGCTTCCCCCTCCCCACCATCTTACTCTGGCCTCATCTTTTATTTTCCAGCCCTGATGGACGGCCTTGGGCCAAAACGCCGACAATTTATTCATTTCCATCAATGCTGTCTGACCTGCTGAGTTCCTCCAGCATTTTGTGTGTGTTGCTCTGGATTTCCAACTTCTGCAGATTTTCATGGGTTTGCAACATATAAATTAATAAATAATGAGCTGCATTTACCACATAATTTAAAAAGTGACAAGTATAACACGACTGGTGCTTCATACATGTGGAGACCTGGGAGTTTGCAGGGCGTTCAGCAGTCTCATGGCCTGGAAGAGAAGCTGTTCCCCATCCTAACAACTCTTGTCCTAATGCCACAGTATCACCTGCCTGATGGTGGGGGGAGGTTGTGGGACGGAGGGGAGGGATCGCTGACAATGCCAAGGGCCCTGCGTACACAGCGCTCCTGATAAATACTTCAGATGGGTGGAAGAGAGACCTGGATAATCCTCCCAGCAGCCCTCACAATCCTTTGTAGGGTCTAGTGGTCAGATGCCTCACAATTTCCATACCAGACAGTGATGCAGCTGGTCAGGACACTCTCCTGTAAAAATTGGTGAGAATGAGTGAGGGGATGGGGAAGCCTCAATTTCCTCAGGAAGTGCTGTTGAGGGACCAGGTGAGATTGTCCGTTGGGTGCACGTGCAGAAATGGTGCTCCTAACTCTCTCCAAGGAAGAGCTGTGTATGTACGGTGAAGAGTGTTCAACCTGCTCCTTCCTACAGTCCACGGTCGCCTCTTTGGTCTTGTGTATGTTGTTGTGCTTGCACCGTCTCACCAGACGCTCTCCCCCCTCGCTGTACCCCATCTCGCCGTCGGTGTTGATGAGGCCGACCAGTCAATGAACTTGCTGATTCCGTTTAAACTGGCTGTAGCGGTGCAGTCCCGAATCAGCTACATGAACACTGGGCTCGTAGCCCTGGGGGTGCCCAGGGACTCAAAGCTGCTCACCCTTTCCACCCTCTGCTGCCCCCTCAGTGAGAACTGGTGTGTGCTCTGTCACCTTCTTCCTGAAGTCTACAATCAATTCCTTGCTCTTCCTGACAGCGGGTACAAAGTTGTTATTGTGACAGCACTCAACGTTCTGTTCGGATGTTACAATTCCAAAATAACATTACTACTTCATTTCAAGTTTAATTATCATTTGATCAAACATGAATACAGCTAAATGAAACAGTGTTCCTCTGGAGGCAAGGTGGAAAACACAGTACCTACAGTCACACACAGCACTTGTAAAGAACATCCAGTTACAAAATATATATTTGAATTTAATAACATAGCTAAGATAATATGAAAATAATAATATATGGATTCCTGTTCAAGTTGGCAGCTGCTTCGGACACAGGTGAAAGGTTGGAAACATCACCTACCCAGCCAGCTCAGCTGGTCCTTGTACTCTGCTTCCACAGTAATAGCGATGGGAAAAACAATCTGGGTCAGAATGATATTTAAACTCTTAAGTGGAGCCACTAATCTCTATAAATCCTCCTTTAAAGAAAAGGCCTAGTACTTAGTACATGAGTCAGAGAGCAGTTAATGTGTGGTCCTCACTAATATGGTATAATGCCCAACCCTATCAGAAAGAATATACTACACACTTCAATATTAAATGCACCCTCCACAGAAATAGCATTATGACTCAAATTTAATGCCTTTTCTTGCTTATTGCTGCTTAAAGCCCTTTGTTTTTGCTGACTCTGTCTGAAGCTATAATGGTAGAGACAATTCTTTGCAAAATTAGAAATAAAAAGGCAGAAATGGCCAAAATAGTGCATAATGTTAAGGTGATTGGAGAAAATTATTGGGGGGGGGATGTCAGATGAATTTTTTTACAGTGATGAGTGTGTGGAGAATACTGACAGGGTGGTGGTAAAGTCAGCCACTTTTGGGACATTCAAGTGATGCTTAAATTCAGAATAATGCATGAACATCACCTCATTATTTTGCTCTCTTTTTTGCACCATGTTCTTACTTTTTTTATATACTGTCTTACTTATTGTAATTTATCTAAACGTTTATGCATTGCACTGTACAGCTGCCACAAATTTCACAATGTATATCAGTGATAATAAATCTGATTCTGATTTAGAATCATAGTTTTATAATGGTTGGAGGAAAGTACAGGGAGGATGTCGAGGTAGGTTTTTTACACAGAGTGGTGAGTGTGTGGAACACGCTGCCAAGGGGACTGCTAGAGGCATTTAAGACAGGCATGGTTGATAGAAAAATGGAGGGGTATGTGGGAGGGAAGGATTAGATTGATCTTACAGTAGGTTGAAGGGCTTATACCCTGATGTAATGTTCTGTGTTCATCAATTTAACTCTGGTGGTCCTAAGGATAAGTGATTCCAGTTTTGGAGGCAACACTAGGTAGATGATCAGGTTGGTTTGAACTAGATGGGCCAAAGGGCCTGTTGTTGGGCTGTACTTCTCTCTGACTCTGTGAACGTAGGAAATGGTGGTAGTGAACTGAGCACAGAATTGTGGAGCACCTCCTCTACTCAAGGACAGACCCAGCAGAACGTGAATCACTGCCCACTGCCTTTCTCTCATTCCAGATACAAACCAGTTCATCCTTTGAATAAAACATTTCCCATGACAAGGAAATGTTGGATATTTCTAAATCCGAGTGAAGAGACTGCACTGGGTCCAACAGAAAGGGAGAAACAATTTAGATTGATCTATTTTGGTGGTTATTCAGACCTCTTGGGACCTTCTGATATCCTGATGAAAGGGTTCACCCCAAAACATTAACTGTTTATTCATTTCCATAGACCTGCATAGTTCCTCCAGCTTTTTATGTGTTGCTCTGGATTTCCAGCTTCTGTAGAAACTCTTGTGATTCTGGAGCCTCCTACCTGACAACACTGTGGGGTTACCTTCAACAGGGAGACGAGAATGGTTCCGAGGAATGGACAGTAACATACTGTGTGTTGGAAGTCAATGTAGAAATGGTGGTCCTAAGGCCAAGGGATTCCAGTTTTGGAGACAAATACAAGTGACAACAAAATCATTGTTACAGAATAAAGATTCTGAGTCCTGATGGCCTGAAGCATTGACAGTTTACTCCTCTCTATTGATGGTGCCTGACCCGAAGCATTGACATAGAACATAGAACAGTACAGCACAGTACAGGCCCTTTGGCCCACAATGTTGTGCCGACCCTCAAACCCTGCCTCCCATATAACCTCCCACTTTAAATTCCTCCATATACCTGTCTAGTAGTCTCTTAAATTTCACTAGTGTATCTGCCTCCACCACTGACTCAGGCAGTGCATTCCACGCACCAACCACTCTCTGAGTGAAAAACCTTCCTCTAATATCCCCCTTGAACTTCCCTCCCCTTACCTTAAAACCATGTCCTCTTGTATTGAGCAGTGGTGCAGGGACATTAAGGAAATTAAGCAGTGGTATTGATGGATTGCTTCTCTCTATACATGGTGTCTGACTTGCAGAGTGTGTGTTGTCTGACCAGAATTTTGTGTGTTGTGCAGGTGACCATAGGACATGGGAGCAGAATTAGGCCATTTTGGCCCATCGAGTCTGCTCCACCATTTCATCACGGCTGAGTTATTTTCCCTCTTAACCCCATTCTCCTGCCTTTTCCTCATAATCGTTGACACCCTTACTAATCAAGAACCTTTGACTACCTTAAATATATTCAATAATTTGGCCTCCAAAACTGTCTGTGGCAACAAATTCCACAGATTCTTCAATTTGGTTAAAGAAATTCTTACTCATCACCGTTTTAAAGGAACATCCCTCTATTCTGAGGCTGTGACCACTGATCCTAGACTCCCCCACTATAGGAAATATCCTTTCCACATCCACTCTATCCAGACCTTTCGATGTGTTCTACCAGCATTTTGTGTGTATTGTTTGAATTTCCAGCATCTGAAGATTTCCTTGTGTTTGCTCTTTCAATATTCAGTCAGTTTCACAGAGATTCCCCACCCCCTCATTCTACTAAAGTCCAGTGAGTACAGGCCCAGAGCCAAGGGCTCTTCACATTAACCCTTTCATTCCTAGGACCATTTCTCAAGGTTAGAACTCCATTGAATGCATATGTCTCAGGTACTTATGTAACTTCAAGTCAGACCTGTCCAGCATCAGCAGAATGTTTTGGGTTAACCACAAGAAATACAGTGTTGAATTTTTAATCTTTTGTGTGGCCAAGTATCAGATTTTTATGTTCTATTATATGTTCTATGCTCCCGTCCACATCTGGGCTGCAAAGTTTTCAGCAATGATAGTTAATGTGTGGCACATTTCAGAGACACTGCATCACTCAAAGGTAGAATAAAATGATTGAGACACAGCTCACTACCAGAAGTACATTGCAATACATAGTAATAAAACAAACTTCTCTGACTTCTAAATGGACATTGAACTCATGAACACTACCTCACTATGTTTTTTTATTTCTGTTTTTGCACTACTTATTTAATTTAACTATTTTATATATGGACTTAGTGTAATTCAGCCTTTTCTCTATTCTTATGTATGGCAATGTACCACTGCTGCAAAGACAACGAATTTCACAACATACGCAGTTGGTATTAAACCTGTCTGGTTCTGATTGCAGATTTAAATTAGTGCAGAAAGAGAGCAAAAGGCAAAGGGAAAGCAGTGGAGTAGCGTGCATGTGTTCATTGTCCACTCACTGAGTGTGTCTTCAGTCTGCCCTACCACCTCCCTGCTGGTAGAAATGAGAGGCGGACATGCCCTGCATGCAGATTACAGGATCACAAAGATTACTTTGTGAGTTGCCTAGCGTATGAAGTGCAAACAACAGCGGAGAGCATGGTTCGGCACGCATCCTCCAGCTTCCAGCTACAGCAGGCTGAGTGGAACTGCTGTACATTGGTGAATGTGTAATTTCACCAATATTACAAGGCATTCAGGTGACTCTCCACTAGAGATTCTGCAGATGCTGGATGTCCAAAGCAAAACAAACTGCTGGTGGAAGCCAGCATCTATGGATGGAATAGTCCTCAGCCCACAACATCCACTCCTTATTCCCCAGTGTGTGTTGCTCTGATGACAAAGTGAATTTTAAAGTCAGTGCAATTTGCAGTTGAAGTGATTATGAAACATAAATGCTTGACAGAGGTGGGGACCCTCAGAACATAGAACAATATAGCACAGCACAGGGAAGACCCTTCAGTCTATATAAACCTACTCCAAGATCAATCTATCCCTTCCCACCCACACACCCCTCCATTGTTCTATCATCCATGTGGCTATCCAAGAGTTTCTTTTTGTTTTGTAATTTATTTTTTTATTGAAGTTCATCAAACAAACATTTCCATAAGAGGTATTTCAGACATTGTACATATATATCATATAATCATATATATCACAAATCTCCACTAAGTATTTATCACTTATAGAAAAGAGTGGAAAGAAAAAGCAAGCAAAAGGAAAGAACTATGTACAAGTAGGGAGTGATCTTTTTTACAACAGATTCATTGATTTGTGAGAATAAAATCAGGCCTATGAGGCATTATTTAGTTAAACCACTTTTCCCAGTATGAGTCAAATTGTTCCAAATTGGATAAAATTCTCTTACGTTTGATTGGATTTAATAGCCCATTGACATTAAACGAAATGAATTTTACCTTGTCCTTAGCCATCTGTATTTATCTGTCAATGTACCATTGAAATTAGAATAAAACTTAATTGATCTACTCCCTGAACAAATAAGAACCAAGAAACGCAAATAATAACAAAAATGGCAACGAATGTGTGATTCCAAGGCTGAGGTCTCTAGTAGATGACCCTACATTGAGCTAGAGGAAATTTCTAGCTATGAGGGATAACCCCTCCTATTTGTGAGTTGAGGGCCCCCAGTGCAGTATTCATAAAAGTCAGTGAACAAATCCATTACACAGAAAAGATTTCCCTGTGTACTCCTCCTATGTATATACATACACACACACATATACATACACATATATATATTCTCATTTTGGTGGGGAAAAAGAAGTAAGTGAGTGAATAAAGAATAACAACTAAGTAATATAAAATCCACATTATAATAAGTATTTCTCGAGATAGGTATATCACTGTGTACTTTTGCTTCTGTTTAGCTTCTCAACATTTTTAAAGTTAGCCAAACCTTATGGCTCTTCTGAAGGGGGTGAGGACTGTCTTTGGGAAACTCCCAGTCTCTTCCTGATATATTTCTCTCGGCCTCCTCCCGTCTCCTGCCTTCTCGATTCTCGCACTATTTCCCAAGCGGAGCGGGATAATTCCTCAGCCAGGCGTTCCTTTGTTTTGGTCACGCTAACGGGCAACCCTCTGGCCTTCATGTCTGTAGTCGCCTCTTCCACTGTCTGGTACAACCGCGTCCCGTTGTCATAAAACACTCGAAGTTTAGCAGGGTACGGAGTTTGAAATCTAATCTTATTTTGCTTTAGTACTCGCTTAACTTCAGAGTATTCTTTGTGTTTCTGCAGGACCGCAGGGGGGTAATCTTGGTCGAAATATATTAATTTATCATCGTAAAACACTATCTTCTTACCCCAGGTCCTTCATAGAATCTCTGCCTTGGTGCTGTACTGAAGGAGTTTAATTATTATTGAGCATGGCTTTCTATCCTGGGTAGGTTTCGGGACAAGCGCACGGTGGGCTCTTTCGACTTCCAGCTTCATAGCCGGGAGAATCTCTAGCGCATCCCGCAGTAACTTTCCGACAAACTCCGTCATAGACGAGCCCTCCGCTCCTTCAGGAACGTTGCAGATTCTGATATTTTTCCACTGTGATCTTCCCTCCAGGTCAAACGGTTTACCTTCTTGGTAATGTATTATTTTTATCGTCTTACTCAGTATCCGTTCCACGTTTTGAACGCGATCTTCCACCTTCTCAATGCGAGTCTCTGCCACCGCTATTTTTTGATTAACGCTGGCGAGCTCTGCCTTAATATCCCAGAGCTGCTGCTTTATTTCTTTCTGAACTTCCATTATTTCTTTCAGGATTTCGAGAATATTCGCCGCTTCGTCTGAATGAGGCCCAGCAGACGCCTCGCTCGCACGCGGTCGGGTCGGAGAGCCGCTTGCTGCACTCCTCTTGGACGCAGGCTCCACAGTGTCACTTTTTTAATTTCCATTTCTTCTCCCCATTCTTGCCCTTCTTTTCAGTTCAAATATTTTTCAAAAAATAGTATATTTGACGGGATAACGGGGCTTAATATGTGTTTTTCCGGAGGAGCTAGTGACTTAAGCTGCCATTCTCGACGATGACATCACCGGAACCTCTCCAAGAGTTTCTTAAAGGTCCCTGATCTATCAGCCTCTATCATCATCCTAGCAGCACATTCCATGCACCGACCAGTCTTGGTGTAAAAAAAACTACCTCCGACATCTCCACATAACTTTCTTCCACTCACCTTAAACAGATGTCCACTGATATTAACCATTTCCACCCTGGGAAAAGTCTCTGGCTATCCACTTGATCTATGCCTCTTATCATCCTGTACACCTCTAGCAAGTCACCTCTCACCTTCGATCATTCCAAAGAGAAAAGCCTGAGCTCGCTTAACATTTCCTCCTAAAACATATTCTCTAATCCAGGCAGCACCCTGGTAAATCTCCTCTGCACCCTCTCTAATCCAGGCAGCATCCTGGTAAATCTCCTCTGCACCCTCTCTAATCCAGGCAGCATCCTGGTAAATCTCCTCTGCACCCTCTCTAATCCAGGCAGCATCCTGGTAAATCTCCTCTGCACCCTCTCTAATCCAGACAGCACCCTGGTAAATCTCCTCTGCATCCTCTCTAACCCAGGCAGCATCCTGGTAAATCTACTCTGCACCCTCTCTAACCCAGGCAGCATCCTGTAAATCTCCTCTGCACCCTCTCTAATCCAGGCATTATCCTGGTAAATCTCCTCTGCACCCTCTCTAATCCAGGCAGCATCCTGGTGAATCTCCTCTGCACCCTCTCTAATCCAGGCAGCATCCTGGTGAATCTCCTCTGCACCCTCCCTAATCCAGGCAGCACCCTGGTAAATCTCCTCTGCACCCTCTCTAATCCAGGCAGCATCCTGGTAAATCTCCTCTGCACCCTCTCTAATCCAGGCAGCATCGTGGTAAATCTCCTCTGCACCCTCTCTAATCCAGTCAGCATCCTGGTAAATCTCCTCTGCACCCTCTCTAATCCAGGCAGCATCCTGGTAAATCTCCTCAGCACCCTCTCTAATCCAGACAGCATCCTGGTCAATCTCCTCTGTACCCTCTATAATCCAGGCAGTATCCTGATGAATCTCCTCCGCCCCCTCTCTAATCCAGACAGCATACTGGTAAATCTCCTCTGCACCCTCTCTAATCCAGACAGCATCCTGGTCAATCTCCTCTGCACCCTCTCTAATCCAGACAGCATCCTGGTCAATCTCCTCTGCACCCTCTCTAATCCAGGCAGCACCCTGGTAAATCTCCTCTGCACTCTCTCTAATCCAGACAGCATCCTGGTAAATCTCCTCTGCACCCTCTCTAATCCAGGCAGCATCCTGGTAAATCTCCTCTGCACCCTCTCTAATCCAGGCAGCATCCTGGTAAATCTCCTCTGCACCCTCTCTAATCCAGACAGCACCCTGGTAAATCTCCTCTGCACCCTCTCTAACCCAGGCAGCATCCTGGTAAATCTCCTCTGCACCCTCTCTAACCCAGGCAGCATCCTGTAAATCTCCTCTGCACCCTCTCTAATCCAGGCAGCATCCTGGTAAATCTCCTCTGCACCCTCTCTAATCCAGGCAGCATCCTGGTAAATCTCCTCTGCACCTTCTCAAATCCAGGCAGCATCCTGGTAAATCTCTTCTGCACCCTCTCTAATCCAGGCATTATCCTGGTAAATCTCCTCTGCACCCTCTCTAATCCAGGCAGCATCCTGGTGAATCTCCTCTGCACCCTCTCTAATCCAGGCAGCATCATGGTAAATCTCCTCTGCACCCTCTCTAATCCAGGCAGCATCCTGGTGAATCTCCTCTGCACCCTCCCTAATCCAGGCAGCACCCTGGTAAATCTCCTCTGCACCCTCTCTAATCCAGGCAGCATCCTGGTAAATCTCCTCTGCACCCTCTCTAATCCAGGCAGCATCATGGTAAATCTCCTCTGCACCCTCTCTAATCCAGGCAGCATCCTGGTAAATCTCCTCTGCACCCTCTCTAATCCAGGCAGCATCCTGGTAAATCTCCTCAGCACCCTCTCTAATCCAGACAGCATCCTGGTCAATCTCCTCTGTACCCTCTCTAATCCAGGCAGTATCCTGATGAATCTCCTCCGCACCCTCTCTAATCCAGACAGCATACTGGTAAATCTCCTCTGCACCCTCTCTAATCCAGACAGCATCCTGGTCAATCTCCTCTGCACCCTCTCTAATCCAGACAGCATCCTGGTCAATCTCCTCTGCACTCTCTCTAATCCAGGCAGCACCCTGGTAAATCTCCTCTGCACCCTCTCTAATCCAGACAGCATCCTGGTAAATCTCCTCTGCATCCTCTCTAATCCAGACAGCATCGTGGTAAATTTCCTCTGCACCCTCTCTAATCCAGGCAGCATTGTGGTAAATCTCCTCTGCACCCTCTTTAATCCAGGCAGCATTGTGGTAAATCTCCTCTGCACCCTCTCTAATCCAGGCAGCATCCTGGTAAATCTTCTCTGCACCCTCTCTAATCCAGACAGCATCGTGGTCAATCTCCTCTGCACCCTCTCTAATCCAGGCAGTATCCTGATGAATCTCCTCCGCACCCTCTCTAATCCAGACAGCGTCCTGGTAAATCTCCTCTGCACCCTCTTTAATCCAGGCAGCATCCTGGTGAATCTCCTCTGCACCCTCCCTAATCCAGGCAGCACCCTGGTAAATCTCCTCTGCACCCTCTCTAATCCAGGCAGCATCCTGGTAAATCTCCTCTGCACCCTCTCTAATCCAGGCAGCATCCTGGTAAATCTCCTCAGCACCCTCTCTAATCCAGACAGCATCCTGGTCAATCTCCTCTGTACCCTCACTAATCCAGGCAGTATCCTGATGAATCTCCTCCGCACCCTCTCTAATCCAGACAGCATACTGGTAAATCTCCTCTGCACCCTCTCTAATCCAGACAGCATCCTGGTCAATCTCCTCTGCACTCTCTCTAATCCAGGCAGCACCCTGGTAAATCTCCTCTGCACTCTCTCTAATCCAGACAGCATCCTGGTAAATCTCCTCTGCATCCTCTCTAATCCAGACAGCATCGTGGTAAATCTCCTCTGCACCCTCTTTAATCCAGGCAGCATTGTGGTAAATCTCCTCTGCACCCTCTCTAATCCAGGCAGCATCCTGGTAAATCTCCTCTGCACCCTCTCTAATCCAGACAGCATCGTGGTCAATCTCCTCTGCACCCTCTCTAATCCAGGCAGTATCCTGATGAATCTCCTCCGCACCCTCTCTAATCCAGACAGCGTCCTGGTAAATCTCCTCTGCACCCTCTCTAATCCAGGCAGCATCCTGGTAAATCTCCTCCGCACCCTCTCTAATCCAGGCAGCATCCTGGTAAATCTCCTCTGCACCCTCTCTAATCCAGGCAGTATCCTGATGAATCTCCTCCGCACCCTCTCTAATCCAGGCAGCATCCTGGTAAATCTCCTCTGCACCCTCTCAAATCCAGGCAGTATCCTGATGAATCTCCTCCGCACTCTCTCTAATCCAGACAGCATCCTGGTCAATCTACCTCCTTTCGATAATGAGGCAGCCAGAACTAGTGAGGTCCACCGAGGACATGCCCTCTTCTCATTGTTACCATCAGACAGGAGGTACAGGATCCTGAAGACACACACTCGGTATTTCAGGAACAGACCCAGACTCGGTGTTTTGGAACAGACACACACTCGGTGTTTCAGGAACAGACACACACTCGGTGTTTCAGGAACAGACCCACACTCGGTGTTTCAGGAACAGACACAACTCAGTGTTTTGGAACAGACCCACACTCAGTGTTTCAGGAACAGACACACACTCGGTGTTTCAGGAACAGACCCACACACTCGGTGTTTCAGGAACAGACACACACTCGGTGTTTCAGGAACAGTCACACACTCGGTGTTTCAGGAACAGACACACACTCAGTGTTTTGGAACAGACCCACACTCGGTGTTTCAGGAACAGACACACACTCGGTGTTTCAGGAACAGACACACACTCGGTGTTTCAGGAACAGACCCAGACTCGGTGTTTCAGGAACAGACACACACTCGGTGTTTCAGGAACAGACCCACACTCGGTGTTTCAGGAACAGACCCACACTCAGTGTTTCAGGAACAATACCACACTCGGTGTTTCAGGAACAATACCACACTCGGTGTTTCAGGAACAGACCCAGACTCGGTGTTTCAGGAACAGACACACACTCGGTGTTTCAGGAACAGACACACACTCAGTGTTTCAGGAACAGACACACACTCGGTGTTTCAGGAACAGACCCACACTCAGTGTTTTGGAACAAACCCACACTCGGTGTTTCAGGAACAGACACACACTCGGTGTTTCAGGAACAGACACACACTCGGTGTTTCAGGAACAGTCACACACTCGGTGTTTCAGGAACAGACCCACACACTCAGTGTTTTGGAACAAACCCACACTCGGTGTTTCAGGAACAGACACACACTCGGTGTTTCAGGAACAGACACACACCCGGTGTTTCAGGAACAGACACACACTCAGTGTTTTGGAACAGACCCACAATCAGTGTTTCAGGAACAGACACACACTCGGTGTTTCAGGAACAGACCCACACACTCGGTGTTTCAGGAACAGACACACACTCGGTGTTTCAGGAACAGTCACACACTCGGTGTTTCAGGAACAGACACACACTCAGTGTTTTGGAACAAACCCACACTCGGTGTTTCAGGAACAGACACACACTCGGTGTTTCAGGAACAAACCCACACTCAGTGTTTCAGGAACAGACACACACTCGGTGTTTCAGGAACAGTCACACACTCGGTGTTTCAGGAACAGTCACGCACTCGGTGTTTCAGGAACAGACACACACTCGGTGTTTCAGGAACAGACCCACACTCGGTGTTTCAGGAACAGACACACACTCGGTGTTTCAGGAACAGACCCAGACTCGGTGTTTCAGGAACAGACCCACACTCGGTGTTTCAGGAACAGTCACACACTCGGTGTTTCAGGAACAGACCCAGACTCGGTGTTTCAGGAACAGACACACACTCGGTGTTTCAGGAACAGTCACACACTCGGTGTTTCAGGAACAGACCCACACTCGGTGTTTCAGGAACAGACCCACACTCGGTGTTTCAGGAACAGACCCACACTCGGTGTTTCAGGAACAGACACACACTCGGTGTTTCAGGAACAGACCCAGACTCGGTGTTTTGGAACAGACACACACTCGGTGTTTCAGGAACAGACACACACTCGGTGTTTCAGGAACAGACACACACTCGGTGTTTCAGGAACAGACCCACACTCGGTGTTTCAGGAACAGACACACACCCGGTGTTTCAGGAACAGACACACACTCAGTGTTTTGGAACAGACACACACTCAGTGTTTTGGAACAGACCCACACTCGGTGTTTCAGGAACAGACACACACTCGGTGTTTCAGGAACAGACCCAGACTCGGTGTTTCAGGAACAGACACACACTCGGTGTTTCAGGAACAGACACACACTCGGTGTTTCAGGAACAGACCCACACTCGGTGTTTCAGGAACAGACACACACTCGGTGTTTCAGGAACAGACACACACTCGGTGTTTCAGGAACAGACCCAGACTCGGTGTTTCAGGAACAGACACACACTCGGTGTTTCAGGAACAGACCCACACTCGGTGTTTCAGGAACAGACACACACCCGGTGTTTCAGGAACAGTCACACACTCGGTGTTTCAGGAACAGACCCAGACTCGGTGTTTCAGGAACAGACACACACTCGGTGTTTCAGGAACAGACACACACTCGGTGTTTCAGGAACAGACCCACACTCGGTGTTTCAGGAACAGACCCACACTCGGTGTTTCAGGAACAGACACACACCCGGTGTTTCAGGAACAGACACACACCCGGTGTTTCAGGAACAGACCCACACTCGGTGTTTTGGAACAGACCCACACTCAGTGTTTTGGAACAGACCCACACTCGGTGTTTCAGGAAAAGTCACACACTCGGTGTTTCAGGAACAGTCACACACTCAGTGTTTCAGGAACAGACCCAGACTCGGTGTTTCAGGAACAGACCCAGACTCGGTGTTTTGGAACAGACACACACCCGGTGTTTCAGGAACAGACACACACTCGGTGTTTCAGGAACAGACACACACTCGGTGTTTCAGGAACAGACCCAGACTCGGTGTTTTGGAACAGACACACACCCGGTGTTTCAGGAACAGACACACACCCGGTGTTTCAGGAACAGACCCACACTCGGTGTTTTGGAACAGACCCACACTCAGTGTTTTGGAACAGACCCACACTCGGTGTTTCAGGAACAGTCACACACTCGGTGTTTCAGGAACAGTCACACACTCGGTGTTTCAGGAACAGACACACACTCGGTGTTTCAGGAACAGACCCACACCTGGTGTTTCAGGAACAGACCCACACTCGGTGTTTCAGGAACAGACACACATTCGGTGTTTCAGGAACAGACACACACCCGGTGTTTCAGGAACAGACACACACTCAGTGTTTTGGAACAGACCCACACTCGGTGTTTCAGGAACAGTCACACACTCGGTGTATCAGGAACAGTCACACACTCGGTGTTTCAGGAACAGACACACTCCCGGTGTTTCAGGAACAGACCCACACTCAGTGTTTCAGGAACAGACACACACTCAGTGTTTCAGGAACAGACACACACTCGGTGTTTCAGGAACAGACACACACCTGGTGTTTCAGGAACAGACCCACACTCGGTGTTTCAGGAACAGACCCACACCCGGTGTTTCAGGAAAAGACCCACACTCGGTGTTTCGGGAACAGACACAGACTCGGTGTTTCAGGAACAGACCCACACTCGGTGTTTCAGGAACAGACCCACACTCGGTGTTTCAGGAACAGACCCACACTCGGTGTTTCAGGAACAGACCCACACTCGGTGTTTCAGGAACAGACACACACTCGTTGTTTCAGGAACAGTCACACACTCGGTGTTTCAGGAACAGACCCACACTCGGTGTTTCAGGAACAGACCCACACTCGGTGTTTCAGGAACAGACCCACACTCGGTGTTTCAGGAACAGACCCAGACTCGGTGTTTCAGGAACAGACCCAGACTCGGTGTTTTGGAACAGACACACACCCGGTGTTTCAGGAACAGACACACACTCGGTGTTTCAGGAACAGACACACACTCGGTGTTTCAGGAACAGACCCAGACTCGGTGTTTTGGAACAGACACACACCCGGTGTTTCAGGAACAGACACACACCCGGTGTTTCAGGAACAGACCCACACTCGGTGTTTTGGAACAGACCCACACTCAGTGTTTTGGAACAGACCCACACACGGTGTTTCAGGAACAGTCACACACTCGGTGTTTCAGGAACAGTCACACACTCAGTGTTTCAGGAACAGACACACACTCGGTGTTTCAGGAACAGACCCACACCCGGTGTTTCAGGAACAATACCACACTCGGTGTTTCAGGAACAGACACACACTCGGTGTTTCAGGAACAGACCCACACTCGGTGTTTCAGGAACAGACCCACACCCGGTGTTTCAGGAACAATACCACACTCGGTGTTTCAGGAACAGACACACACTCGGTGTTTCGGAACAGACACACACCCGGTGTTTCAGGAACAGACCCACACTCAGTGTTTCAGGAACAGACACACACTCGGTGTTTCAGGAACAGACCCACACTCGGTGTTTCAGGAACAGACCCACACTCGGTGTTTCAGAACAGAACCACACTCGGTGTTTCAGGAACAGACACACACTCGGTGTTTCAGGAACAGACACACACTCGGTGTTTCAGGAACAGTCACACACTCGGTGTTTCAGGAACAGACACACACTCGGTGTTTCAGGAACAGACACACACTCGGTGTTTCAGGAACAGACACACACTCGGTGTTTCAGGAACAGACACACACCCGGTGTTTCAGGAACAGACACACACTCGGTGTTTCAGGAACAGACACACACTCGGTGTTTCAGGAACAGACACACACCCGGTGTTTCAGGAACAGACCCACACTCAGTGTTTCGGGAACAGACACAGACTCGGTGTTTCAGGAACAGACCCACACTCGGTGTTTCAGGAACAGACCCACACTCGGTGTTTCAGGAACAGACCCACACTCGGTGTTTCGGGAACAGTCACACACTCAATGTTTCAGGAACAGACACACACTCGGTGTTTCAGGAACAGACACACACTCGGTGTTTCAGGAACAGACCCACACTCGGTGTTTCAGGAACAGACCCACACCCGGTGTTTCAGGAACAATACCACACTCGGTGTTTCAGTAACAGACACACACTCGGTGTTTCGGAACAGACACACACCCGGTGTTTCAGGAACAGACCCACACTCAGTGTTTCAGGAACAGACACACACTCGGTGTTTCAGGAACAGACCCACACTCGGTGTTTCAGGAACAGACCCACACTCGGTGTTTCAAAACAGACCCACACTCGGTGTTTCAGGAACAGACACACACTCGGTGTTTCAGGAACAGACACACACTCGGTGTTTCAGGAACAGTCACACACTCGGTGTTTCAGGAACAGACCCAGACTCGGTGTTTTGGAACAGACACACACCCGGTGTTTCAGGAACAGACACACACTCGGTGTTTCAGGAACAGACACACACTCGGTGTTTCAGGAACAGACCCAGACTCGGTGTTTTGGAACAGACACACACCCGGTGTTTCAGGAACAGACACACACCCGGTGTTTCAGGAACAGACCCACACTCGGTGTTTTGGAACAGACCCACACTCAGTGTTTTGGAACAGACCCACACTCGGTGTTTCAGGAACAGTCACACACTCGGTGTTTCAGGAACAGTCACACACTCAGTGTTTCAGGAACAGACACACACTCGGTGTTTCAGGAACAGACCCACACCCGGTGTTTCAGGAACAATACCACACTCGGTGTTTCAGGAACAGACACACACTCGGTGTTTCAGGAACAGACCCACACTCGGTGTTTCAGGAACAGACCCACACCCGGTGTTTCAGGAACAGACACACACTCGGTGTTTCGGAACAGACACACACCCGGTGTTTCAGGAAAAGACACACACCCGGTGTTTCAGGAAAAGACCCACACTCAGTGTTTCAGGAACAGACACACACTCGGTGTTTCAGGAACAGACCCACACTCGGTGTTTCAGGAACAGACCCACACTCGGTGTTTCAGAACAGACCCACACTCGGTGTTTCAGGAACAGACACACACTCGGTGTTTCAGGAACAGACACACACTCGGTGTTTCAGGAACAGTCACACACTCGGTGTTTCAGGAACAGACACACACTCGGTGTTTCAGGAACAGACACACACTCAGTGTTTCAGGAACAGACACACACTCGGTGTTTCAGGAACAGACACACACTCGGTGTTTCAGGAACAGACCCACACTCAGTGTTTCAGGAACAGACACACACTCGGTGTTTCAGGAACAGACCCACACTCGGTGTTTCAGGAACAGACACACACCCGGTGTTTCAGGAACAGACACACACCCGGTGTTTCAGGAACAGACCCACACTCGGTGTTTCAGGAACAGACCCACACTCGGTGTTTCAGGAACAGACCCACACCCGGTGTTTCGGGAACAGACACACTCCCGGTGTTTCTGGAACAGACACACACTCGGTGTTTCAGGAACAGACACACACTCGGTGTTTCAGGAACAGACCCACACCCGGTGTTTCAGGAACAGACCCACACTCGGTGTTTCGGGAACAGACACACACTCGGTGTTTCGGGAACAGACACACTCCCGGTGTTTCAGGAACAGACCCACACGCAGTGTTTCAGGAACAGACACACACTCAGTGTTTCAGGAACAGACACACACTCGGTGTTTCAGGAACAGACACACACCCGGTGTTTCAGGAACAGACCCACACTCGGTGTTTCAGGAACAGACCCACACCCGGTGTTTCAGGAACAGACCCACACTCAGTGTTTCGGGAACAGACACAGACTCGGTGTTTCAGGAACAGACACACACTCGGTGTTTCAGGAACAGACCCACACTCGGTGTTTCAGGAACAGACCCACACTCGGTGTTTCGGGAACAGTCACACACTCGGTGTTTCGGGAACAGTCACACACTCAATGTTTCAGGAACAGACACACACTCGGTGTTTCGGGAACAGACACACTCTCGGTGTTTTGGAACAGACACACACTTCGTGTTTCAGGAACAGACACACACTCGGTGTTTCGGGAACAGACCCACACTCGGTGTTTCAGGAACAGACCCACACCCGGTGTTTCAGGAACAGACACACACCCGGTGTTTCAGGAACAGACACACACTCGGTGTTTCAGGAACAGACCCACACTCGGTGTTTCAGGAACAGACACACACTCGGTGTTTCGGGAACAGACACACTCCCGGTGTTTCAGGAACAGACACACACTCGGTGTTTCAGGAACAGACACACACTCGGTGTTTCAGGAACAGACCCACACTCAGTGTTTCAGGAACAGACACACACTCGGTGTTTCAGGAACAGACACACACCCGGTGTTTCAGGAACAGACCCACACTCGGTGTTTCAGGAACAGACCCACACTCGGTGTTTCAGGAACAGACCCACACCCGGTGTTTCAGGAACAGACCCACACTCGGTGTTTCGGGAACAGACACACACTCGGTGTTTCAGGAACAGACACACACTCGGTGTTTCAGGAACAGACCCACACTCGGTGTTTCAGGAACAGACCCACACTCGGTGTTTCGGGAACAGTCACACACTCAATGTTTCAGGAACAGACACACACTCGGTGTTTCAGGAACAGACACACACTCGGTGTTTCAGGAACAGACCCACACTCGGTGTTTCAGGAACAGACCCACACCCGGTGTTTCAGGAACAATACCACACTCGGTGTTTCAGTAACAGACACACACTCGGTGTTTCGGAACAGACACACACCCGGTGTTTCAGGAACAGACCCACACTCGGTGTTTCAGGAACAGACACACACTCGGTGTTTCAGGAACAGACCCACACTCGGTGTTTCAGGAACAGACCCACACTCGGTGTTTCAAAACAGACCCACACTCGGTGTTTCAGGAACAGACACACACTCGGTGTTTCAGGAACAGACACACACTCGGTGTTTCAGGAACAGTCACACACTCGGTGTTTCAGGAACAGTCACACACTCGGTGTTTCAGGAACAGACACACACTCGGTGTTTCAGGAACAGACACACACTCGGTGTTTCAGGAACAGACACACACTCGGTGTTTCAGGAACAGACCCACACTCGGTGTTTCAGGAACAGACACACACTCGGTGTTTCAGGAACAGACCCACACTCGGTGTTTCAGGAACAGACACACACTCGGTGTTTCAGGAACAGACCCACACTCGGTGTTTCAGGAACAGACACACACTCGGTGTTTCAGGAACAGACACACACCCGGTGTTTCAGGAACAGACCCACACTCGGTGTTTCAGGAACAGACACACACTCGGTGTTTCGGGAACAGACCCACACTCGGTGTTTCAGGAACAGACCCACACCCGGTGTTTCAGGAACAGACACACACCCGGTGTTTCAGGAACAGACACACACTCGGTGTTTCAGGAACAGACCCACACTCGGTGTTTCAGGAACAGACACACACTCGGTGTTTCGGGAACAGACACACTCCCGGTGTTTCAGGAACAGACACACACTCGGTGTTTCAGGAACAGACACACACTCGGTGTTTCAGGAACAGACCCACACTCAGTGTTTCAGGAACAGACACACACTCGGTGTTTCAGGAACAGACACACACCCGGTGTTTCAGGAACAGACCCACACTCGGTGTTTCAGGAACAGACCCACACTCGGTGTTTCAGGAACAGACCCACACCCGGTGTTTCAGGAACAGACCCACACTCAGTGTTTCGGGAACAGACACAGACTCGGTGTTTCAGGAACAGACACACACTCGGTGTTTCAGGAACAGACCCACACTCGGTGTTTCAGGAACAGACCCACACTCGGTGTTTCGGGAACAGTCACACACTCAATGTTTCAGGAACAGACACACACTTGGTGTTTCAGGAACAGACACACACTCGGTGTTTCAGGAACAGACCCACACTCGGTGTTTCAGGAACAGACCCACACCCGGTGTTTCAGGAACAATACCACACTCGGTGTTTCAGTAACAGACACACACTCGGTGTTTCGGAACAGACACACACCCGGTGTTTCAGGAACAGACCCACACTCAGTGTTTCAGGAACAGACACACACTCGGTGTTTCAGGAACAGACCCACACTCGGTGTTTCAGGAACAGACCCACACTCGGTGTTTCAAAACAGACCCACACTCGGTGTTTCAGGAACAGACACACACTCGGTGTTTCAGGAACAGACACACACTCGGTGTTTCAGGAACAGTCACACACTCGGTGTTTCAGGAACAGACACACACTCGGTGTTTCAGGAACAGACACACACTCGGTGTTTCAGGAACAGACCCACACTCGGTGTTTCGGGAACAGTCACACACTCAATGTTTCAGGAACAGACACACACTCGGTGTTTCAGGAACAGACACACACTCGGTGTTTCAGGAACAGACCCACACTCGGTGTTTCAGGAACAGACCCACACCCGGTGTTTCAGGAACAATACCACACTCGGTGTTTCAGTAACAGACACACACTCGGTGTTTCGGAACAGACACACACCCGGTGTTTCAGGAACAGACCCACACTCAGTGTTTCAGGAACAGACACACACTCGGTGTTTCAGGAACAGACCCACACTCGGTGTTTCAGGAACAGACCCACACTCGGTGTTTCAAAACAGACCCACACTCGGTGTTTCAGGAACAGACACACACTCGGTGTTTCAGGAACAGACACACACTCGGTGTTTCAGGAACAGTCACACACTCGGTGTTTCAGGAACAGACACACACTCGGTGTTTCAGGAACAGACACACACTCGGTGTTTCAGGAACAGACACACACTCGGTGTTTCAGGAACAGACCCACACTCGGTGTTTCAGGAACAGACACACACTCGGTGTTTCAGGAACAGACCCACACTCGGTGTTTCAGGAACAGACACACACTCGGTGTTTCAGGAACAGACCCACACTCGGTGTTTCAGGAACAGACACACACTCGGTGTTTCAGGAACAGACACACACCCGGTGTTTCAGGAACAGACCCACACTCGGTGTTTCAGGAACAGACACACACTCGGTGTTTCAGGAACAGACACACACTCGGTGTTTCAGGAACAGACACACACTCGGTGTTTCAGGAACAGACACACACTCGGTGTTTCAGGAACAGACACACACCCGGTGTTTCAGGAACAGACCCACACTCGGTGTTTCGGGAACAGACACACACTCGGTGTTTCGGGAACAGACACACTCCCGGTGTTTCAGGAACAGACCCACACTCAGTGTTTCAGGAACAGACACACACTCAGTGTTTCAGGAACAGACACACACTCGGTGTTTCAGGAACAGACACACACCCGGTGTTTCAGGAACAGACCCACACTCGGTGTTTCAGGAACAGACCCACACCCGGTGTTTCAGGAAAAGACCCACACTCAGTGTTTCGGGAACAGACACAGACTCGGTGTTTCAGGAACAGACACACACTCGGTGTTTCAGGAACAGACCCACACTCGGTGTTTCGGGAACAGTCACACACTCAATGTTTCAGGAACAGACACACACTCGGTGTTTCGGGAACAGACACACTCTCGGTGTTTTGGAACAGACACACACTCCGTGTTTCAGGAACAGACACACACTCGGTGTTTCGGGAACAGACCCACACTCGGTGTTTCAGGAACAGACCCACACCCGGTGTTTCAGGAACAGACACACACCCGGTGTTTCAGGAACAGACACACACTCGGTGTTTCAGGAACAGACCCACACTCAGTGTTTCAGGAACAGACCCACACCCGGTGTTTCAGGAACAGACACACACCCGGTGTTTCAGGAACAGACACACACTCGGTGTTTCAGGAACAGACCCACACACTCGGTGTTTCAGGAACAGACCCACACTCAGTGTTTCAGGAACAGACACACACCCGGTGTTTCAGGAACAGACCCACACTCAGTGTTTCAGGAACAGACCCACACTCAGTGTTTCAGGAACAGACCCACACCCGGTGTTTCAGGAACAGACCCACACCCGGTGTTTCAGGAACAATACCACACTCGGTGTTTCAGGAACAGACACACACTCGGTGTTTCGGAACAGACACACACCCGGTGTTTCAGGAAAAGACCCACACTCAGTGTTTCAGGAACAGACACACACTCGGTGTTTCAGGAACAGACCCACACTCGGTGTTTCAGGAACAGACCCACACTCGGTGTTTCAGAACAGACCCACACTCGGTGTTTCAGGAACAGACACACACTCGGTGTTTCAGGAACAGTCACACACTCGGTGTTTCAGGAACAGACACACACTCGGTGTTTCAGGAACAGACACACACTCAGTGTTTCAGGAACAGACACACACTCGGTGTTTCAGGAACAGACACACACTCGGTGTTTCAGGAACAGACCCACACTCAGTGTTTCAGGAACAGACACACACTCGGTGTTTCAGGAACAGACCCACACTCGGTGTTTCAGGAACAGACACACACTCGGTGTTTCAGGAACAGACACACACCCGGTGTTTCAGGAACAGACCCACACTCGGTGTTTCAGGAACAGACCCACACTCGGTGTTTCAGGAACAGACCCACACTCGGTGTTTCGGGAACAGACACACTCCCGGTGTTTCTGGAACAGACACACACTCGGTGTTTCAGGAACAGACACACACTCGGTGTTTCAGGAACAGACCCACACCCGGTGTTTCAGGAACAGACCCACACTCGGTGTTTCGGGAACAGACACACACTCGGTGTTTCGGGAACAGACACACTCCCGGTGTTTCAGGAACAGACCCACACGCAGTGTTTCAGGAACAGACACACACTCAGTGTTTCAGGAACAGACACACACTCGGTGTTTCAGGAACAGACACACACCCGGTGTTTCAGGAACAGACCCACACTCGGTGTTTCAGGAACAGACCCACACTCGGTGTTTCAGGAACAGACCCACACCCGGTGTTTCAGGAACAGACCCACACTCAGTGTTTCGGGAACAGACACAGACTCGGTGTTTCAGGAACAGACACACACTCGGTGTTTCAGGAACAGACCCACACTCGGTGTTTCAGGAACAGACCCACACTCGGTGTTTCGGGAACAGTCACACACTCGGTGTTTCGGGAACAGTCACACACTCAATGTTTCAGGAACAGACACACACTCGGTGTTTCGGGAACAGACACACTCTCGGTGTTTTGGAACAGACACACACTTCGTGTTTCAGGAACAGACACACACTCGGTGTTTCGGGAACAGACCCACACTCGGTGTTTCAGGAACAGACCCACACCCGGTGTTTCAGGAACAGACACACACCCGGTGTTTCAGGAACAGACACACACTCGGTGTTTCAGGAACAGACCCACACTCGGTGTTTCAGGAACAGACACACACTCGGTGTTTCGGGAACAGACACACTCCCGGTGTTTCAGGAACAGACACACACTCGGTGTTTCAGGAACAGACACACACTCGGTGTTTCAGGAACAGACCCACACTCAGTGTTTCAGGAACAGACACACACTCGGTGTTTCAGGAACAGACACACACCCGGTGTTTCAGGAACAGACCCACACTCGGTGTTTCAGGAACAGACCCACACTCGGTGTTTCAGGAACAGACCCACACCCGGTGTTTCAGGAACAGACCCACACTCAGTGTTTCGGGAACAGACACAGACTCGGTGTTTCAGGAACAGACACACACTCGGTGTTTCAGGAACAGACCCACACTCGGTGTTTCGGGAACAGTCACACACTCAATGTTTCAGGAACAGACACACACTCGGTGTTTCAGGAACAGACACACACTCGGTGTTTCAGGAACAGACCCACACTCGGTGTTTCAGGAACAGACCCACACCCGGTGTTTCAGGAACAATACCACACTCGGTGTTTCAGTAACAGACACACACTCGGTGTTTCGGAACAGACACACACCCGGTGTTTCAGGAACAGACCCACACTCAGTGTTTCAGGAACAGACACTCACTCGGTGTTTCAGGAACAGACCCACACTCGGTGTTTCAGGAACAGACCCACACTCGGTGTTTCAAAACAGACCCACACTCGGTGTTTCAGGAACAGACACACACTCGGTGTTTCAGGAACAGACACACACTCGGTGTTTCAGGAACAGTCACACACTCGGTGTTTCAGGAACAGACACACACTCGGTGTTTCAGGAACAGACACACACTCGGTGTTTCAGGAACAGACACACACTCGGTGTTTCAGGAACAGACACACACTCGGTGTTTCAGGAACAGACCCACACTCGGTGTTTCAGGAACAGACACACACTCGGTGTTTCAGGAACAGACCCACCCTCGGTGTTTCAGGAACAGACACACACTCGGTGTTTCAGGAACAGACCCACACTCGGTGTTTCAGGAACAGACACACACTCGGTGTTTCAGGAACAGACACACACCCGGTGTTTCAGGAACAGACCCACACTCGGTGTTTCAGGAACAGACCCACACTCGGTGTTTCAGGAACAGACACACACTCGGTGTTTCGGGAACAGACACACTCCCGGTGTTTCAGGAACAGACACACACTCGGTGTTTCAGGAACAGACACACACTCGGTGTTTCAGGAACAGACCCACACCCGGTGTTTCAGGAACAGACCCACACTCGGTGTTTCGGGAACAGACACACACTCGGTGTTTCGGGAACAGACACACTCCCGGTGTTTCAGGAACAGACCCACACTCAGTGTTTCAGGAACAGACACACACTCAGTGTTTCAGGAACAGACACACACTCGGTGTTTCAGGAACAGACACACACCCGGTGTTTCAGGAACAGACCCACACTCGGTGTTTCAGGAACAGACCCACACCCGGTGTTTCAGGAAAAGACCCACACTCAGTGTTTCGGGAACAGACACAGACTCGGTGTTTCAGGAACAGACACACACTCGGTGTTTCAGGAACAGACCCACACTCGGTGTTTCGGGAACAGTCACACACTCGGTGTTTCGGGAACAGTCACACACTCAATGTTTCAGGAACAGACACACACTCGGTGTTTCGGGAACAGACACACTCTCGGTGTTTTGGAACAGACACACACTCCGTGTTTCAGGAACAGACACACACTCGGTGTTTCGGGAACAGACCCACACTCGGTGTTTCAGGAACAGACCCACACCCGGTGTTTCAGGAACAGACACACACCCGGTGTTTCAGGAACAGACACACACTCGGTGTTTCAGGAACAGACCCACACTCAGTGTTTCAGGAACAGACCCACACCCGGTGTTTCAGGAACAGACACACACCCGGTGTTTCAGGAACAGACACACACTCGGTGTTTCAGGAACAGACCCACACACTCGGTGTTTCAGGAACAGACCCACACTCAGTGTTTCAGGAACAGACACACACCCGGTGTTTCAGGAACAGACCCACACTCAGTGTTTCAGGAACAGACCCACACTCAGTGTTTCAGGAACAGACCCACACCCGGTGTTTCAGGAACAGACACACACCCGGTGTTTCAGGAACAGACACACACTCGGTGTTTCAGGAACAGACCCACACTCAGTGTTTCAGGAACAGACCCACACCCGGTGTTTCAGGAACAGTCACACACCCGGTGTTTCAGGAACAGTCACACACCCGGTGTTTCAGGAACAGACACACACTCGGTGTTTCAGCAACTGTCACACAATCGGTGTTTCAGGAACAGACACACACTCGGTATTTCGGGAACAGACCCACACTCGGTGTTTCAGGAACAGACCCACACTCGGTGTTTCAGCAACTGTCACACACTCGGTGTTTCAGGAACAGACCCACACTCGGTGTTTCAGGAACAGACACACACTCAGTGTTTCAGGAACAGACACACACTCGGTGTTTCAGGAACAGACACACACTCGGTGTTTCGGGAACAGACCCACACTCGGTGTTTCAGGAACAGACACACACTCGGTGTTTCAGGAACAGTCACACACTCGGTGTTTCAGGAACAGACCCACACTCAGTGTTTCAGGAACAGACCCACACTCGGTGTTTCAGCAACTGTCACACACTCAGTGTTTCAGGAACAGACACACACTCGGTGTTTCGGGAACAGACACACACTCGGTGTTTCAGGAACAGACACACACTCGGTGTTTCAGGAACAAACCCACACTCGGTGTTTCAGGAACAATACCACACTCGGTGTTTCAGGAACAAACCCACACCCGGTGTTTCAGGAACAATACCACACTCGGTGTTTCAGGAACAGTCACACACTCGGTGTTTCAGGAACAGACCCACACTCGGTGTTTCAGGAACAGACACACACTCGGTGTTTCAGGAACAGACACACACTCGGTGTTTCAGGAACAGACCCACACTCAGTGTTTCAGGAACAGACACACACTCGGTGTTTCAGGAACAGACCCACACTCGGTGTTTCAGGAACAGACACACACTCGGTGTTTCAGGAACAGACACACACCCGGTGTTTCAGGAACAGACCCACACTCGGTGTTTCAGGAACAGACCCACACTCGGTGTTTCGGGAACAGACACACACTCGGTGTTTCGGGAACAGTCACACACCCGGTGTTTCAGGAACAGTCACACACCCGGTGTTTCAGGAACAGACACACACTCGGTGTTTCAGCAACTGTCACACAATCGGTGTTTCAGGAACAGACACACACTCGGTATTTCGGGAACAGACCCACACTCGGTGTTTCAGGAACAGACCCACACTCGGTGTTTCAGCAACTGTCACACACTCGGTGTTTCAGGAACAGACCCACACTCGGTGTTTCAGGAACAGACACACACTCAGTGTTTCAGGAACAGACACACACTCGGTGTTTCAGGAACAGACACACACTCGGTGTTTCGGGAACAGACCCACACTCGGTGTTTCAGGAACAGACACACACTCGGTGTTTCAGGAACAGTCACACACTCGGTGTTTCAGGAACAGACCCACACTCAGTGTTTCAGGAACAGACCCACACTCGGTGTTTCAGCAACTGTCACACACTCAGTGTTTCAGGAACAGACACACACTCGGTGTTTCGGGAACAGACACACACTCGGTGTTTCAGGAACAGACACACACTCGGTGTTTCAGGAACAAACCCACACTCGGTGTTTCAGGAACAATACCACACTCGGTGTTTCAGGAACAAACCCACACCCGGTGTTTCAGGAACAATACCACACTCGGTGTTTCAGGAACAGTCACACACTCGGTGTTTCAGGAACAGACCCACACTCGGTGTTTCAGGAACAGACACACACTCGGTGTTTCAGGAACAGACACACACTCGGTGTTTCAGGAACAGACCCACACTCGGTGTTTCAGGAACAGACACACACTCGGTGTTTCAGGAACAGACCCACACTCAGTGTTTCAGGAACAGACCCACACTCGGTGTTTCAGGAACAGACACACACTCGGTGTTTCAGGAACAAACCCACACCCGGTGTTTCAGGAACAATACCACACTCGGTGTTTCAGGAACAGACCCACACTCAGTGTTTCAGGAACAGACCCACACTCAGTGTTTCAGGAACAGACCCACAATCGGTGTTTCAGGAACAGACCCACAATCGGTGTTTCAGGAACAGTCACACACCCGGTGTTTCAGGAACAGACCCACACTCAGTGTTTCAGGAACAGACCCACACCCGGTGTTTCAGGAACAGACCCACACTCGGTGTTTCAGGAACAGACCCACACTCAGTGTTTCAGGAACAGACACACACTCGGTGTTTCAGGAACAGACCCACACCCGGTGTTTCAGGAACAGACCCACACTCGGTGTTTCAGGAACAGACACAGACTCGGTGTTTCAGGAACAGACACACACTCGGTGTTTCAGGAACAATACCACACTCGGTGTTTCAGGAACAGACACACACTCGGTGTTTCAGGAACAGACACACACTCGGTGTTTCAGGAACAGACCCACACCCGGTGTTTCAGGAACAGACCCACACTCGGTGTTTCAGGAACAGACCCACACTCGGTGTTTCAGGAACAGACCCACACTCAGTGTTTCAGGAACAATACCACACTCGGTGTTTCAGGAACAGTCACACACTCGGTGTTTCAGGAACAGACACACTCCCGGTGTTTCAGGAACAGACCCACACTCGGTGTTTCAGGAACAGGCACACACTCAGTGTTTCAGGAACAGACACACACTCGGTGTTTCAGGAACAGACACACACTCGGTGTTTCAGGAACAGACACACTCCCGGTGTTTCAGGAACAGACCCACACTCAGTGTTTCAGGAACAGACACACACTCGGTGTTTCAGGAACAGACCCACACCCGGTGTTTCAGGAACAGACCCACACCCGGTGTTTCAGGAACAGACACACACTCGGTGTTTCAGGAACAGACCCACACCCGGTGTTTCAATAACAGACCCACACCCGGTGTTTCAGGAACAGACCCACACTCAGTGTTTTGGAACAGACCCACACTCAGTGTTTTGGAACAGACCCACACCCGGTGTTTCAGCAACTGTCACACACTCGGTGTTTCAGGAACAGTCACACACTCAGTATCTCAGGAACAGTCACACACTCAGTGTTTCAGGAACAGACACACACTCGGGGTTTGGGAACAGTCACACACTCGGTGTTTCAGGAACAGACACACACTCGGTGTTTCAGGAACAGACACACACCCGGTGTTTCAGGAACAGACCCACAATCGGTGTTTCAGGAACAGACCCACACTCAGTGTTTCAGGAACAGACCCACACTCGGTGTTTCAGGAACAGACCCACACCCGGTGTTTCAGGAACAGACACACACTCGGTGTTTCAGGAACAGACCCAGACTCGGTGTTTCAGGAACAGACACACACTCGGTGTTTCAGGAACAGACACACACTCGGTGTTTCAGGAACAGACCCACACCCGGTGTTTCGGGAACAGACCCACACCCGGTGTTTCGGGAACAGACCCAGACTCGGTGTTTCCGGAACAGACACACACTCGGTGTTTCAGGAACAGACACACACTCGGTGTTTCAGGAACAGACCCACACTCGGTGTTTCAGGAACAGACCCACACTCGGTGTTTCAGGAACAGACACACACTCGGTGTTTCAGGAACAGTCACACACTCGGTGTTTCAGGAACAGACCCACACTCGGTGTTTCAGGAACAGACCCACACTCGGTGTTTCAGGAACAGACCCACACTCGGTGTTTCAGGAACAGACCCACACCCGGTGTTTCAGGAACAGACCCACACTCAGTGTTTTGGATCAGACCCACACTCAGTGTTTTGGAACAGACCCACACCCGGTGTTTCAGCAACTGTCACACACTCGGTGTTTCAGGAACAGTCACACACTCAGTATCTCAGGAACAGTCACACACTCAGTGTTTCAGGAACAGACACACACTCGGTGTTTGGGAACAGTCACACACTCGGTGTTTCAGGAACAGACACACACTCGGTGTTTCAGGAACAGACACACACCCGGTGTTTCAGGAACAGACCCACAATCGGTGTTTCAGGAACAGACCCACACTCAGTGTTTCAGGAACAGACCCACACCCGGTGTTTCAGGAACAGACCCACACTCGGTGTTTCAGGAACAGACCCACACTCGGTGTTTCAGGAACAGACACACACTCGGTGTTTTGGAACAGACCCACACTCGGTGTTTCAGGAACAGACCCACACTCTGTGTTTCAGGAACAGACACACACTCGGTGTTTCAGGAACAGTCACACACTCAGTATCTCAGGAACAGACACACACTCGGTGTTTCAGGAACAGACACACACCCGGTGTTTCAGGAACAGACCCACACTCAGTGTTTCAGGAACAGACACACACCCGGTGTTTCAGGAACAGACACACACTCAGTGTTTCAGGAACAGTCACACACTCGCAGTTTCAGGAACAGCTTCTCCTCCACCATCAGATTTCTGAATGGACGATGAACTCACCTATGAACACTGTGTACTTCACTGGTTCTGCTCTCTTTTTGCACTGCTTGTTTAATTTACTTTTATACATTTTTCTAAAGTTCAAAGCTGAAAGTAAATTTATTGCAAAAGCATGTATATGTCACCATATATACAACCCTAAGATTCATCTTCTTGCAGGCATACTAAATGAAAGACCACATCAACCATTATGCAAGGCAAACTGTACAGATACAAAAAGAAAAAAAAGAGTAATAATAATAAATAAGTAAGAAATAAATATGGAGAACATGAGATGAAGAACCCTTTAAAGAGGGAACAGTTCAGTGTTGTCGTGAGTGATGTTATCCCCACTGGTTCAAGAGCCTAATGGTTGAGGGGTAATAACTGTTCCTGAACCTGGTGGCGTGAGTCCTGAGGCTCCTGTACCTCCTTCCTGATGGTTGAGGGGTAATAACTGTTCCTGAACCTGGTGGTGTGGGTCCTGAGGCTCCTGTACCTCCCTCCTGATGTCAGCAACAAGAAGTGAGTATGTTCTGGATGGTGGGGGTCCCTGATGATGGATGCTGCTTTCCTGTGACAGCACTGGGCACATGTGCTCAGCAGTGGGGGGAGCAAAATCCTTGATGGACAGGGCCGTATACATTACTTTTGTAGGCTTTTCTGTTCAAGGACACTGGTGTTTCTCCTGTCCTGTATCATTGTCAGCTCCTGCAAGCAGATTCGGAGTATCATTACTGAAAGGCCGTTGTTCTCACCCGGTCCCCAGAATGTGAGCAATAAATAATGCAGGTAGATACAGTTGGAGAAAGTTACCAAAGTGCTTTATAAAGAAACAGTGTTACTCCCTAGACACCTGATCGAAATAGTGGGCCTTATTCAGGTAACAACCAGTGTGAAGGTGTGTTCAGCAGGGGGTATATTAATATTTATGTAGTATTAAACAGAGAGGAATATTTGCATATATATAGCTCTGTAACATGTGTCAAAATGTCACAATCTACTTCCTAAAATTAATTACTATTTTTGGACCTCAGTGAATCAATCTGTAAGTGTGGAGACGTTCTATGTATAGTAAGATCCCATTGACAATTACGAGAACCATGACCAAATTAATCTTTTTCGAGCATCGCCCCACTTGTGAATAATAATCCAACTGACTTTTCCCAAGTGTCTCTGCACAGAAAGTCTTGAGCGGATTAAGTTCTCATCTGCGTCCTTACCTAAGTCCACCTCCAGCCTTCAGCTGCCAGGTCAGTCAGCCAAGTTGTCCCCCCTGTTCGTGACATTTACTGGAGTGTTGCAGATGAAGGACCCAAAGAATTGGTGAGGATCCCCACCACCCACCCCACAATCTCTCTGGCCCACTACCGTCAGGAAGGAGGTACAGGAGCATCAGGACTAGGACTACCAGATTCAGTAACAGCTTCGTCCCTCGGGCTGTGAGACCCGCCCACCACTGAGACCTCATCACTAGGACTACGAGTTTTTACCGTTTACCTGTGCTATGCACTACATGCGTCTTGAATTACATTTTACTAGCTAACACGTGGTAATGTTTTGGTTTATTCTGTGTGTGATACAGGGTTTGTGGGTGCACTGTGGTGTGGAGGAACATTGTTTTGTTTGGCTGTATGCATGTACAGTCAGATGACAATAAACTTGATCTTGAACTTGAGCTTGAAGTTCTGGGCAGCCAGGGCAGGAGGGTCTGCTGGTTTGACTCTCCGTTGGTGCTGAGCTAGGGTATGTCAACTTGAAAAGCAGCTGCGATATCAAGATGGGCATAAGTACTCCCCTGCTGGGACCTGACGGTACATCAGTGCAGCAACTATTTCCGTTTTATAAGATAAACATTAGCTTTATTTATTCGTCATAGAATCATAGAACACAACAGGACAGAAACAGGCCCTTTGACCCAATTAGACTACACCAAACCATTAACATCCCTGCTCTTATATTCTATACCTCTAGAACTGAATGCCAACATTGCATTTGTCTTCTTCACAACCAACTCAACCTGGAGGTTAACCTTTAGGGTATCTTGCACAAGGACTCCCAAGTCCCTTTGTATCTCTGCATTTTGAATACTCTCCCCATCTAAATAATAGTCTGCCACCAAAGTGCATGACCATACACTTTCAAAAATTGTATTTCATTTGCCACTTCTTTGCCCATTCTCCCAATCTATCCAAGTCTCTCTGCAGACTCTCTGTTTCCTCAACACCATCCACTCCTCCACCTATATTTGTATCATCAGCACATTTAGCCACAAATCCATTAATACCATAGTCCAAATCATTGACATACATCGTAAAAAGCAGCGGTCCCAACACCGACCCCTGTAGAACTCCACAGGTAACCAGCAGCCAGCCAGAATAGGATCCCTTTATTCCCACTCTCTGTTTTCTGCTGACCAGATAATGCTCCACCCATGCTAGTAACTCCCCTATAATTCCATGGGCTCTTATCTTGCCAAGCAGCCTCATGTGTGGCACCTTGTCAAAGGCCTTCTGAAAATCCAAGTACAGCACATCTACTACATCTCCTTTATCGACCCTGCTTGTAATTTCCTCAAAAAATTGCAGGAGGTTTGTCAGGCAGGAATTTCCTTTCAGGAAACCATGCTGGCTTTGGCCTATCTTGTCATGTGCCTCCAGGTACTCTGTAATCTCATCCCTAACAATCAATTCCAACAGCTTCCCAAATACTGATGTCAGACTAACAGGTCTATAGTTTGCTTTCTGCTGCCTCCCACCCTTCTTAAATAGCGGAGTAACATTTGGTCCTCCCAAACTGCAACACCTCACATTTGTCTGCATTAAATAACATCTGCCATTTCTCAGCCCGTTTTATCCAGCTGGTCCAGATCCCTCTGCAAGCCTTGATAGTCTTCCTCACTATCCACTACATCTCCAATCTGATAGTCTTCCTCACTGTCCACTACATCTCCAATCTGATAGTCTTCCTCACTGTCCACTACATCTCCAATCTGATAATCTTCCTCACTGTCCACTACATCTCCAATCTGATCATCTTCCTCACTGTCCACTACATCTCAATCTGATAGTCTTCCTCACTATCCACTACATCTCCAATCTGATAGTCTTCCTCACTGTCCACTACATCTCCAATCTGATAATCTTCCTCACTGTCCACTAAATCTCCAATCTGATAATCTTCCTCACTGTCCACTACATCTCAATCTGATAATCTTCCTCACTGTCCACTACATCTCCAATCTGATAATCTTCCTCACTGCCCACTACATCTCAATCTGATAATCTTCCTCACTGTCCACTACATCTCCCATCTGATAATCTTCCTCACTGTCCACTACATCTCCAATCTGATAATCTTCCTCACTGTCCACTAAATCTCCAATCTGATAATCTTCCTCACTGTCCACTACATCTCCAATCTGATAATCTTCCTCACTGTCCACTACATCTCAATCTGATAGTCTTCCTCACTGTCCACTACATCTCCAATCTAATAATCTTCCTCGTTGTCCACTACATCTCCAATCTGATAATCTTCCTCACTGTCCACTAAATCTCCAATCTGATAATCTTCCTCACTGTCCACTACATCTCAATCTGATAATCTTCCTTACTGTCCACTACATCTCCAATCTGATAGTCTTCCTCACTGTCCACTAAATCTCCAATCTGATAATCTTCCTCACTGTCCACTACATCTCCAATCTGATAATCTTCCTCACTGTCCACTACATCTCAATCTGATAATCTTCCTCACTGTCTACTACATCTCCCATCTGATAATCTTCCTCACTGTCCACTACATCTCCAATCTGATAATCTTCCTCACTGTCCACTACATCTCCAATCTGATAATCTTCCTCACTGTCCACTACATCTCCAATCTGATAATCTTCCTCACTGTCCACTACATCTCCAATCTGATAATCTTCCTCACTGTCCACTAAATCTCCAATCTGAGTGTCACCTGCAAAGTTGCTGATCCATTTATCCACATTATCATTAAAATCATTGATAGGGATGACAAACAATAAAGGACCCAGCATCGATCCCTGTGGCACACCACTGGTCACAAGCCTCCAGTCAGAGAGGCAACCCTCCACTACCACTCTTTGTCTTCTCACACAAAGCCAGTGTCTAATCCAGTTCACTAACTCATCCTGAATGCTGAGTGACTGAACCTTCTTGACCAGCCTCCATGCAGGATGTGATCAAAGGCCTTACTAAGGTCCATGTAGACAACATCCATAGGTTTACCTTCATCAACTTTCCTGGTAACTATCTCAAAAACTCTTTAAAATTGGTTAGACACAACTGACAATGCACAAAGCCATACTGACTATCCCTAATCAGTGTACATCTGTCCAAATACACCTATACCCAGTCCCTTAGAATACCTTCCAATAGCTTTCCTGTTACTGATGACAGGCTCACCAGCCTATAATTTCCTGGATTATTCGGAGAGTTTTTGTTAAACGACGGAAGAATATTAGCACCCAGCTCATGGCCAAGAATGTTTTAAATATCTCTGCTCAGACTCCTGAAATTTCATGTAGATGAAATCATTGGAACACACCATCAAATGTATCAATTGTATCTACATTGCTGGGACCTGAGAACCTAGAGTGAATAGGTTAGGACTTTATTCCCTGCGGCATAGGTGAATGAGATCATAAGACCATAAGACACAAGAGCAGAATTAGCACATCTGGCCCATGGAGTCTGCTCCACCATTTCAATCATGGCTGATCCTTTTATTCTGTCTCCTCCTCAACCCCATTTCCAAGCCTTCTCCCTGTAACCTTTGATGCCATGTCCAATCAAGAAACTATCAATCTCTGCCTTAAATACACCCAGTGACTTGGCCTCCACAGCAGCATGTGGCAACAAATTCCACAAATTCACTACCTTTGGCTAAAGAAATTTCTCCATATCTCTGTTTTGAAAGGGTGCCCCCTCTACCCTGAGGCTGTGCCCTCTTGTCCTAGACTCTCCCACCACGGGAAACATTATTTCCACATATACTCTGTCTAGGCCTTTCAACATTTGAAAGATGAGATCTTTCGATCTCCCTCATCCTTCTGAATTCCAGCGAGTACAGACCCAGAGCCTTCAAACATTCCTTGTATGATAACCCTTTCATTCCTGGAATCATCCTTGTGAACCTTCTCTAGACCCTCTCCAATATCAGCACATCTTTTCTAAGATGAAGAGCCCAAAACTGTTCACAATACTGAAGGTGAGGCCTCACCAGTGTCTTGTAAAGCCTCAGCATCACATCCCTGCTCTTGTATTCTAGACCTCTTGAAATGAATGCTAACATTGCATTTGCCTTCTTCACCACTGACTCAACCTGCAAGGTAACCTTCAGGGTGTTCTGCACAAGGACTCCCAGGTCCCTTTGCGTTTCAGATTTTTGGATTTTCTCCCCATTTAGAAAATAGTCCGCACATTTATTTCTACTACCAAAGTGCATGATCATGCATTTTCCAACATTGTATTTCATTTGCCACTTTCTTGCCCATTCTCCAAATCTGTCTGAGTCCTTCTGCATCCTACCTGTTTCATCAACACTACCTGCCCCTCTACGAATCTTCGTCTCATCTGAAAACTTGGCAACAAAGCCATCTATTCCATCATCTAAATCATTGATACACAGCATAAAAAGAAGTGGTCCCAACACTGACCCTTGCAGAACACCACTAGTCACTGGCAGCCAACCAGAAAAGGATCCTTTTATTCCCACTAGCTGCCTCCTACCAATCAGCCAATGCTCTAACTATGCCAGTAACTTTCCTGTAATACCATAGACTCTTAACTTGGTAAGCAGCCTCATGTGTGGCACCTTGTCAAAGGCCTTCTGAAAGTCCAAATATACAACATCCACTGCATCCCCTTTATCTATCCTACTTGTAATCTCCTCAAAGAATTCCAACAGGTTCATCAGGCAGGATTTTCCCTGAAGGAAACCATGCTGACTTCGTCCTATCTTGTCCTGTGTCACTAAGTACTCCATCACCTCATCCTTAACAATTGACTTTAACATCTTCCCAAGCACTGACGTCAAGCTAACTGGTCCATAATTTCCTTTCTGCTGTCTTCCTCCTTTCTTAAAGAGTGGAGTAACGTTTGCAATTTTCCTGTCCTCTGGAACCATGCCAGAGTCCAATAATTTTTGGAGGATCATTTCTAATGCCACCACAATCTCCAACGCTACCTCTTTCAGAATCCTAGGATGCAGTTCATCTGGTTGGGCGATTTTCAGCTTTTGAGCACCTTCTCTCTTGTAACAGTAACTGCACCCACTTCTCTTCCTTCACACACTACAACATCAGGCACACTGCTAGTGTCTTCCACAGTGAAGACTGAGGCAAAATACTCATTTAGCCATCTCCTTGCCCCCTGTTATTATTTCTCCTGCCTCATTTTCTAGTGGTCCTATATCCACTCTCATTTTTCTTTTATGTTTAACATACTTGAAAAAAAACTTTTACTATGTACTTTGATATTATTTGCTAGCTTGCTTTCATATTTCATTTTTTCCCTTCTAATGATTTTTTAGTTGCTCTCTGTAGGTTTTTAAAAACTTCCCAATCCTCTGTCTTCACACTAATTTTTGCTTTGTTGTATGCCTTTTGATTTTACAACAGCTTCGACTTCCCTTGTCAGCCACGGTTGTATTATTTTACCATTTGAGTAGTTCTTCATTTTTGGAATACGTATGTCCTGTACCTATGCACCTATGTAATGAAGGGGAGATTAGAGGTATAGGAAATTATGAAAAAAATAAACAATAAATATTGAAAACATGAGATGAAGAGTCATTGAAAGTGAGTCCATAGGATGGGAGAACAGTTCAGTGATGAGGTGAGTGAAGCTGAGTGGAGTTAAGAAGAGAATTTAATCTGCTCAGGATGGACCTGGAATGCCCAGTTGGGATTTTTATTCACAAATGGGGAAGTGCATGAGAAAGATTAATTAGGTCATAACTCAGGAAATTGGCAGTACCAGGAAAGACTCTGTATTTAGTGTCATGGTGCACTAATGTCCAAATTTAGTAATTAATCTTGAGAAGTGTGTTGTGGAACTTGACTCACGTTATACAGAACTATTTATATGCAAATATTCCTTTCAATGTAAAGCTACACATAACATATGAAAGAGCAGGCAGACCCCAGCCTTAACCCTTGACCTGTGCTAACAATTTGCCTTATGGCACAGAAATTAGAACACAACAATTCATTCTGTTAAGATCCAAGAATTCTGGACAAGCATCAGTGTTGGAAATGGACACTGGTGGGCACACGTAGTTAATCGCATGGAATGCGTGCTGGGCTAGTGTACTGACAACCTACCAGGAGGAAGCCACAGTGACCAGATCTCTGGCACCGAGTCTGTTGCTGTGGCTCAGAAGAAAAGGAAGGAGAAGAGGATTACAGCAGCGATAGGGCAATCCTTAGTTAGAAGAATAGACACAAGAGTTTTTGGAAGCAATAGAGACACCTGGATGCCATTTTGCGCCCCCCCCCCCCGAGGTGCCAGCATTGGGGATGTTTCAGATCGAGTCCACAACATTCTAAAGGGGGAGGGTGAGCAGCCAGAAGTCTTGGTACATCTTGGTACCAACAACATAGGTAGGAGAAGAGAGGAGCTAGGTAGAAAGCTGAAAAGCTAGACGTCCAGGGTAGTAATCTCTGGATTGCTGCCTATGCCACGTGCCAGTGAGGGTAAGAAAAGGATGATTTGGCAGATGAATGCATGGCTGAGGAAATGGTACAGGGGCCAGGGGTTCTAATTTATGAATCATTAGGATCTCTTCTGGGGAAGGTATGATCTGTACAAAAGGGACAGATTACACTGCGGTCTCTTTGCTGAACAGTTAACTGCCGGTTAACTGTCGGCTAACTATTACTTGGATTGCACTACCTGTATGTATAATCTATATTTTCATTTATATTTATCATTATTATTGTTATGAGCAGAGAGGCAACATCTGCCGGAAGTAAATTCCTTGTATGTGCATAGGTACTTGGCGATTAAAGTCTGATTCTGATTCTGAACCCGAGAGAGACCAATATCTTTGCCAGCAGGTTTGCTTGAACTATTTGAGAGGGTTTAAACTCTTTTGGCAGGGTGATGGGAACTGGATTGATAGGGCTGAGGATGGTATATAAGCAGATATAGTGTGTAGTGAGACTATCAGGAAGGACAGGCAGATGATAGGGCAAATTTACCATCAGTGGGATGAGTTGCAGTGTAACAGGAACAAAATTGCAAAGGGTGATGAACACAGGACCGAAGGTGTTATATTTGAATGCACAGTATACGGAATAAGGGAGATGATCTTGTAACGAGATGACATTGTGGCATCACTGAGTTGTGGTTGAAGGAAGATCATAGCTGGGAGCTTAACATTGAAGGATACACATTTTATAAAAAGTACAGTCAAGTAGGCAGAGAGGGTCGGGTGGCTTGGTTGATGGAAAAAATGAAATTAAATCCTTAGGAAGAGGTGACATACGGTCAGAAGGTGTTGAATCATTGTGAGTAGAGCTAAGGAACAGCAAGAGTAAAAACACACTGATGGGAATTATATACAGAACTCTGAACAGTAGTAAAGCTGTGTCTACAAATTAGAATGGGAGATTGAAAATGCATGTCAAGAGGACAATATAACAATAGTCATGAGGAATTTCAAAATGCAGGTAGATTGAGAAAGTCAGGTTGGCGCAGGATCCCAAGAGAGGGAGTTTCTAGAATACCTACACGACGGCTTTGTAGAGCAGTTTGTTGCTGAGCCCACCAGACGATCAGCTTTTCTGGAGTGGGTGTTGTGTAATGAACCAGATTTGAATAGGGAGCTTAAGATAACAGAACACTTAGGAGATGTGTGGGCAGGCTAGGGCAGGAGGTCACAGCCTCAGAATAGAGGGAAATCCATTTAGGACAGAGATGAGGAGGAATTTCTTTAGCCAGAGAAGCTGAGTCTGTGGAATTCATTGCCACTGGAGGCCAGGTCATTGGGTGTTTTTAAGATGGAGGTTGATAGATTCTTGATAAGTCAGGGTGTGAAAGGTTATGGGGAGAAGAGAGGAGAATGGAGTTGAGAGGGATATAGATCAACCATCATCAAAATGGTGGAGCAGCCTCAATGGGCTGAATAACTCAATTCTGCTCTAATGTCTCATGATCTTCTGATTTTTCACTGTCAGGAGATAGATGTGAGGTGTCCGGTAATCGTGAAAGTGCATTTCAGTAAGAGGCAATAGGATCTAGTCAGGAGCAAGGAGGAGAAATGGATAGAACTGAGAATGGTTCGAACATTATACCACATTGTATTAGTCTTGTACCAGAGATCACCAACCAATGTTCAATTCCCACTGCTGTCTGAAAGGAGTTTGTACTTTCCATCTGTGACCATGTGGGTTTCCTCCCACCGTCCGAAGCCATACGGGTTAGGGTTATTCAGTCCTGGGCATGCTATGGAAGCATAGTGACACTTGCAGACTGCCCCCAGCACATCCTCGGACCATGCTGGTCGTTGGCACGAACAATGTATTTCACTGTATGTTTCAATGTACATAGAAAAGTACAGCTCAGAAACAGACCCTGTGGCCCATCTAGTTCAATTAAGCTGCCTGCTCCCGTCGACCTGCACCTGGACCATAACACCATAAGACACAGGAACAGAATTAGGCCATTCAGCCCTTTGAGTCTGCTCCACCATTCCATCATGGCTGATCCTGGATCCCACTCAACCCCATACACCTGCCATCTCACCATATCCTTTGTTGTCCTGACCAATCAGGAAACAATCAACTTTTGCCTTAAATATACAAACAGACTTGGCCTCCACTGTAGTCTGTGGCAGAGCATTCCACAGATTCATACTTTATGGCTAAAAAAATTCCTCCTTACCTTTGTTCTAAAGGGTTACCCCTCAATTTTGAGGCTGTGCCCTCTAGTTCTGTATACACCACAGGAAACATCCTCTGCACATCCTCCCTATCTAGTCCTTTCAAAGTTTGGTCGGTTTCAATGAGATTCCCACACATTCTTCTAAATTCCAGTGAATACAGGCTGGCAAAGCTGCCAAACACTCCTCATATGTTAACCCCTTCATTCCCAGAATCACTCTCATGAACCTCCTCTGGACTTTCATCCTTCCTGAGAGATGGGGCCCAAATCTGTAGACAATACTCCAAGTAACGTAACTTCCTGACCAATCAACTCAAAACCTCAACTAATAAAGGCAATGATACCATACACCTTTTTGTACCACTCTGTGTATGACTTACGTAGCCACTTACAGGGAATCTCACGGCATATGCCGGTGATAATAAGTCAGATTCTCATTCTGACTCTGAGCTAGTCTGACCATAGTCCTCCATAGCCCCAGAATCCACCCATCCAAGCTTCACTTGTGCTGGCAGCTCGTTCCACACTCTCATAAACCTTTCCAGCAGGTAGGTGACCAAACTACACACAATACTCCAAATTAGGCCTCACCACGACTGCAATTCCCGTCGTTGTCTGTAAGGAGTTTGTACGTTCTCCCCGTGACCGCATGAGTTTCCTCTGGGTTCTTCCCACATTCCGGAGACCTACTGGTCACTGTAACTTGTCCTGTGTTAAGGCTAGATTTAAATTGGGGAGTTGCTGGGCGGTGTGGATCGAATGCCCGGAATAAATAGAAACAAAGGAAATTCTCAGATGTGACAATTACTCCTGGATTTCCAAGGCCAAAAGAGTGGAAAATGTCCCGGTGCTTTTCCACTTTAAAAACTCTCCCACACAGGTCTCGTGTCGTCATCGGATGTGATGGACAGACACCAACACACTCTCTTTTAAACAGATAGCTGTTTCGAGTGAGATGCTGATGAGGTGCTGACCTGACTGCTGCTCCCTCTGCTGACTGCTCACCCTCACAGGCAGGGAGCCTGCTCCTCAAACAGGCAGCGTGTGCTGCAAGTACCCTGGCATCAAATGGGCATCATTTTAATGTGCCCATTGTCAGAGCTAAGTTCTTCACACAGAGAACAGGGCAATGCCCTGACAGGGTGGTGTTCGGGGCAGATACACTAGGAGCGTTTCAGAGTCTCTTAGGCAGGTGGATGATGGAAACATGGAGAGCTCTGTGGATGGAAGGGTTAGGTTGATCTGAGGGTTAAAATGCCAGGACAACATTGTGACTGAAGGCCTTTACTGTGCTGTACTGTTCCATGTTCTGCGTTCTTTGGCCTGCTCCGGAAACACCAGCGTCCCCAAGGGCACCCTCTCTGCCATTGTCCGGTAGTGCAGTGATTAGTATAACGCTTCACAGCACCTGTAATCTGGGTTCAATTCCTGCCACTGTCCGTATACAATCTCCTTGTGACCAAGTGGGTCTCCTCCAGATTCTCCAGCTCCTTTCCCCATTCCAAAGACACATGGGTGGGCAGCTGGAAGGAGACAGCAATCACGCAGGTGAGAACGCTCACGTTCCAGCTGATTGGTGTTTCTTTCTAATTGGATTTAACTCTCCAATTGAAACTCTTGTTTCAGTCTTGACAAGTCTTGATCGAAGCACGAGGATGAAAATGCTCCCTGTTTCCCTTAGTCCATGTTCCTGGAAAGGAGATCAGTGATTTAGGTAGATGCTGTTAAAGCAGTGGAATTAATGCAGTAGTAGGTGACTGCTTTTGAGCCACAGTGAGAGTGTCAGTTTTTAGTTAGTTTGAGAGTTTAGTTAGCGGCCCTGTTGGCTGAGCGTTTATTATTTTCCTCTGTTCTGTACAGTTCTCATTAAAACTCAGTGAGCTGTTCATAGAAACATAGAAAACCTACAGCACAATACAAGCCCTTCGGCCCACAAAGTTGTGCCGAACATGTCCCTACCTTAGAAATTTACTCGACTTCCCCATAGCCCTCTATTTTTCTAATCTCCATGTACCTATCCAAAAGGCTCTTAAAAGACCCTATCATAATGATCATTAATGGAGAATGTGTGGAGCAGGTTAAGACCTACAAGTATCTGGGAGTACAGTTAGACGAGAAGCTAGACTGGACTGCCAACACAGATGCCTTGTGCAGGAAGGCACAGAGTCGACTGTACTTCCTTAGAAGGTTGGCGTCATTCAATGTCTGTAGTGAGATGCTGAAGATGTTCTATAGGTCAGTTGTGGAGAGCGCCCTCTTCTTTGTGGTGGCGTGTTGGGGAGGAAGCATTAAGAAGAGGGACGCCTCACGTCTTAATAAGCTGGTAAGGAAGGCGGGCTCTGTCGTGGGCAAAGTACTGGAGAGTTTAACATCGGTAGCTGAGCGAAGGGCGCTGAGTAGGCTACGGTCAATTATGGAAAACTCTGAACATCCTCTACATAGCACCATCCAGAGACAGAGAAGCAGTTTCAGCGACAGGTTACTATCGATGCAATGCTCCTCAGACAGGATGAAGAGGTCAATACTCCCCAATGCCATTAGGCTTTACAATTCAACCGCCAGGACTTAAGAACTTTTAAAAAGCTATTATTAATGCTTTTTGAGATAGTGATTTAGATGCATATCATATTTTTTACTGAGTTAAGTATTGTATGTAATTAGTTTTGCTACAACAAGTGTATGGGACATTGGAAAAAAAGTTGAATTTCCCCATGGGGATGAATAAAGTATCTATCTATCTATCTATCTATATCCGCCTCCACCACCATTGCCGGCAGCCCATTCCACGCACTCACCACTCTCTGCATAAAAAACTTACCCCTGACATCTCCTCTGTACCTACTCACCAGCACCTTAAAACTGTGCCCTCGTGTGTTATCCATTTTAGCTCTGGGAAAAAGCCTCTGACTATCCACACAATCGATGCCTCGCATCATCTTATACACCTCATCCTCCGTTGCTCCAAGGAGAAAAGGCCAAGTTCACTCAAACTGTTTTCATAAGGCATGCTCCCCAATCCAGGCAACATCCTTGTAAATCTCCTCTGCACCAGTTCTATGGCTTCCACATCCTTCCTGTAGTGAGGCAACCAGAACTGAGCACAGTACTCCAAGTGGGGTCTGTCCAGGGTCCTATATAGCTACAACATTACCTCTCGGCTCCTAAATTCAATTCCACGATTGATGAAGGCCAATAGACTGTACGCCTTCTTAACCACAGAGTCAACCTGCACAGCTGCTTTGAGGGTCCTATGAACTCGGATCCCAAGATCCCTCTGATCCTCCACACTGCCAAGAGTCTTACCATTAATGCCATATTCTGCCATCATATTTGACCTACCAAAATGACCCACCTCACACTTATCTGGGTTAAACTCCATCTGCCACTTCTCAGCCCAGTTTTGCATCCTATCAATGTCCCGCTGTAACCTCTGACAGCCCTCCACACCATTCACAACACCCCCAACCTTTGTGTCATCAGCAAATTTACTAACCCATCTATCCAGTTCCTCATCCAGGTCATTTATAAAACTTATGAAGCGTAAGGGTCCCAGAACAGATCCCTGAGGCACACCGCTGGTCACTGACCTCCATGCAGAATATGACCCATCTACAACCACTCTTTGCCTTCTGTGGGCAAGCCAGTTCTGGATCCACAAAGCAATGTCCCCTTGGATCCCATGCCTCTTTACTTTCTCAATAAGCCTTGCATGGGGTACCTTATCAAATGCCTTGCTGAAATCCATATACTCTGTTCAGACTGTGTCTGTGTCTCTCCCTCTGAACTTGGGCCATCACTGAATACCCTGCCAAGGAAGGTGAACTGTTCAGTCTGTGCCTGTGTCTCTCCCTCCTGATGAAACTCTTCTGCACCCTCTCCAAAGCCTCAAGATTCTTCCTATGGTGGGGCAACCAGAACAGTATGTGATACAACAGGTAGTCAAAATGGTCCAGAGCATCACATCACCAGCACCAAGTACGTATATACAGAAAGGTGCTGGGAAAGGGTCAGTAACATCATGAAGGATCCCACCCACCCTGCTCATGGACTGTTTGTCCCACTCCCATCAGGGAGGAGGCTACATAGCATCCACACCAGGACCACCAGACTCAAAAACAGTTACTTTCCCCAAGTAGTGAGGCTGATCAACATCTCCACCCACTAACCCACCCCTCCACAACCCAACCCATCACCTAGTGTCACTTTATGTACATACAATCAGTCCATGTGTATAACAGTTACTTGTACATTGCGGTTCATGGGATTGCTTTTATATTTATATTTGTTGTGTTTTTTAAAATTTTTATTGTGTTCTTTATATTTGTGTTTTTTAATGCTGCATCGGATCCGGGGTATAGATAAGGTAAATGCAAGCAGGCTTTTTCTGCGGAGGTTGGGTGAGACTAGAACAAGAGGTCGTGGGTTAAGGGTGAAAAGTGAAATGTTTAATGGGAACCTGAGTGGGAACTTCTTCACTCAGAGTGTGGTGAGACCGTGAAATGGTCTGCCAGTGGAAAAGGTGGACATGAGTTCAGTTTCAACAGTTGAGAAATTCGGATAGGTACCTGGGTGTGAGGGGTGTGGAGGGCTTAGGTTCAGATGCAGGACGATGGGACTCAGAAGAGTAACAGTTCAGCATAGACTAGATGGGCTGAAGGATCTGATTCTTTGCTGTACAGCTCTGTGATTCTACAACTCTAATATCATAGAATCAAAACGGAGAATTTACAAGAAGTAGTGGATACAAACCAGTCCAGCACAGATAAATCCCTCCCCTCCACTGAGCACATCTACATGGAATGCCGGCACAAGAAAGCAGCGTTCATCATCCAGGCCATGCTCTCTTCTCACTGCGGCCATCGGGAAGGAGGTTCAAGAGCCCCAGAACCCACACCACCAGGTTCAGGAACAGTTATTACCCCTCAACCATCCGGCTCTTGAACTGGCATGGATAACTTCACTCACCTCAACACTGAACTGATTCCACAACCTACAGGACTCAACAACTGATGTTGTCAGTATTATATATTTATTTTTTATCTTATATTTGCATGATTTACCTCCTTTTGCACGTTGGTTGTTGCTCAGGCTTTGTTTATTTATCTTTGCCTACCACCCTTAATGGGACATGAGCCGCCAACAGCAACTCCCTCAAGCCCTCTGTCCTGGCCAGTCTTTCAGGGTGTAACCCATGGGGTGTTTCTCTCCCAGCAATAAGGACTTGTTCTGTTGGTGTTGGTGTCAGCTTCTGTTGGTGTTGGTGTAGCGCTGGGTTTTTATGGGATGCGGTTGCTTGCCCCATGCCCAATTTGTTTATGTATAGTTTTTCATAAATTCTATTTTATTTCTTCATTTTCCTGTGGATACCTGCAAGAAAACAAATCTCAGGGTATGAAGAGGGAGGGAATCATATTTTCAGTTTTACCCCACATTCCAGCAGCTGAAATCTCACGTGCCTCCAATCCTAAAGTGTGCCCTACCTTCTCCATTTCATACTCACTAGGTATCAAACATATTTTAACAAAATAAACTTCATTCATAATGAAAACTTTATCTACAAGAATAAACCATTCATTCTTTACTTTCACACTCAGTCCTGTTGTGTTGCACATCAATAGCACAGCCGCCATTCAGCACCAACTCCTGCAGCCTGGAATGTGCCGGTCAGCAGCATTCCTTCTCGGACATCTCAATGTGCTGGAAGACAAAAAAGTTTTGGGAGGACCAACGGGGGTCTTTCAGCAGCTCTTGATGTTTGTCTCCATGTGTGTCCCTGGGAACAGCCCGTAGATCAGAGAGTCTTAGGCTGTACATAAAGTGACTGACAGGAAATGATAAAGTTGTGGTGGAGGTGTTGATCAGCCTTACACCTTGGGGAAAGTAACTGTTTTTGAGTCTGGTGGTCCTGGTGTGGATGCTACGTAGCCTTCACCCTGATGGGAGTGGGACAAACAGTCCATGAGCAGGGTGGGGGGATCCTTCGTGAGTTTAAAGTTATATTGAAAATTCAATTGTGTTGCGATGTACAAGTTCTCCAATGTATTAGTGCTCAAGTAAGCTAATTAATGAGAGTACTTAAAAAGCGTAGCTAATTAGTTTCTGATTAACTACAGTCATAACAAATTGTGTTTCTCACAAGGGTCCCCAGGAAGTGGTTTCGATTGTAAATCAGCCTTTCAGCAAAACAAGTTGTGCAGCCCCCGATTAACAAATGAAGAGAATTTTAAAATTTATTTATGCATTATTTATTTATTTGTTGTGATAAACAGGCCCTTCTGGCCCACCGAAGCACGTCACCCAGCAACCTACTTACTTAACCCCAGCCTAATCACAGGACAATTCACAATGACTAATTAACCTACTAACCGGTATGTCTTTGGACTGTGGGAGGAATGTGAAGCACCCGGAGGAAACTCACACCTTCCACTGGGAGGATTACAGACTCCTTACAGATGATGTTGGAATTGACTCCGAACTCCAGCACCCCGAGCGGTAACCACAACTCTACTCTGGTGGCCAATTCACTTGTGGTAAGTGCATATTGCTGACAAGTTCGAAATTGCCTTTGCAAAGGTGGTGGGGCAACATGCTGAGTCACTGCGATCCTGGGGAAAGTGATCCTCCAATGCCATCGGGTGGGGGGTGTTTCTGGTTGAGACCCACCGACAATGAATGACTAGGCACATTCTCCAGCTCAGGGTGGTGGGAAACCTGGAACAGAGGCACCTTTGTCAGCCTGTTGTCCTCTCCCTCCTAGTGAGAGAAGACCATAAGACCAAAACACATAAGATCAGAATCAGGCCATTCAGCCCATTAAGTCTGTTGTGCTATTCCATCACAGCCAATTTATTTTTCCACTCAACCCCATTTCCTGCCTTCTCCCTTTAACCTTTCATGCCCAGACTAATTAAGAATTTACTAAGCTCCAGTTTCTGTTCAGAGGCTGTGCCCTCTGGTCCAAGATTCTCCCACTACAGGAAACATCCTCTCCATATCCACTCTATCTCACCCTTTCAATATGATGCCTCCTTTATTATTTATCTTATTATCTGTTTTTGTAATGCATCAGATTCAGAGTATCAATTATTTTGTTCTATATACATGTACAGGAAATTATATTGAACAATCTTGAATCATGACGTTAAACAATCTTCAATTCTTCTAAACTCCAGCAAACCCAGATAGAGTGGATGTGGAGAGGATGTTTCCTATAGTGGGGGAGTCTAGGACCAGAGGACACAGATAGAGTGGACGTGGAGAGGATGTTTCCTATAGTGGGGGAGTCTCGAACCAGAGGACACAGATAGAGTGGATGTGGAGAGGATGTTTCCTATAGTGGGGGAGTATAGGACCAGAGGACACAGATAGAGTGGATGTGGAGAGGATGTTTCCTATAGTGGGGGAGTCTAGGACCAGAGGACACAGATAGAGTGGATGTGGAGAGGATGTTTCCTATAGTGGGGGAGTCTAGGACCAGAGGACACCGATAGAGTGGATGTGGAGAGGATGTTTCCTATAGAGGGGGAGTCTCGAACCAGAGGACACAGATAGAGTGGATGTGGAGAGGATGTTTCCTATAGTGGGGGAGTCTCGAACCAGAGGACACAGATAGAGTGGATGTGGAGAGGATGTTTCCTGTAGTGGGGGAGTCTCGGACCAGAGGGCACAGATAGAGTGGATGTGGAGAGGATGTTTCCTATAGCGGGGGAGTCTAAGACCAGAGGACAGCCTCAGAATAGAGGGACGTCCATTTAGAACAGAGATGAGGAGGAATTTCTTTAGCCAGAGAGTGGTGAATCTGTGGAATTTATTGCCACAGGCAGCTGTGGAGGCCAAGTTTCTGAGTATATTTAAAGTGGAAGTTGATAGGTTCTTGATTAGTAAGAGCGTGAAAGGTTACAGGGAGAAGGTAAGAGAATAGGGTTGAGTGGGATAATAAATCAGCCATGATGGAATGGTGCAGCAAACTCGATGGGCCGAATGGCCTAATTCTGTTCCTATATTTTGTGGTCTTATAATAAATCTGATTCTGAGTACAAGGTATGTCTTTCTCAGCTCGACAGTGGGATACTCACCCCATCTAATAGTCTTAACCCATCGGCTAATCAGTATATTTCCTATAGTTTATATTATGTAGATTAATGATTATGTTAGATTAAATTAATTTTGTAAATATTATTCAGTGTTAAAAATGTAGAACATTCTGCCCATGGTACTTCACAGTCATACCTGAAGTCGTTAATATCCTTAATTTTAGATGACCTGATCAAAGATTGGAGACTCAATGAAATATTGGCAGATTGTAAGTGTGAGGTAATGTGAAAACAGTGCTGGGCCATAAATCACGGACTGAAGAGGAGTTTATTAGTGTCCTGTCATTCAGAGATATAACAGAAATACTATCAGCTACCTCCTTGCAGTATATGTGCAAAGAATGGTGATTAAGCAACAGATTAAACACTCTCATTAATATTTGAAGGGATGCTTTTGAATGTTTCCTGTTCTTTTACACTAATAACCCCATTAAAACCTGTTTGGAGATGAATGCTCCTAGTTACAATGTGCACTTAAAACAACATCAGAGTCCTCAAGAGAAAATCAGACCACATGACCCCCCCCCCCCCCCCACACACACACACACACACACACACACACACCGTCTACCAGATCAATGTGGCTTTTAGAGTGAGCATATTCACAGATGGGTCATTAGAGACGGCAGGTTCTCACTTTATCCAGGGAGCTGTCAGTTACTCACAGAGCTGAGATAACATAACCACCTTCACCAGTGACGTTGGCTGAATCTGTTATGGGAGGCAAGGTCACCCTTCATGTTCCCCTTAAACATTTCACCTTCCACCTTCAACCTATGACCTCTAGTTCCAGTCTCACCCCAACTCAGTAGAAAAAGCCTGCTGCATTTACCCTATCTATACCCCTCACAATTTTGTATACCTCTATCAAATCTGCCCTTGATCTCCTATGCTCCAGGGAATGATGCCCTAGCCCATCCCATCCTTCCCCCAAGTCCCAGCAACATCCTTGTAAATTTTTCTTTGTAAACTTGTGAGGATGAGCTGCCTCCCAACATACTGATGCAATTACAAAGAAGGATTCACAGTGGCTATATTTCATTAGGAGGTTGAGGAGGTTTGGAATGTTACCAAAGACTTTTGAAAATATCTATAGGGAGCATTCTAACTGGTTACATCACTGTCTGGTACGGAGGGGCCACTGCACAGGATCGGAAAAGCTGCAGAACGTTGTAAACTCAGCCAGCTCCGTCGTGGGCAGCAGCCTCCCCAGAATTCAGGACACCTTCAAAAGGCAGCATCCATCTTTAAGCACCCCCATCACCCAGGACATGCCCTCTTCTCATGCTACCATCAGGGAGGAGCTACAGGAGCCTGAAGACACACACTCAACATTTCAGGAACAGCTTCTTCCCCTCTGCCGTCAGATTTCTACAGGGACAATTTTTTGTTCTCCTTTTGCACTTCTTGTTCATTTTAATGTTTTTAATCAATACTTAATGTAATTATAGTTTTATTATTATTTTTAATATTAGGCATTCTAATGCACTGCTGCCACAAAACAACACATTTCACAGCATATGCCAGTGATATTAAACCTGATTCTGAATTGAACAGGCCATGAATCAGCGACAGAGAGTATAGGAATAGAGTGAGGTGGAGGATGAATGCGTGGCTGAGGGATTGGAGCAAAGGACAGGGATTCAGATTTCTGGATCATTGAGACCGTTTTTTGGGACAGGTGTGACCTGTACAAAAAGGACGGGTTGCATTTGAATCCCGTGGGACCAATATCCTGGCGGGGAGGTTTGCTAAGCCTATTTGGGGGAGTTTAAAGTAGGATTACTGGGGGGTGGGAACCAAACTGAAGAGACAGAGGAAGGAGCATATGGCTCACAAATTGGGAAAGCTTGTAGACAGTTTGAGAAGGAGGATAGGCAGGTGATGGAGAAGGGACGTGTGGTTTGAGATGTGTCTATTTTAATGCAAGGAGTATCATGAACAAAGCGGATGAGCTTAGAGCATGGATCAGTACTTAGAGCTATGATGTTGTGACTATTACAAAACTTGGATGGCTCAGGAGCAGGAATGGCTACTTCAAGTGCCAGGCTTTAGATGTTTCAGAAAGGACAGGGAAGGAGGCAGAAGAGGTGGTGGCGTGGCACTGCTGATCAGAGATAGTGTCACAGCTGCAGAGGAGGAAGACATGGAGGGATTGTCTACGGAGTCTCTGTGGGTGGAAGTTAGAAACAGGAAGGGGTCAATAACTCTACTGGGTGTTTTTTATAGACCACCCAATAGTAACAGGGACATCAAGGAGCAGATGAGAGGGTTACTGTATGAGGAACATCTGGCAGCTCTTGGGCTGTATTCCCTGGAGTTCAGGAGAATGAGGGGGAATCCCATAGAAACATTTCAAATATTAAAAGGCCTTAACAGATTAGATATGATGAAGTTTTTTCCCATGGTAGGGGATCCTAGGACAAGAGGGCACGTCTTCAGGATTGAAGGACATCCTTTTAGAACTGATATGTGGAGAAATTACTTTAGTCAGAGGGTGGTAAATCTGTGGAATTTGTTGCCACGAGCAGCTGTGGAGGCCAAGTCATTGGATGTATTTAAAGCAGAGATAGATAGGTTCTTGATTAGTCAGGGCATCAAAGGGTATGGGGTGAAAGCAGGGGAGTGGGGATAACTGGAAGAATTGAATCAGCCCAAAATTGAATGGCGGAGCAGACTCGATGGGCTGAATGGCCTACTGCTATGTCTTATGGTCTTATGCCTTTCTGAACAGTCTGGGCTTGGTAACTTGAAGCAAATGACTTGTCTTGTGACAAACCAAAGACTTTATGTCGCTACAATGCATGAACAAGGATTGTTATGGAATGAGGAACTGTAGCACCAACAATGCTCAAAAAGCTCGAATATTGATGTAACATCAACCTGATCAATGGACCCTCCATAAACTTTTATTCCATGTTCCGAGGAAATCAACAGGTCAGGCGGCAGCTGTGGGGAGCAATAAACACCAGAAATACAACTTGTTTGGCGAGGCTGGTTTCTGTTTAGATTTTGTTCACACTCACTTTCATTCCTGACTACAACTCAATTGCATCTCCGTCTGCAGTTTCTATTGATACGACTAGTTCAACTGTTCTTTTAAATGTAAGTTATGCTTCTGTTAGGAGCCACTTTAGGATGTTTTCTTGTAAGAGTCCACAAACTAAATGATCTCTTATTGCATCATTAAGCCCATTACCAAACTGACATTGTTCAGACAATCTCTTCAATTCAGTCAAGTACACTGAAATGGACTCCCCTTCCTTTTAAGTAATAAATATCGAGAACATGAGATGAAGAGTCCTTGAAAGTGAATCCATAGGTTGTGGGAACAGTTCAGTGTTGGGGCGAGTGAAGTTGAGTGAAGTTCTCCCCTCTGATTCAGAAGCCTGATGGTTGAGGGGTAATAACTGTTCCTGAACCTGGTGGTGTGGGACCTGAGGCTCCTGTACCTTCTTCCTGCTGGCAGCCGTGAGAAGAGAAGATGACCTGGATGGTAGATGATTTGCTGACTCAGATCTTCAAGGCTGCCACTGACCTTCCTGGGTTAAGTGTGAGTGGACAAAACATGTTATCTTGTCACTGACCCCCGGATTGAAAGAAATTAATAAATAAATAACTGGGCCAGTCACAGGATGACGCCAGACATTTTCCTTTAGTGATACATTTTTTCCCCAACAGCACAATACGGGTACTCAGTCATATAATTATGTGTTTGTCCCACTCCCAACAGGGAGGAGGCTACGTAGCATTCACACCAGGACCACAAGACTCAAAAACAGTTACTTTCCCCAAGCAGTGAGGCTGATCACCACCTCCACCCACTAACCCACCCCTCCACACCCCAAACACCACTATTTTATCATTTCCTGTCAGTCACCGTATGTACAGACACTCCTGTGCCTGGTGTCACTTTATGGACATACAATCAGTCTGTGTATATAAGTGATCTTATGTGTTTATATTTATTGTGTTTTTTATTGTATTATTGTGTTCTTTATCTTATTGTGTCTTTTTTTGGGTGCTGGATCAGATCTGGAGTAAAAATCATTTCATTCTCCTTTGCACTTGTGTGCAGGAAATGATATTAAACAATCCTGAATCCTTGAGTCTTCAGAAGGATGACTGAAATACATTTGTGTTCACAGTAAATCCCACGTTGTGTGATACATTAGGCTAAATCAATAGTATTCAGTCATGTAATTATACACGTGTTTATCTCTGAGGAACCCAGAATGATGCACCATTGAAGAAGGTCTTCCAGTCATTTGTCTCTGTGCCAACGATTGGAAAAGCTCGTCCAAGGCTGTGGGTGGGGTCTGATGTTCAGGTAGAACAGTGAGAGCCTCACTCTATTGATGATGTTCACGGCTGTGAATTTGTGAGGAAATACACTGATGTTACTTGGACCAGCACCAGGGAATGGCTATATACAGTAGTTACCTATTGGACTATGTATCCAGAGAGCTGGACAGAATTTCGAGGGGAACTAGCACGTAGGATCAAGTGGAGGGATGTTTCCATCAGTAGAAGGGCCAAGGATCCCAGCACATGGCCTCAGAATACAAAGACATCCCTTCAAACATAGAATATAGGAGATGGAACGCCAGGCAGTGTAGTGAGTGGTTAGCACAATGCTATTACAGCTCAGGGGTCAGAGTTCAGAGCTCTGTTCTGGTCTCCTCTGCAAAGCATCTCTACGTTCTCTGTGCGGAATGCACAGGTTTCCTCTGGGTCTCCAGTTTCCTCCCACAGCTGGTTAATAGACTAATTGGCCAGTGTAAATTGTCCTGTGATCAGGCTGCTGGGCAGTGCGGTTCAGTGGGCCGGGAAGGATGGTGACTGCGTAGGTGGTAGATGTGTGAGTGGGTAGATGGATAGATGGTAGGAGAGTAGGTGGGGTAGGTGGTAGGTGGTTAGGTAGGTGGGTAGATAGGTGGGTGAGTCGGTGGGTAGGTGGGCCAGTAGGTAGCTAGATGGTTGGATAGCTGCTAGGTGGATGGGTAGGTGGGTAGAAACATAGAAAACCTACAGCACAATACAGGCCCTTTGGCCCACAAAGTTGTGCCGAACATGTCCCTACCTTAGAAATTACTAGGCTTACCCATAGCCCTCTATTTTTCTGAGCCCCATGTATCTATCCAAAAGTCTCTTAAAAGACCCTTCAAAGGTAGGTAAATGCTAGATAAAATATTACAGCACAGTACAGGCTTTTCAGCCTGTGATATTGTGCCAAATTTTTAACCTACTCTAAGATCAATCTACCCCTTCCCTCCTACATAACCCTTTACCAACCATGTGCTTATCTAAGAGTCTCTTAAATGTCCCTGAGGTATCTGCCTCTACCACACCCCCGAGTGTATTCCACACACCCACCACTCTCTGTGTGAAAATCCTACCTTTGAAATTCCCCTTAAAATTGTACCCACTATCAAGTCACCTCTCATTCTCCTTCACTCCAGAGAGAAAAGCCCTAGTTCACTCAACCTATCCTCATAAGACATGCTCTCTCACCCAGACAGCATCCTGGTAAATCTCCTCTGCACCCTCTCTAATCCAGACAGCATCCTGTAAATCTCCTCTGCACCCTCTCTAATCCAGACAGCATCCTAGTGAATCTCCTCTGCACCCTCTCTAATCCAGACAGCATCCTGGTAAATCTCCTCTGCACCCTCTTTAATCCAGGCAGCATCCTGGTAAATCTCCTCTGCACCCTCTCTAATCCAGGCAGCATCCTGGTAAATCTCCTCTGCACCCTCTCTCACCCAGACAGCATCCTGGTGAATCTCCTCTGCACCCACTTTAATCCAGACAGCATCCTGTAAATCTCCTCTGCACCCTCTCTAATCCAGGCAGCGTCCTGGTGAATCTCCTCTGCACCCTCTCTCACCCAGACAGCATCCTGGTAAATCTCCTCTGCACCCTCTCTCACCCAGACAGCATCCTGTAAATCTCCTCTGCACCCTCTCTAATCCAGGCAGCATCCTGGTGAATCTCCTCTGCACCCTCTCTAATCCAGGCAGCATCCTGTAAATCTCCTCTGCACCCTCTCTAATCCAGGCAGCATCCTGGTGAATCTCCTCTGCACCCTCTCTAATCCAGGCAGCATCCTGGTGAATCTCCTCTGCACCCTCTCTAATCCAGGCAGCATCCTGGTGAATCTCCTCTGCACCCTCTCTAATCCATGCAGCATCCTGGTAAATCTCCTCTGCACCCTCTCTAATCCAGGCAGCACCCTGTAAATCTCCTCTGCACCCTCTCTAATCCAGACAGCATCCTGGTAAATCTCCTCTGCACCCTCTCTCACCCAGACAGCATCCTGGTAAATCTCCTCTGCACCCTCTCTCACCCAGACAGCATCCTGGTGAATCTCCTCTGCACCCTCTCTAATCCAGGCAGCATCCTGGTGAATCTCCTCTGCACCCTCTCTAATCCAGGCAGCATCCTGGTGAATCTCCTCTGCACCCTCTCTAATCCATGCAGCATCCTGGTAAATCTCCTCTGCACCCTCTCTAATCCAGGCAGCACCCTGTAAATCTCCTCTGCACCCTCTCTAATCCAGACAGCATCCTGGTGAATCTCCTCTGCACCCTCTCTAATCCAGGCAGCATCCTGGTAAATCTCCTCTGCACCCTCTCTCACCCAGACAGCATCCTGGTAAATCTCCTCTGCACCCTCTCTAATCCAGGCAGCATCCTGGTAAATCTCCTCTGCACCCTCTCTAATCCAGACAGCATCCTGGTAAATCTCCTCTGCACCCTCTTTAATCCAGACAGCATCCTGGTAAATCTCCTCTGCACCCTCTCTAAAGCTTCCACATTCTTCCTATATATCCAGGCAGGAAAATAAGAGGTAAAGTAGAGCCATAGAGCTCTTAGGCCTATTTAGTCTGTGCCAAACTCTTTTTCTGCCTAGTCCTATCACCCCCACCTGGACCATGCCCCTCCCATCCATGTTGGGATGTAATGTTAAAATTGTACAAGGCACTAATAAGGCTGAATTTGGAGTATTGTGTACAGTTCTGGTCACCGAATTATAGGAAAGATGTCAACAAAATAGAGAGAGTACAGAGAAGATTTACTAGAATGTTACCTGGGTTTCAGGGAAAGGTTGAACAAGTTAGGTCTTTATTCTTTGGAGTGTAGAAGGTTGAGGGGGGACTTGATAGAGGTATTTAAAATTATGAGGGGGATAGATAGAGTTGACGTGGATAAGCTTTTTCCATTGAGAGTAGGGGAGATTCAAACAAGAGAACATGAGTTGAAAGTTAGGGGGCAAAAGTTTAGCGGTAACACGAGGGGGAATTTCTTTACTCAGAGAGTGGTAGCTGTGTGGAACGAGCTTCCAGTAGAAGTGATAGAGGCAGGTTTGGTATTGTCATTTCAAGTAAAATTGGATAGGTATATGGACAGGAAAGGAATGGAGGGTTATGGGCTGAGTGCAGGTCAATGGGATTAGGTGAGAGTAAGCGTTCGGCATGGACTAGAAGGGCCGAGATGGCCTGTTTCCTTGCTGTAATTGTTATATGGTTATTTGTACCTACCCAAATTTCTCTTAAACCTCCATCCACCACTTCTGCTGGTAGCTCATTCCACACTTTCAGCACCCTCTGTGAAGAAATTCCCCCTCATGCTTCTCTTAAACATTTCACCTTTCACCTTTAACCTCTAGTTTTAGTCTCACGGGAAAAGGCCAACTTGCATTTTCCCCATCTACATCCCTCATGCGGGTGATTGAGGTGGAGATACGTCCCTACCAAGGGAGATGTGAGGTGCTCCTTCCCTTCACTAGCCTGGAGGACACCCCTGGGCGAGGTGTAGCACCCACTTATCTCCCAGTCAGGATCATATGAAGCCATGGTGGATGGTCATATGAGTAGCTGGTGCATACCACATGTCCTGGTGTGACCACTGAAGAGGCAGACAATCTCTGAAGAGTATTGACAATGGCTGGGGTCAGTCATCTTGTAAAGACTCTGCCTAGTAGGAGGCAATGGCAGATTACTTCTCTTGAAAAATTTGCCAAGAACAATCATGGTCATGCAAAGACCATGATCGCACACGTCATACCACTCAGTACATAATGATGATGATGATACCCCTCATAATTTTGTATATTTCTATCCAATCTCCTCTCATTATTCTTCTCTCCAGGGAATAAAGTCCTAATTTATTCAACCTTTTCCTATAACTCAGGTCCTCACATCTCGGCGACATCCTTGTAAATTTTCTCTGTCTCTTTCAATCTTATTTAAGGTAAGAAAAAACTTTATTTATCCGGAAGGAAATTATTTAAATCTTCCTGTAGGGAGGTGACCAGAACTGCACACGATACTCCAAATTAGGCCTCACCAACATCTTATACAATGTCAGCATAACATCCCAATTCTTTATTAAGTTCTTTATGACCCTATCTTCCTGTGATAAAGTGATGATCTCCCAGAAGAGCCACTTACCACACATCCAAGTTCAAGTTCAAAGTCAAAGTCAATCTATTATCAAAGTACATATACAGTACGCTGTCATATACTACCTTGAAATTCATTTTCTTGCATGCATTCATAGGACAATAAAGAAATACAGTAGAATATATGAAAACTATACATAAACAAAGACTGACAAACAACCAATGTGCCAAAGAAAAAAAAATGTGCAATTAAAAAAAAATAATACTGAGATCATGAGTTGTAAACTCAAGGGATATGACAGATGCTGGAAACGCAGAGCAACACACACAAAGTAACACGTGTGGTAGTGTTGTGGTTAGCACAGCGTTACTTCAGCACCAGTGACCCAGGTTCAATTCCCGCCACTGTCTGTAAGGAGACTGTACATTTTCCCATGACTGTGTGGGTTTCCTACGGGCGCTCCAGTTTCCCCCCACATTCCAAAGATGTACCGGTCAGTACATTAATTGGTCACACGGATGTAATTGGGTGGTGTGGGCTCATTGGGCCAGAAGGGCCTGTTACAGTAAATAAATGGTGGACTGAGTTGGAAAGCCCTTGAATGTGGAGCTGGGAAAATGTGTTCAATAGTGAAATTGTCTTCTGTTCCCACTAAGGTGTGCAGGTGCACCGTAACTGAAATGCTGTTGTGCAGATTGCCTTTGTAGCCACGAGCTGGAATTTTCTTTTATATAATGTCAATATAATTGCGAAATGCCCTGTAATTATGTTTATGAATATAATCCATCAGTTTTCTAAATAATAAACGTACCACAACCTTTACTTTGAAACATTTTAGAGCTTCAAGGTATTTAAGTTGTCAGTGCTTTAAGTTCCAACATTACTACAAATTGTAACAATAAACCCAGAAGGGAAGTCAGTAGCTCATTGTTAATGAACTGCCATCCCGCTGATCGCCGAGACTGTGATATATGCATATTACAAAAACCAACATTTCAAGTGCCATGTTGTTTTCAGGCTGTGGAAAAATTTCCTGCTCCTGGTCAGCGCAGATGTAAAAACAATTAGAGGGCACGTTGATAAAAAGCCAACCATCAGGAAAGTGTAGACACTGAGGCAGCACGAGACAGAATTCCAGAAACCGGAATTGATACCATTGTGGTTTCGATTGGAAACCATGAAGAGAGAAACTCCCTTATGGGGAAACAGTTACAGGATCTGCCATGAGAAATGAAGACATGAAAGTAATTGTGACAGAAACTCAAAGAAAGAAACAAAGTATTTACAGTAAATGGATGGGAAGGAGTATAATCCACTTTGTTCTGCATTCAGTGAAACTAATGGATGTGTGAAGCCCATTATAAAGATGAAGGCACATCAATCCAAGTGGGGAAGATGCACGTCAGAAACCACATGAAGGGAGGGTATGATTGAGAACTGTGAGAATCGTTTATGTGTTTTGTTTATTGGTTTAGAGATGCAGCGCGGAATAGACCCTTACAGTCTTACGAGCCTCACCGCCAGCAACTCCCCCAGTTAACCCCAGCCTAATCATGGGACAATTTACAATGACCCATTAGCCTACTAACCGGTACGCCTTTGGACCGTGGGAGGAAACCGGAGCACCCAGAGGGAACCCACGTGCACAGGGGAAAGAACATACAAGCACCTTCCAGTTGACACCAGGATTGGAGTCTGAACTTTATTTTAGTTATTTATTTAGGAACATAGGCCAACCTGGCCCTTCAAGCTATGCCATCCAGTAAACCCAATTAACCCTAACCCAATCTCAGGACAACTTCCAATGATCGATCCATCTACCCAGTACGTCTTCGGACTGTGGGAGGAAACTGGAGCAAACCCATGCATTGCACAGAGGCTTCTTATAGGCAGTGTCAGAATTGAACTCAGAAACACCCAAGCTGCTACAGCTTTGCGCTAACCACTACACTACCATGACCAAAGGAGCAGAATTAGGCCATCTGGCCCATCGAGTCTGCTCTGCCATTCAATCGTGGCTGATCCATTTAACTTCTCCTCAACCTCAGTTCCTGTCCTTCTCCTCATAACCTTTGATGCCATGTCCCATCAAGAACCTATCAATCTCTGCCTTAAATACACCCAACAACCTGGCCTCCTCAGCTGCATGTGGCAACAAATTCCACAAATTCACCACCCTTTGGCTAAAGAAATCTCTGTTTTGAAAGGGCACCTCTCTATCCTGAGGCTGTGCCCTCTTGTCCTAGACTCTCCCACCATGGGAAACATCCTTTCCACATCTACTCTGTCTAGGCCTTTCAACATTCGAAAGGTTTCAATGAGATCCCCCTCATCCTTCTGAATTCCAGCGAGTACAGACCCAGAGCCATCAAACGTTCCTCGTATAATAACCCTTTCATTCCTGGAATCATCTTTGTGAACCTCCTCTGGACCCTCTCCAATGCCAGCAACTCTTTTCTAAGATGAGGGGCCCAAAACTGTTCACAATACTCAAGGTGAGTCCTCACTAATGCCTTATAAAGCCTCAGTATCACATCATTGCTCTTATATCCTAGACCTCTTGAAATGAATGCTAACATTGCATTTGCCTTCCTCACCACCGACTCAACCAGCAAGTTAACCTTCAGGGTGTTCTGCACGAGGGCTCACAAGTCCCTTTGCATCTCAGTGACTCCCAGGTACTTCCCAATATCAAATCAAAGAAAGAAAGGAACCAAATACAGTTCAAGATTATTTATCCTGTGTGCAATGAAACACACAGTGAACCGTGTCACTTGTGTTAACAACCGGCACACCCGAGGATGTGTGGGTGGCAGCCTGAGAGTGTTGCTATATGTTCCAGTGCCAAATCAGTCATCAATAAATTAAGCAGAGTGGTCAGAATGGGGGGTGGGAGGATTGCGCCAAAGAGTTTTTCATCTATCCTGATAAAAACCTAGGACCAGAGAAGGTTTCCACAGCTCACAATAAGTCATAGAGTCATAGAACACTATAGCACAGAAATAGGTCCTTCAGCCCATCTAGAGATATACTGAACTGTTCCAGGCCCATAGCCCTCCATAACCCTCCCATCCACGTAGGGTCAAGGTTCTCTTAAATACCACTACTGCTGGCAGCTTGTTCCATTACTCTCAGCACCATCTGAGTGAAGAAGTTTTTCCTCAGGTTCATCTTTCACCTTTAACCTGTGACCTCTAGTTATAGACTCACCCAACCTCAGTGGAAGAGCCTGTTTGCATTTACCCAGTCTATACCCCTCATAATTTTGTATACCCTATCAAATCTCCTCTCATTCTCCTCAACTCAAGGGAATAAGGATTATAAAGAGAAAATACTGGAGATGCTCAACAGGTCATGCAGAATCTGTAGACAAACTTCTTCCTTCACAGACACTGCCTGACCTACTATGTCATCCCAACACTTTCTGTTCATTTGCAATTTCCAGCATCTGCAGTGTTATTTTGCTTCCTGTGCGTTGATGAACAGTACACAGAGACTTGCCGTAAATGTGTCATTTTTAGAATGGTAGGGCAGAATTATAAGGATCTCACCTCAATCCTGAGCTATTTACATTTGGTACCCATGGTAAAGAGAGGGAAATTAGGTGTAATCTCCTCTTTACCATGGGTGGGCAGAGTAGCGTAGCAGTGAACAGCACCAGTGACCTGGGTTCAAATCCAACACCATCTGTAAGGAGTTTTTACATTCTCCCTGCGGAAGGCAGGGGATTTCCTCCCAGTGATCACAGAGGGGGGCGGTGAGAGAGGGTCTCACTGAACTCCTGTTGAAGAGAAGATTTAAACTCCTTCAGGGTAGGCATCACTGGGAGAGACTTAACGCATAAACACAAGAGATCGTGTAGGTTCTGGAAATCCAAAGCAACACACACGGTAGTGACCTGGTTAGCACAGCGTTATTACAGAATCAGAGACCCAGGTTCAGTTCTCACCACTGTCTATAAACTCTCCCCGTGACTGCGTGGGTTTCCACCCACATTCTAGAGACGTACAGGTTACTAGGTTAATTGGTCACATGGGTGTAACTGGGCAGTGCAGTCTCATTACCGTTCTGTATCTTTAAATAAATGAATAACGATGAAGTACAGTCGTAGACGAGTGAGAATCTGAATGAATGGCTATCACGGACTTATAAAAAGAGCTGTAGATGAGTCTGACCCCACAAAACCATTCAGTCTTCCTCAGCCACAAGCCCTGGGTAAACCATGAGGTCCACAATCTGCTGAGGGCCAGATCAGAGACATTCAAGTCTGGTAACCAGGAAAATTACAAGAGATCCAAATACAATTTGCCTAAAGCCACATCATGAGCTAACTGGCAACTCTGGCTGAACTTGAAGCAATGAATGATACTCGACAGTTATGACAGGGCTTGAATGTTAAATCAAGTGGCATAGGTGACAACAGGCTTTGCTTCCAGGTGAGCCCAATGGCTTCTCTGCTCTCTTTGACCGTCAAAACATGGAGGAATTGTCACAAATTCCCACAGCCCCTGACGGCCCTGTGATTTCAGTCATGAAAGCATCCTTCAGGAGTGCAAATCCATGAAAAGCACCCAACCCAGACGAGGTAGCTGGCCAAGTACCAAAGACCTGTGCAGATTATCCGACTGGAGTGTTCACTGAGATCTTTAGCCTCTCGCTTCGGCAGTCTGACGTACCCACCTGTTTCAAGCAGGTTTCACATGTACCAGTGACTGAGAAGAAAGGGGTGACCTGCCTCAACGACTATCATTCAGTACCACGTACATCCACACGGTTGAAGTGCTATGAGAGGTTGGTGATGAAACGTATCAATTCCTGCCTGAGGAGGGACTTGGATCCACTCCAGTTTGCCTACCGAAGCAACAGGTCCAGAGCAGATGCCGTCTCACTGGCTGCTCACTCAACTCTGGATCACCCGGACCAGGGTACTCTTTATCCTGGTGCTCAGCATTCAATACTACCATCCCCTCAAAACTAATCAATAAGCTTCATGACCTTGCCTTCAATACCTCCCTGTGCAATTGGATCCTCGATTTCCTCACTTGCAGACTCCAGTCAGTTGTGGATCGGCAACAACATCTCCTCTGTGATCTCCATCAGCACAGTTGTACCACAAGGCTGTGTGCTCAGCCCCTGCCCGACTCGCTTTACACTTATGACTGTGTGGCTAAACACAGCTCCAATGCTATAATTAATTTTGCTGACGACACCACTGTCACTGGCTGAATCAAAGGTGGTGATGAATCAGCATATAAGAGGGAGACTGAAAATCTAGCTGACTGGTGCCACAACAACCTCTTACTCAATGTCAACAAGACCAAGAACTGATTATAAACTTCAGGAGGAGAAAACCAGAGATCCATGAGTCAGTCCTCATCAGGGGATCAGAGGTGAAGAGGGTCAACAACTTTAAATTCCTGGGTGTTATCATTTCAGAAGACCTGTCCTGGGCCCAACATTTAAGTTCAATTATGAAGAAAGCATGGAAGCACCTCTACTTCTTAGGAGTTTGTGAAGATTTGGCATGACATCTCAGACTTTGACAAACTTCTATAGATGTGTAGTGGAGAGTCTATCAAATGGTTGCATTACAGCCCGGTAGGAAACACCAATGCCCTTGAATGGAAAAGCCTACAAAAAGTAGTGGATACAGCCCAGTCCAATACGGGTAAAGCCCTCCCCACCATTGAGCACATCGACATGGAGTGATCTCACAGGAAAGCAGCACCCCCACCATCCAGGCCATGCTCACTTCTCACTGCTGCCATCAGGAACGAGGTACAGGAGCCTCAGAACCCACACCACCAGGTTCAGGAACGGTTATTACCCCTCACCCATCAGGAAGGAGGTACAGGAGCCTCAGGACCCACACCACCAGGTTCAGGAACAGTTATTACCCCTCACCCATCAGGAAGGAGGTACAGGAGCCTCAGAACCCACACCACCAGGTTCAGGAACAGTTATTACCCCTCACCCATCAGGAAGGAGGTACAGGAGCCTCAGGACCCACACCACCAGGTTCAGGAACAGGTATTACCCCTCACCCATCAGGCTTTTAAACCAGAGGTGATAACTTCACTCAACACTTAACTGTTCCCACAACCAATAGACTCATTTTCAAAGGACTCTTCACCTCATGTTCTTGATATTTAATGCTTATTTATTTATAATTGTTATTTCTTATTTTTTTCTTTTCTATTTGCAGATGTTGTTGTTTTTGGCACACTGGTTGTCCACCTCATTGGATGTGTCTTTCATTGATTCTGTTACGGTTATTGGATTTCTTGAGGATGCCCGCAAGAAAACAAATCTCAGGGTTGTTTATGGTGACATATATGTACTTTGATAATAAATTTACTTTGAATGTTGAATTAAGGTCTTTTGTTAATGTAGCAGAGAACAGAATGTGTTGCATGGGTTGATCTTGAATGCCTGCTGCTTACTTGCTTACTGCCCATTACACTACTGGCGTTTAGGGCAGCAATGAAGTCCTCCATCTCTGGCAGTGTTCAGGGCTTCCTTCATCCTGGCTGGAGCTTTGCCTTGGTTTTTACTACTGTTATCCATGCAAGTCCCAGGTGGAATACCATCTCACTCAGGTGTAGTATTCTTCACTGCTGTTTCCATAACAATTTTGTTTTACCAGTCAGGGTTGTTATCCGTGAGTTAAACCCCCGAACCTGGAGGTCCGATGGATCTCTTTTAGAATTGCCTCTATCGTTTGACCTGTTTGACATGAGTGACCCACAGCATAAAGCCCTGACTCTGGTTAACATAGTCTCCAGGTAATTGAGGCATGCAAGCCTCCAAACCACAACACGGTTAAATGCCTGTGAATGCCTAGAACTGTGCAAGTTTACTGCAGAGGAAAGCATATGTAAAACTTAAATGTAAAACTTTCCTTTTCAGCAGTAGGGTATGTTTGCATGCTTAATTGTAAACATGACAAGAGGTGACACATTATCACACAGAATATGTTATAGCAAGTTAACAGTTTGGATGTATTGCAGTGGAAGGGATTTTTGATCTGTAATCCGCAAAGGAAACTGTCTTCTGATGTTTTAAGGAAAATGGGAAGATGGAATTCTGAAAGCAAAGTCATGAAAGAATTTCCTAAACACTTGATTCAAATTTCCCTGCCGTATTGCTATACCTCACCTCCAACAAACTTCAATGAGTGAAGCTAGACTACGTGGTCAGTGGAGAAGGGTTCCACCAATATTGTAGAACCAAGGTCATCCAAGCTCGGTTACCAAGCTACACAAGATGATTCTTGCGTTTATGTACATTCAGATTCTGAGCAAGTTATCCTTGATGTTTTCTTTGCAGCCAATGAGAAGAAAGATCTAATAATGTTCTAGTGGACAGTGAGGAAGACTATCAAAGCTTGCAGCGAAATGTGAACCAGCTGGGAAAATATGCTGAAGAAATGGCAGATGGAAGTTAATGCAGACAGGTGTGAGGTTTTATGTGTAGAGACAACAAACCAGTGTGGGACATTAACAGTGAATAGCTGGGCACTGTGGAGTGGGAATACAGATCCATAATTGCTTGAAAGTGGCATCACAGGTCATAAAGAAAGCTCTTGGCACATTGGCCTTCATAAATCAAAGTTTTGAGTAGAGGTTCACAAGAATGATTCTGGAAGTATTAATGAAAGTAATAAAGTATTAATGTATCAGTGTAATGACTCTGGGCCTGTACTGGCTGGAGTTTAGAAGAATGAGGGGGGATCTCATTGAAACCTATTGAATATTGAAAGGCTTAGATAGAGTGGATATGGTGAGGATGTTTTCAAAGGAGGGAGAGCCCAGGACCAGAGGGCACAGTCTCAGGATAGAGGAATAGAAGGCATGGTAGTGGAGTGATTAGCACAATGCTTTACAGTACAGGTGACCTGGGTTCAATTCCTGCTACTGCCTGTCAGGAGTTTGTACGTTCTCCCCATGACTGCGTGGATTTCCATCAGTGCTCGGGTTGCTTTCCAAAGACCTACCGATTGGTAGGTTAACTGTTCATTGTAAATTGTCCCATGATTAGGCCAGCATTAAATTGGAAGATTCCAGTGCGGCACAGCTTGAAGAACCAGAAGGGCCTGTTCCACAATGTATCTCAATAAATAACTCAGAGAGGAAGAGGAATTTCTTTAGCCAGAGGGCAGTGGACCTGTGGAATTCATTGCCACAGGCCAAGTCATTGGATATAAATCAGGGGTCCCCAAGCTGGGGTCCACGGACCCCTCAGTTAATGGTAGGAGTCCATGGCATAAAAAAAGTGGGAAACCCTGGTTTAAATAAAACAGAGCTTGATAGGTTCTGAATTAGTCGGGGTGCTAAAGGTTACAGGGAGAAGGCAGGAGAATGGGGTTGAGAGAAAAAAATAAATCAGCCATGATGGAATGGCGGAGCAGACTTGATGGGCCAAATGGCCTCATTCTGTTCCTATGTCTTATGGTCTAGAGGACCTAAGTTAGAAGGAGAGATTGCCCAGGATAGGTGATTCTTTAGAGTGTGTGGACATGAGAGGTTCATAAAATCATAAGGACTATTGAAAAGGTGGATGGGAGCAGTCTTTTCCCCAGGGTAAGGTAGACAAAACCAGGGAGCGTAGGCTGAGGATGAGATGGGAAAGCTTTGGAATGAACCTGAAAGGCAAGTTCTTCATGCAGAATGCGGTGAGTAAATAGAATGAGCTGCCAGAATCACTTTGATTGTGAGATACCAGAATTGATTGTGGTTCGGTGCCAAGCACAAAATACAGGACAAACCATAACAGACAACACAACAGCAACCAACAGTTTACAAGACAATAGTGCAAATAGCCATGAGCAATCAGCAATTAGCAGAAGAGTCACATGTGCAAATGTTAAAAATCAAACTTTAATAAACATGATCGTATCAACAGATTCAATAACTATCAGCTGAACGAGGAGAACAGGATAGACCATTCAATGGATGGTGTGCAGGGACATCTGGGGTATTACGTCTGAGTTTTGTTAAGAAGCTGGATAGAAAGAGAAAGGAAGTTTTAGAGATGATGTATAGTCCTAGCAGTGATGAACTTGAAGCGTCACCCTGATGGCAATTTGGTGACCAGGTGACTATCAAGTTGGTAAATAGTGGTTGAAGCAGATTCAGTGATACCACTTAAGAAAACTCAGGTAGGTACATGGAGCATATGTCTTTGGGGGGGATGGGGCCTGGGACAAGAAATTAAATCATAAGACATAGGAGCAGAATTAGGCCATTCTGCCCATCAAGACTGCTCCACTGTTCCATCAAGGCTGGTGTATTGTCCTTCTCAACCTTATTTTCATGTCTTCTCCCCATAACCTTTGACGTGACGCTGTGACGAATCAAGAATCTATCAACTTCCACTTTAAATATACCCAGTGACTTGGCCTCCAAAGCTGATTCCACAGATTTATCATCCTCTAGCTAAAGAAATTCCTCCTCACCTCTGTTCTAAATGGATGTGCCCTCTGGTCCTAGGCTCCCCCACTCTAGGAAACATCCTCTCTATATCCACTCTATCCAAGCCTTTCAATATTTGATAGGTTTCAGTGAGAATCCACTCATTTTTCTAAACTCCATTGAGTACAGGCCCAGGGCCATCACATGCTCCTCATATGTTAACCCTTTCATTCTAGGGAAAATTCTCATGAACCTTCTCTGGACTCGCCCCAATGTCAGCACATCTTTTCTTAGATAGAAGCCCAAAACTGCTGACAATACTCTGAGTGCAGTCTGACCAATGTTTTATAAAGCCTCAGCATCATCTTGCTCTTGGAACAAGGTAGGTGGGCACCATGTTTGGCCAAGGGACCTGTATCTGTGCTGTATTGGTCTATGACTGTTCACCCTGACTCCTCTGCCCAATGGTGGGCAGGTCTGTGGTTCCCACGTTGGTCGTAGCCTAGAGAATCTTCAGAGCCCCTTAGGGGAGGGAGCCTTCCTCGATGCCATGGGACTTTCAGAAGTCCATTTGTCCTATGTTTACAGTTACCACTGGGATGAGGAGAATGAGGTCCCCCCACCACCCCTCCTTTCTAATCAATTTTTACAAGAGCACCATCAGGAGTGTCCTGACCAGCTGTATCACTGTCTGGTACGGGAATTGTAAGGCATCTGACCATCAGGCGCCACCAAAGGTTGCAAGGACAGCCAAGAGGATCTGTCTTCCAACCATTAACGATATTTATCAGGAGTGCTGTGTATGCAAGGTCCCGTCCATCCAACAGTCTATTCGCCCACATCAGACAGGAGGTACCGTAGCATTAGCTCAAGAACTGTTAGAACGGGAAACAGCTTCTTCCCTCAGGCCGTGAGACAACCGAACTCCCTGCCACCACTCAGGCCTATTCACAATGAAGCGCCAGTAGTGTTATACTGTTTAACTTTTTAACGTGTTGTAAATGCACCTTTTTATTTGTTAATTTATTTGTGGTAATATTACTTTGTGTTATGTGTGTGAGTTATATGTACTGTTCTGTGCACCTTGGCACGAGGAAGAATGTTCCATTTAGCTGTATACATGTGCCTGTTTGAATGACAATAGGCTGAATTTGAGCTTGGATACATTGGCCTGAGCACCTACTGGGCAGTGCTTTCCATAAAGGAGCAGGCAAAAAAGGGACTGAATTTGGATGTCCCGGGATTGGAGGCCTGTGTGAGTGGGAGGGAGGGAAAGAGGGAGGAGGTGGCCTGTCCTGGGGTAAGACACCTGTGTGTGTGAGTGAGAGGGAGGGAGGAGATCTGAAGGTGGCTTGTCCTGGGGTTGAGGGCCTGTCTGTGTAAGTGGGGGGGAGGGAGGGGGGGAGGAAAGGGCTTGTTTTGCAGTTTCAAAGTACATGTGATAAATCTGCGAATCTGAGATGGTCAAATGGACAGCCAGGGACAAGGGTGGAAACGGCTCATAGGAGGGGCATCATTTTAAGGTGATTAGTTGAAAGTACGGGGGGATCTCAGAGATAGTTTTTTTTGTTACGCACAGAGATTGGAGGCTGCGTGAATCATGCTACCAGGGGTGTGGTAGAAACAGATTCATTAGGGACATTTAATAAACTCTTAAATAAGCACATGGACGTTTGAAGGTTATGTAGGAGGGAAGGGTTAGATTGATCTTAGAGGTCACCATCCAGGTCATGCTCTCTTCTCGCTGCTGCCATTGGGGAGGAGATACAGGAGCCTCAGGACCCACACCACCATGTTCAGGAACGGTTATTACCCCTCAACCATCAGGAAGGAGGTACAGGAGCCTCAGGACCCACACCACCATGTTCAGGAATGGTTATTACCCCTCAACCATCAGGAAGGAGGTACAGGAGCCTCAGGACCCACACCACCATGTTCAGGAACGGTTATTACCCCTCAACCATCAGGAAGGAGGTACAGGAGCCTCAGGACCCACACCACCATGTTCAGGAACGGTTATTACCCCTCAACCATCAGGAAGGAGGTACAGGAGCCTCAGGACCCACACCACCATGTTCAGGAATGGTTATTACCCCTCAACCATCAGGAAGGAGGTACAGGAGCCTCAGGACCCACACCACCATGTTCAGGAATGGTTATTACCCCTCAACTGTCAAGCTGTTGAACCGGGGGGATAATGGGAAGGCTCTAAGACAATAGCTTCCACACAAACGGAACATAACTTTCAGCAAATTTAAGCAGGTTTCTCGATGGAGTGAAGTTCAAAGTAAATTTATTATCAAAATAAATATATGTCACCATAAACAACCCTGAGATTCATTTTCTTGTGGGCATTCACAGTAAATACAAAGAAACACAACAGAATCAATGAAAACAGGATGGTCCAAGAACCGACGTGCAAAAGACAATAAACTGCAAATCCAAAAAGAAAATAATTAATAATAATAACTAAATAATAATAATTAAACTACTTGCCTTCATCTGTACCCATGAAAGCAAATCAAAAATTCTCTTTAAAGATCCTGAGAAAGTGCCTGACAGAAGGAATATGGAAACAAATAATGAATATACACGAAGATCGGTCTGGTCCGCGGGTTGGTCCACTGATAATGATTCTGATTCTGACTTCCTAAATTGGAGAAAAGCCAATTTTGATGGTATCAGAGAGATTCACCAGGATGCTGTCTGGTTTAGAGGGCATGTGCTATTTGAGAAGCTGGACAAACTTTGGTTGTTTTCTCTGGAGTGTCGAGACTCTGATAGAGATTTACAAGATTATCAGAGTCATTGATAGAGTGGACGGAGAGTATCTGTTTCGCAGAGAGCATCCATTGAAGGTAAGAGGGGTAGGTTCAAAGGGGATGTGAGGGGTAAGCCTTTTACTCAGTCGTGGGTACCTGGAATGCACTGCCTGTAATGGTGGTAAAGACAAATACGTCAGAGGCTTTTACGAGATGTTTGGGTAGGCATCTGGATGTAAGGAAGATGGAGGGATATGTACAGGGTGTGAGGAGGAGTATTTGAGTGTTTTTGATTTGTGTTTTAGCTGGCTCGGCACAGCCTCGCTGTGTTAACAGTTTCTGTGTTATACTCTTCCATGTTCTATTAAGCTGCAGGGGATGCACAGCAAATCGGTTGTTTGGATTCAGAGCCAGCTAGAGCATAGAAGACAGAGGGTAGTGGTTGAAGGGGCTTATTCGAACTGGAGGCCTGTAATTAGTGGTGTTCCACAGGGATCTGTGCTGGGACCTCTACTGTTTGTGATGTTTATAAAGTGGGAAAGACTATCAAAGCTTGCTGTGGATAGCTGGAAAACTGGGTTGAAAAATGGCAGACAGAATTTAATGCAAACAAGTGTAAGGTGTCGCACTTTGGGAGGACAAACCAATGTAGGTCTTACACGGTGAGTGGTAGGGAACTGAGGAGTGCGGTAGAACAAAGGGATCTGAGAATACAGGTCCATAATTCATCAAAAGTGGCGTCACAGGTAGATAGGTTCATCAAGAAAGCTTTAGGCAGCTTTAGCTTTGAATACAGGAGATGGGGTTGTTATGTTGAAGTTGTATAAGACATTAGTGAGGCCTAATTTAGAGCATTGTGTGTAGCTTTGGTCACCTATCCACAGGACAGATGTAAATAAGGTTGAAAGAGAGCAGAAAAAAATTACAAGGATGTTGATAGGACTGGAGGACTTCAGTTATAAAAGAAAAGATTGAATAGGTTAGAATTTTATTCCTTGGAACTTGGAAGATTGAGAGGAGATTTATAGAGGTATCCAAAATTATGAGGGGTATAGATAGGGTAAATGCAGGCAGGCTTTTCTCACTGAGTTTGGGTGAGACTACAACTAGAGGTCACAGGTTAAAGGTGAAATACTTAAGGGGAATCTGAGGGAAAACTTCTTCACAGAGGGTGGTGAGAGTGTGGAACAGGCGGCCAACAGAAGTGGTAGATGTGATTTTGATTTCAATGTTTAAGAGATGTTTGGACAGGTACCTGGATTGCGAAGACATGGAGGGTGCAGGTCAATGGGAGTAGGCAGTTTAAATGGTTTGGCACAGAATGGATGGGCTGAAGGGCCTGTTCCTGTACTGTACTTTTCTGTGACTCTGGGTCTCACGGTAAAACATTTCTCTTACATAAAGCTAAGTCTCAAATGACCTTTCAAAATATCGTTCTATTACATGTCTACCGTACATTTAAAATGTAACTGCGCATCTCACAACTAATCACCAATCACTTAGACAACCAGAATATAATTACAGAAATGATGCCATAAGGGGATGAAAGGATGTAAAGAACAACTGATAATAGATTCTCTAATTCTAGATCATGACCAGCGGTAAAGCAAAAATCTTTCATGTTGTTATATTGACTGCCAAAATTCTGTCCCACATTCATGGTTAATAGAAGTTATATCTATATATACTAAGTACATCCAATACTTGTGAAATTTCTGCAACATCTGATAAAGCATTGGCGTATTGTAATCACTCGATCTTTTAACAACCAAAAAAGAAAAACCACCGTGATCAAAGTAAACCGGGGCATTTCTCAGGGCGAATCACTAAGCCTATCTAGCTTTAAACATGCTCTCTAATTTACTGAATTGGACAAAAATAGGGTATCAGATCAGAGACAACCAAATGACTTCTACCTTGACACACCTTCTATACATGGATGAGTTGAAATTAAACGCTCCCTCATCAGTAAAGCTAAAACCATTAATTCAAATTGTAGAACTATTTTCAAAAGATCTAACCATGAATCTTGAACCAGAGAAGAGCAGATCATTAAACAAAGAAAGTTGCAATGGAGCTAGTAGAATACAAAACAGAGCAGCAGGATACAGTACAACTGATGGATGAACATGTAAGTATCTGGGATATCCACAAGCAAAGAAAATAGATCATAGTGTGATAATGGAAAAATGACAGAATGTCCCATTATCACCGAATTACAGGAAGGATATTAATAAGGTTGAAAGAGCGCAGAGAAGGTTTACAAGGATATTGCTGGGACTTGAGAAACTGAGTTACAGAGAAAGGTTGAATAGGTTAGGACTTTATTCCCTGGAGCATAGAAGAATGAGGGGAGATTTGATAGAGGTATATAAAATTATGATGGGTATAGATAGAGTGAATGCAAGCAGGCTTTTTCCACTGAGGCTAGGGGACATGGGTTAAGGGTGAAGGGGGAAAAGTTTAAAGGGAACATTGGGGGGGGGGAGCTTCTTCACACAGAGAGTGGTAGGAGTGTGGAATGAGCTGCCAGATGAAGTGGTGAATGCAGGCTCACTTCTAACATTTAAGAAAAACTTGGATGAGAGGTGTATGGAGGGATATGGGCCAGGTGCAGGTCAGTGGGACAAGGCAGAGAAATAGTTCGGTACAGCCAAGAAGGGCCAAAAGGCCTGGTTCTGTGCTGTAATGTTCTATCATTCTATGGTTCTAATTTATTTCAAAGCTTAAGAAAATCTGCCAAACAGAGCTCAGTAGTAAAAACATAACAAAGACAATAAACACTTTCATTATACTCATATTCATGTATTCTTTTGGCTTAGTATCTTGGTCTGAATCCAATCTGGAAAGTTTACAAATAATAAAGAACTGAAATAACAATTTTTAGAAAATACTATATACACTCGAGTGCATTTAGATTAACACTACCTAGGACAGAGGAATAACAGAGATAAAAAAATAACACAACAGTCAGGTAAAACATCTAATGATATTCTTTCATCAGCAAAACATGCAATCCTGATAAGTACATATAATTAAACTTAACTGAGAGCATAAACTGGAAAAATTATCTCTGTAGAAGAAAAAAAGTGAACCAATGGAAGAACATGACCCTCCATGGAAGACATCCCCATGATCTGAGCAGACTAGATATCAACAAGGACGCATCAAACGCTTGGCTCAGAGTTGGAGATCTCTTCCCAGAAACAGAAGGCAGTACAGGACCAGGTGGTTAACACAAAAAAAAAAATCAAAAATTCATAATAAAAGACCAACAAATTCAAGAAGACAAATGCAGAAAATACCAAGAGAAACCAGAAACAATCCAACACATTGCAGGATCCTGCAGCAGTTTGACTCAATCTGATCACTTATACAGGCACAATCAGTGGCAAACATCAATCACCAAAATTTTGTTTTAAAATACAAACTCATGAAAGACACTATACCTTACAAGCCTGACCTAGTTTTAGAGTCAGAGTCCTACAAATTATAGACAATAGACAATAGGTGCAGAAGTAGACCATTCGGCCCTTCGAGCCTGCACCGCCATTTTGAGATCATGGCTGATCAACTACTATCAATACCCGGTTATTACGGGTATTACGGCAATCAATATTACGGCAGATCCATTATTACAGACAGCATTATCCATAATAACTGCCCAGATCTAATATTACAGAATAAACAAGCAAGAACAATCATTTAATAGACATAGTCATTCCAAACACACATAACAGACAGAAATCAGTAAGTGAAAAACACCAGAAATACTCTGAATTAAAAGTGAAATTGAAGGACTATGGAACATGAACAGGGTGCACATTGTCCCAATAGTAATATCGACAACTGGCATCATCCCAAAGTCACTGCACAATAGTATTAGACAATTAGGACTACGCAGTAATATTTATGTAAATCTCCAGAAAACCACAATACTAAACACCATTAGAATAGTCTGAAAGTTCCTAGCAATTGAGAAAGGAGTGTGCTTGGCTATGCCCGTACCTCAGACTTTACCAGCTTGAGCTGAGAAAAAAAAAATAATAATAACAAATAAATAAGCAATAAATATCAAAAACCTAAAAATAAAAAAAATAAAAAAAAAATATTAAAATATAAAATAATAAATATTATTTTTAAATATTAAAATAAATTATTTTATTTATTATTTTAAAATAAAAATATTATAAATAAAATTATAAAATTTTTTTAATAATAAATAAAAATATTTTATAATTAATTTTTTAATAAAATAAGTGTTTAGACGAAGCACAAGGAGGGATGTCAGAGGTAGTTTTTTAATCACACAGAGAGTGGTGGGTGTGTGGAACACCCTGCCAGGGTTGGTTGTAGAGCCGGGTACATTTGGGACTTCTAACAAACTGTTAGACAGGCACTTGGATGATAAAAAAAGTAGACGTCTAAGTGGAAGGGAAGGGTTAGATTGAACTTAGAGGCCATCACCCAGGCCATGCTCTCTTCTCACTGAAAGGGGGTACAGGAGCCTTAGGACCCAGACCACCAGTTACTACCCCTCAACCATCAGACTCTTGAACCAGAGGGGATAACTTCACTCACCCCAACACTGAACTGTTCCCACAACCTATGGCCTCACTTTCAAGGACTCTTCATCTCGCGTCCTCCATATTTATTGGTTTTCGTATCTGCAGAGTTTGTTTGTCGGTCGCGTTGTGTGCGGTCTTTCACTGATTCTACTGCGTTTCCACTGTGAATGCCTGCAAGAAAAGGAATCTCAGGGCTCTATATGGTGACATATATGTACTTTGAACTCTTGATCTGGGAGCAGGTCAGCACAACGCCGTGGGCCGAAGAGCCTGTAACTGTCTGTTCTAAATGTGAAATGTTAAAACCGGTGGTAATTAGAGAGCCTTCTTTCGTTGGTGATGTGTGCGACTGTTGCCAACAAGACTATTTCCTTTTTCGTTAAAATCATTAACGAGCTCTTAAACCGGTTACCTTCTGGACTTTGGATCGAGGGGGGAAGTGATCGCCCAAGGCCAGACTCAGAATCGGGTCGAATTGTAACTTTTTATTCGTTTTGTGGAAGAGGTACATAGAAATACATAATAAAACATTATAAATTACAATAAGTAATAAAGATTTAAAATGTAAATTAAATAAGTTGAGCAAAAAGAGAGGGAAGAAAAAGAAGTGAGATAGTGTACATGGGTTGGCTGTTCGTTCAGAAATCTGATGATGGAGGGGAAGAGGCTGTTCCTGCATCATAGAGTGCGTGTCTTCATTCTCCTGCGCCTCCTCCCTGATGGTAGCGATGAGAAGAGGGCATGTCCTGGGTGACGGGATCCTTAATGACAGATGCCGTCTCTTTGAGGCATCGCCTTTTGAAGGTGCCCCCCTAGGCTGAGGATGGAGCTGGCTGAGTTTATAACTTTTCCATAGACACTGCCTGGCCTGCTGAGTTCCTCCAGCATTTTGTGTGTGTTACAACTTGCTGTAGCTTTCCCCGATTCTAAGCAGTGACCTCAACTGCAGACGGCCCCTGCGGTTTTAGAGCCGAGTACCCGGAACCCCTGGGTTATGTCCCTGACACCGCCGCCGGACACCGGGAGAAGTCTCTCGCGGGAGGTATGGTGTCGGCCCGGCTCTGAGGGCGGTGGTTTGGCGAACCAGGAGCCGCGGGCTGGACACTGCACGTCTCCTCCCCCTGTTCCCCGTGGGGTTTCTCGGGGCAGGCAACGCACTTGGCTCCTGGCTCGATTTGACACTCTGCGCTGCCTGCCTACGGTGGGGAGAGTTAGTTCCAGCAAACTGCCCCGACAGCCGAGACGGGGAGAGTGCACGATGCAGGAAAGTTTCGGGCAAGGCCGGTTGATTCTCAAACTGCACCGGGAGATCGCTTAGCTACCGAAAGGGATCCGCCGTTTCTGCAGGCAGAAGGCGGGACAGGCTCACCGAAAGCAGCCCGCGACAGGTGAGGGTGGCGGCCGGCTCCCACCTAATTCTGTTCTGATGCATGTGTCTGCGCCTGAAACGATGAGCTCCTGTACTATGGTAGCAATGACAGGAGGGCATGTCCCGTGAAGAGCCAATGTGACTTTTATTTTTATGGCGGTTTTAAACAGAGGGGATACCCGTTTGTTTTAAGATTATTCCGTTCCAGAGTGCTCAGCTGGCTGAGATTCAGGAAAGGTGCAAAACAATTCACAAGTTCTATAAAATTATTCAGTGTTGTTTTATATTGGGTGTCGGGCTCTGAACACACCGGAGCGAGTTCCTATCACATGTCAGTGTATCTGGCGAAAAGAGTTGATCTTTGATAAAGCTGTTTCTTGAGGTTTTTCTACCTGGCTTCATTAATTGTTTTACACCAATCAGAACTTACATTGGCCTTGCCAGATAATAAGAATTGTTACTTTTCATCTACTTTTGTCTGTTTTAAATACAAGTTAATTTTCATGTGTAAATTACGTTTTGTGGCATCTCAGAGGTAAATAATAGCGAGGACACACCGGCTGAGTGGGGAGGTTCTACACGGCCTGGGTCAGACTGCACTTGGGAGTATTGTGAGCAGTTTTGGCCCGTTATCCAGAAAGGATGTGCTGGCATCGGAGAGGGTTCAGAGGAGGTTCATGAGAACGATCCTGAGAATGAAAGGGTTAATGTATGAGGAGCACTTAATGGCTCTGGGCCTGTACTTGCTGGAGTTTAGAAGAACGAGGAGGGTTTCACTGAAACTTGTAGAATATTAAAAAGCTTAGATAGAATGGATGTGGAGAGAATGTTTCCTATAGCGGGTTAGTCTAGAGCTAGAGGGCACAGTTTCAGAATAGACGCGTGTCTCTTTAGAACAGCAATAGGAAGGAATTTCTCTAGCCAAAGACAGGTGAATCTGTGGAATTTATTGCCATAGAAGGATATAGAGGCCATCTCTTCCGACTACACAATGTCCATATCCCATTATTTCCTTTACCTTCATCTGCCGATATAAACGTCTCCTAAAAGTCTCTAATGTTTCTGCCTCTGCCACCGCACCCTGTGTAATCCTCACATCTCCTCTGAAGTTATTCCCCCTGCATGCCCTCTGCTATTAGACATTTCAACCCTGGGAAAAAGATACTGTCTGTCTACTCCTGGCCTCTCATAACCTCTATCAGATTTTCCCACTGCCTCTGACAAACCAGTTTTGTCCAACCTCATCACAGCACATGCCCTCTAATCCAGGGAAAATCCTGGTAAACCTCTTCTGTTCCTCTCCAAAGCCTTGGTGTCCTTCCTATAGCAGGCGGCCAGGGGTGTTTAAAGAAAAACAAAGAGCTATGTGGGAAGGAAAGTTTAGCCTGACCTTGATGTGTGTTAGAACATTGTAGACTGAAGGGCCTGTACTGTGGTGTTATGTTCTATGTCCACTTCTATTAATTGTTTCTTCTCATCAGTCTTGTATTTCTTTGACAACTTTCATTACAATACTGTGGAGGCATGGCTACTGTTTTGAGTGATATTTGTGCGTTCTCCAATTTATGGGCAAAATCAACTCAAGTCTGTTAAAAACTGAACTTGTTCATCACCCAGGGAGCATGTAGAGCAACTTCATTGTGCATGTCCAATTCTGGTTGGTCATTGAGAGACTGTCTCCTATAGCGGCATGATGGTAACGGAGTGGTTAGTGTGGCAAAGTTACAGCTCGGGGCATCAGAACAATACCAGTGCCATCTGTAAGGAGTTTATGTTTCCCCGTGACCGTGTGGCTTTACTCCGGCTGCCCCAATTTCCTCCCACAGAACACAGGTGGACTGGTTCCTAGGTTAATTGGTCATTGTAAATTGTCCTGTAATTAGGCAGGTTGTTGGGTGGTGCCAGAAATGCCTGTTCCACATTGTATCTCTATAAATAATAAGTAAATGGTTTAAAATTCAGAATGAATTCTGCATAAATTCCATTGAACCAAAGCAAGATGCAAACTCCCCGTAGACAAACTGAATCAGATGAAACCAGTTTAAAATGATTTTCACCACCCTTCAGTCTTGGCACAGGTCCAACTATCACACAACATCTTTGGACTGACAGATTCTTTTCCGAACTGGAATTATATCTCACTCTCGGCTGGCTCTGAATTACTTTGAGCTGTTGCTAATCTCAAGGCAGCTGTATCTTTTGTATTCGAAATCTATCTGTTCTAAGATAAAATTGCCTCAGGAAATACAGTATGTTCTCAATACTAAGACCCTTCTTTGTCAGGTTTGTACCACTTGAGTGCTTTGCAATATTTTACTACGTTAAAGCAACTATATCAATACAAGTTGGTGAGACAGCGGTTGAGTCGACGCACTGATTTACTGAGTTCTGCTGAAGGGTGCCGACACAAAACCTTCTCCACGTCCCTCTCTCTATTCCTCTCTGCAGGTGCACAGTAGCGAGCATCACAACATGCTACATCACTGTGTGGTGCAGAAACCGCACAGCGGTGGGCAGGAAGGGGCACCACCAGCACCAGCCTACCCTCCACCAGGGACGTAGATACAGAAAGGTGTCAGAAAATGCCAGTAACATCATGAAGAATCCCACCCACCCTGCCCATGGACTGTTTGTCCCACTCCCATCAGGAGGGAGGCTACGTAGCATCCACACCAGGACCACCAGACTGAAAAACAGTTCCTTTCCCCAAGTAGTGAGGCTGATCAACACCTCCACCCACTAACCCACCCCTCCACACCCCCAAACACCACTACTTTATCATTTCCTGTCAGTCATCTGATGTACAGACACTCCTGTGCATAGCGTCACTTTATGAACATACAATCAGTCTGTGTATATAAACTATTTTATGTATTTGTATTTATTGTGTTTTAATTGATGTGTTTATTATCATTTGCGGGGGGTTGTGTTGTGTCATATCCAAAGTACACTTACTTCATTGTCCTTACACTTTTCAACACAGTTGAAACATTGGCTGTTTATTCATCTCCACAGATGCTGCCTGAACTGTTTGAGTTGCTCTGGCATTTTGTCCATTTAATTTATTTATTTAGTGATACAGTGCAGAATAGGCCCTTCAAGCTTTGCTGCCCCAACAACCCCGATTATCCCTAACCTGATCACGGGGCAATTGAATAATGACGAATTACCCTACCTGGAATGTCTCTGGATCACAGGAGGAAGGTGGAGTGCCCAGGGAAATCCCGCACATTCCCTGGGGAGGAGGAGGAACAGAGACTCCGTACAAACCAGCGATGGAATTGAACTACAACTCCACAACATCCGGGGCTGTAATAGCATCTTGCTAACCGCTACACTCCAGCATCTGCAGAATCTCTTGTGTTTATGCACTGATTACTTTAAGTTTTCTGTGATCTTGAGTATTCTAACTCATAAGAATGCTACTCACCATCTACAACTCCGCCAGGTGACCAAACTGCACATAATACTGCGGTGAGACATCACCAATGTCTTACAGAAATCCCGCCATGGATGGTCTCAAGCTCGGCTGCGAGAGGAGGAGGGCTGGCAACCTCATCCGGTAAAAGCCCAGAGCCACAGAAACACCAACAAAACTTCCAAAGACCTATCCCAGGGAAGAAAGGATCCATCAAGAAGATGGACTACACCTGGATACAAGGCGAACGAATGGCCCACGACAGAGGACCCTGATGAGCTTCTGGTGCTGGTCTTTGCCCCAGTGGGGGTGCTGGTGCGTAACCAACCACCAACTAACCACAAGCTGCAGTTGTTTAGAGAAAACCCATTCTCATTCCAGCCAGCACTCTCGGTTATTTTCACTAACAACGCAATGCAGTGATCAGGCCTCATAACTATCTACAGTTTCAAATTAAAATACTCTTATTTTAACTATCTACAACACATTCGAGCTCCTGAGAGTCCCATCATTCCCAGAAAGCCCTCATTGTGCACTGAGAGACTACATGCCCCTTCTCCAAAGACACCAAGATATAGAAGCAACCCTGGAAGAGGGGCAGGTAATCAGCTTGGCAGAGCTTTCGACAACCTGCTGCCTGGACCCGTGAACTGACAACTTGGCCAAGCCCACTCACTTCCTGAAGTTGCCTCAGCTGATGAAAGGTCTCGACCTGAAATGTCAACTGTCCATTTCCCTTCAGGACTCACTGAGTTCCTTTAATATCTTGTTTGTCATCCGGATCCCAGCATTCGCAGTCTCGTGTATCTTCCTCACTCCTTCTCTCTTGGAGTCATCCGTCTGTCTGGTCCATCACTCTCCATCCGTCTGTCTGTTCTATCACTCTCCATCCATCTGTCTGGTCTATCACTCTCCATCCATCTGCCTGTCTCGGTCTCCATCTGTCTGTCTGTTCTATCACTCTCCATCCGTCTGGTCCATCACTCTCCATCCGTCTGTCTGTTCTATCACTCTCCATCTGTCTGTCTGTTCTATCACTCTCCATCCGTCTGTATGTCTCACTCTCCATCCGTCTGTCTGTTCTATCACTCTCCATCCATCTGTCTGGTCTATCACTCTCCATCCATCTGTCTGGTCTATCACTCTCCATCTGTCTGTCTGTTCTATCACTCTCCATCCGTCTGTATGTCTCACTCTCCATCCGTCTGTCTGGTCCATCACTCTCCATCCGTCTGTCTGTTCTATCACTTTCCATCCGTCTGTCTGGTCCATCACTCTCCATCCATCTGTCTGGTCCATCACTCTCCATCCATCTGTCTGGTCTATCACTCTCCATCCATCTGTCTGGTCTATCACTCTCCATCCATCTGCCTCTCTCGGTCTCCATCCGCCTGTTTCTCTCTCTCTCCATCTGCTGTCACACTCTGTCCATGCATCTCGCTCTCCATCCGTCTATTCCATGCTCTCCGTCTGTCTGTCTGCCTTGCTCTCACGCTCTCTGTCCGTCTGTCTGTCCCTTTTGCTCCAGGCCTCTCTGAACTTGCCAGCAAAGCTGCTCTGCCATGGAAAGGTTTGAGTGCTGGAGGTTGAGTAGACGCGGCATATGTACTAGAGTTGAAAGGACAAGGAGTTATTGAAATGAATAATAATATTAAATTTTAAAAAGCTCTGAAAAACTCAGCAGATCAGGCAGCAACTATTGGGGCAGAAACAAAGCAACAACGCTTCCGAGACCTGCTGAGTTAAACATAGAACAGTACAGCACATTCCTCCAGCATTTTGTGTGTGTTGCTCTGGAGTTCCAGCATCTGCAGAATCTCTTACGTTTAAGAAAAAACAACGTGTTAATGATTCAAGTCAGATTCCAGGAATGAAGAGGTTAATGGATGAGGAACATTTGATGACTCTGGGCCTGTACTCTCTGGAATTTAGAAGAATGTGGGGGGATCTCATTGAAACCTACTGAACAGTGAAAGGTCTCATCAAAGTGGATGTGGAGAGGAAGTTCCCTCAAGTGGGTGAGTTGAGGACCAGAGGGCAGAACCTCATAATAAAAGATTGTCCATTTAAAACAGAGATGAGGAGGGATTTCTTTAGTCAGAGGATGATGAATCTGTGAAATTCATTGCCACGGGTGGCTGTGGAGACCAATTCGCTGAGTATATTTAAAGTGGACGTTGATAAGTTTGTGAATAGTCAGGGCGTCAAAGATTACAAGGAGAAAGTAGGAGAATGGAGTTGAGAGAGATGATAAAGACCATAAGACATAGGAGCAGAATGAGGCCATTCAGCCCATCGAGTCTGCTCTGCCATCCCATCATGGCTGATTTATTATCAATCCTATTCTCCTGCCTTCTCCCTGTAACCTTTGACACCCTGACTAATCAAGAATTCATCAGCCACAATGGAATGGTGGAACAGCCTCAACGGGCTGAATTGTCGAATTCTGCACCTTTGTCTTATGGCCTTATGGTCAGAGACCTTTCAACAGTATTGAGCAAATCAGCATTTTCATTTCACAATTTATTTCATCAGCTGTTTTCTCTGGGAAGTTACTTGCTCCTTTTTGAGAGGACTCGAGCTTTCCAAGGCCATCCAGAATGCTCTCTCTCATGGATCGGATTCCCCAGTGTCTGTAGGAAAGCCCTGTACTTGGCCATCTTCAGAAATTCCTCTACACCCCATGTCTACTTTACGTTTTTATTTATTGGTTTATTATTGTCACATGGTACAAAGGATTACGAGGATTGCATCAGCGTCTCGCTTCCATCCATCAGAAATATTTATCAAGAGCACTGTGTACACGAGGCCCTTGGCATCACCAATGAACCTCCTATCCGTCCCACAGACCCCCGACCATCAGACAGGCTGTACCGTAGCATTAGGACAAGAAATCATTGGATATACTGACATTGGAGAGGGTTCAGAGAACATTCACAAGAATGATTCCAGGAATGAAAGGGTTACCGTATGAGGACTGTCTGGTAGCTCTCGGGTTGTATTCCGTGGAGTTCAGGAGAATGAGGGGGATCTCATAGAAACATTCTGAATGTTAAAAGGCCTGAACAGATTAGATATGGCAAAGTTATTTCCCATGGTAGGGGTGTCTAGGACAAGAGGGCATGACTTCAGGATTGAAGGACGTCCATTTAGAACTGAGATGTGGAGAAATTACTTCAGTCAGAGGTGATAAATCTGTGGAATTTGTTGCCACTAGCAGCTGTGGAGGCCAAGTAACTGGGTATATTTAAGGCAGAGATAGATAGGTTCCTGATTAGCCAGGGCATCAAAGGGTATGGGGTGAAAGCAGGGGAGTGTGGATGACTGGAAGAATTGGACCAGCCCATGATTGAATGACGGAGCAGACTTGATGGGCCGAATGGCCTACTTCTGCACCTATGTCTCATGATAAAAGTGACTTGACTTGATAATCTTATGGTCTAACTATTAGGATGGGAAACAGCTTCCTCCCGTGAGACTGCTGAACTCCCTGCCACCCAGATCTCATCGCATGTGAAGCGCTAGTAACGTTAGACTGTGTACATTCTAACTACTGTTGTATACACCTTACTATTAATTTATTTGTGGTAATACTACTTCATGTGTTATCTGCACATCGTTTTGCTTGTGGTATACCTATGTACAGATGAATGAGAAAAAACTTGGTAGGACACTTGGTTGACATAGATCAATTCATTGCACTTAGCTCCGAGATACAACAAGGTATCACCAACAGAGCAGAATAAAGTGAAAAGCTTACAAGAGTGTGCAGTGTAGGGACACGACGAAGTACCACATCACGAGGTAGTCTGTGAGGCCAAGACTCTTCTTTTCTGTGTTCTGTTTAGTATTGGGGGGTGATGCAGAAGTACAAGCTGGCAGGGGATAGGTCAGACAGGTAAGGCTCAAGATGAATGGGTGGGGATGAGGGGGAGTGAGAAGCTGGGAAAAGCTCCTATCCACCCCCACTTTCTTATTCTGAATTCCTTCCCCTTCATTTCCAGTTCTGATGAGGAGTACTGCTCCAAAATGTTGACGGTTTATTCCACTCCACAGATACCACCTGACCTGCAGAGTTGTGGGAATTGCTGCCATCTTGCCTGAGATCAGTTGACTGGGTTGAAGGTTGAATGTAGACTTTTCCAGTCAGTGTGAGTCTGGATGGAATCAGGGACGGGAGATCAAACTGTTACTGTCCAGTCAGTGTGAGTCTGGATGGAATCAGGGACAGGAGATCAAACTGTTACTGTCCAGTCAGTGTGAGTCTGGATGGAATCAGGGACAGGAGATCAAACTGTTACTGTCCAGTCAGTGTGAGTCTGGATGGAATCAGGGACGGGAGATCAAACTGTTACTGTCCAGTCAGTGTGAGTCTGGATGGAATCAGGGACGGGAGATCAAACTGTTACTGTCCAGTCAGTGTGAGTCTGGATGGAGTCAGGGACGAGAGATCAAACTGTTACTGTCCAGTCAGTGTGAGTCTGGATGGAATCAGGGACGGGAGATCAAACTGTTACTGTCCAGTCAGTGTGAGTCTGGATGGAATCAGGGACGGGAGATCAAACTGTTACTGTCCAGTCAGTGTGAGTCTGGATCGAATCAGGGACGGGAGATCAAACTGTTACTGTCCAGTCAGTGTGAGTCTGGATGGAATCAGGGACGGGAGATCAAACTGTTACTGTCCAGTCAGTGTGAGTCTGGATGGAATCAGGGACAGGAGATCAAACTGTTACTGTCCAGTCAGTGTGAGTCTGGATGGAATCAGGGACGGGAGATCAAACTGTTACTGTCCAGTCAGTGTGAGTCTGGATGGAATCAGGGACGGGAGATCAAACTGTTACTGTCCAGTCAGTGTGAGTCTGGATGGAGTCAGGGACGAGAGATCAAACTGTTACTGTCCAGTCAGTGTGAGTCTGGATGGAATCAGGGACAGGAGATCAAACTGTTACTGTCCAGTCAGTGTGAGTCTGGATGGAATCAGGGACAGGAGATCAAACTGTTACTGTAAACATTCCAGTCATTCTCTGTGACCCACATATAATTCAGAGGGACAGATACAAACCAGTAAGGAATAAGTCACATTGATAAATAACGTTCAGATCCACAGGTACGCTGATACAGTGAGGCACACCGAGTACTCAGTTTGTACTGACAACCGACGCAGGGATGTGCTGGTGGCAGCTCTCCCGTGCCACCATACATTCTGGCACCAACATAACATTCCCATTCAGAGCAACACAAAACAATGTCGAAACAGTCCTCTTGCCCCAGTCAGACACACATACACACACGTACGCACACAGGCACACACGCACAGGCACACACAGACACACATAGACACACATGCATAGACACACACAGGCACACACAGACACACATAGACACACATGCATAGACACACACAGGCACACACAGACACACATAGACACACATGCATAGACACACACAGGCACACTCAGACACACATGCGTAGACACACATAGACACACACAGACACACATGCGTAGACACACGCACAGGCACACATGCATAGACACTCACAGACACACACAGTCACACACAGGCACACATGCATAGACACACACAGGCACACACAGACACACACAGGCACACATGCATAGACACACACAGGCACACACAGACACACATAGGCACACATGCATAGACACACACAGACACACATGCAAAGACACAAGCACAGGCACACATGCATAGACACACACACAGGCACACACAGACACACATGCATAGACACACTCAGACACACACAGGCACACACAGACACACACAGACACACATGCATAGACACACGCACAGGCACACATGCATAGACACACACAGGCACACACAGACACACACAGACACACAGAGACACGCATAGACACACACAGGCACGCATGCATAGACACACGCACAGGCACACATGCATAGACACACACAGACACGCATAGACACACACAGACACACATGCATAGACACACACAGGCACACATGCATAGACACACACAGGCACACATAGACACACACAGACACACATGCATAGACACACACAGGCACACATGCATAGACACACACAGACACGCATAGACACACACAGACACACATGCATAGACACACACAGACACACATGCATAGACACATGCACAGACACACACGCATAGACACATGCACAGACACACATGCATAGACACACACAGGCACACACAGACACACATAGGCACACATGCATAGACACACGCACAGGCACTCACAGACACACACAGGCACACACAGACACACACAGGCACACACAGAGTCGTCCAACCCCTGGATTGGCCGCCTCCGGGTTCCAGTCTCCAGTCTATTACCTGGACTTGGACTTGCAGATCTGTCGACATGGCTACCCTGTCTTGAAGGAAAATGAAATGACAGCCAGTGTTGTGCCTTCACTGGATACGTTATGCTTACCTCAGGAACTATGAGTGAGGGGACAGGTTAGAGTCACAGGTCCCTACAGCATAGGAATGGGCCTTTCAATCCACTTTGTCCATGCTGAACAATTATTCTGTCTGCACCCATCGACCCCCACCCAGACCATGGCCCGACATACCCTCCATGCTGAACAATTATACTGTCTGCTCCCATCGACCTGCACCCAGACCATGGCCCGTCGTACCCTCCATGGTGAACAATTATTCTGTCTACTCCCATCGACCTGCACCCAGACCATGGCCCGCCGTACCCTCCATGGTGAACAATTATTCTGTCTGCACCCATCGACCTGCACCCAGACCATGGCCCGTCGTACCCTCCATGGTGAACAATTATTCTGTCTGCACCCATCGACCTGCACCCAGACCATGGCCCGTCGTACCCTCCATGGTGAACAATTATTCTGTCTGCACCCATCGACCTGCACCCAGACCATGGCCCGCCGTACCCTCCACGGTGAACAATTATTCTGTCTGCACCCATCGACCCGCACCCAGACCATGGCCCGTCGTACCCTCCATGGTGAACAATTATTCTGTCTGCACCCATCGACCTGCACCCAGACCATGGCCCGTCGTACCCTCCATGGTGAACAATTATTCTGTCTGCACCCATCGACCTGCACCCAGACCATGGCCCGTCGTACCCTCCATGGTGAACAATTATTCTGTCTACTCCCATCGACCTGCACCCAGACCATGGCCCGTCGTACCCTCCACGGGGAACAATTATTCTGTCTGCTCCCATCGACCTGCACCCAGACCATGGCCCGTCGTACCCTCCACGGGGAACAATTATTCTGTCTGCTCCCATCGACCTGCACCCAGACCATGGCCCGTCGTACCCTCCATGGTGAACAATTATTCTGTCTGCTCCCATCGACCTGCACCCAGACCATGGCCCGCTGTACCCTCCATGGTGAACAATTATTCTGTCTGCTCCCATCGACCCGCACCCAGACCATGGCCCGTCGTACCCTCCATGGTGAACAATTATTCTGTCTGCTCCCATCGACCTGCACCCAGACCATGGCCCGTCGTACCCTCCATGGTGAACAATTATTCTGTCTGCACCCATCGACCTGCACCCAGACCATGGCCCGTCGTACCCTCCATGGTGAACAATTATTCTGTCTGCTCCCATCGACCTGCACCCAGACCATGGCCCGTCGTACCCTCCATGGTGAACAATTATTCTGTCTGCTCCCATCGACCTGCACCCAGACCATGGCCCGCCGTACCCTCCATGGTGAACAATTATTCTGTCTGCTCCCATCGACCTGCACCCAGACCATGGCCCGCCGTACCCTCCCCAAATTTCTCTTAAGTGTCACAGTGAAGCCCACATCCACTATTTCCACTGGTAGCTCTTTCCACACTCTCAACACCCTCTGAGTGAAGACGTTCTCCCTCATGTTCCCCGTAAAGTTTTCTGCTTTCCTGGCATTGCATACAGTTTGGGGAGCAAATAATCTGAGAATGTTGTGTTGTTTGGGGACATCATGATGGCATAGTGGCTAGATCGACACTTGACACTTGGGGCATCGGAGTTCAGTGTTCAGTTCCAGTGTTCTCTGTGAGGAGTTTGTACCTTCTCCCCGTGACTGTGTGGGTTTCCTCCCACAGTCCAGAGTTGTACTGGTCGGCAGGTTAACTGATCACTGTAAATTGGCCTGTGTTTAGACTGAGGTTGAATTGTGGGATTGCTGGGTGACATGGCTCACTTGGCTGGAAATGTCTGTTCCATGTTGAAAGTCTAAATAAGTAAATGTATTTCTCCCTTAACCCATGACCTCTAGTTCTAGTCTCACCCAACCCCAATGGGAAAAGCCAATGGAAAGACTGAAAGCTGTCATTGCCCAGAGAGAAAAAACAAAAATAGAATTTGTCCATCCAAGCTTAACTCACTGACAGTCTCAGTGGCTTTCTGTGCTTCTGACATCTTATCAGTGTTACTGATTAATAGAATTCTATATAATTGTTATATATGCTTGTTATGGCCAGAGGCTCAAACTCCATTCTCTCCCGCATTAATCTATTTCCCTTCAGTCTTGTTTAATAGCGTCTTTGCACTGTTCTTCCAAGTCAAGCCACTTCCTCGCAGAGCCTCATCTCCTGATCAATTTGATTACAGACCTGCTGATCGTTTATCAGCTGTGTGTTAACCCTTTCCAATGTAATAACGTTTAGGTATGTGAGATGTTAGAACACATTGAGAGGGGAAAAGCCATTAAATCCTGTAATTGCAAAAGCATGGGTAATTATCCCCTATCCCTCTTGCCATTTGGAAGAATTCCAATTATCCATGTTTTAAATTCATGGGATTCCACAAGAGTCATTACTTCCCCCTGGAGTATTCTCTTCAAGAGTGGCAGGCACTGACAAGCTCTTTCCGATTTTTCTGAGTCTAGGATCGGGGAGGTTAATGTCGGAGGACATTTGCAATAATTCCATCCAAATTGTAACCATGTTGCAAAGCTATTTAATGAACATTCAGAACATAATTTACTGTACTCTCTTTACTATTTACTGTTCTTACTTAGTGATATCTTACCAAATATAATTTACTGATCTGCCTTCCATGATCTTTTCTTTATTCTCTCTTATAAATTTTAGCCAGCTCTTCTCAACTACGTTTTGCAACTCGGAGTGAGCAGTGACTTATGAAGTAAGTTAGACATTTGGGCTCAGTCACGGTGACAGAATTAAAAAAGAAATGTACTGAGGATATGTGTAGTGTGATATAGTAAGGATAAGAAAGCTACCAGTTACCTGGAAAGTAGATCGAAAGTGGGGCTACATATCACAAAAAGAAGCTGCCAGGGTTGGAATACATTGAGCAATTTTGGGCTCCTTATCTAACAGAGGGTGTGATTTCATTGGAGAGGGTTCAGGAGAGGCTCACGAGAATGAAAGGATTTGTGACTGAGGAGCGTTTAATGTCTCTGGGCCTGTACTCACTGGAGTTTAGAAGAATGAGGTGGAAATCTCATTGGACCCTATTGAATATTGAAAAGGCTAGATTGGGTGGACATGGAAATGATGTTTCCTGTTGTGGAGGAGTCTAAGACCAGAGGGCACAGCCATAGAATAGAGGGATGTCCATTTAGAACAGAGATGAGAGGAAGTTATTTAACCAGAAGTTGATGAACCTGTGAAATTCATTGTGGACAGCTCTGGGGGACATGTCATTGAGTATTGTTGATTCCTGATTAGTCAGGATGTCAAAGGTTACGGGGAGAAGGCAGAAGACTGGGGTCGAGAGGGTTGATAAATCAGCCATGATGAAATGGCGGAGCAGACTCAATGGATCAAATGGCCTAATTCTGTTCCTGTGTCTTGTAGTCTACTGGTCTAAATAAGATCATTACTTCTAGTCTGCAACTAAGAGCTGAGAAATGGGTTGCCAACTGCACAAATTAAACACTAAATCCTTCAACAACATTTGTTTCTAATTTCATTTTCTTTGAGCACAAGAATAGAGATAAGGATAAGCTTTATTTAGAGTCTGCAAATGCTTAGCTTTATTTGTCACACGCACATCGAAACCTGCAGTGAAATGTGTCATACGTGTCGACGACCAACACAGTCCGAGGATACATGGGGGGAGCCCACAAAGGTTGCCACCCTTTCAGTGCCAACATCGCAGGCTGACAGTTTACTAACCCTGACCCGTACACCTTTGGCATGTGGGAGAAACCCGGGGCACCCAGAGGAAACCCACGCGGTCACGGGGAGAACAGACAGCGGAAGTGGCAGGAATTGAACCCCGGTCGCTGATGCTGCAGCGCATGGTGCTAACTACTGCACCCCCACACCGCCCGCAAGAGGTGTCCTAGATAGTCAGGATGTCAGAAAGATCTGCTCCGGGCTGCTGTTATGACTGCCGCCAGATGAGATCATGTTACTGTGGTGGCAACACCTTGAGGACGGATGTCAGCTGAGATGAGGAAGTCCAATAACTAAGTTGTCTGCTGGGTCATAAAGTCTTTATTATAATTTGTTTATCAGTTAAATCAGGACTACCACAGTAGTGTAGGGGAACCACGGTTAGCACGACACTATTACAGTTCGGAGTCCGGAGTAAATTCAGTAAGGAGTTTGTATGTTGTTCCCGTGACCGTGTGAGCTTCCTTCGGGTGCTCTGGTTTCCTCTGGAAGTACAGATGAGTCGGTCGCAGATTGTCCCGTGACTAGGCTAGGGTTAACTCAGTGTGTCGCTGGGCAAAGCAGCCTGAGGGACTGCAAGGGTCTGTTTTGTACTCGGGCTTCCCAAGCTTTTTTTCCACGGACCCCTCATTAACCAGGGGGTCTGTGGACCCCAGCTTGGGAAGCCCCGCACTGAATAAATCAACGAATACATCATAGTGTAAAACATTACAGAGCACTGGAGGAGCTCAGCAGCTAAGGAGAGGATTTGCTGTCGGAGTGTCTGAGGAGTGAGCCCTGGCCAGCTCAGAGTGAGCTAGGCTTTTCTCTTTGCAGCAACGGAGGTTTAGAAGTGACTTGATAGAGGTGTACAAGATGATAGGAGACATAGATTGAGTGGACATCCAAAGACCTTTTCCCAGGGTGGAAGTGGCAAACATGAGGGGGCATAATTTTAAGGTATTTGGAGGAAGCTATAGTGGGGATGTTGGAGATAAGTTTGTTACACAGTAAGTGGTGGGTAGGTGGCATGAACTGTCAGCAATGGTGATAGGGACAGATACATTAGGGACATTTTAAAGACTCTTACATAGGCACATGGATGATGGAGGGCTATGTGTGAGGGAAGGGTTAGATTGGTCTTAAGGCAAGTTAATGAGGGACAGAATATTGTGGGTCGAAGGCACTGTACTGTGCTGTAATGCTGGTTTTTCATGATTTAAGATTGTTCAATGTCATTTCCAGTACGCAAGTGTAAAGGAAAATTATTTCTCTGGATCTGATGCAGCACAAAAAAATGCAATAATAAAAAAGTCACAATAGGTATAAATATATAAAATAGCTTATATACATAGATTGATTGTATGTCCATAAAGTGACACCAGGCACAGGAGTGTCTGTACATAAGGTGACTGACAGGAAATGATAAAGTAGTGGTGTTTGGGGGTGTGGAGGGGTGGGTTAGTGGGTGGAGGTGTTGATCAGTCTCACTGCTTTGAGAAAGTAACTGTTTTTCAGTCTGGTGGTCCTGGTGTGGATGCTACGTAGCCTCCTCCCTGATGGGAGTGGGACAAACAGTCCATGAGCAGGGTGGGTGGGATCCTTCATGATGTTACTGACAACTTTGTCCGTTGGGTCAACTGTTTACTTGGCACTTTGGTTCATACACTGTCATTGACATAACCTCTCCCTTCCCCCTCAGCAACTTAAACACAATTAGACTGATAGAGTTTCAGCGGAGAAACAGGCCATTTGGTCCATCTAGTCTATGCTGAACTATTATTCTGCCCAGTCCCAGGAACCCTGCATCCACCACTTCCACTGGCAACTCGTTCCACACTCTCACCACCCTCTGAGTGAAGTTCCCCCCATGTTCCCCTTAAACCCTTCACTCATGACCTCCAGTTGTTGTCGTTTCACCCAAACTCGGTGGAAAAGGGCTACTTATGTTTACCCTATCTATACCCCTACTTTTACACCTCTGTCAAATCTCCCTCATTCTCCTACGCTCCAGGGATTAGAGTTGTAACCATTTCAACCTTTCCCTATAATTCAGGTTCTGAAGGAAAATGTTCAGTGTCATTATGAAGGGTCTCTGATCTGAAGCATCGATCCTATTTCTTTACCCCTGCAGAGTGCTTGACCTGCTATGCTGCAGATAAAATGTATTAATTACTGTAATGTACAACAGGCAGCATGTCCACAGGACACAGGAGCAGAATTAGGCCACTCAGCCCATCAAGTCTGCTCCACCATTTCATCATTACTAATTTATTTTCCTTCTCAATCCCATTTTCCTGCCTCCTCCCCCCACCCCGTAACATTTGACACTCTGCCTAATCAAAAAACTATCAAACTCCACTTTAAATATACCCAATGACTTGGCCTCCATAGTTGTCTATGGAAATGAATTCCACAGATTCACCACCCTCTGACTAAAGAAATTCCTCCTCATCTCTGTTCTAAAGGGACGCCCCTGAGTTCTGAGGCTGTGCCCTCTGGTCCTAGACCTGCCTCCCCCATCATCTCGAAATCCACTCTATCCAGACCTGGCAATATCCAGCAGGTTTCAGTGAGATCCACCCTCATTCTCCTGAAGTGAAATCTGCTGCAGATACTGCATTTCCCTTCTCTGGGTTTACCAGTGCCTGCAGTTAGTTCTGCTCCTGTCTTCTGGTGATCTGAATTTAGCGTCAGTAACGGTGTTTGAAACCGCCCTCCTTTGAGAATCAGACAGAGTAACAGTAGATGGTGACGTATCGCAAGTGTTGAGTGCACTGTGCCGTAATGCACAGAATTCCCTTCATTTAGGTTTGAGCAGCCCGTGATGAATGTCAATACATAGCTATCAAAACAGAAATTAAATATTTATACCCGAGGAAACCATTAACTTGTATGCAAATTTAATGGTATATTTAAAACACAGATTATAAATGTACGATAATTGTATGCGCTCTATGAAAAATTGCAAGGTCGGAGGTGCGCAGAGTTTTTTATTTAGAGAAATGAGAATACCAGGAAAATTAGAAGTATCTAAGCCTATTTTGTTTATTGAGATAGAGCATGGAATAGGCCTTCTGGTCCTTCAAGCTTCATTGCCTAGCATCCTCTGACTTAACCCTAGCCTAATTTACCGAACTGGTACGTCTTTGGACTGTGGGAGGAAACTGGAGCACTCGGAGAAAACCCATGCATTCCATGGGGAGGACATTGAGACTCCTTACAGAGGAGGCCAGGATTGAACTCTGAACTCTGACACCCCGAGCATCGTGACCATGGTGCACATGGAAACCACCACCTATAATTGTACAAAGCAGTACAGCATGAAAAGTAACATCTCTATCACTCGTGACAGCTCCACCTTGCCTGGTGGATGACTCAAATCAGGACCGCCCAGCCTGGGTAGGAGTAGATAGATAGATAGATAGATAGATACTTTATTCATCCCCATGGGGAAATTCAACTTTTTTTTTCCAATGTCCCATACACTTGTTGTAGCAAAACTAATTACATACAATACTTAACTCAGTAAAAAAAATATGATATGCATCTAAATCACTATCTCAAAAAGCATTAATAATAGCTTTTAAAAAGTTCTTAAGTCCTGGCGGTAGAATTGTAAAGCCTAATGGCATTGGGGAGTATTGACCTCTTCATCCTGTCTGAGGAGCATTGCATCGATAGTAACCTGTCGCTGAAACTGCTTCTCTGTCTCTGGATGGTGCTATGTAGAGGATGTTCAGAGTTATCCATAATTGACCATAGCCTACTCAGCGCCCTTCGCTCAGCTACCGATGTTAAACTCTCGAGTACTTTGCCCACGACAGAGCCCGCCTTCCTTACCAGCTTATTAAGACGTGAGGCGTCCCTCTTCTTAATGCTTCCTCCCCAACACGCCACCACAAAGAAGAGGGCGCTCTCCACAACTGACCTATAGAACATCTTCAGCATCTCACTACAGACATTGAATGACGCCGACCTTCTTGTGTACTGTGCATGTACACAAGTGGAAGGGAGGAACGAGGCTTGTTTTCCTCTTGTTACTTCTGTTCTGTGTTGTTCTGCCCAGCATTGTGGTCGTATTATGTTGGCACTGGAATGTGGGACTCTTGCTGCCCCCCTCCCACTGCATATCCTTGGATGTTCGTTGAGACACAACACGGAACAGGCTCTTTCGGTCCTTCGAGCCGTGCTGCCCAGCAGCCTCCGATTTAACCCTAGCCTAATCAGGGGACAATTTATAATTAACCTACTAAATGGTGCATCTTTCGACTGTGGGAGGAAGCAAGGGAAAACCCACATATTCTACAAGGAGAAAGCACGGTTTCCTTACAAATTATGTTGGAATTGAATTAGGAACTAACCACAACATTATCGTGGTACCCAGCATCAAGAAGGATCCCACTCACCCTACGCATGAACTATTTGTCCTACTTAGTAAGTGTTAGTTGTTAACACAAACAACGCATTTTGCTATATATTTCAGTTTACATGTGATAAATAAATAAATCTGAATCTGTGTCTGACTCTCTTTATAGAACATACAGCCCACAATATTGAGAACTAAGATTAATCTAACCCCTTGCTCCAAAACAGCCTTCCATCTCCATTTTTCTATCATCCATATATCTATATATGAGTCATTTAAATGCCCCTAATGTATCTATCTCTACCATCACCTCTAGCAGGTGTTCCACCTACCCACCACTCTCTGTAAAAAAAAAAATTACCTCTACAACCGCACAATATTTTCCTCCAGTTACCTTAAAATTCTACCCCCTGTATTAGCCATTTCTCCCCTGGCTGCCCACTGTGTCACTACCTCTCATCACCTCAAACTTCTCTATCTAATCAACTCTCATCCTTCTTCGGTCCAATAAGGAAAACCTGAGGTCACTCGACCCTTGCTTTGAATGTGGTTGGAGGAAAGTGTAGAGGGGATGTCAGAGGTAGGTTTTCCACACAGGGGGGTGGGTGTGTGGAACATGCTGCCAAGGTTGGTGGTATATTAGGGGGGTACATTAGGGGTGGTACACAGGTGGGTACATTAGGGGGTACATTAGGAGTGGTACACAGGTGGGTACATTAGGGGGTACACAAGTGGACACATTAGGGGGTACACAGGGGTACATTAGGGGTGCGTACATTGGGGGTACATTAGGGGGGCACATGGTGTACACTGGGGTTACACAGGTGGATACATTAGGGGGTACACAGGTGGATACATTAGGGGGTACACTAGGGTGGTACATGGAGTAGATTAGGGGGTACACGGGGTACATTAGGGGGTACACAGGTGGACACATTAGGGGGTACACAGGTGGATACATTAGGGGGTACACTAGGGTGGTACACGGGGTACATTAGGGGGTACACAGGTGGGTACATTAGGGGTGCGTACATTAGGGTGATACATGGGGGTACATTAGGGGGCACATGGGGTACACTAGGGGGTACACAGGTGGATACATTAGGGGTACACGGGGTATATTAGGGGGTACACAGTTGGGTACATTAGGGAGTACATTAGGGTGATACACGGGGGTACATTGGGGGGCACATGGGGTACATTAAGGGGTACACAGGGGGTATATTAGGGGTGGGTACATTGGGGGCACACAGTAGGTACATTAGGGGTTACACAGGGGGTACATTGGGGGCACACGGGTACATTAGGGGGTACACAGGTGGGTACATTAGGGGGTACACAGGGGGTATACATGTGGGTATTCCTACTGAATACTGAAAGGCCTCAGATACAGTGAGTGTGCAGAGAATGTTTCCTATAGTGGGGGAGTCTAGGACCAGAGGACACAGATAGAGTGGATGTGGAGAGGATGTTTCCTATAGTGGGGGAGTCTAGGACCAGAGAACACAGATAGAGTGGATGTGGAGAGGATGTTTCCTATAGTGGGAGAGTCTAGGACCAGAGGACACAGATAGAGTGGATGTGGAGAGGATGTTTCCTATAGTGGGGGAGTCTAGGACCAGACGACACAGATAGAGTGGATGTGGAGAGGATGTTTCCTATAGTGGGGGAGTCTAGGACCAGAGGACACAGATAGAGTGGATGTGGGGAGGATGTTTCCTATAGTGGGGGAGTCTAGGACCAGAGGACACAGATAGAGTGGATGTGGAGGGGATGTTTCCTGTAGTGGGAGAGTCTAGGACCAGAGGACACAGATAGAGTGGATGTGGAGAGGATGTTTCCTATAGTGGGGGAGTCTAGGACCAGAGGACACAGATAGAGTGGATGTGGAGAGGATGTTTCCTATAGTGGGGGAGTCTAGGACCAGAGGACACAGATAGAGTGGATGTGGAGAGGATGTTTCCTATAGTGGGGGAGTCTAGGACCAGAGGACACAGATAGAGTGGATGTGGAGAGGATGTTTCCTATAGTGGGGGAGTCTAGGACCAGAGGACACAGATAGAGTGGATGTGGAGAGGATGTTTCCTATAGTGGGGGAGTCTAGGACCAGAGGACACAGATAGAGTGGATGTGGAGAGGATGTTTCCTATAGTGGGGGAGTCTAGGACCAGAGGACACAGATAGAGTGGATGTGGAGAGGATGTTTCCTATAGTGGGGGAGTCTAGGACCAGAGGACACAGATAGAGTGGATGTGGAGAGGATGTTTCCTATAGTGGGGGAGTCTAGGATCAGAGGACACAGATAGAGTGGATGTGGAGAGGATGTTTCCTATAGTGGGGGAGTCTAGGACCAGAGGACACAGATAGAGTGGATGTGGAGAGGATGTTTCCTATAGTGGGGGGGTCTAGGACCAGAGGACACAGATAGAGTGGATGTGGAGAGGATGTTTCCTATAGTGGGGGAGTCTAGGACCAGAGGACACAGATAGAGTGGATGTTTCCTATAGAGGGGGAGTCTAGGACCAGAGGCAGAGCTTCAGAATAGAGGGATGTCTGTTTAGAATGGAGTTCATGAGGAATTCCTTTAGCCAGAGTGGTGAAACTGTGGAATTCGTTGCCACAGAAGGCTAAGGAAGCCAAATCATTGAGTACGTTTAAAGATTTAAAGTGGCGGTTGATAGGTTCTTGATTAGTCAGGTTACAGGGAGGAGGCAGGAGAGTGGGGTTGAGAGGGAAAATAAACCAGCCGTGATGGAATGGCGGAGTGTTCTGTTGTGGGTGTCAGATGTGGGATTTCCAGGAGACTACCAGCCTCCCCAATGGCCACATCTGCACCGGGTGCATCGATCTGCAGCTCCTTAGAAACCGTGTTAGGGAACTGGAGCTGCAGTTCGATGACCTTCGGCTTGTTAGGGCAAGTGAAGAAGTGATAGACAGGAGCTACAGGGAGGCAGTCAGCCCAAGGCTCCAGGAGACAGATAAATGGGTGACTGTCAGGAGAGGGAAGGGGGAACATCAGTTAGTGGAGAGCACCTCCAGTGGCTGTCCTCCTCAACAATAAATACTCATTTTGAGTGCTTTTGGGGGGGTTGGGGTGTCGGAAGCAACAACGGTTGTGCCTCTGACATTGAGTCCAGCCCTGTGGCTCAGGACAGTAGGGAACTGAGGAGGATGGCAGCAGTGATAGGGGACTCTATAGTTAGGGGGGAACAGATAAGTGATTCTGTGGATGCGAAAAAGAAAGAGGGATGGTAGTTTGCCTCCCAGGTGCCGGGGTCCACGATGTTTCTGAACACATCCACAATATCCTGGAAAGGGAGGGTGAGCAGCCAGAGGTCGTGGTACATATTGACACCAATGACATGGGTAGAAAAAGGGAGGGGGTTAGGAAGGAAGTTGAGAAGCAGGACCGCAAAGGTAGTAATCTCAGGATTGCTGCCTGTGCCAAATGATAGTGAGGATAGGAATAGAAATGCGAAAATCTGCAGATGCTGGAAATCCAAGCAACACACAAAATGCTGGAGGAACACAGCAGGCCAGGCAGCATCTATGGACAAGAGTACAGCTGACATTTCGGGCCGAAACAGGAATAGAATGAGGTGGCGGATAAATGAGTGGCTGAAGAATTGGAGCGGGGCAGGGATACAGATTTCTGGATAATTGGGACCTCTTCTGGGACAGGTGAGACCTGTATAAAAGGGATGGGTTGCACTTGAATCCAAGGGGGACCAATATTCTTGAGGGCAGGTTTACGAGAGCTGTTGGGAGTGGTTTAAACTAATATGGCAGGGGGATGGGAACCAGTGTGATAGAGCAGAGAATGAGCCAGCAGGTTTACAAGTAGATGATGCAATATATAATATGAATGTTAGGGTGGACAAGCCAATGATTGGGTATAAATGCAGACAGAGCAAAGAGTTAAATTGTACCACAGAGGCAAAATTCAAAAGGGTGAAGAATGCGGGATTGTAGGTGCCGTATTTAAATGCGTGTAGCATTTGGAATAAGGTGGATGAACTCGTGCTGCAATTAGAGATTGGTTGGTATGATGTTGTGGGCATCACTAATTTATGGCTGAAAGAAGGCCACAGTTGGGAGCCTAACATCAAAGGATATACTTTGTATTGAAAGGACAGACACAAAGGCTCTGATCATAAGAGATGGAATTACATCTTAGTAAGTACTTTGCATCAGTCTTCACTGTGGAAGACACTAGCAGTATGCCAGAGATCCGTGAGTGTCAGGGAGCAGCAGTGAGTGCCATTGCTATCACAAAGGAAAAAGTGTTCGGCAAACTGAAAGGTCTTAAGGTGGATCAGTCACCTGGACCAGATGGACTACATCCCAGAGTCCTGGGAGAGGTTGCTGGAGAGATAACGGGTGCATTGGAAATGATCTTTCAAGAATCACTTGATTCTGGCATAGTCCCGGAGGACTGAAAAATTGTAAATGTCACTCCACCCTTTAAAAAGGGGGGACGGCAAAAGAAAGGAAATTATGCGCCAGTTTGCCTAACCTCAGTGGTTGGGAAAGTGTTGGAGTCCATTATTAGGGATGAGGTTTTGGGGTACTTGGAGACTAATGATAAAATAAGTCAGTGTCAGCATGGTTTCTGTGAAGGGAAATCTTACCTGACAAATCTGTTAAGAATTCTTCGAGGCAGTAACAAGCTGGGTGGACAAAGGAGAGGCAGTGGGTGTCATTTACTTGGATTTTCAGAAGGTGTTTGATAAGGTGCCATACATGAGGCTGGTTAACAACATAAAATCCTATGGCGTTACAGAAGGGATACTGGCATGGATAGAGGAATGGCTGACAGGCAAGAGGCAGTGAGTGGGAATAAAAGGAGCCTTTTCTGGTTGGCTGCCAGTGACTACTGGTGTTCCTCAGGGTCAGTATTGGGACCGCTACTTTTCACATTGTTTGTCAGTGATTTAGGTAATGGAATTGATGGCTTTGTGGCAAAGTTTGTGAATGCTATGAAGATGGTGGAGGGGTAGATAGTGCTGAGGAAGCAGTGTGTTTGCAGCAGGACTTAGACAAATTGGAAGAACGGACAAAAAAGTGGCAGACAGAATATAGTGTTGGGAAATGTGTGATAATGCATTTTGGTAAAAGGAACAATAGTGCGGACTATTATCTAAGTAGGGAGAAGGTTCAAACATCAAACGTGCAGAGGGACTTGGGAGTCCTTATGCAAGATCCCAGAAGGTTAATTTACAGGTTGGGTTTGTGATAAAGAAGGCAAATGCAATGTTGGCATTTATTTCAAGGGGAATAGAATATAAAAGCAAGGAGATAATGCTGAGGTTTTATAAGACACTAGTCAGACCATACAGAGTATTGTCAACGGTTTTGGGCCTCACATCTCAGAAAGGAGATCCATTTGGAGAGAGTCCAGAGGAGGTCCATGAGGATGTTCTGGGAATGAAGGGGTTAACATATGAGGAGCATTTGGCAGCTTTGGGCCTGTACTCACTGTAATTTAGAAGAATGTGAGGGGATCTCATTGAAACCTACTGAATGTCGAAAGGACTAGATAGGGAAGATGTGGGGAGGATGTTTCCTATGATGGGGCTACCCAGAACTAGAAGGCACAGCCTCAAAATTAAGAGGTGACCCTTTAAAACAGAGGTAAGGAGGAATCTTTTTAGCCAGAGAGTACAGAATCTGTGGATTGCTCTGCCATAGACTTTGCTGGAGGCCAATTCTGTGTGTATGTTTAGGGAGGAAGTTGATAGTTTCCTGATCATCAAAGGATTTGGAAAGAAAGCAGGTGTACAGGGTTGAGTGGGATCTGAGATCAGCCATGGTTGAATGACAGAGCAGTCTCATTGGGCTGAATGGCCTAATTCTGCTCCAATGTTCTATGGATTTATGGTTCCTCTCAACCCCAGTGTTGGCAATGCTGCTCCAAAGCCCGAAGAGAACTACATTCAGAACTGGCATTCTTAATTGATAATTTGTTCTACTTAAGTATTATGAAACTCGGTGCTTGAGGCTGTTCCTGAGACGCTTGCAATTAGTGATTAAATCCTGAATTAGAACAAGATTTGTCGAAGTCAGCAAATTGAGGTGTATTGCAAATTAATGTTATCATGTGACCTCCAAAACTCCCCCTCATCGTCAACCCATAGAGACTGCAAGGTGTAAGAATGAGAGTCAGCACACTTGCAGGGATGTTGTCAGGGATTTGTCTGGGGCCCTAAAACTATTAACTGAAACGGTTAAAAATGAAGTTCATCAAAATCTGGAATAAAAGCAAAAAATGCTGGTAGCTCTCAGCAGGTCAGACTACATCTGCGGAGGGAATGGTCTTCCATTTGAAATGCTAATTCTGTTTCTTTTTCCATTCTTTTCTGTTTTTATCTTGCTCGTTCAGATAATTAGCTAGCATTAAGGTAGCTTGCATTACCCTAAGACCCACTTTGACAAAGAGTTCCATCATACACAAGGCGCAGGTCTGGATGATGAAGGAATAAGACTATAAGATATTATAATCACTGGCTCCTAAGGGTTCCATTACCTTAAGCTCCCTCATCAAATCTGGTTCATTACACAACACCCAGTCTAGAAATGACTTTTCCCTAGTGATCTCAACCACTTGAGTTAGGGCTGAATGTTACATCCTTGCTGTGATACGCCAGTTAAGACAGTACGATAGGAAGAGCAAGCTGTAACCCATGCTCCAGGATCCCTTCTCCTCACTGCAGACAAACCTAAAAGAACGGAAGAGTCGGATACAGTTCGCACCAGCGACACACAGGAGTCAATGCCTTAATGACCTCAGTGCCTTAGGGACTCCAGCTCGGGGTTTACTGCAAAGCCTTCCCCATGGGTGGGTATCGCCGCAAGGCAGCAGAGGTCTGAGGTCGGAGTTTCCCCTCTCCGAGATGAGCTGCCAACCACGGCTGATGAGCCCCATCTGGCCGAAACAACTGGTTTTAAGGCACCAGTAACCCGTCTTTGCCCCTTCTCCTGTCAGCAGAAATTCGTCCGCTGGGCTTGGTAGCTAAGCTTATCCACACTACCACACCCACCACACCAGCTATGATGACCTTAAGGAATCATCTTGTAGAGTAATAGTTTGCATTACCATAAGGTAAAGGAGCAGAATTAGGCCATTCAGCCCATCAAGATTTCTCTGTGTTATTACCCAGCAATGGTAATTACTGACTGTATGAACAGTATGCAAGACAAGCTTCTTCCCTTCCACCATGTTTATGATGAAATGTTTAAGAGGAACCTGAGGGGGAGCTACTTGGTTCGGAGGACGGTGAGAATGTGGAACAAGCTGCCAGTGAAAGTGGTGCATGCAGGTTTGATTTCAACATTTAAGAGACATTTAGATAGGTACATGGATGGGAGGGGTATGTATGGAGGGCTATGGTCCTGGGCCTCCACCTGGAGCATAGTAGTCCAGCATGGTCTAGATGGGCTGAAGGGTCTGTTTCTGTGCAGAAGTATTCGATGACTCTATGAATCTCCGTTTTAAATATACTCAATGACTTGGCCTCTACAGCCATCTGTGGCAAAGAAATTCCTCCTCTGTTCTAAATAGATGTCCCTCTATTCTGAGGTTGTGTCTCTGGTCCTAGACCCCCCCCCCCCCCCCACTGGAAACATCCTTTCAATGTCCACTGTGTCTAGGCCTTCCAATATTCGGTAGGCTTCAATGAGAACTTCAGTAAGTAATCACCTAATTTCCAGAGACAGAGTTCTGGAGACAGCTAACCTGATTTCTAGAGGTCCTCAGGCTATGACAAACTTTCCAGCGCTCAGCCATGCCCTGTGGCTCTCTGGACTAACTATTTGGTCTTCATTTGCTCCAAAGTCAGGGGCATTTTCAAAAGGTGGTGGCATCCATCAAATTCAAATTTATTGTTATCTGACCGTACATTCATACAACCAAATAAAACAACATTCCTCTGGACCATGATACACCCACAAAATATATATCACACACAGTGCATAAAACTAAATATTATCATAAATAAATTAATAAAATATAATCCAGCATGCATGTAGTGCACAGCACTGGTGAATAGTAATGGCTCATTGTCCTTGTGACAAGACCTCAGTGGTGGCAGAGTATTCATTAATCTTCAATAAATTAGTCATTATGAAGGACCCCTGTCATCCAGGACAAGTCCTCTTCTCATTGCTACCATCAGGCAGGAGGCACAGGAGCCTGAAGACCCACACTCAACATTTTAGAAACAACTGCTTCCCTTCCATCATCAGAATGTTGAATGGACAATGAACCCATGAACACCACTTAACTATTTTTGTGCTACTGTTTTAAACTTAATTCTTTATTTATGTTTTATGGTAATATGTATTGCTCTGTACTACTGCCACAAAACAACAAATTTCACAACAGATGTCAAGGATAACAAATGTGATTCTTATCTTGACCCCAATCCCATTCCCATGCTCTCTTCCAGCTGCTTCATCTTTCATTATCTTATGCTTCCTAATTCCATGCACTTCCATTTTTCCATGGAATCTTTAACTGAGACCTATTTCTTTGAGTACAAGAACATAGAACAGTACACACAGAAACAGGCTCTTCAGCCCACAATGTTGGGCCAGTCCAATTAAATCAAATGGCCAACTGAACTAATCTCTTCTGCCTACCCAATATCCTTATCCTTCCATTCTCCTCACATTCATCTATACCATCTCTTAAAAGTCCCTAATCTTATCTCTTCAATGAAAAGCCTCTACCACCACCCCAGGGGGTGCATTCCAGGAACCCACCACTCTCTGTGAAAAAAACTTACTCCTCACATCTCCTTTGAAATTACCCCTCTCACCTGAAACACAAGACCTCTGGTATCAGACATTTCAACCATGGGAAACAGATACCGTCTGTTTACATGCACAAGATGCTGGAGGAACTCAGTGGGTCAGGCAGCGTCTGTGGAACAGAGTACAGTCGACATTTCAGGCCCAGACCCTCCTTCGGGTCTGAGAAGGAAAGGGGGAAGATGACAGAATAAAAAGAAAGTAGGAGGGGTAAGAGGCTAGCTGGAAAGTGATAGGTGAAACCAGGTGGGTGGGAAACGTCAAGGGCTGGAAAAGAAAGATAGGGGTGGAGAGTGGACAATAAGAGAAGGGGAAGAAGGAGGAGGGGACCCAGGGAGAAGTAATAGGCAGGTGAGAGGTGAAAGGTTAGAGTGGGGGGGCTGGAATTTGTTGACTGGAAGGAGAAATCAATATTCATACCATCAGGTTGGAGTGTACCCAGACAGAATATGTGTTGCTCTTGAGCTGAGGGTGGCCATAGATCGACACGTCAGAATGGGAATGGAAATCGGAATTAAAATGTTTGTGTAGATATGGGCCATGTGCAGACATAAAGAATTCAGGGTCTCAAGTTCAATTGGTTGAGTAGGACATTGTGGCCGAAAGACCTGTTCCTGAGCTGTAGTGCTTTATGTCCTATGCTCGATGAACAGTAACTTGACAGACGTTTCTAAGATGAGAAGCGGCTTTAGAGGAGGTGCAGAGGACTGGAGAGCATACCTTACGAGGGTAGGCTGAGTGAGAGATGATTTGATAGAGGTGTACAAAATGATAAGAGTCATACTACGGATCAAGTGGACAGCCAGAGACTTTTCCCTGGGGTGGAAATGTCTACTATCAGGGGGCATAATTTTAAGGTGTTGGGAGAAAAGTATAAAGGGGATTTTAAAGTAAATTTGTTTGTTACACAGAGAGTGGTGGGTGTGTGAAATGTGCAGCCAGGGGTGATGGTGGAGGCAGATACACCAGGGACATTTAAGGAACTCTTAGATAGGCACATGGATGATGGAAAAATGGAGAGTTATGTGGGAGGGAAGGGACAGATTGATCTTGGAATCGGTTAAAAGGCTGGCACGATATTGCAGGCCAAAGGGTCTGCAATATTTCATACTGTTCTCTGTTATTTATTTCTTTGGAAATACGGGGCAAAACAGCAATCCTCAATTTAGCCCCAGCCTAATCAGGGGACAATTGACAATGACCGATTAACATACTAACTGGTACATCTTTGGACTGCGGGAGGAAACTGGAGCACCCGGAGGAAACCCAACCATTCCACAGGAAGGACATACAGACTCCTTCATGAGGATGCTGGGATTGAACTTCAAACTCCAATGCCCTGAGCTATAATAACGTAGCGCCAGCCACTGCACTACTGTGCCACCCATGTTCATTAGCATTACACACCAGAAATCTGTCAGCCTTTTAAGGTTGTCACTGATACCTAATTCAAATTCCGTGCTGAAATCCTTACGGGAGAGACTCGCCTCTGGTGCTTCAGGAGCTGAAGTAATTCTTTTATCCCAGAACCTGCCAAGTCCCATGTCTGAACATTTGCTGGATAGTCTGTCCCCAGAGAAGATCAAAGTGTTTCTGAGCAGAAGCAGAGGACGTGCACGGTAGAGAAGAGCAGTCAAGTGGAAATTTGGAGTGCATCGCAGAATCTCAATAAAAGAGAATCTGCTTTCCTGTTTAGAAGGGATCTGGGTCATTCACTGAGTGGGTATGATTCCATTTCCGTTCCAGCTGCCGACTCTACCCGCCCACGTTAACACTCCCTCCACTATGCATACAGCCTGCTCATTGGTCCTGCTCATTCGCCACAAGTTACACCCTTGGTAGAGTAGAGGTATACAAAATCACAAAAGGGGTAGAGAGGGTAAATGCAAGCAGACTTTTGCCACTGAGGATGGATGGGGCTACAACTAGAGGTCATAGGTTAGTAGTTCAACATGCACTGGATGAGCCAAGGGGCCAGTTTCTGTGCTCTATGACTGCAAGAATTTTCAGTACAGCATTTATTTTTTGCTGAATCATGTTATTTTTTCTCAGAAGCAGCATATATCTTCAGCAAAAAAAAACTGCTTCATGAGGAACTCAGCCAGTCAGGCAGCATCTGTGGAGGTGATTCAGAATGAGATCCAGCATCAGGACTGAGAGCGAAGAGCACAGAGAAGAGATCACTGGTATATAAGATACAGGCGCAGAATTCAGCCACTTGGCCGTCGAGTCTGCTCCACCATTTCATCATGGCTGATCCAATTTTCCTCTTTGCCACAATCTTCTCTTTTTCCCTGTATCCTTCATGCTTTCAAGAATCTATCACCTGCTGCCTTAAATATACATGAAGACTTGGCCTCCACAGCTGCGTGTGGCAAAGAATTCCACACATTCACCACTCTCTGGCTAAAGAAATCCCTCCTCATCTCCTCATGTGGGTGGGAGAGTGTGAGGCAGGAGCTGACAAGTGACAGGTGGATCCAGGTGACAACTGGGTTTGTGAATTTCCCCATGGCCAACCATTTTAATTCCTATTCCATTCCCATTCCACATGTCAGTCCATGCCTTCTCTTCTGCCATGATGAGGCCACTCTCAGGGTGGGGGAGCAACACCTCATATTCCATCTAGGTAGCTTCCAACCAGATGACGTGAACATTGATTTTTTTCCGTTGTTTTTAATTTTCTTTCCCACTCCCCCTTCTATTCTTCATTCAGGCCTCTTTCCCTTCTCCTCACCTGTCTATCACCTCTGCCTGGTGCCCCTCCTAAATCCCTTTCCCCAGGTTCACTCTTGTCTCCTATCAGATTCCTTCTTATCCAGCCCTTTACCTTTCCCACACACCTGGCTTCACCTCCCATGTTCTAGCTTGTCCTCGTTTTCCTTGCCTGTCCTGACAAAGGGTCTTGGCCCCGAACATCCCGACGGAGGGTCTCGGCCCCTAACGTCCCGACGGAGGGTCTCGGCCCCTAACGTCCCGACGGAGGGTCTCGGCCCCTAACATCCCGACGGAGGGTCTCGGCCCCTAACGTCCCAACGGAGGGTCTCGGCCCCTAACATCCCGACAGACAGTCTCGGCCCCAAACATCCCGACGGAGGGTCTCGGCCCCGAACATCCCGATGGAGGGTCTCAGCCCCTAACGTCTCGATGGAGGGTCTCAACCCTGAACATCCCGACAGAGGGCCCCGAACATCCCGACGGAGGGTCTCGGCCCCGAACATCCCGACGGAGGGTCTCAACCCTGAACATCCCGACAGAGGGCCTCAGCCCCTAACGTCTCGATGGAGGGTTTCAACCCTGAACGTCCCGACAGAGGGCCCCAAACATCCCGATGGAGGGTCTCGGCCCCGAACGTCCCAACGGAGGGTCTCGGCCCCAAAAGTCCCGACGGAGGGTCTCGGCCCTAAACGTCCCGGCACAGGATCTCAACCCCAAATGTCCCAATGGAGGGACTTGGCCCCAAACAACCCGACAAAAGTCTCGGCCCCAAATATCCTGATGGAGGGTCTCGGCCCCGAACGTCCCGATGGAGGGTCTCGGCCCCAAATGTCCCGACGGAGGGTCTCGGCCCCAAACGTCCCGACGGAGGGTCTCAACCCTGAATGTCCCGACAGAGGGTCTCGGCCCCAAACATCCGGACGGAGGGTCTCGGCCCCGAACGTCCCGATGGAGGGTCTCGGCCCCAAACATCCCAACGGAGGGTCACGGCCCCGAACATCCGGATGGAGGGTCTCGGCCCCGAACATCCCAACGGAGGGTCTCGGCCCCGAACGTCCCGACAGAGGGTCTCGGCCCCGAACGTCCCGACGGAGGGTCTCGGCCCCAAACATCCAGACGGAGGGTCTCGGCCCCGAACATCCCGACGAAGGGTCACGGCCCCAAAAGTCCCGACGGAGGGTCACGGCCCCGAACGTCCCGACGGAGGGTCTCAGACCTGAACATCCCGACGGAGGGCCTCGGCCCCAAACGTCCTGGTGCAGGGTCTCAGACCTGAACATCCGGACGGAGGGTCTCGGCCCCAAATGTCCCGACGGAGGGTCTCGGCCCCGAACGTCCCGACGAAGGGTCTCAGCCCGAAACATTGACTGTAGGCCACTCCCGTCAGTGCTGCGCTCCAATGTTCACCGGGGAGGGGGAAGACGAGCTGAATTGTGTTCGTCTGCAGCTCCACTCGTGCATCATGATCGGACTGCTACGGACTTTTTCTTGGAAACAACATCCCTTGCACCATCACTCTGCAGGACGTGGCTCTCAGGGACTGATTAACATTTGTTTGTGTGACTGGATCTTTCACTCAATGTCAGCAAGACTAAGGAGCTGATTATTGACTACAGGAGGTCGAAACAGGAGGTCCGTGAGCAAGTATTCATACAAGGCTCCAGATGGAGAGGGACAGCAACTTTAAATTCCTCAGTGTTATCATTTCAGAGGATCTGTCCTGCATCCAGCATTTAAGTGTCATTACAAAGAAAGCAGGTCAAACAAATTAAAAGCCGAAGGGTCTTGGTCTGAAACGTTGACTGTACTTTGTTTCCATAGATGCTGCCTGGCCTGCTGAGTTCCTCCAGCATTTTATGTGTGTTGCTTGAATTTCCAGCATCTGCAGATTCTCCAGCATGTGAAATAAAAAGCAAGGCCACGATGAGGCAGACTGGGAGATCAAGAACACGTCTTCAACATATGAGGTCCATTCAAGAGTTGAAAACAGCAGAATAGAAGCTGTCCCTGAGTCTGATGATTCGTGGACTTTTGTATCTCCAGACCAATAGAGGAGGGGAGAAGCAAGCATGACCAGGGTGGGAGGTGTCCTTGATTATTTTTATTTCAATTCCACTTCCCATTCCTTCACTCTCTTGTCTGTCCATAGCCTCCTCTTCTGCCAAGTTGAGGCCAGAAGAGTTTAGAGAACAGCATCTCATATTCCATCCAGTTAATCTCCAACTTGATCTCTAACTTCCAGTAACCACTCTCCTCTATCCCCCAATTTCCTCTTCACCTGCTGGCCCCATCACCCTGTCCCTTTCCCCTTCGCTGTCCTCTTGATCTATCCATTACCCACACACTCCTTGCTCTTGTCACCTCCTTCCTTTCTTTTCATGGTCCACTGTCCTCTCCTATCATTTTCCATCTACTTCCATCTATCACTTCCCAGATTCTTACCTCATTCCCATGCTCTTCACTCCCTCAACTGCCTATCACCCGCCAGCTCTAACTTTATCGCCCTTTTGAGATGGGCTAGCTCCCCTTTAGTCCTATCTACCTACACCTGGACTAGATCACTCCATACCATTCCTATTCACATGCTTATCAGAACTTAAATGCTGCCGTCAAGCCCACACCCACCACTTCTGTTAGCAGCCTATTCCACACCTGTACAACCCTCGAAGTTCCCCCTCAGGTTCCCCTTAAATATTTCACTTTTCACTTGGCCTCCAGTTCTAGTCCCACCCAACCTCGGTGGGAAAAGCCTGCTTACATTTACCCTATCTGTACCCCTCATGATTTTGTATACCCTTATCGAATCTCTCCTCATTTTCTCGTTTTCTCCAGGGAGTAAAGTCCTACCCTATTCAATCTTTTCTTATAACATGGGTCCTCAAATTGCAGCAACATCTCTGTAAATTTTCTCTGCACTCTTTCAATCTGATTTACATCTTTCCTGTAGGTAGGTGACCAAAACTGCACACAATACTCCAAATTAGGCCTCACCAACAGCTTTTACAACTTCAAAATAACATCCCAACTGCTGTACTCAATATTTTGATTTATGAAGGCCAATGTGCCAAAATCTCTTTTTATGACTGTTTCTACCTGTGAAGCCCCTTTCAGGGAATTATAGATCTGTATTGTAGTTATGGATCTGTATCAGTACTCCCTCTTGGAGTACTGTGTTCAGTTCTGGTCACCTCATTACAGGAAGGACATGGATACTATATAGAGAGAGAGTGCAGAGGAGATTTACAAGGATGTTGCCTGGGTTTGAGACCATGTCTTATTAGAATAGGTTGAGTGAACTTGGCCTTTTCTCCTTGGAGCGATGGAGGATGAGAGGTGACCTGATAGAGGTGTGCAAGATGATGAAAGGCATTGATCGTGCAGATAGCCAGAGGCTTTTTCCCAGGGCTGAAATAGCTAACATGAAGGGGCACAGTTTTAAGATGCCTGGAAGTAGTTACAGGGGGCATGTCAGAGGTAAGTTTTTCACACATAGAGTGGTGTGTGGAATGTACTGCCAGTGAAGGTGATAAAGGCAGATACAATAGGGTCTTTTAAGAGCCTCTTCAATAGGTACATGGAGCTCAGAAAAATAGAGGGCTATGCGCTAGGGAAATTCTAGGCAGTTTCTAGAGTAGGTCACATGGTCGACACAACAAGGTGCTGTGGATTTTCTGTTTCGATGTTCCAAGATGCCTCTGTTCTACCGCACACCTTGGTGACCCACTGCTCCCCGTGTAAGACCATCCCTAGTTGGTTCCCCCAAAGTGCAGCACCTCACACTTGTTGCATTAAATTCCATCTGCCATTCTTCCCACTGCAAGGGGTGAGAGAGTAACCTGAATAGAGAGTAGAAAATGAAAGGAGGAGGAAGGGGAGATAAATTTCTGGAACTTAGAGAAATTAATGTGTGATGAAGGATAAACAACATCACACATGGAAATATTGAAATCAGAGGGTAGGTAGAACTGCCCAACACATCACCACCAGCAGCCTAACTGCTGTTAAGAACATGTATACAGAAAGGGCCAGTAATGTCATGCACTACTTTCCCATTCTCAACAGGGAGGAGACTACACAACATCCATGCCTGAACCATCAGTCTCAAAAACAGACCCAAGCAGTAGGCTTCATCGACACCACCATCC